>NC_057827.1:34697500-35322500 GCF_910594005.1 Cervus elaphus | reverse complement strand
TCCTCTAAGTCTTAACCGCAACTCTGTCCAACATGCTCTTGGCAAAGACTTCCTGTTTTTCTGAGCATGGTAGAGGTCTTCTGAAATCGTTCCTTGTTTCCCAGCATTCATTCTCACCTTTAGCCACCTCTATTTTGGTGCCTGTTCCTCTCATCCTTCTCTTTGATCTCAGCAGTTAAAACTCTGCCCCTCTTCTCTAGGATGAAGCCCTCAACTGTCTTCCTAGATCCCATACTTCCCCACTTCCTGAGTGCTTTCTTTTACTCTTAACTCCAGCCTCTCCAACCCTTTCCACTAGCTCCTTCTTCTATGCCTTTAAAAACATTCAGGTTCCCATGACTTTGCTGCACTCTTTAACCACCATCCTGGTCTTTCTTTTCCTCTCGGAGGTTACATCTACTGTTCTCATTTCCTCATTACCTGCTGCTGCCTGAATACTTTTTCAGCCTGGATTCTAGCACCACAACTACAGTGAAATATATTCTCAAAAGTCTCTTATTGTAGTCAAATCCAGGGGCTTTATCTACATCTGTATGAAACAACACTTAAGTAGAAGTTGTTGGGTTTTTTTTTTCTTTTAAATCAAATATAACGGATTTTCGATACAGAAACTAGGGGATGTTAACCTGGAGACCCAAAGATCTTGATTCACAGTATTTTATGTGTATGAACACGGACATGTTCAGGACTTTTTGGGGGCAGGGTACACAGCTTGCATCATACTTTTTCTAAAGGAGTCTGTGATCCAATTAAAGAATCACTGATCAAAATGATTATTCCTCCATTCAAGTAATCTTGGGAAACAACAGACTTATTTCAAGAATGCTGCCTTGGTTAAAATAATTTTTAAAATTATGTGTATGAAAATGTTTTTAAATTCCAACTTTTAACTCAAAGTAGAATCACTTAGTTGAGCTTATATCCTGCCCTTTCCTATCCTATATAACCTTAAAGGGGAAAAAAGGAAAAAGGGATCCAAAGACAATTAAGGTAAACAGAAATTAATGAAGCTGCTCTGAATGAGACACCATCTTAGGATCATGCATCTTGTGTGCTGCCATCAACTCCAACTCAGCACAAAGACCATCCTTTCCCATCCTACATATCCCATTCTGCGATGGTACTGCTTTTGTATCATTGTTGCTCAAGCTTCCAACCTCAGAGTCATTTCTGATTCTTGCCCTCTTCCCCTCCCATGCTACATCAGTCAACATTCCTGTCTATGCTTTCTTCAAATGTTGGTCATTCATCAATTCATTCCATTGCCACTTCATATTCCAGGGCCATACACATAATGCCTAAATTATTTCATTGCTATCACTGGTCATTTCCCTCCTCAGTCTTCAACTGTTCCTTATTCCCCAGATAATCAAGATCCAACATCCTCTGCCTACCATGCTAGGACTCAGTTAGCTGATCTCCACTTAATTCTGGCACTTAAACAAACTGTGCCCAGCACTGTTCTCAAACTAAGTCATGTACTTTGTGGAAAGTAAGAAATCCAAAGCCTCACAATGGCAAGAGAAACGGCACTGATGGTGATGTCTTACCACTGAGCTAGAGAGAAAAAGGTTATCTGCAGTCCTGCTATCAAGGCAGCAGCATCCAACCATGACCCATTAAGCAAAAAGCTACATCTTCCCTCCCTGAAATGTCCAGGGAACCAAGCCACACAGCTGGGGGCTGATGCCAGGGAGCAGACCTCAATGTAAATGTTTAGCCTATTTTTTAAAAGCCATTTCTTACGTTAATGTTTACTCTCCAATATGATAGTTTCTGCTCTCAAGAAGTTTACCAAGTCATAGCAGGGACTTAATCAGTGTTGAATTATACCTAGAGCTCAACAAAATTTTGAAGAGCTGGTACTTCTTTTAAGTACTAAAGGGATGAAAGGACTCATTATGCCTAAAGCTGCAAAAACATTATTAGTCATTAGCAGTTGCATCCCCCCCACCTCATCCCACCCCCATACCCTATGAAAAGGGATCTAAATGTGATAGTGTTCCCAGACCAAAAGTTTTCACAAGTAACCTTGTAAACTAAACAGGAAGTTCTAGTGTTACTAATATTGAAACACCTGAGAAAAGTCTTAAAGCTACAAAAGGACAAGGAAGGCACTGAAGATAACCCATTTATGAAAGAGAAACTAGCCAGGGAAAGACGGATACACATACATATTTCAGAGATTAAAGAAAACCTCATTCCTTACCTTCTCCCACCCTGTATACACCCCCACTCCACCAGAAAACCTCCTTCTTCCCACTCCTTTTCTGAAGCAAGGAAAAGTTTAGATCATCTCCTAAAATTGTTTCCTATATAATTCATTTTCATTACTGTGTAAAAGTAAGTTTTAAAGTTTTGGCTATTCAATAGTTATCTTGAAATTTTTTCTTCCTTACCGTCATATAATCAACTTCTTCAGGATGCTCAAAAGCAATAAACTCTTCAAGGTTCAAACCAGGGCCTGAATCCTGGTTAGCTTTTTCAAATCGCTTCTTGTCCTTTAAATGAAGCTTTGAAAATTAAATATTGAACATTTAAAGGTTTTCTCATTCATCCCATAATGTCATTAAAATACTTTGAAAAATACAAGCTATGTGAACTCTATATCTATGTGAATTTATATCCATTATCACTTTTTATCTTCACATCATCCCTTTGATGGTAAGTTGGGCAAATAACAAGCATTTACGAGAAGCAGTGCAGCGACATAGGGAGACTCAGATCTGAATTCTAGCAATGCCACTTACTAACTTGTTACTTAGGGCAAACTGCTTAACTTCTTTGAGCTCCTCAACTATACAAATGGGATAATTTGACACCAAAAACAACAGAAGCAAAAATAAACAAGTGGGACTACATCAAACTAAAAGGCTTCTGCACAGCCAAAGAAATCATCAACAAAATGAAAGCTACTCAATGGGAGAAAATATTTGCAAATCATCTATCTGATAAGTGGCTAATATCCAAAATATATAGAGAACTCGTACAACTCAAAAGAAAAATAAACAGTCCAACTAAAAAAAAAAGGGCAGGTCTGAATAGATGTTTTCCGAATACATACAGATGGCCAACAGGCACATGAAAAGATGCTCAGCATCATAAATCATCAGGGAAATGCAAATCAAAACCACAGTGAGGTACACCTGACACCTGGATGCTATACAACAAGACAGTCCAGCAATTCCACTTCTGGGTATTTACCTAAAGAAAATGAAAATACCAACTCAAAAAGATATACAAGCCTCTATGTTCACTACAGCATTACTTACAATAGCCAACACATGGAAACAACCTATATCCACTGACGGATAAATGGATAAGAAATTATTATAGCAATTATATAATATATTCCACTATATATATAATAGAATATTACTCAGCCATAAAGCATATAATCTTGCCATTTGAAACAACATGGATATACCTCAAGGGCATTATGCTATGTGAAATAAGTCAGAGAAAGACAAATACTGTATGACCTCTCATATGTAGAATCTAAAAACAAACAAACAAAAACATTCCTCTAAAACCAAGTTCACAGATGGAGAGAATAGACTGGTGGCTGCCAGAAGTGGCTGGTAGGGAAGTGAGAGAAATCAGTGAACTGTTTTTTTGTTTTTTTTTTTTTAAATAAACTGAACAACTCATAATAAATAAGAAAAAATCTCTATCAAGCAACTGGGATGAGAACTATCAAGCAATTAGAAAACATATTAGGTATTCAATAAATGTTACATGTTACTATTATTCATAGAAAAACTGAGATTAAAATGATTTATTGAAAGGGATGTCAGGAAAACACCTAAAATATATTGAACTTGGATCCTTCCTGTTCTTTCTACAATACTACACACTATCTTCTTTAACAATCGCAGTAATTTTTTGAATGCCCCCAAAGCAATGAATTTAGATTATCTATTAGTTTCTTGGTGTGCCTATTTCTGTTTCTGGTCTTCAATATGACTTTTCAAAAACACTGTGACAGGTTTCAAAAAATAGTCCTCTTATGAGAATACTTCTGGTAAATATTTGGAAGTCTACTCTCTGTAGGCTCTTTATAGTGCTAATTTTCTAAGTCTAGATAAATACATCAAAAGCTGAAAAGCCCCTATCTTGGGGTTGAGTTAAACAATCACACCATTTTCTACTTGTCATGTGCATCTTCCTTTCCTTTCCCCTCAAGTACACTTTGGTGGGAAACCAAGTAGTAGCGACTATTAGAGAAAAAGCTGCTTTTAATCAATTTTCTCAAAGGTAATTCTGTAATTAAGAGCACTGGAAGCCAATAGTGGCATATTGCTAATCCTGCATACATTTTATTTTGAGAAATTTCTAGGAATAATTTTCCTTTTTATAAACTGATGTGTATTAAACCACACATTTTTTAAAAAGCACAATTTCAAATATTTTAGAAGCTTTTAATTTAGGTGTTTCACTGTTGAAAAGAAATGCTCTTTTCAATTTTTTAGAATGCTAGAGGTTAGGTAGCAGTCATTTACTGAAACACTAGTTCTTTTACGATGACTGATTTACAGTGGAGAGGCTCACTTCTTTCCCCAAGGAATTTGTCTTTTAAACACCCAGATTCCACTAGCCAGTTATATTCACCAAATCATGACAGAGAAAAAAAAATGCTTCCAAATAGCTGCTTTTAACTTAATGTTTCATAATTTCAAATAACTAGACTAAATAATGTACATGTTATGTTCAGGTTTAACATGGGGAAAAGTAGAAAAACAAGAACTGGAGGTACTTAGCTGAGTCAATCAAGTTTTCTGAATAAATCACTATTCAAAATACTAAAGTGCTTAGATTTCCTTATGAAAGAACCCTTCAATCTGGAGCAAAAAGGTCCATGTTTCAGCAGAGGGAGCTGAATTTGGCCAAATTTGCCTATGGAAAGAAAGGATCTCTTTCAACAGCTGAGATTTCTTAAAAAAAAAAAAAGTACTTTTCTCGTTTACATTTCTCAGGTTTTTAAAAAATAATGTGATTTTTAAAAGTTTTATTCATGGTCATTTAAAGAACACAATTTATTAGAGACTCATATTAAAGAAGCTAATACACCAAAAGATTTTTTCCAAAGGGGCAAATTTCTAAAAGATGACCACAAAGGAGTGTCAGTTTCATAAAACCTCAACATTTTTTTTTTCTGTATAAAACCCTTGTGTTCTAGTACATAGAAAATACTATGCACAGTAGTAAAAAGATAGAAACTACCATAGTCATTTATTTTTACATCGTAACAGAAACTTGTGAAGAACAAAACTGCCATCTTTTGGTAGACTAAAGATTTTACATGAGGAAATATATAACCTGTGATAATAGAGCAAAAGTCTAGGTCTTAAAATTCTGATTAGCCACATGCATGATTATATCTTACACAAATAAATCCTGCTTACACATGCACATTCAGCAGCTGGCTTTAGAAGTTATAGGAATTGAGCTTTTGCCAGGTAGGTCCTCAAACTTTAATTATCCTGCTTAAAAGTGCTGACTATACTTGTTCATCAGGTCATAAAGAAATACTTTTTTCCGGCATCTCACAGCCTGCGAGTCATTATTCCAGGTTATCTCTATTCTTTATATGAAAACATTAAAAGTAACATATAATTCAGCTAGCAAATTGATTTTGTTTTTTAATAGGCTTCCATATAGAAACATTTTATTTGGATATCCAATTACTTTTTATGATTATTTTATGGTACAATGTTTAGGCTCTAACTTTGATCAAGATCGATGCATTCTTCATCCTTTTATTTTTTATTTTGCAGAATCGTGCAGTTGTGTCTGGGTTCATTTTTACATCCCACATCCACTTTTAGTGGGTTATATATGTAAATATATATATATATATATATATATATAATTCTAACAGTATTATAAATAGAATTTCATGTACAGACATATTCCTATGTTGTTCAAGAATAAGCAATAGGATCAATAGGACTCCCATTGAGAAGTGTTCATTTCAGGGACCCATTAATTCCTTTAGGCTATAAGGTCCATCTAATTCATTCTTTAAAAGTACAGTCTTATAATCAACATGTCCTGAGTACCTGGGTGGGAAACACAGCATTAAAATCAGACATCTTTATAAAAAAAAAAGACTGTTCATAAACAGTTTATGTAACAAGTCATGTATTTCTTTAAAGTGAAGATTTTCTTCTCAATACCATCATGTATTATTACATTCCACCCTCCAAAGAATGTAGATTTTAAAAAACTACACAACTTTCCAACTTTCTGATGGGATAATAATTAATCTTTTGAGTGAAAAAAAAAACACAGAATCTACTTCTAAGATTTTAAAATACTGTATTTAACATTTGTATTATTGCCTGGCAAAGAAGTCATAATGTCATACCATGGTTTGGTTTTAGAAAAATCTTGGAATGTGAACGATGCTTTTTAAGATGAGTTAATTCCTACAGTAAAGGAGAATAACTAGCAGACAGACAAATTCTAGATCTCATTATCATCCTTTGTTTTCTTTTTAGCACTAAGTAGTGAAAAGACTGATTTACACTCTTTTCAGTCTGCTGTAAGATGAAGACCCAAGTAAGGAGAAAAGGAGGATATTTTCCCCCTATATATTAAATCTTATCTATTCTAAAGCTGATACAGTTAACAAATGCTTAAACAACTTCCAAAAGCTGAATGTAAGTATTAGAGATAAACATGTGACTCACATGTTTTCTTCAACAATTTTCTTTCAAATTAACATAGAAAGATTTACCAGTTCAATGCTACTATTCATTACTATTTCTCCATACTGTTATCATCCCCATTTTTAGATATGAGGAAGCTGAATTAAATTCAGCTTAAAACCTTAAAACAGGAGGTTTAATTTAACCTAAAGGCACACCACTGTCAAGTGGTATTGCGTGCACGCTCAGTCCTGTTTGACGCTTTGCGACCCTTTGGACTGTAGCCTGCCAGTCCATAGGATTTTCCTGGCAAGAATACTGGAGTAGGTTTCCATTTTCTCCTCCAGGGGACCTTCCCAACCCAGGGATTGAACTCGCATCTCCTCCAGCTCCTGAATAGCAAGTGGATTTTTTAGCTGATGAGCAACTGGGGAAGCCCTTGCTGAATGTAAAGCCAAGCTGACTGGTCCCCAAGCTGGAGTCCTTAACCTCCACACCGGTGGTATAGGCATAGCATATGCATAATCATGTCAACTACAAATTGGCACATGCCATGGAAGAGGTTTGGCTCAGAGGTTAAAGCATCTGCCTGCAATGCGGGAGACCTGGGTTCGATCCCTGGGTCGAGAAGATCCCCTGGGGAAGGAAATGGCAACCCATTCCAGTATTCTTGCCTGGAGAAGCCCATGGATGGAGGAGCCTGGTGGGTTACAGTCCATGGGGTCGCAAAGAGTTGGACACGACTGAGCAACTTAACTTTCACTTTCACTTTCATGGGTGCTTGCCATCTACCTCTACAAGAGTTAAATCACGTGGTGCTGCAGCTGCTGGCCTCCAACACCCTCTGAAGAAGCTCAGGACAGACAGCAGAAACCAGGCACTCTGAGTTCTGGGAAAACTGGCAGGACCGGCCTTCAGATAGTTAGGTATTCTCAGGAGATAATTTTATGAGCCCAATTCTTGTATCTCCTCATCTCTAGAAAAGCACTAAAATCCTTCATGGTTGACAACTGTTTCTCATGACTAGCAGAAGCTTCATAAGACCAGCAGAAACTTTCTAAAAAATAAATGTGCTTGACTGTATGTACTCGCCCTTTACCAAAATCACATATATACAGTCCTTTCCTTTCTCCCTACATCTTTGGAGCAGTTTCTCAGAGCTATCTGAGGTGCTGTCTCCAAGGCTGCAGTCCTCATATTGCCTCAAATAAAACTTAACACACAACCCTCAAGTTGTGCATTTTTTTAGTCGACAATCCTTAGCAGAGAAACAACCAATTTTGAGTTAGTGATGAACTACAGAGTTCAAGTGGCCAATATGGTTCTAAAATAAATAGCATGTACAATGCTACAATATGGCCACATTAAAAACTAAACTGTAGATACCAACAGAGGAAGCTCAAAAGTCTTCAAAGCACCCTTGACTAATATTTTGGGACACAACCTTTGCAAAAAGTTGTTTATTTTTTCCACATACAACAACCTCTTTTTAAAAAAAGTCTTTAAAATTACCTCTAAAATACAAAGTATTCACAATATCAACTTCTAAGGCTTATAGTAATTTGTCTTACAGAGTTGCTACTAATTACTAAGTAAAGTTTTTAAAAGTTCCTATTAATTCCTAAATATGTCCTCCTCAACTCTGCTTAAGAAGTATATTCCAACAAATCAAACTATGAGACACAACACAACTCACAGTGATACTGAAACTTTAAAAATAAGTTATTTTAAACGGTGCAGCCACTATGGAAGACAGTGTTGCAGTTCCTCAGAAATTTAAAAATGGAATTACTATATATGAACTAGCAATTCCACTTCTGGATGTACGCCCAAAGGAATTAAAGGCAGGATCTCAAAGAGATATTTGTACATCCACGTTCATAGCAACATTACTCACAATAGCCAAAAAGATGAAGCAACTCAACTCACCATTGACTGATGGATAACAAAATGTGATATATACATATAATGGAATATTATTGTCTTTAAAAGGAAATTTTGACACATACTATGACCTGGACAAATCTGGAGACTGCTAACTGAAATTAGCTAATCACAAAAAATATGCTGTATGATTCCACTTATATGAGGTACCTAGAATACAGTAAGTCTCCTTCAGATGAACCTCCAAGTTGCACACTTTCCGAGATGTGAACGTGCGTCCTCATGTCCAGTCACTTAAGTTAATTCACGTGTCTGGCGTCCATGTCACATGCACGCGTCCTCTCCGGTGCTCATGCTCGTGTACCTTACTGTACAGTACTGCACGGAGTACGAGCTTTGAAGGTGGCATCACTGGTACAGAACCAGTCTGCCAATGCAGAAGACGTAAGAGACACAGGTTTGATCCCTGGGTCGGAAGATGCTCCAGAGAAGCAGATGGCAACCCATTCCAGTATTCTTGCCGTGAACAGAGGAGCCTGGCATTGCAAAGTCAGATATGACTGAAGCAACTCAGCATGCATGCAGGCACTGTATAGAATACAGTAGTACAGTCTCCTTATTTCAAGGCCAAGATGTCCAGAGGCAAGCATAAAAGCAGCAGTGCTGGACTACTGTACTTTTCAAGGTACTATACTGTAAGATTAAAGCTGTTTTATTTACTTATTTAGTGTGTATTATTTGTGCAAAAAGTATTATAAACCTATTATAATACTGTGTAGCTGATTGTGTTTGTTGGGTACAGGCTAACTTTGTTGGACTTATGAATGCACTTTTGGAACGGAACTCATTCATATGTTGGGGAATTACTGTAGTTGAATTCAGAGACACAAAGTAAAGCGGTGATTGCCAGGGGCTGGGGGAAGTGGAAACGGGGAGTTATTTGAGGCTTCCCTGGTGGCTCAGATGGTAGAAAATCTGCCTGCAATGCAGGGGACCTGGGTTCGATCCCTGGGTGGAAAAGATTCCTCTGGAGAAGGGAATGGCAACCCACTCCAGTATTCTTGCCTGGAGAATTCCATGGGCAGAGGAGGCTGGCAGCCTACAGACAGTGGGGTTGCAAAGAGTCAGACACGACTAAGTGACCAACACTTTAATGGGTTTAGAGTTTCAGTTTTGCAAGATGAAATAAATTCTGGAGACTGATTGCCTGAAAGTGTGAATATAATAAAAAAAAAAATATGGAACTGCACACTTAAAAATAGTAAAATGGTAAATTTTATGGGTATTTTACCACAATTTTTAAAATGTTTAGTTATTTTATATAAACCTCAGTACTTAAAAATGGGAATAGACCTCTATAATCTTCCTAATAAATATGATACAAAACCAACCGTTCAATAACACAATAAAATACAATATTGTGAAACATATCAAAATACACTAAAAAAGCAACCCAGGAAATGAGAACAAATGATGCAGCTAAGAAAAGGATGCAGGGATAACTGAGGCAGTCCAGAATAAGAGTCCTAAATCTGGCTAGAAAGGAAACATCAAAAGGACCACTGAGGTAGAACAGGTGATTGCCTAGAGAACAAGGCAATCCAGTTGATGACCTCAGGCTTCTTGTGCTCACTCATGCAGGAAACTGAACTGAAATGATCAAAAGAAAAAGCTCGTGCACACATACTTACCTGCCTAAAAGACTCCTCTTCTGCATCATCCAGAGCAGTGTTCTCATCAAAGTCGATCACCCGATCATACATCTGAATGTTGTATTCATCCCATGACACACTACCATCATTGTTTTTATCATACTCAATAAACTGTTGTTTCGCTTCTTGCATAGCATAATGTTTAAAAGACATTTGAATCCATGAACTGAGTTCACCTATGAGAATTTCCCAGAACACAATGAATGTGACAGTAATTCTGATATTTAAGAGAAGTGAGGATTTCTAAACATTCTTTAAAAGAAAAAAAAAAAACTTTAGTGTTTATAAATATTTGATGAGAACTGGTTTAGTTGTGTTCATAGAAATAGGAGGAGGAGGCGAGGAGAGCTGTTTGGAATCTAAGAATGTTATGCATGATCTACCCAGAGTACGGAGAGTTTGGTATATTTTGTTCACTGAGGTACTCCAAATGACTAGAAAGCACCGGGCTCAACAAGTATTTATTAAATAAACTACCAACTGGCTGAGAAAGCACTTGACTTTTAAAACATATTATCCAAAAAATTGCAGATAACTTTTGCTAATTGGGCTTTCCTGATAGCTCAGTTGGTAAAGAATCTGTCTGCAATGCGGGAGACCCTGGTTTGATTCCTGGGTTGGGAAGATCTACTAGAGAAGGGATAGGCAACCCACTCCAGTATTCTTGGGCTTCCCTTGTGGCTCAGCTGGTTAAGAATCCACCTGCAATGCAGGAGACCTGGGTTTGATCCCTGGCTTGGGAAGATCCCCTGGAGAAGGGAAAAGGCTACCCACTCCAGTATTCTGGCCTGGAGAGTTCCATGGACTGTACAGTTTACGGGGTCACAAAGAGTTGGACACGACTGGGCAACTTTTACTTTGCTAATTATCACAGATCTCTCAGGAAGCACAAATATTTGAATAGCTACCCACTTATTTTAATACGTATTAGAAAAAAGTGTTCTTCATTTACAAAAGTAATATAAAGTTTAAAATACATTTCACATTGAGTTGAATCAAGACTATATTAAGGAAATAATAGATAAGTAAGTATGATCTAAATTCTGAAAAATGCACTCAAGTGACTGAAGCTTGAGAAACATTATTATAGTATATTACCATTAACTATGTCATAAATCATCTGGAGGAAATTTTAACAAAGTTATGGGTAGCAATTATGATTTATGCCTGTCTTCTAATAGCTATTTGTCTTAACTGGGTATCTGAAAACATAGAAGAAAAGTTTCTAAATCTCAAATGTCCACTTTCAAATCAACTTTTAAAAATCTATCTTAAAATACTTTTAAATATCTATAGAGATATTCAGTATATGCATCATAGAAAAAAGGGGATGAGGGGAGAAAAACGTACATATTTGTAAGGATAGCAAGAATACCCATTTGGTTTAAAGATAATACATCATTTAGTTTAAAGAACGGTACTCTGTTAGTTTGGGGGAGGTCAGGTGAATAGAGAAAAGTAAAGATACTTTGTCTCTCCTGAAACTTTAAATTGGGATAGAATAATTGTGGTAACCATGGAACAGTTACTTTATACCAAGTCCTCTACAGATGCTGTCTCTAATCCTCAAAACAAGGCAATTAAAATCATTGCTTTACAGTTCAGGAAATTGACATTAGAAATTGAGGACTCATAACTGATAAGTAGCAGAGTCCAGATTCAAACCCCATGTTTGGCTTCAAAGCCCAAACTCCTTCCAATGAACTTTGCTGTCTCTCAAGAACCCGAGTCCAGTCCTGGCCCTTAACGTGCAAATAAGCAAAACTTCCCGAAGAGTCCTCAAGCGGAATGATCATCCAGGCATAACAAGATACAGAATGGAACAGAGGCCAGAAATAGGGCTTCACACTTCAGCTCTGCTGTTAGAGGTAAGTTTACCCTCTCAAGGTTTTGTTTTCTCATCTATTAAATGAAGATCTGGACTAAGTTCCTTTTAATTTTTTAAAAGCTTACTATTAAATATTTGAACATATATAGGCCCTTACAGATAAATGTCGCCTAGTTTTCCAAATCATTTTGTGCACTCTCTAATGTATCCAAAGATGGACCTATTCTCATTGGATAATTAGTCTAGAAGCTCTGTTGTTCACGTAGAAGGAACAAAACCTTAATATTGGTGACCACACCTGAGGGCACTTCATTGACAACACATCTTGAATTTACCAATCAGCTTGTAATTCTCTCAAGCAACTTCATTCTTCAGATGTTGAGCAGTATTTAAATGGGAGTTATAGCAAAACAGTTCCTGAATTTTTGTTGAGGATCAATTTGGAAAAGTTAACAGGATTCTTCAAATGAATTAAGCAATGGGGAGAGGCAGGTGCACAGCTATTTATTTAGAATATTCTTTTAATAATCTGTGCATTTCATTCCTGATTCTACAACCTATCTAAGAGCACTCAGTTTTTGTTTTTTTTAAGTGAAGGATATTAAAGGCTGAATTAAGGGCAGGAGATATGGATTCTAATTCTGGCTTTGCCACTCATTTGAGCAAGGTACTTATGCCTCTGGGTTTCAGTTTCTTCACCCCTACAAAAAGAGGTGGATATAATGATTCTATGGTTCCTACCAAGTTATAATAACCTGTCATAAACACAATTCACACAAACAGGTCCTCTTCTACTTGCTTATAAAAAGAAGCAAGTTCTTAAGATTCTAATGAAGCATTTATCAAAAGAGCAATAAACTTAATGCCTTAAGGTTTTAGTATGTTTCTCCAAAATGAATCACATTGTTGACATTGATAAAAAGTCATGTGAGGAGTAGGGAAGTTGCTCTACGTATGACCTCAACACACCATGAAGGGTCAATGATGCTTATGTGTTACTGAAGAAAGCATTGAGCTTTACTTGGTATCCTATGTCTAAAGATTTCGAGGTATAAAACCTACTCACCATGACCTTTTTCCCCTCTCACATAGCATCTCTAATTGACTGCAACACTAGTCATCTTACACTCAACAGACACCCTGCTTAAATGTTTGTATTTGTCTCCTACAAAGGGATGTCTCCATTGTTAGTTGTGTAGGATATCCTTACTTTCGGTGAGAAAGCCATCTGAGTCCAAGTCAATTTTCTTTATGATTGACTTCAGTCTTTTGTGTTGCTCTTCGGGGGAGAGTTTAACATATTCATCGACTTCTTCCTTTGGGAGGTAAGCGATATACAGGGGGGTTCAAGCATTACTATCAGGAGGGCAAAATGGTAAGAGAAAAACAGAGCTATTAGAGACCTCCCTTGCCGAGGGCTTTTGGGGTGACCCATATCTGCTCTCCAAGGGCCCTGCCCCCAATGATCCCCCCAGTGATCCTGCCCCTTGCAGGGAGAGTAGAAGGGATCCGGCTCTTGGGCCGCACTATTTTCACGAGCTTACAGACCCCGGGGTCCATCGGAGAGTGAGCGGCTCCCCGCCCGGCCCCCATTGTCAGGCTGCCCCGACCAGGCCTCGCCCGGCCGCCCCCTTTGTCCCGCGGGGACAAAGCCCGCGGCAGCAGCGCTGCGAGGCCCGGCCCTCCCAGCCTCCCAGCCTCTGGCCGTCTCACCTGGCCACCCAGCAGCGCCTCGCGGTCGTAGTCGGCGCGGTGCTCGCCCTGCCGGTAGTGCAGCTCCTCGGCTTCCCCGGCGCCGGCTGCCGCGGCGCACAGCAGCAGCAGCCCCAGCGTGGCGGGCCTCGGGTCCAGCTGCATCGCGCCGGCCAGCCGCGGACACACAGAGAGGCGAGGAGGGAAGCAGGCGGGGCCCACGCCAGCGGCGGCGCTCGGACGGACGCTGCAGAGAGGCCGCGCGGCGTACGTACGGAGGTGGGAACGGAACGCGGAGAGGGCCGTGCCCTCAGTTTCTAGGCTGCTCTAACGCTGAGGCCCGAGCCACAACTGCTATGGTGAAACTGGCCAGGCCGAGGCCTATATATCCCCGGTATGGGGGGGGCGGGGCGGCAGACTGCGCCGCTGATTGGGTCGCACGGCGCTGGGGGCGGGCCGCGGCGATGTGGCGATCTGCCGCGGGCCGAGAGGTTCCCGGAGGCTGGCGATCGCGGCCGGGAGGGAAGACCCCCGGGGGAGCCTTTCCTTGCGCCAAGACACCCTCCAGAAGACACGCCCTCACTCCACCCTCGCCCTATCTCTGTCAGTCAGCCTCATTCCTGCCCGAAGCTCCCTGTCTACTCCATGTAACCGACCATGCTTCCATCAATGAGCAAGGCTGGAGATTTGGGTGAAAATAATACAGTACCTAGGAAAACCTTTGTATTTCCAAGTCTTTAATGTATCTCTACTTACAGAGCAGAACGAATGAACCCGGGTACTGAAGCCAGATGTTTTGTATCTGATGCTCAATTTCGCGATTTACAAGTTCTGTGACCTTCGCAAAGTTTCATGTTGTTTAGTCGCTAAGTCGCTTCCTACTCTTTGCTACCCCCATGGACTGTATGTAGCCTGCCAGGTTTCTCTGTCCATGGGATTTTTCCAGGCAAGAATACTGGAGTGGGTTGCCGTGCCCTTCTCCAAGGGGTCATCCCCACCCAGGGTTGGAACCCGCGCCTTCTGCTTTGGAATGTGGATTCTTTACCACTGTCCCTAAGTGAAATGTATAATTCAGTAAATTATGTTTAAGACATAAATTATTCTTTAAGACTAGCATATACTTGGCCTACTTAATATTGCTCTGCAGGAGACCTGAGACTCCTTCTCACAACCGAGTCCCAAACATTCCCTGCCACCTGCCTGGAGAGCTGGCACTCAGGATGAGACTTACCATCCAGGCATTTAAGAAATATTGACACCTTTTATATAGTTATAACCGGACATGGAACAACAGACTGGTTCCAAATAGGGAAAGGAGTTCATCAAGGCTGTATATTGTCACCCTGCTTATTTAACTTATATGCAGAGTACATCATGAGAAATGCTGGGCTGGATGAAGCACAAGCTGGAATCAAGATATGCCGATGACACCACCCTTATGGCAGGAAGCAAAGAACTAAAAAGCCTCTTGATGAAAGTGAAAGAGCACAGTGAAAAAGTTGGCTTAAAGCTCAACATTCAGAAAACTAAGATCATGGCATCTGGTCCCATCACTTCATGGCAAATAGATGGGGAACAATGGAAACAGTGACAGACTTTATTTTTTTGAGCTCCAAAGTCACGGCAGATGGTGATTGCAGCCATGAAATTAAAAGACGCTTGCTTCTTGGAAGAAAAGTTATGACCAACCTAGATAGCATATTAAAAAACAGAGACATTACTTTGCCAACAAAGGTCCACCTAGTCAAAGCTATGGTTTTTCCAGTAGTCATGTATGGGTGTGAGAGTTGGACTCTCAAGAAAGCTGAGCACCTAAGAATTGATGCTTTTGAACCGTGGTGTTGGAGAAGACTCTTGAGAGTCCCTTGCACTGCAAGAAGATCCAACCAGTCCATCCTAAAGGAAATCAGTCCTGAATATTCATTGGAAGGACTGATGCTGAAGCTGAAACTCCAATACTTTGGCCACTTGATGCAAAGAATTGACTCATTTGAAAAGACCCTGATGCTGGGAAAGATTGAAGGTGGGAGGAGAAGGGATGACAGAGGATGAGATGCTTGGATGGCGTCACTGACTCAATGGACATGAGTTTGAGTAAATTCCTTGAGTTGGTGATGGATAGGGAGGCCTGGCATGCTGTAGTCCATGGGGTCACATAGAGTCAGACATGACTGAGCGACTGAACTGAACTGAACTTTATATAGTCAAGGTACATGCACATGGGTGTCTGTTTCAAGGCTCATGGTACATGTTCACTATCTTAGGAAACAAAGTTATAACTTTTTCTTAAAATATTAGCTATAATTTATTTTTGAGACTTTCAACAGGGAAAGAAAGCCTACTTAATGTCATTTCTGTGTGAAAGTGGTTTATTATTCAAATATTTGTTGGAAGGTTAATATTATGATTTATTTATAGAAATGCATAATAAAGGAAAGAATAATTTTTCTGTACTTTACCAGCAGATAAGCTCATATAAAAAAGAAGAAAATTATTTTGAGGCGTGCTCAGAATATCCAGTTTGAACAAATTTATGAGGCAATTAAAGTAAAAAGATATTTTAGCTAAGTCTTGTCTTGATTTGCATTATAATACTCAACTAAAAATTAAACTTTTTTTAGTAAATTAGACATTTCAAATTTAACATATTCTAAATTTACAATAGAATTCTAGAATTCTTAGGACAGTCAAAATCTGCCTAAACTGAGGATTTATAATCACGTGTCACAAGAAAAGCTGAACAATAGTAAATAATGACCTGCTTGCCTGCTAAGTCACTTCAGTGGTGTCCAACTCTTTCCAACCCTATAGGTAGCCCGCCAGGCTCCTCTGTCCATGGGATTCTCCAGGCAAGAATACTGGAGTGGGTTGCCATGCCGTCCTTCAGGGCATCTTCCCGACCCAAGGATATAAACCACATCTCTTCCATCTCCTGCATTGGCAGGTGGGTTATTTACCACTAGCGCCACCTGGGAAACCCTCAAATGGTGACCACCTGGGAAACCCTCAAATGATGACAGCATGATAAATTTTTTGTTACTTGGCCTCTAAAAACCTCTTGACTCATTTATAAAATGGGCAAAATAATAAGACTACTATAGAAGCTTATTATGAAGATTAAATTAATATGTGTTTAGAACAGTAGCTGGCACATATGGTAAAGTGTTCAATAAATGTAAGCTTACATTATATGGGGAGAAAAGCAAAAGTTGGTTGTGCAGAAGGAACAGTTTAGTAAGTACCTAGGAAATTCTTTGCAGGCAGAATGCACGTGGAGGTGGTTTTTATTCTACACCTACTTACAAGGCTCTGTGATTTCTGCCCCTTATCCTAAGTACACTAAACTAAAAGAAATTCATAGGCTGCAGCTTGAGCTTTCTTTCATCAATTGCTCCACTTAGGATCAGGCCTTTTCACACAGAAGAAAAGGCTTTCTGGGTCCTCTTTCACCTCTCACAGTCTCTATGTGGATTGGGTGCCAAGAATTCTGTTCCAAACTGAATGGGCACAAATCAGACAAATTTCTTGAGTCAGGTTGGAATTTAATTGTTTTTAATCAGAGACTTCTGGAAAGTGTACAGAATGAAGAGTTCAATGGGATCTTTGGTGTTATATGGGATCTTTCTAGTGTTATAAAGTTCAACATAGAATAAAGTTTTAAGTTTCAGAATGTGAATAGAGGGAACATCTCAGGATTGATTTCTCTAAAACAATTTTGAAAAAGGAAAAGAAAAAACTGTTATTACATTTTCATTTTAGGTTTAGTTCTGGGCTTTGAGGTAGTACATGAAAAAAAAAAAAAAAAGGATGAATGTCCTCCACTCAGCTTTGCACATATTGTTCTCCAATAAGTACAAGGTAAAATTTGGCCAGCTCCTGATGTGATTCCAATTACAAAATGTAGGATACACGATATTATGGAAGTTCTTTTGAACCCAAGGTCTCCCCAGTTGGAGGCTTTGAGGCAAAAGAAATCTAATGATATCTAAAGAGGAGATAGACTGAACAGCATAAATGTGAACAGCATCAGAAGGTCTGGGTTTTATCTTCCTTCAACCCCTAAACAGATCCCTTTCCTTTTTCGGCTCTTATTTTTTCATCTGCAGGAAAATGATTAGGTTAGCTCAGACAATCTTAATTTGAGATCTTTGCCTGTTAGGTGGATCCTAAGTGGTATGATAATCACAAAATCCCATGCAAAATTTTGTGCAGAGTAGATTTCTGGAGAGGAGGGCTATAGTTTTGCTTTCATCAGAGCCTCAAAAAAAATCCAGGTGGCAGCCCTTGTAGAAGTCTCAAAGCAGCTCTTCATCTCTTAAAATACAGAATTTTATGATCTCGGCAGTTAAGATCGTTAGGAAGCAGATTAAAGACCTACGTTTAAGAGAGACAAGACTGATCCATTTTCATTACTTGTAATTAATCCATTTTATTTAGTGAAAAATAATATCTAAAATAAGCAGGCTGTCAATAAAAAAGGCATTATGAGAATCCAGAGGTCAACTTTCTTGCCCTATAAAAGCCATAGTACCTAGCAAATATGTTTGTTTTTTTTTTAATTTACTTATTTGGCTGCGTTGGGTCTTAGTTGTGGCACGCGGGATCTTTGTTGTGTTATGCAAAATACTTTCATTGCAGTGTGTGGGCTCAGTAGTCTCCGCTCCCGGGCTTAGTTGCCCTGCTGCTTGTGGGATCTTAGTTCCCTGATCAGGGATCAAACCCGAGTCCTCTGCATTACAAGGTGGATTCTCAACCACTGGACTACCAGGGAAGTCCCACAAATATGTTTTTATTTGTATTTTTGAGGTATAATTCACATATCTTACATGTACAGCTCAATGAATCTATACATATACCAACATGCAAAACCTGCCCAGCACCCTGTAAAGTCTCCCTCCTATTCCCCAAATATCACCTCTGCCAAACATAGTTATTATTCTGACCTCTGTCATCATAGGTAAGTTTTGCCTGCTCTTGAACTTTATGTTGATGGCATCATACAGGATGTAAAACTATTAGTCTTATACCCTTCTGCTTTGTTGGGAAGCAGTATGGTGCCAAGGAAAGAGGACAGACAATTTTTGAATCCAAAGCACAGTGCTTGAATCAGTCTCCATAGCTCACCCACTTTGTTATCTTGAACAAATGACTTAATCTTTTTAAAATTTTGTAAAAAAGAAAATGTAGTAATAAAAACCTGTCTGGTAAGTCTTATGAGAGTAGCTTATTAAATACTTTACGTAAGGTGTCTGGCTCACTAAAGGGGCTCAAGTTTGTTTAATTTTCCTTTCCTTTCCCCTAGAAAATTTCTATTCAACCTTCTAGATCCTGAGTCTAGGAGTGCTTCCTAAAGGAGGCCTTTTCTAACTTCCTACCAAGCAAAATTACTGTTCTCTCGGGTCTCTTTATTTCATTATTGTGCTTTGTATGTTCCTCTGCTATAGAATTTAGCAGAGTCTACTGTCAGACATGACTAAACAAAAACAACTGTAGCTATTTGTTGGTATTACTACAAGAATTTGAGAATCTTGAGATCAGGAACTATGTAATTTAACCTGTGTTTCACCAGTGCCCTTACTAACAAGAGACATGCAATAAATTTTTGTGGAGTAAATGAATTCTGCTCTACTGGCATTCTTTTAGAAGTATGTACTGTAGATAGCGGAATTAACTTTGAAACTATTAAGAGAAAGAATGTGTAGATTTTGAATTTGTTAAAATGTGTGTTTCAAGGATTAGTGGCTTAAAAAACAAAGTAATACTTAATATACATGGTACACACACTGCGTTACAGGCGCATTTCCATGAAAATGAGTGAGATTTGGCACAATGAACAATTTACATGGAAAGGCTAACAAATGGAATGAGTTTGTAGCTTTTCCAAAGTTGGAAAACATAAAACAAAGGAATAGACTACAGGGCAGTGAATGAAGGAACAACTTATGCTGAATGGTCACACAATTAGAGGTATTTTGTTGGTTGTTTAATCTTTTATTAGTCTTTTGAGAAGAGAAGATGTAGAAATTCCAGGGTTATAATGGAATCTTAGAAGATGACAGAAATATGTAGGTGGGTGGGTGTTATAGTACCTGGAACATACTTTCATTTCTAAGGAGTATCTAAAGTGTGTGTTGTTCTTCAGTTGCTAAGTTACATCTGAATCTTTGCAACCTCTTGGACTGTAGCACACCAGGCCCCTTTGTCCTCCACTATCTCCTGGAGTTTGCTCAAACTCATGTCCACTGAGTCGGCGATGCCATCTAACCATCTCTTCCTCTGCTATCCCTTTCTCCTTTTGCCTTCAATATTTCCCAGGATCAGGGTGTAAGTAGTCATAAAATTGTAATAACCTGTTAGACATAATTGCAACAAATTCAATTTAACTGTTTCTTACTGAATGTGATTTCCCTCAATTAAACAAGGATCTGTCCCAATGATCAAATGTAATGATAGCGCCATCCTCAAATTGAAGCCATCCTCTACATCCGGCAATTCACATTTATGGCCCCACGGCAGTTACACCCATCTCTGGCCCTAAAGGCAGCCTAAGTGGACAGATACTAGCGTGCCTTCTCTGACTCACTCCCCGCACACATGGGGTGACCATACCTCCTGGTTGACCTGGCATAATTATTAATCATGTCCGCTTTCACACTCAAAAATATCCCAAAATGAGTTGACAAGTTATGTCACCTTACCTTTGGGCCTCACACACAAACTGTCCAGTCCTCTCTCTACCCCCCTCTCCCGACGTCCCATGCTTTATTAAGCCTCAGAACCCTTTCCCACACTCTTTCCCTCAAGTTCTCATCAATTAGTCCTTGAAGTGTTAGTCAAACACATCAGCAGTAAACATCAAGAATACAAAGCAGGAAGCGATGAAAGTTGGTTAAAGAAGGCAGTGAAAGAAGGAGTAAAAAGAGGAGGAAGATTGTGTACTAAGATTTTCTTACAAATTATCATGAAATTGATTTTCTTTTGGCATTACGAGACTAGCTTTGAAGACGGTTTTGTGAGCGGAAACCCCAAACAGACTGACTTCTTTGAAAGCAGAGTGACTTCTTTGAAAGACGCCACTTCCCGAACCTGTAAGTTTTGGAGTGTTTATGGGAACAAAACACAGGATTGCTTTGTAAGCACATCAGGCATTCGAGACTTATGTGTTGTCAGATCCGCTGACAAAGAGAAAAACGTTCCTACGATTGTAACTCCGTACAAGATGCTGTTTGGGCGCTTGTGAGAAATTTGTGCCTCTTTTTTTTTTTTTCTTGGTTCATTATCTGGACACTTTTGAGGTTGATTGCTGTTAAAAAAAAAAAAAAAGATTTGTCCTACAGTGTAGTACAGAAACAAAGGAGTCATGCAAGTATGGCATGCATACTTATTTATTTTAGGAAAATCAGTATATACAAATAAAGAGAAAAAATGATCAGAAATCCCATTCTTTTTAAAAAATGTATTTTTTGTTTTTGGTTGTGCTGGGTCTTTGTTTTTACACATGGGCTTTCTCTAGTTGCATAGGGGGGAGCTACTCTCTAGTTGAGCTGTTTGGGCTTCTCATTGTGGTGGTTTTCTTGTCATGGAGCACAGGCTCTAGGGTACACAGGCTTCAGTAGTTGCGTCTCTTGGACCTTAGAGCTTGGGCTCAGTCACTGTGGCACGCAGGCTTAGTTGTTCTGCAGCATGTGGGATCTTCCCACACCAGAGATTGAACTGTGTTCCCTGCATCACAAGGCAGGTTCTTAACCACTGGATCACCAGGAAAGTCCAGAAATCCCATTCTTATAAATGACTACTATAAACATTGGTGTTGAACTTTACAGAGGTTTTATGTATGCATTATATACACTTTTAAAGGCAGATACATCTTATGCAAAAATAGGATTATAAAAGAAGCTGCTACTATCAATAAAATAGCTCAAGAAAGCCAAGGAGCATAGCCCAGAATGACCTACAAGGTCTAGAGACCCCTTAAAAATCCTCAGCAAGTATCCACATTCCATTTCGGGAATATTGATTTATGAAATAATAATAAGAGCAATATCATAACTCATGCCCAATATAGAGCTTAACATATGGAAAGAATTGTAATATAGGACAACAGCAGCAGTAAGGTATGTGGTGGGTAGTAACTGTAACTAAAGGTTTCTAAAATCCTTGCATTGTTCAAGAGTTGGTGAAAGTCCTAATTTATATTAGAGAAGTTTCCATAAGTCAAGGATGCATATTATAATCTGTTTTATAACACTACAAATCAGTAAGAATGCATAACTAGCAAGCAAGCTAATACAGGAAAAAATAAAATAATAAAAAGAAATATTTTAATTTTAAAAGGGCAAGGAAAGAGAGAAAAAGGAACATAGAATGTACTGGACAGGTTGAAAAGAAACCATAAGATAGCTGGTTTAAGCCCAATTCTCTCAGTCACTGTATCAAATATGAATGGAATAAATACTCCAATTAGAAAAACAAAAAATTTAAGACTGAGTGTAGAACTTCAAATATTTGCTGCTTTCAATAAATACACCTTAAGTATAAAAACACAATGATGCTGAAAATAAATGAATAGAAATATGTATATCTGCAACCAGTAATCAAAAGAACCCTGATGTTATACTAACATCAGACAAGGTAGTCTTGATGATGAAAGGCTTTAATAAAGGTAAAGATAACATTTCATACTGTTAAAATCTCAATATTTCATCTTTCTTAGGCACACAGTGCTCTTTAAATTTGTAGAATATCTGAAGGTGATTGATTTCCTTTAATTTTTCATTTTTGATAAAACGATACAGATGTTCTCATTTAAGTATTATATCTTAATCTCATAAAAAGGCAAGAAGAATCTCATAGGACCTTTAGAAATCATAAATTTCTGTTTATTGATTTCATAAATCCATATTTATTTAGAATTAACCCCATATTTATCCTAGCAATTCTGGTAAGAGAGTCATAGTGAAGACCACTTGGGTTCTAGAATAGAGCCATATCTGTAGCAGAGAATTTTATTTGAGCAGAGAGTTACACTCTATTTTAACCTTGAAAATCATCTACAGTTATGCTCTTGTGCCTTGGTAAAGAATGAACATTTGTCTGTGAAGACATTTGTGAGGACAGGTCTCTATCCTTTTTTACCTTAAACCAATAGTCATCGTATGGTACTGTATTCATACAATGTACAATACATGAATCTGAGGATCAAAGAGTGGAAGTAGGAGGGCCAACTCACCATCACTCCCAAAAACTCATTTGAAGAATTTGTTCTTCCTGGCCCCACAATGTCTAGGTCTGTGCTTCTGTAGATCTTAGATTCCAGAAAGAGTACACTTCTACCAGGGAACAAAGAATCCTATTTTAACTTAATACTATGACTGCCACCTTGCCACTTTGGGGTCCTTGTGCCAGTGAAAAGGGTCCTTGTGGGGGAAAATGACTTTGATAACCATGAGGAGGTGGACCTGTTGCTATGTATGGAACAAGCAGGAATGTTTGGCACTTGGGTGATCCAGTAAGGAACCTCTTGATATTCCATGGCCAGTTTTAAATGTAAGTGGAAAAAGTCAGCAACCATGACCTGATAATGGCGTGATCTGGGGAGCTCAGGATCCCCAGAGATGAGGATTTAGGTAACTCATTAGACAAATCACATTTTGTTGTTGTTCAGTTACTAAGTTGTGCCTGTCTCTTTGCAACCCCATGAACTGCAGCACGCCAGGCTTCCCTGTCCTCTACTATATCCTGGTATTTGCTCAAATTCATGTCTATTGAGTCAGTCATGCTATCTAACCATCTCATTCTCTGCCATCCTCTTCTTTTGCCTTCAGTCTTTCCCAGCATCAGGGTCTTTTCCAGTGAGTCAGCTTTTCACATCAGGTGGCCAAAGTATAGGAGCTTCAGCTTCAGCATCATTCCTTCCAATGAATATTCAGGGTTGATTTCCTATAGGATTGACTGATTTCATCTCTTTGCTGTTGAAGGGACTCTCAAGAGTCTTCTCTAGCATCACAATTCAAAAGCATCACTTCTTCTGCACTCAGCCTTCTTTATGGTCCAACTCTCACATCCATACATGAATGACTACTGGAAAAACCATAGCTTTGCCAAATAGACCTTTGTCAGCAAAGTGATGTTTCTACTTTTCAATATGTTATCTAGGTCTGTCATAACTTTGCTTCCAAGGAGCAAGCATCTTTCAATGTCATGGCTGCAGTCACAGTCTGCAATGATTTTGAAGCCCCAGAAAGGAAAATCTGTCACTGCTTCCACTTTTGTCCCTTATACTTGCCATGAAGTGATGGGACCAGATGCTATGATCTTAGTTTTCTGAATGTTGAGTTTTAAGCCAACTTTTTCACTCTCCTCTTTTACCCTCATCAAGAGACTCTTTAGTTCCTCTTCTCTTTCTGCCATTAGAGTGGTGTCATTTACATATCCGTGGTATCATCTGATATTTCCTAGCGGTTCTTGATATATCCACCAGCAATCTTGATTCCAGCTTGTGATTCATCCAGCCTGGTATTTCACAAGATGTACTCTGCATAGATGTTAGATAAGCAGGGAGACAATATTCAGCCTTGTACTCCTTTCCCAATTTTGAACCAGTTAGTTCTATGTCCAGTTCTAATTGTTGCTTCTTGACCCACATACGGGTTTCTCAGGAGACAGGTAAGGTGGTCTAGTACTCCTGTCTCTTTAAGAATTTTCCACAGTTTGTTGTGATCTACATAGTCAAAGGTTTAGTGTAGTCAATGAAGCAGAAGTAGATGTTTTCCTAGAACGCCCTTGCTTTCTCCATGACTCAACAGATGTTGGCAATTCAATCTCTGGTTCCTCTGCCTTTTCTAAACCCATCTTGTACATTTGAAATTTCTCAGCTCATGTACTGCTGAAGCCTAACTTGAAGGATTTTCAACATAATCTTGCTAGCAGGTGAAATGAGTGCAATTGTACAGTAGTTTGAACATTCTTTGGCATTGCCCTTCTTTAGAACTGGAATTAAAACTGACCTTTTCCAGTCCTGTGGCCACTGCTGAGTTTTCCAAATTTGCTGGCATATTGAGTGCAGCACTTTCATAGCATAATCTTTTAGAATTTTAAATAACTCAGCTAGAATTCTGTCACCTCCACTAGCTTTGTTTGTAGTAATGCTTCCTAAGACCCACTTAACTTCACACTCCAGGATGCCCAGCTTTAGGTGAGTGACCTCATCATGGTGGTTATCCAGATCATTAATACCTTTTTTGTAAGATATAGTTCTTCTGTGTCTTCTTGCCACCTCTTCTTAATACCTTCTGCTTCTGTTAGGTCCTCACCTTTTCTGTCCTTCATCATGCCCATCCTTGCATGAAATGTTCCCTTGATATCTCCAATTTTCTCAAAGAGATCTCGAGACTTTCCCATTCTATTGTTTTCCTCTATTTCTTTGCATTGTTCATTGAAGAACACCTTCTTATCTCTCCTTGCTTCTCTGAAACTGCATTCAGTTGGGTATATCTTTCTCTTTCTCCCTTGCCTTTTGCTTCTCTTCTCTCCTTGGCTATTTGTAAAGTTTCCTCAGACAGCCACTTTGCCTTCTTGCATTTCTTTTTCTTTGGAATGGCTTTGGTTACTGCCTCCTATACAGTGTTTTGAACCTCCATCCATAGTTCTTCAGGCACTCTGTCTACTGGGTCTAACCCTTTGAATCTATTTGTCACCTCCACTGTGTACTCATAAGGGATTTGACTTAGGTCATATCTGAATGGCCTAGTGGTTTTCCCTACTTTCTTCAATTTAAGGCTGAATTTTGCAATATGGAACTCATGATCTGAGCCACAGTCAGCTCCAAGTCTTGTTTTTGCTGACTGTATAGAGCTTCTCCATCTTTGGCTGTAAAGAATATAATCAATCTGATTTTGGTATTGACCATCTAATGATGTCCATGTATAGAGTCATCTCTTGTGTGAGTGGAAGAGGGTATTTGCTATGACCAGCATGTTCTCTTGACAAAATTCTTTGCCCTGCTTCATTTTGTACTCCAAGGCCAAACTTGCCTGTTACTCCAGGTATCTCTTGACTTCCCACTTTTGCTTTCCAATCCCCTATGATGAAAAAGACATCTTTTTCTGGCAATAGTTCTAGAAGGTGTTGTAGCTCTTCACAGAACCCTTCAAGTTCACCTTCTTTGACATCAGTGGTCATGGCACAGAGTTGGATCACTGTGACGTTGAATGGTTTGCCTCGGAAATGAACAGAGATCATGCTGTAGTACTGCATTTTGAACTCTTTTGTTGACTTTGAGGGCTACTCCATTTCTTCTAAGAAATTCTCGCCCACAGTAGTAGATATAATGGTCATCTGAATTAAATTCACCCATCCCAGTCCATTTAGTTCACTGATTCCTAAGAAGTCGACGTTCACTTGCCATCTCCTGCTTGACCACATCCAGTTTCCCTGATTCATGGACCTAACATTCCAGATTCCTATGCAATATTGTTCTTTACAGTATCAGACTTTACTTAACAAAATATGCATAACTGTTAATCATCGCTATAACTGGTCATAAGGTTAGAGGTGATATTTATTATTTCCTTCTTCTACTATTCATTCTGTGCTTCTATTGTTCTTTGTCTATGCTTTAGCTGGTTGTGGCCCTTTACCTAGATAGTGACCCCAACCTTTATTCCTGAAGGATTCAAATCTTTAGTGGTCTTGCCTTTTTTGGGTTCTTTCTTTAAAATTTTCTACTAGAGATGGAAAGACAAGGGATGCCCCAGTGATTCCTCCTAGGTACCAGATAGAATCCTCTCTGTCCTCATTGTTAATTGGGACAGACCACTCCATCCAGTATTGTAACCTCTGCTCTGGCTATTAGATTAGTGGCACGAGGACCCCAAAATAGTCAGGTGGCGGTTTCCATTTCTCGTTCAGTTGGACCATCGCTGTGTCCCGTCATGAAAGCATGCCTCCCTGGGGGATATAGCAGATGAGGTAGATGCTTCTCTTCATATCCCTTTGGCCCATCTGAGTCACCTGCAACTGCAGTAGAGGCTACCTGGACAATGAAAGCTTCCCCCCACTTCTCTAGTCTCTCCCTCCGGGTTCTCTTACACTCTGCCAAAGGAAAGCCCAGAAATGTGACAGAGTTAATGTCCTTTAATTGGAGTTGGCAGGTATATGTCTTGCTTTCCTGTCCTCCCAAAGGACAATTCTGAAGCTTATTCCATACTGTTTTTCAGAGGTTTCTTGGTGATAATGAGCTTCAGTTTCCCATGAGTGATTACTTTCTCATCCTCACACACCTTAATGTCTTTTCTTCTTTCTCTGACTCATTTTCCTCCCTTCATCACTTGTGCTCATTGGAGTGATCTTCCAGATAAATTGCCTGGACACAAGGTCCTGTCTTAGGACACGAACACAAACTAAGACAGGAATCAAGACCTATAAAAAAAGAGGGATTTATGACTGGGGAGAAGGGAAACTAAATTTTGTCAGTGGCTTACTAGGTATAATAGTTTCCAGAACCTGGGTATTGTGACTGTAAGAGAAACAGCACCATCTGTTGGTCACTGGCTCAGAGCATAAAGTGTATCCTGGGAGCACTGGATCTCACCGATTTGTCCCACAAGTAGTGCTGTAATTGGCACTTCCCAAGTGGTGCTAGTGATAAAGAACCTGCCTGCCAATGCAGGTTGATGTAAGAAACAGGTTCAATCCCTGGGTCAGGAAGATCCCCTAGAGGAGGGCATGGCAACCCACTCCAGTATTCTTGCCTGGAAAATCCCAAGGACAGAGGAGCCTGGTGGGCTACAGTCCATAGGGTCACAAGGTTGGACATGACTGAAGCTACTTAGCACAAATGCAGTGCTGTAATTATAACTTCAGTAGGTCATTCCATCAATCTGTTGGATTAGATGTTCTCAGATGATGGGGTACGTGGTAATATTAGTGAAAAACAAGAGTCTGAGCCAATTTCTCTTGCTTTCAAATGAGATCCTTGGTGAGAAGCAATCTTATATGGATATCATGATAATGAGTCATGGAATCATCACATTCCATAACTCCACAGATCTTGTTGCTGGTAGAACCATTTTGGATAAGGAAAGAAGAAAGAAATATCTATTTAAGTGAGAATAAATCTCTGGCCTATTTTGATGGAAGTGGTCTAATATAATCAGCATGCCCTCAGTGCCCTGAGGAATAGTGCCATAACAAGGGTTCAATATTGGCTTCTGCTCTTGAAGTCTGAGCTCTCTGCCTTGGGGAGGAAAGTCCACTGTGTGGAGCCCTTATCCCTATTGCCATGGCTATTAGTACACAAGCCTGGTGAACAAAGACTGGGAGGCTGAATAATGGAGCCAACAAACAGTCACAGAATAGGTCTTCTCCCTGATTATTAAGAGCTTTCTCTGTTTTTAAAAATTAATTAACTGACTGAAGTATAGTTGATTTACAATAATGTGTTAGTTTCAGGTGTACGGCAAAGTGATTCAGATATGTATATTTTCCTTATTTTTCAGGTTCTTTTCCATTATAGATTATTACATGACAGTAAATCCTTGTTTTTCTTTTTTCTTTCATCAATTTTATAAATGGTAGTTAGTATCTGCTAATCCCAAGCTCCTAATTTATCCTTCCCTATTCTGTTTCCATTTTCTGCTGATGGGTGAGGCTGAGCACCAAACACTTGATGCTTTCAAACTGTGGTGTTGAAGAAGACTCTTTAGAGTCCCTTAGACTGCAAGGAGATCCAACCCATCAATCCTATAGGAAACCAACCCTGAATATTCATTGGAAGGATCAACACTGAAGCTGAAGCTTCAATACTTTGGCCACCTGATTCAAAGAGCTGACTCATTGGAAAAGACCCTGATACTGGGAAAGATTGAGAGCAGGAGGAGAAGGGGGCGACAGAGGATGAGATGGTTGGATGGCATCACCAACTCAATGGACATGAGTTTGAGCAAGCTCTGGGAGATGGTGAAGGACAGGGAAGCCTGCATACTGCCATTCATGGGGTCGCAAAGAGTCAGACATGACTGAGTGACTGAACAACAACTTCCCTTTCCCCTTTGGTAACCATAACTTTGTTTTCTATGTCTGTGGGTCTATTTCTGTTCTGTAAATAAATTCATTTGTATTATTTTTTAGATTCCACATTTAAGTGACATCATATATTTGACTTTCTCTGCCTGACTTACTTCACTGAGTATGATAATCTCTAGGTTCATCCATGTTCCTGCAAATGGCAGTATTTCATTCTTTTTATGACTGAGTCATATTTCATTGTATACACACACACATCTTCTTTATCTGTTCATCTGCTGATGGACATTTAGTTTGCCTCCATGTCTCGGCTTCTATAAATAGTGCTGCTATGAACATTGGGGTGCATGTTCACCTTTTCCAATTAGAGTTTTCATCTTTTCTGGATATTTGACCAGGAGTGGGCTTGCTGAATCATATGGTAGAAGAACTTTCTCTTCAGTGGATGCCTTTGGGTGAGCTTTCAAATGAGAAGCAAAAATCTTCATGCATGCATGCTAAGTCACTTCAGTCTGACTCTTTGCAATCCCATGGACTGTAGTCCACCAGACTCCTCTCTCCATGGGATTCTATGGGCAGGAATACTGGAGTGGGTTGCCATTTCCTTCTTCAGGGGATCTTCTCAACTCCGGGATTGAACCTGGGTCTCCTGCATTGCAGGCAGATTCCTTACTGACTGAGCCATCAGGGAAGCCCGCTGAGCCACTAGGAAAGCCCAAAAATACCGTTGGCCAATTTTGAGAGATCCAAATTTGAGAGATCCAAACAGGTGAAGAACCTGTCTGCCAATGTAGGAGACACAGCAGACACAAGAGACAAGGGTTTGATCCTTGGGCCAGGAAGAACCCCTGGAGAAGGAAATGGCGACCTGCTCCAGTATTCTTGCCTAAAAAATGCCTTGGATAGAGGAGCCTGGTGGGCTACAGTTCATGGGACTGCTAAGAGTCAGACACAGCTGAGCATGCACACATGGTTACTCACGGTATTCATATTCCCCTTCCATAGATTTCCTTGTTACCAATATTCCAATATTATTCTTTACAAGTCTCTGAGCAATAGGCAAATGTTAGTTACTACCTATGAGTCAGAGTAGATCTGTACCTCAGGCCATGATCCTTATAGGCTAAGTGGACATCCATATGTACTGCCCAAATCTCTCCCCACTGGGAGAGTTGATTTTCACATTTTCTTTCAAAGCTGCTCCTGGGTAATATAATAACAATCCACTTCCAGCTGATGCCAACATATTGTGCAGGCCCATCTTTAATCTAGGCCCACGCTTTATTTTATTCGGCTTTGTTTTCCTCTAAGTGATGGTCATAGGGAACTCCTCTTGAGGCCCTGGAGTCCATGCCATCTGCCTGTGCCACTTACTTGTGGCACCTGACCCAATCAAGGGTAATCTTTCTACGCTATTTTTAATTGATGATGGTTTGTTGGTATGTTTGTCTAATATTGGGCTTCTCAGGTGGTGCTAGTGTTAAACAACCCACCTACCATTGTAGGAGATTTAGAAGACTTGCGTTGGATCCCTGGGTTGGGAAGATCTCCTACTGGAGGCCCAGCAGCCTACTCCAGTGTTCTTGCCTGGAGAATCTAATGGACAGGGGAACCTGGTGGGCTATGGTCCATGTGTCACAAAGAGTTGTGAAGTGACTGAAGTGACTTAGCACACATGCACGTCTCATGTCATGGCACTTCAAGATTGGCAGATCAGAGAACACCAGTCTTTATGTCATCATGATCCAGTCTATCAGAATCTAGTGCTCTTTTAGCATAAGACAGCATGGTATAATGTAAAAAACTTGAGGTCCTGTGCTTTGAATCTCTTATCGGGATTCGTGCAAGGGTCCATACAGCATCCTCACTCGTCACAGACACTCAGATCTTCTGGATTATTAGACTTGATTGGCAGAGCCTGGACCTGCTGCAGAGCCTTTTCATTCTCTGGGAACACAGGTTTCTCAGTAAATGGCTCAGAGAAATACATCCAGATGTGGTGTATGTTGCCTCCAAAATCCAAATGGGTCCACCATGATCTTTCTTAGTGTTCAGATGCACAAGGTACAGAAACCTGTCTTTAGCTTTTTTTTTTTTTAGTTCTACCACTTTATTGCTACCAACCCATCTTCCTCCACCCTCGTGCACACATGCTCAGTCATGTAACCCCATGGACTTCAGCCCGCCAGGCTCCTCTGTCCATGGACTTTTCCAGGCAAGAATACTGGAGTGGGTTGCCATTTCTTTCTCCTGAAACCTGTCTTTAGCTTTAACACAGGGATTCTTGACTTTTTCATCTTGACATTTTGAATTTGATAGTTCTTGATTGTGAGGAGGTGCCCTGTACATTTCAGGATGTTTAGCAGTATCCTTGGGTCTCTGCCCACAAGATGCCAATAGCCACTAACTCCCTTCCCTACAGCTGTGACAACCAAAAATGTCTCCAGATATTGCCTGCTCAGTGTTCAGTAGGGACAAAATTGTCTCTGGTTGAGAACCACTGCCGTACAGGAATCGTGCAATACTCCTTTCACAGAAGTTGTATGTCTCTGGCGTTCATGTATCTTACTGAGAATATTTGCTACTTCCTGTTCACTGAATCAGTCAACAGATGCTATTAGGGTCTGGATCAGATGAATGTTCTATGGCACGTCCAGATGGTCAAGGTCCATGTGGGCTACACTGTGACAGTATTTGAGAATTGACATGGACCTGAAGTAAAACTGTAAAAGTCAGTTACTCTTCCTGACATATGAAAATGTGTTGCTTTGATTTTCTTTGCTAATTGATTTGAGGGGAAAATGATTTGCCAGATCAACAGCTGCATACTGCATGGGCAGGAACAGCATGGGCAGGACTAGGTTGATTGTATTTCAGCAAAGATGCCATATCTGGATCAAAAGGTGCAAGTGGAGTCACTGCCTCATTTTGTTTTGTTTTTTTTTTTGACTTGACAAATGTTTATTAAGCACCTATCACACATTCAACACTGTTTTAGGTACTAAGAATGTATCTGTGAACAAAGGAATCATGATTTATGTTTATCTATTAACAATAGTTTGATGTAAATCAAAACTACAGTGAGATATCACTTCACACCAACCAGAATGAGTATCATCAAAAAACCCACAAACAGCAAATGCTGCAGAGGGTGTGGAGAAGGGAACCCTCTTATACTGTTGGCAGGAATGTAAGATGGTACAACCATGAGAGAACTGTATGGAAGTTCCTTAAAAAGCTAAAAATAGAGCTACTATATAACCCTGCAATCTCATTCCTGGTCATACATCTGGAGAAAAACATGACCCAAAGGATACATGCAGCCCAATGTCCATTGCAACACTGTTTACAATAGCCAAAACATGCTGCTGCTGCTAAGTCGCTTCAGTCGTGTCCGACTCCCTGCCACCCCATAGATGGCAGCCTACCAGGCTCCTCTGTCCCTGGGATTCTCCAGGCAAGAATACTGGAGTGGGTTGCCATTTCCTTCTCCAGTGCATGCATGCGTGCTAAGTCGTTTCAGTCATGTCCGATTCTGTGCGACCCCACTGAAAGCAGCCAACCAGTCTCCCCTGTCCATGGGATTCTCTAGGCAAGAATACTGGAGTGGGTTGCCATTTCCTTCTCCAGGACATGGAAGCAACCCAAATGTCCATTGACAAAGGAACAGATAAAGAAGATGTGGTACGTATAAACAATATTTCAAAATCTCCTGAGTAGAAGCTTGGAAAATCTGAATTTCTGTCTAGTTTTGCCACTGTCAAAAGCAGGGATTAAACGGAGGTGAAATGAGACTCATCACTTTTGCATCTATCAAATCTTTGATGGTGGCACCGATCCCCGCAATTCCCAGAGGGCTGTGATATTGCACTGGCTTGGAGAATTCAACAGACAGTACAGTCCATGGGGTTGCAAAGAGTTGGAAACGACCTAGTGACTTACACTTTCAGTTACACTTTACCATTTTGTTAGGGAAGGGCAGTTCCAGGGGCCACTTGGCTCTGCCTACCGTAACAGTCCTTTCTGCATGGGTCAGGAAGCTGGTGCAGGAAATCTGCCAGTTGCCAAGCCTATCTAGTTTAAATATGCATTTAGGACCTGGAAAATTAACTCAGCATGGGTTTACAGAACTCTCTGAGCCCTCTGTGGATTGACTTGGATATAAACTTATTATCCAGTTACCCGAAGCTCTCAATCTATCCAGGGGTCCCAAAGGATTAGCATGAATTCAGATCAGTGTGTAATAATCCTTCAAAGTCTGGATATGTCCCTGCCCTCAGTGCATGCTCATTCTTTTAAAAGGCACAGGTCCTTTGGGGAAAGTCTTAGAGAAAGATTTATGGTATACAGTTGTGACAATGTTGCAGTGTCCTTCCTCAAGAGGACCCAGTTTCTCCTTTAATCACTGGACCCTGGGTATGTGCTATAACCAGGAACTGAATTAGGGGTCAAGACTTCCTTTTGTGGCAATTGAAGTGAGGTTTCTGTGTACTAGAATGTTAGTTTTCCTGGTTGTTTATATCAAGTAAAACTTTAGTAGGCTACCCATCCATTAATATTTCAGTCCTAGGGATCCTGTCATCAAGTTGGTACTCCCACAGGTCCCTGAGGATCAAAACATTGACTGCCACTCTGCCCCTGCAGTCCATTGTGGTCCATCATGATAACTGTGGCTCCTTGTCTCTATGGTTTATTATTGGCACATGGCCCCTGCCACTCTGGCAACATTGCCACTGAAACCAGGAAACCCATTTCAATCTTCCAAGGAGGAGAGGCATTGCAGAGCTTCCAAGGAGGCCTATGTTTCTCTCACTAATGTTTTCTCAGTGTCTTAGTGCTCTCTGACCCCTTCTACAAAATATAGTCAGGAGCAGGGTGAGCAGGTTACACATAATAAATTTACTCCGACATTTCTGTCACCTTGACTCTTTCATGTGTGACCCTGTAGCTTGACTTTTTTGTGTGAATCTTTACATTTCTTTCTCCCCATTGTGCATGCTCAGTTAATTCAGTTGAGTTCAACTCTTTGTGACTCTGTGCATCCATCAGGCTTCTTTGTCCATTGGTTTTACCAGCAAGAATACTGGAGTGGGCTGCCATGTCCTCCTTCAGGGGATCTTCCCAACCCAGGGATCAAACCTGCACTTCCTGTATTGCAGGAAGATTCTTTACGCTGAGCTACTGGGGAAACCCTCCTTCTCCCCATTATTTGAGTGAAATTCTGACTGCTTTCACTGAACGTAGGCCACTACTGAATCCTGGTTTCAATCAACCGTATCAGGCAGCCTGCTAGAGATGCTCCCTTTAGAACATTAAGAGCAGAAGGACACCTGTGTTTAATCTGACATATTATAGTCTAGCCTTTCTTTTGTAATACACTTAGAATCTACTCTGATACAGTTTTCCAGGCTATTGCTAATGTAAATACAAAAAATACTCTAATTGTTTGGGTGTATAAGTTCATTTATTTATTTATTATCTGGAATATACCTTATAATTCTCTCCTGGTTCCCTGGATTTAACTTTAGAAGTGGGTTTGGAGGTAGTAGGGGGATAGAATTTGGGGGGAGAATAGATATCTATTTTCAAGGCAACTGCTTCATATATATTCTTTCAACAGGGGAAGGTCAGTTTTCTAAATAAAGGAGATGGGGCTTGGGGATATTTAGGGGGTCAGTTGGAGGTCACCTCAAATGTCTCCATCTTAAGTCACAGGACCATGCTAGTTTCCAGTTGATGTCCTAACTTTAAGACAGTGACTTAGGCTGTGAATTCAATGTCATCACATTTTAGCAACTTGAACAGATATATTTGGTTCTGATCTTCAACCATGGTCTGTCCTTAAGTGGTAAGAAACAAGAGATTCTTCACGCCACTGTAGAAGAACCACTTTCTGGTTCTCTGATCACACATTGAGCTCAGAGTTTAAAGCTCTGAATTTAATATTTTCCTTCTCTAAGCTGCTTAATGCTTGTGAAGTTGTCCGCCTACTCTATAGTCCTTGTAATTATCACGACTAACACATAGTGAAGTACAGTAGCTCCAATTTTCTTATTTCCTTACCTTCATCTGGCATTTTCTTACAAGCAACTGCAGATACTAATTTAAGCAATTATAGTACCATTGCTTGCCGTGGATTACTAGAATTTTATTTTCCACTTGTTGGAGGTGATAATGGCATTCAAGTTAAACAGGTGAGCAAATTAAACTCCTGGTGAACAATGGAAAGATGTGATGTTATCAGAACCTCAAAGCTAAGGCTGTCAGGCAGAATCTAGAGCCATGGCAGGAGGTTCCCAGTTGGAGTTGGAGCCACAGAGATGCTGTGTTAACCACTGGAGATGATGCTCGAGGGAGAGCAAGAGAGAAGAAATCTCTTGGCTTCTCTTCTCCTACTGCTGAAAGCAGAAAGAAGCAGTGAAGCCAGGGGATTTACCTGAGAGAAGCAAGAGAGGCTGGTTTTGAAGTCCTCTGCAATTCAATTCCAGTCTTATGGTAAACTTTACTTTTTACTGAGTGAGTCCTTGTTCCTTGTTTTCAAGGGGATCTAACCATCAGAGTTTGTACAAAATGCTTTGGAAGCCCAGTGGAGAGAGCAGCCAAGCTTGCTGCGGGTGTGCAGGAAGGGCTACTTGAGGTCCCAGAGGTGAGAGGGAGTTTGCCAGGTGGAACAGAAGAGAAGGAGTATACTGGAGGGCCCAGCGTGTCAGAAGTCAAGAGGTGGGGCAAGACAGGCAGCTAAAGGAAAGGGGACAGTTGTATAAAAGTACGTGCCTGTGTGCTAAGTCACTTCAGTCATGTTTGACTCTTTGCAACCCCATGAGCTATAGCCTGCCAAGCTTCTGTCTGTGGGATTCTCCAGGCAAGAATGCTGCAGTGGGTTGCCATTTTCTTCTCCAGGAGATCTTCCTGGACCAAGTATCAAAGCCATGTGTCCTGCATTGGCAGGCGGGTTCTTTACTACCAGTGTCACCTGGGAAGCCCTATATGATAGAAAAAAAAGTGAAAGTTAAAGTGTTAGTCACTCAGTTGTGTCTGACTCTTTGCAACCCCAAGGACTGTAGCCCACCAGGCTCCTCTGTCCATGAAATTCTCCAGACAAGAATCCTAGAGTGGGTAGCCATTCCCTTCTCCAGGGCTTCTTCTTGACCCAGGGATTGAACCCAGGTCTCCTGCACTGCAGGGAGATTCTTTACCATCTGAGCCACCAGGGAACCCTCTATATGATAGTACCTACCTCATATTTAAGGCTAAATGAAAAAAAAAAAAAAACCCAAACAAAAACACTGGTACATTTTGAGCTCTAACTGTACACTAAACTATTTTAAGTGCTTTCTAAAAATTGATTCATTTAAGACTCACAAAAACCCATTAAGGTGTACCTTAATACTACATTTTACAGATGAGAAAAAATGAAGTTTAGAGAGTTTAGTAATTTTCCCAAGGTCACACACTTACATGACCTGACAGCAAAGTCAGAGTCTTTACTTCTTGCTGTCCAGTTCAGTTTAGTGGGGTTTGGTGGGTTGGGTGAGAGATTTCAAGATGGGAATGGTCGTTTAGATGCTTATGGAAATGAAGGGAGAGGAGAAAGGGGACAATGATAAGAGGAATAAGGCCCTAACCACCTTTCATGAAAGGGCAGTATGTGCTCTCTTTACCCTATTCATTTTATTTATCATCTCTACCCTGCTCTAGGAAGGCACAGTTTTTTTATCTATTTTGTTTACTTATTAATTCCAAGAATCTAGAATAGCATCTGATATACAGTAGGTGCTCAAAAAACACTTGTTAAATGAAAGAGCGAGTTTTCTAAGAAGGCAGGAGGTGGGAACTGCCAGAACCACCAACAGTATGGTTCCAGCCCTCACAGCACTTACAGTCTAGCTGCGAGGTGAGACTTCATTGGATTCTTCCATAACTTCCTGCACGCTGTGGGTAACAAAGAGGAGGGAAAGGTATAATGAGCTTGAGTTTCTCAGTCGGCTGAGAAGTGACGGGGGTAATGTTTATGTGATAATTAAGGTCTGAATGGTTCTGACATCGTTGAATTACTTAATTCGTACGTTTGTCTTTGAAGTACAGAAAACACAATTGTTAGGACTTCGTACTTTGATCCTTTCAAGTCTGGTACGCGGGCGGTGCCGAATAAAGCTTTGCAGCAGAGGGTAAGCTGTGTTTGGCTTAGGACTGCACTTCTCTGAAGCAATTTCAGAGTTACAGATTTCTCAGGCGGACTTCTAGGTTCTTTATCTTTGGGACAGACTATGGTGATAAAGGAAGCAGAGGGAAGGGAGGGACTGATTTCGTGAGAGAAACAACTGTGTGGCCAAAAGCGGGATGCAAGCACAGCCTGGGGAAGGGAACAGACCCGAGAAGTAGCCGCGCCCGGGTCACGAAAGAAACCCACGCCCTACCTCCCGCCTCGGCGGCCGGTCGGCGGGAAGCTGGCTGCGCTTGCGCGCGGGCTGCAGGCAAGCGGAGCACCGAGGGGCGCGGCCGCAGCTGGGAGTCACGTGGTGCGCCGGCCAGCCGCCCCGCCCCTCCGCAATCGCCCCGCCCCGCCCCTTTCCCGGCGGGACGCTCGGAGCCGCCCCGAACTGCGCAGGGCGGCCAGGGGTGAGTGTCCGCGAGGGGCGCGCGTTACGCAGAGCCAGGAGATCCTGGACTGGGGTGCGGGTCGGCGGAAGGCGTAGAGGGGGCCAAGGGGACAAAATGGCGGCGGGGTACGCCCTTTCACCCCCTCCCCTCACCTGGGAGTGCGAGCGGAGAGGGACAGGGATCACTGCTGGGGGAGGGGAGCCGCGGCAGCTCGGGAGGGCCGTGGGGTCCTCCTCCGAGGCCTGCGGACGGGAGTGGGCAGGCTTTGGGCCTGTCCTGCGGACTCATCTGGGGGTGTGAGCGACAGGGGACTCCGCGCACCCCGCGGGCCGAGAGGTGGGCGGGGGGCTGCTTTACTCCATCAGAGGGGCGGCCCAGGGCGGCCGCGGGTCGACGCTTTCGGAGTGTCCAAACTACTAGGGGCTAGCGGAGGAGCCGCCTTCCCAGCCTTTCATTTGACAGGTGGTCGTCACCGTGTCATTCTCAGCAGGGTTTACCACGCTTTTCCTGCACGTTGACTCGGGTATTAGCTCTGCCCGGGAAGCAGGGCGGGAAAGGTCTCTGCATCTTAACAGATGCGTAAATTGAGGCCTGAAAGGGTAAAGAGTTTAACCAGGGCCTGGCACCTGGGTGTAGTAGAACCTAGCCTTCTGCCACTTTTGGTGCTCCTTTCCCAGCCCTTCAGTCGCGCCTTCCCTCCCCTGCCAGTGAGGGACGGGATTGTTTGAAAGCAGACAGAAAACTGGTCCTCCAAGCAGCACCTGCTGCTGTCAAGTGGCTCCCGCTGAGATGGGGCCCGCCCGCTTGAGAGCAGCTTCTTCCTGTTGTTGGTGAACTGTATTCCTCATTCTATTTGTGCCAAGTTATTCTAACATGAAAATAGCTCTTCAGTATATCTTATTGAATAGAGTCATTCCTTATATATAAGCACGTGTTGATTTCACCAGCATTAGCAATTTCATTCCCATCAGTGTCAACGATCCGAGGTGGAAGGATGGGATAAGTGTTGTACCTTTTACCAGTGGGGAAACTGAGGTCATTCCTTGCCCCAGGTCAGCCGCTGGTAAATGGTTCATCTGGCATTAAGCTTTTTAAACCTTACGTTAGTATTCTGACCAGTATCCCGCTCTGGTTTATATTTGATGCTCTAGTCCTTGTATTTTTTTTTTTTCGGTCGTTGTTGTTAAATGCGACTTTTCCTCAAAATGTGTTCGTGGCAGATTGATTTATGCTGCATATTGAAGTGATTTGAATAATATCCACTAAGGAATTAATGTTAATTACAGAGTCAGTTTTTATTATGATTTGAAAAGGTGTCAGTGGAAGTGTGGCTTAAAGGCTTTGAAGGCAAACTGATCTGAGATTGAATCCCAGCTCTCCTACTTGTCCTTTGACAAATTTTTCTGAGCCTTGGTTTCCTCGTCTGTAAAATATGGATATTACTGTCTATCTCACAAGTAAATGAGGTGTCTAAAGCTATAGAACTGCTTCTGGCCCATATTAAGCACTCAACATATGCTTTTTCTTTTCTTTCTTTCTCCCCACTCCCTTGAGCTGCATTTTTTTTTTTTTTTTCATTTTCTGAACCATGTACAGAGTTCAGTTCAGTTTGGTTTAGGTCAGTTTACCTGGTGGCTATGTATGGAAGCATAATCAGTGTGGCTGTATAGATACAGTTATGAAAAATTGGCTAATTGAGCGTCAAAGGATCTAGTGTTTTAAGCACAGACTTCAAAATTGTTCTTCCAGCTTCATAGATATTTAAGAATCTCTAAAATGTTGATTTGACACTGACTTCACTAATTCCTTCATCTAACCACTATATGAAGGGGATTGACATTGTCCTTTCACCTTCACACCCAATCACAACCCAACCTAGTTTAAAGAAGAAGCAAACATTTTTTGGGAAATCATATAGGAACATTCTTTAAACACTTAGAAAGTAGTAGTGGTATTTAATGGGAAGATAAATAGGATTCTCTTTAATGGTGCAGTCTAATATCCTTTGTGAAATCAGCATTTCTGAAATTGTAGAAATGAAAATGGCCAATGGCTTGTATAACAAAACAAGTCACTAATAAAAGTCTGTTTCCAGTTTTATGCTGGGATGGGTTTTTCACAAATGTGTGTTTGGCTTTGGCAGTAGTCTTACGGAATATAAAGAGAAAGATCTACAGTACATGGGTGGAGACATCCTTAAAAAATATTAGAAGGAAGTACTTTTATGCTCTGTGACATGAAACACTAATGAGTTCATGAAACTTTATTAAAATAATTTCTACATTTTAATGATAACTTCCTAAAGTAAGTTTATTATGTATTTTGAAAACATATGCAAAGTGGAGAGAATAGAAAAATTAATTTCTGTGTACCAATCTATTTCAGTAATTACCTGTTACTGAACAGACAGTCTTGCCCCACAAAAGCTGTCACTTCCCATTCTTTTGGAAGCAAATCTCAGACATCATATTTCATTTGTAAAGATTTCTCTATGTGTCAAGCTCACTTTTAATATATTGTTGGAAAAGAGAGGTAATTTTGATATTTTCAAAGAGGCATGGGTTTATGGGAAAAAATAAATACCTCTTCAGTTAAGTCGCTCAGTTTTGTCCAACTCTTTGTGACCCCATGAACTGCAGCACGCCAGCACTCCCTGTCCATCACCAACTCCCGGAGCCTACCTAAACTCATGTCCATCGAGTTGGTGATGCCATCCAACCATCTCATCCTTTGTTGTCCCCTTCTCCTCCTGCCCTCAATCTTTCCCAGCATCAGGGTCTTTTCAAATGAGTCAGGTCTTCGCATCAGATGCCCAAAGTATTGGAGTTTCAGCTTCAACATCAGTCCTTCCAATGAACACCCAGGACTGATCTCCTTTAGGATGGACTGGTTGGATCTCCTTGCAGTCCAAGGGACTCTAAAGAGTCTTCTGCAACCCCATAGTTCAAAAGAATCATTTCTCTGGCGCTCAGCTTTATTTATAGTCCAACTCTCACATCCATACATGACAATTGGAAAAACCATAGCCTTGACTAGATGGACCTTTGTTGGCAAAGTATGTCTCTGCTTTTTAATATGCTGTCTAGGTTGGTCATCGGAGAAGGCAATGGTACCCCACTCCAGTACTCTTGCCTGGAAAATCCCATGGACGGAGGAGCCTGGTAGGCTGCAGTCCATGGGGTCGCTAAGAGTCAGACACGACTGAGCAACTTCAGTTTCTTTTTTTTTTCCATTTATTTTTATTAGTTGGAGGCTAATTACTTTACAATATTGTAGTGGTTTTTGCCATACATTGACATGAATGAATCAGCCATGGATTGCAACTTCACTTTCATTTTTCACTTTCACGCATTGGAGAAGGAAATGGCAACCCACTCCATTGTTCTTGCCTGGAGAATCCCAGGGACGGGGGATCCTGGTGGGCTGCCATCTATGGGGTTGCACAGAGTTGGACACGACTGAAGTGATTTAGCAGTAGCAATAGCAGGTTGGTCATAACTTTCCTTCCAAGGAGTAAGCGTCTTTTAATTTCATGGCTGCAATCACCATCTGCAGTGATTTTGGAGCCCCCCCAAAATAAAGTCAGCCACTGTTTGCACTGTTTCCCCATCTATTTGCCATGGAGTGATGGGGCCGGATGCCATGATCTTAGTTTTCTGAATGTTGAGCTTTAAGCCAACTTTTTCACTCTCCTCTTTCACTTTCATCAAGAGGCTCTTTAGTTCTTCTTCTCTTTCTGCCATAAGGGTGATGTCATCTGCATATCTGAGGTTATTGGTATTTCCCAGCAATCTTGATTCCAGCTTGTGCTTCATCCAGCCCAGCATTTCTCATGATGTACTCTGCATATAAGTGAAATAAGCAGGGTGACAACATACAGCCTTGACTGTATACTCCTTTTCCTATTTGGAACCAGTCTGTTGTTCCATGTCCAGTTCTAACTGTTCCTTCCTGACCTGCATGCAGGTTTCTCAAGAGGTAGGTCAGGTGGTCTGGTATTCCCATCTCTTTCAGAATTTTCCACAGTTTATTGTGATCCACACAGTCAAAGGCTTTGGCATAGTCAATAAAGCAGAAATAGATGTTTTTCTGGAACTCTCTTGCTTTTTCAATGATCCAGTGGATGTTGGCAATTTGATCTCTGGTTCCTCTGCCTTTTCTAAAATCAGCTTGAAATACCTCTTAGTTGATGTATTCATGGTCATAAATATAGGAGTGATCAGAATTGAAAACCTCATTAAACAACTTGGAATTATAAACTGTTTGTATTGCTTTTCAAAATACTTACTTTACTGTTATACACTTACTTTCCAGTTGGCAAATGTGAAAAATTACTAGTAGTTTTGAGTGTGCTGACATCAGCATTGTTTCAGTCTCAGAAAGTAAATACTCAAGATTTTCTTTTATTTTAGAAAAGGCAAAAACATGAGTGATAAATTTTATGAATGTTGGACAATAACTGATTGAAACCCTGATTTTTCTAGAATTTACTGACAAACACGAGACAGTTCATAGATGGATAGATGTACTGTCATTACTTTGGTTAGTTGGGCCTATATTTTTTAGAGTCATGCTAATAGCAGACTTCTTCCTATTTTGGGCCTGCCGTTTGATTCTTGCCTTTTCAGAACCTGTGTGCTTGAACTCAGAGAGGACAGAGGCCTTTCCTGGCACTTGAGCCAGTCTTCACATTTTTCTCTCTAGGACTTTCAGGTGTCTCTACATTCTGGGACTGCAGGGCAGGGTAGGACAAGTGAGACTTCAGTTCATCACAGGCAGCAACCTGTTCAGAACCCTTGGGCCAGTTAGTCGTAGTGTTCATTCCCTGCTTACTAACTTTTTTGTGTGTGTGTGCTGTATTTTCTGCTTGGCCATTGTTTTCTTGTAGCCTGGAGTTCTCAAATTTAATTTGAGTAGCACTCCCAATATTTTGCCATATTCATTTTTTTATATTAGCTGATTTTTTTATTTATGGTGGTGGTATGTTTCCTTTTAAAATTTAAGTAAAAATGTAGTTCTTTTCATAGAGAAATGTTATGTAGAAAATAGTACAGATGGTAGTTAGGACAAGTATGAAAGTAGTACCTGAAATTTTGGAAATTATAAGTCCTTTTTTTTTTTAAAAAAGCAGCTTTATTGAGATATTTCACATAGAAAATTCAACCGTTAAAGTGTACATTTTAGTGGTTTAAAAAAATTTGCATCTACAAATCAGTAAATGTGATATGTCACTTTAACAAAATGAAGGCTGAAAATCATATGATTATCTCAATAAATGCAGAAAAAAGCATGTGACAACATTTAACACTCATTTATGATAAACACTCTCAACACAGTGCGTTTAAGAGGAATATACATCAACATACTAAAGGCCATATATGAAACAAACCTTCAGTTAGCATCATACTTAATGATGAAAAACTTAAAGCTATCTCTAAAATCGGGGCAAGACAGAGATGCCAACTCTTGCCACTCTTATTCAGCATAGTATTGGAAGTCCTAGCCGGAGCACTCAGACAGGAAAAGGAAGTAGAAGGCATCCAAATTGGAAAGAAAATGTAAATTCATCACCATTTGTGGATAACATGATTTTATAAATAGAAAATCCTAAGGATGCCACCAAAAAACTTATTAGAAATAAATCCAGGGGAATTCCTTGGCAGACCACTTGTTAAGACTCCACACTTCCACTGCAAGGGGCATAGGTTGATCCCTGGTTGAGGAACTAAGATTCCACGTGCTGATCAGCCAAAAAAAGAAAGAAAAGAAATAATAACTACAGTATAGTTGCAGGATACAAAATAAAAATACAAAAATCTGGTGTATTACTATATGTTAGCAATGTGCTAGCAGAAAGAGAAATTAGGAAAAGAATCCTATTGAAATTGCAATAAAATAATAAAATAGGAATAAAAGTAAGGATTTGAAAGACATTTAAACTCAAAAATATAAGACATTGTTGAAAGAAATTGAAGAAGACACAAATAAATAGATATTCCATGCTTATGGATTGGAAGAATTAATATTGTTAAAAAAGGCTGTATTACCTAATGCAATCTACAGATTCAGTGCAATCCTGTCAACATTCCAGGGATATTTTTCAGAGAAATAAAGCCCCAAATTATGAAATTTATATAATATTAAAATTTATATGGAGGCACAAGATTCTGAAAAGCCAAAGCATCCTGAGAAAAAAGAACAAAACTGGAGGTATCACACTCCCTGATGGCAAACTGTTTTGAAAAGCCATAGTAAGCAATACAGCATGGCATTGGCAGAAAAATAGATACACTTACCAGTAGAAGAGAATAAACCCATTCATATATGGCCTACTGATTTATGACAAAGGAACAAAGCTCATACAATGGAGGAAGAATGGCTTCTTCAACAGGTGGTCCTAGGAAAACTTGACAGCAAGATGCAAAAAAAAAGAAAAAACAAAAAAACAAAACTAGACTGCTATCTTACACTGTACACAAAAATCAACTCAAAATGAATTAATGATTTAAATGTAAGACCTGAAACCATAAAACTCCTAGAAGAAACTATAGGTAGTATGTTCCTTGACATCACTGTTAGCAATATCTTTCTAGATTAGTTTCTTAAGACAAGAGGAAACAGAAGCAAAAGTAAACAAATGGGACTACATTAAATTAAAAAACTTATGTGCGGTAAAGGAAACCATCAACAAAGCAAAGACAACCTATTGAGTGGAGGAAGGTATTTGCAAATGATGTATCTGATAAGGGGTTAACATCCAAAATATATAAAGAACTAATACAGCTCAACAGCAACAAAAAGAAACCATCCATTGATAAGTGGGCAGATGATCTGAATAGGTATTTTTCCAATGAAGACATACAAATGACAACAGGCACATGAAAAGGTGTTCAACATCATTTATTAATAGGGAAATGCAAATCTAAGCTATAATGAGATATCTCCTCATGCCAGTCAGAATGGCTATTATTGGAAAGCCAAGAAATAACAAATGTTGGTGAGGATATGGAGAAAAGGGAAACCTTATGCACTGTTGGTGGCACTATAATTGGTACAGGCACTTTAGAAGACATTATGGACATTCTTCAAAAATTAGGAATAGATCTACCATATGATCCAGCTATCCCACTTTCTGGTGTTTATTTAAGGAATATGAAAACACCAATCTGAAAAGATAACTGTGCCCCCATATTCATTGCCATATTATTTATAATCACTAAGCTGTGGAAGCAATCTAAATGCTCATCAATAGATGAATGGATAAAGAAGGTTTCACATAAGGAAATACTACTCAGCCATAAAAAGATGAAATCTTGCCATTTGCAACAACATGGATAGAGCTTGAGTGTACTACGCTCAGTGAAGTAAGTCACATGGGAGAAAGACAAATACTGTAAGATTTCACTTATGTGAAATATAAAAACAAAAAATAAGTGAACAACCCAAACCAAAAGAAACGTGGATACAGAGAACAGAATAATGGTTACCAGAGGAGAAGGGACAGGAGGGGAGTAGGGTAAAATGGATAAAGGTGGTTAACTGTGTTGACAGATGGAATCTAAATTTTTGGTGAGCACACTGTTGGGTATACGCAAGTAGAAATACCATGTTGTGTATGTGAAATGATGTAACGGTATAAGCCAAGGTGACCTCAATAATAAATAAATCTTAAAAAAGAGAAGGCTCCTGCCAATGGTTCAGTCCCTGGGGAGTGTTCTAATTGGCTTATGGTCTCTGACAGATACTTCAAGATTAGAAAGTGGGTCCTCATCACTTATGGTCTATGCACTTTTTAATCAGGTGTTTTTGTGCTGATTTCTGGGTTGAGTAAATCTACCTGTGAGTTTTTAAGAGTGGTTGTCCATTCTCAGAAGTTCTGTAGGTTTCCTGGACATATTTTCTATTGTTATTTAAGGGGCTGGAGTGCTTGATGTGGAGCTCAGATCCCTCACTTTTCAGAGAAAAGATCCGTACCTTCTGGTCCCTCCTGACTGTGAATTGACACAGCTGGTATTGGGATTTTCCTTGGTGAAACTATCTCTGCCTCTCTCATCCTCTGCCTCTCGTATCTGTATTGATGTACTGCCCTTTGTTGTGGAAGTTCTTTTTACCAAGTTTTTATGTCCCTTTCCAAGGAAATTATTCATGTATAGTTTTAGATTTGTTGTATACATAGGAGGAGTTGAGTTCAGGATCTTCCTGCAGCACTATAAGAACCCTCCCCATCCTTTTTTTTTTTAATATAAATCTTTTCATAGAGCAGTTTTAGAATTGCAGCAAAATTAGGAGGAAAATACGGAGACTTCCCATGTACTCCCTGTCTCTACTCCTGTATAGCCTCCCCATTATCAATATCCCTTGCCAGAGTGGTACATTTGTTACGATTGATGAACCTACACTGGCAAATTGTCGTGACCTAAAGTCCATAGTTTATATTACTCTTTACTCTTGGTGTACATTTTATGGGTTAGAACAAATGTATAATGGCATGTGAGGACTTCTCAGGTGGCTTAATAGTAAAGAATCTGCCTGCCGATGCAGGAGATGCGAGTTTGATCCCTGGGTCAGGAATATTGCCTAGAGCAGGAAATGGCAACCCACTCCAGTATCCTTGCCAGGAAAATCCCATGGACAGAGAAGTGTGGCAGGCTACAGTTCATACAGACGCAAAGAGTTGGACATGACTGAGGGAGCATACACACACACATGTAATGACATGTATCCATCATTATAGTATTATACAGAGTACTTTCACAGACCTAAAGATTCTCTTTTCTCTGTCTATTCCTCCTTCCCCCTCAATCCCTGGTGGTCATTGATGTTTTTCCTGTCTTGGTAGTTTGACTTTTCCAAGAGCTTCATTTCTTTTATGAATTAATAATAATTCTATTGTGTGGGTACCACATTTTTTTAATCCATTCATCAGTTGATAGACATTTGGATTGTTTGACAACGCTTCTATGAACATTTGTGTATAGGCTTTTTTGTGGACCTGTTTTCATTTCTCAGCATGTATATCTAAGAATGGAATTGATGGCTTGTAGTACACTCCGGGAGTTTGTGATGGACAGGGAGGCCTGGCGTGCTGCGATTCATGGGGTTGCAAAGAGTCGGACAGGACTGAGCGACTGAACTGAACTGTAACTCTGTATCTAACCACTCTAGGAATTGCCAGACTGTTTACAGAACCAGCTGCATCATATTGCATTCACAATCAGCAGTGCATGGTGGTTCCAATTTTTCACATCATCTGTAACGCTGCTTTTGTTTGTCTTTTGTCTTTTGGATTATAGCCATCCTGGTATTTGTGAAGAGGTATCTCACTGTAGTTGTTAGGTTGTGCTTTGTATTTCACTAATGACTAATACTGTTTAACATCTTTTGATGCTCTCACCAGCCATTTATGTGTCTTTTGGAGAGAAACGAGAACATAGCCTTTAAAAGGTTTTTTTAATTTATTTTATTTTTTTGGCTGTGCTGGGTCTTCATTGCTGTGCAGGCTTTCTTCCAGGCATGGCGGGTCAGGGCTGCTCTCTAGTCGCGGCGTGCGCACTTCTCATTGTGGCGGCTCGTCTTGTTGTGGAGCGTGGGTTTCAGCTGTGGTGCCTGTGGGCTCCCTAGGTGTGGTTCCCGGGGCCTAGGACACAGGCTCAATAGTTGTGGCACACAAGCTTAGTTGCTCCCAGGCATGTGGGATCCTCTCAGATCAGGGAGCAAACCCATGTCTCCTGCATTGGCAGGTGGATTCTCCATGACTGAGCCACCAGGGAAGCCCTAGTATAACGTTTTTAACCTGACACAATGTGGCATTTAACCCGACTTGGGCTTTTGGTGACACTTCTGTGCTTGCTCACTCTATTGATTTTTCATTTAAATGGATGGCTCCTCAGAAATCCTTTGTGGTGTTTAAATTTGTGCTACACATGTCCCTTAATGTATTGATTAATCTACAAATTATAGTTCAAATTATACCAAATTATAATTAGGTCGCATTTGCTTATTTTTACATTTGTTTCCTTTGTCTTAGAAGACAGATCCAAAAATATGTTGCCTCAATTTATATCAAAGATGTTCTGCCTGCGTTTTCTTCTAGGAATTTTGTGGTTTCTGGTCTTACATTTAGGTCTTTAATCCATTTGGGTTTATTTTTATATTTGGAGTGAGAAAATGTCCCAGTTTTTTCTTTTACATGTAGCTGTCCAGTTTTCCCATCACCAGTTATTAAAGAGACTGTCTTTGTTCCTGTTGTATACTCCTTCCTCTTCTGTTGTAAATTAACTGACCATAAGTGTGTGGGCTTTTTCCTCGGCTCCCTATTCCATTCCACTGATACATGTGTCTGATTCTGTGCCTTTAGTATATTGTTTTGGTTATTGTAGTTTTGTAGTGTAGTCTGAAGTCAGGGAGTGTGAGTCCAGATTTGTTCTTCTTTCTGAAGATTGCTTTGGCTATTCAGTTTCTTTTGTGATTCTAAATGATTTTTAGGATTATTGGTCTAGTTCAGTGCGAACATGTCATGAGTATTTTGACAGGGATTGCATAAATCTGTAGATTGCTTTAGGTAATATTAACAATATGAATTCTTGCAGTCCATAAACATGGGTCATCTTTCCATTTCTTTGTATCATTTTCAATTTCCTTCATCAGTGTCTTACAGTTTTCAGAGTGTAGGTCTTTTACCTCCTGGGTTAAGTTTATTCCCATATATATATATATATATATATTTTTTTTTTTTTTTTTTGGATGTGATTTTAAATGGGATTTTTTTTTTTTTGCTTTCTGATAATTCATTATTAGTGTGTAGAAAAGCAACATATTTTTAATGTTAGCCTTGTATCCTGTAACTTTACTAAACTTATTTATCAGTTGTAATAGTTTTTTGGCTGGGACCTTAGGGTTTTTTGTATATAGCATCATGTCATTTGCAAATAGGGATGGTTTTACTTATTTCCTTCCAATTTTGGTGTCCTGTTTCTTTTTATTGTCCAATTGTGATGTGTAGGATTTGCAATACTATGTTAAAGAGAGGTTGTAAAGGTGGAAATCCTTGTCTTGTTCCTGATTCCAGAGGAAAAACTTTTAGATTTTTCACCATTGAGTATGATGTTAGCTGTGGATTTGTCATAAATAGCCATTATTATATTCAAATGTGTTCCTTCTGTACCAACTTTGATGAAAGTTTTTGTCATGAATGGATGTTGAATTTTATCAGATTTTTTTCTGCGGCTATGATGATGTGATTTTTATTCTTCCTTTTGTTAATGTTGTGTGTTACATTGATTGATTTATAGATATTGAGTCATCCTTGTATCCCTGGAAAAACCCCTGCTTGATCATGTGTATGATCTTTTTATATATTGTTGAAATCAGTTTGCTAATATTATGTTGAGATTTTTACATCTGTATTCATCAGAGATGTTGCCTTATAATTTTCTTTCTCTGGAATATCTGTGTTTCTTTTTGGTATCAGCATGATGGTGGCATTGTAGGATGAATTTGGGAGTATTTACTCCCCTTCACTTTTTGAAATAGTTTGAGAAGGATAAATATTAGTTCTTCGTGTGTTTGGTGGAATTCCGCTATGAAGCCATCAGTTCCTGAAGGTTTGTTTGCTGTCAGTTTTTTTTGATTACTAATTCAATCTCACTGCTAGTGATTGGTCTGTTCAGGTTGTCTATTTCTTCTTGATTCTGTCTTAGAAGTTTGTATGTTTCTAGAAATTTATCCATTTCTTTTGTGTTGTCCAGTTTGTTGCCATATTCTCATATGACTTTGTAGTATTCTCTTACGATTTTTTTTTTTTTTGATATCTCCATGATATTAGATGTAGCTTCTTCTCTTAATTTCTCATTTTGTTTATTTGGATCCACTTTCTTTTTTTCTTGATGAGCCTGGCTAAAGGCTTTAAATTTTGTCATTTCAGAAAACCAAGTGTTGATTAAATTGATCTTTTCTATTTTTTGGTCTCTATTTTATTTATTTCCTCTGTGGTCTTTATTATTTCCTTCCTTCTGCTCACTTTGAGCTTTTTGTTCTTTTTTTTTCTAATTACTTTAGATGCTAGATTGGATTATTTGCGATTTTTTTGTTTGTTTGTTTCCTAACATAGGCTTATATTGTTATAAACTTCCTTCGTAGATTTGCTTTTGCTGCATCACATAGGTTTTGGAGAGTTGTGTTTTTATTTTCATTTGTCTGAAGGTAATTTTTGATATCCTTTTTGATTTGTTCATTAATCCCTTGTTGTTTTTATTAGTGTACTGCTTGGTCCCCATGTGTCTGTGTTTTTCTTAGTTTTCTTCCTGTAATTGATTCTTTTTTCATACCATTGTAGTTAGAAATTGCTTGATATAAACTTTCTTCAATTTGTTTAGACTTGTTTTGTGGCCTAGCATATGATCTATTCTGGGAAACATTCCTTGTGCACTTGAAAAGAATGTGTTGATGTATATCTACTTGTTTTAAACTGGTAGTCATTTAAATCAAAACATATTCTAAAAGATCTGCATTTTTCTCCCCCCCACTATATTTTGTATTCTTTACATTATATTTTACGTCTTCACATGTATCCCTTAACTGTTCATTGTGGTTATAGTTGATCTTACAATTTTTGTCTTTTCATTTTTATGCTGAGTTATTTAAATGGTTGATCCTTAGCCTTTGCTGTATATTTACCATACCACAGCCTTTAATAGTAAGGGCTAAATGGTTACTGTAATAGTGGAATTTCCCTTTAATATAAATTCTTACTTCTTGTTGTAGTCTTTTCTTTTCCACTTAGGGAAGACCTTATAACATGTCTTTTAGGATTGGTTTAGAGTTGGTGAACTCTTTTACTTTTTGCTTGTCTGAGAAGTTCTTTATCTCTCTTTCAGTTCTGACTCATAATTTTGCTGGGAAAAATCCTAGTTTTTCCCTTTCAGCATTTTGAATATTTCCTGCCACTCCTGTCTGGCCTGCAGGTTTTCTACAGAAGCCTTATGGGTGTTCCCTTGTATATGACTCTGTTTTTCTCTTGTTGCCTTCAGAATTCTCTCTTTAAGTTTTGCCACTTTAATTATGATATGTTTTGGTGTCGGTCTGTTTGAGTTCATCTTGTTTGGGACCCTCTGTGCTTCCTATATATGATTATCTGTTTCCTTCTTCAGGTTTGGAAAGTTTTCAGCCATAATTTTATCAAATACACTTTTGAATGTTTTCCTTCTCTCTTCTCCCTCTGGGACCCCTATAATGCAAATCTCAGTATACTTGATGTTTTCTTACATGTTGCTTAAACTGTTCTGATTTAAATTTTTTTTTCTTACTGTTGTGGTTGGGTGATTTCCATTTTTCTATCTTCCAGATAACTTGTCAAATCTTCTGTATCACCTACTCTGCTCTTAACTTCCTTCTAGTTTGTTTTTTTTTAAATTTCATTTATTACATTCTTCAGATCTAGCTGGTTCTTTTTTGTTTTCTATTCCTTGTTAAAGCCCTCTCTGTGTTCATCTATTCTTTCCCCAATTTATTTAGCATTCTTATTCCTGTTTTGATCTCTTTTCCTGATAAATTGTTTATATATTTTTTTCTTTTTCTTTCACTTGAAATAAATTATTCTGTCTTCTCATTTTGCTGAGATTTCTCTGTCTTTGTAAAATTAGGTGAAACTGTTAACTATGGTGATCTTAAAGGGGTATCCTTTTGTGGGTATGTCCTTATACAGTCTATGTGAGCCTGTTGGCTTTGGTGGGAGAGCTGGATCTGAAGTGAGCACAAGTCACATCTTACCCCAGATTTGCTGGCAGCTGTCACTGTGGTGGGAGGTGGGGCTGTAGAAGGAGGAGCAAGAGTCAGAACCAGGTGTGAGCCAGGACTTCTGTGCTCAGTAGAGGACACACCAAGGTGCTGGAGCAGAAGCCTTGAGGGTGGGTCCAAACTGGTTCCCTTCCCTCTTAGTGTATGCTCTCTCCTCTCTCAGCATTGGCATCGTTCCCCAGAAGGGAGCTACGGTGGAGCAAGAGGGGCTGGAGCAGCCACGCAGTGTGGGTTGGGGCATGCGCTGGGACTGTCTTGGCACATCAGAGTCCACACTGCTCCACATCTGCTGCCTCTGGGAGTGCCAGTAGTAGCTGCCCTTGCCTTATTCAGATGCAGAGCTGGGTCTGGGTCAGCACCATCCCCTCACCTGTGCCCTTCCCCTTGACAGTGTCGACCTTCACCCCAGTGGGGAGCTGTGTGGTGGAGCAAGATGGGCCAGGACGTGCACTGGGATGGTCGTGGAAATCAGCTAGAGTCGCAGGCAGTCGCAGTCTGCTTTCTCTGCCTTGTTTTGGGAGCAAGGAAGCAAGTGTATGCCTGCCCTTAATGAGTGGAATTCAAGTTTCTCACAGCTCCCCTGCCAATCCCACTGGTGTGCACACCAGCGAAGGAGATTTGTCTTTCTGGTCTCAGACTCTAGGCCTGGGGTGCCCAATATGTGGTTCAAACCCCTCTCTTTCCAAAGAGGATCTCCAAACCCAAGCAATTCCCCTACTTCTGTGTCTCCTCCTTCAGGTGTGGGTTCCCGCCTGATCACTTCTCTTTGCTTTCCTTCTGACTGTGTGGATCTTTCTTTATAGCATTTGTTATGTAAGAGTCTTTCCACCAGGCTCCACATTGCTTCTTTCTACTTCCAATCTTTTTTCCAGTGCATATGGATCATATAATATTCATACATAAATTTGTGTCTCCCTTAAAAAGTTGTTGGTATCTAGCCTACAGCTGTCTTTATTGGAAAGTTCACTAATTGATTCTGGAATGTCCAAAAGAAAAAGGTCAAAAGAGGTAATTCTGCTTAATCAACAAGCCAGCCTACTTCCTTCCTTTCCTTAAAAATCTTTGTTCAGTGCCTAGCATTTTAAACATAACTATCTTAAATAGAGGAAAAGGAAGATCACTGAAATGCTGATGTTGTCTTTCAAGATTCTAAAATGTAATAGAGGAGAAAATTGTCATCCAAAGGAAATGGGGAAAAGAATATAACACCAGTTGAGCATCTATTATGTGCTGGTCTTTATGTCTTACTTAAAAAACCATTTGCGGACTTGTTATGTAACCGATATTGTGTTAACTAGTAGAAACTCTAGTGTGCTACCATTTAACTGTAAAGTAGATACAGTTCTCTTTACTCAAGAGAAAACTGAAGTTCTGAGGGATTCATGACTTGTGCAAAAGGTTATGCAATTAGTAGCTATAATAATTTGCTAAATTGAGATTCAGTCCCATATTATTGTGCTGTCTTTCTCACTGTGTTGTGCTGATTTCAGTAGAAGTGTTTCTCATCTAATCCTCCTAACAACCTTTTAAATTAAGGATAGCCTTCGTTTCTTCCCCCCTAAACTGTGCGTCCTTTGATCAATTTTACTGAGGTATAATTTACAAAAAGTATGCCCACCTTTTTAAAGTGGGCAGTTCAGTGAGTAAGAACACAGTTATACATGGTCATGAACGGCTACCGCAATCCATCTTTCCAGAAAGTTCCCTTGTACTTCTTTCCAGCCCTTCCCCTCCAACTAAGATAACTCTCTTTTGATATTTCCACCTGGGATTAGTTTTGCATGTTCTAAAACTTGATATAAATGGAATCATTCAGAATGTTTTCTTTTGCATCCAGCTTCTTTTTCCGAGCAGACTGTCTGAGATATCTATTTTATTGTATATTCATTCCTTTGTATTGCTCTCTGTTCTACTGTATAGATGTACCAAGATTAGATTATCTTTTCTTTTTGATATTTGGGTTGTTTCCAGTTTGGAGAAATTATGAGTAAAGCCCTTTTGAATATTTGTACATAGGTCTTTGTGTGGAAAAAATTTTCTTGGGTAAGCCATCTAGTCTTCATTTTTATGGGTTAGAATACCTATATTTGAAGAGATTAAATAACTTCTCATAGTTACATAACCAGTGATTTGGTTGACTCCAGTGCTTGCGTACACTTTTTCTACTGTATCACACTTCTCCCTACTTTTTGGAAGTGATGATTATAGGTCAAGTAGTCTGGGAATTCAGATGAAGATCTCTGTCAGCTGGGGATATCAAAATGGGCTTCATGAAGATGACTTTTTTGAGTTGGTCTTGATGAATTGGTAGGCTTTGAATATGTATAGGGTGAGAAGAGAGGAACATTTTAAGCAAAGATTCTTTAACATGGGTTTCATTCATTAGTAAACAAGTATTTAATGAATGCCTCTCAGATACCAGACTCTGTTCTATATTCTGAGGCTATAGCAGTAACCCAAAACCAAAGATCATCATGCAGCTAACTTTCTTGCAGGGAGAGATGGACAGTACACCAAGTAAGTTAAATAGTGTAAAGTAATGAATGCTTTAGAGAAGTGGGATAGGGAATGCCAGTAGTGGGAGTCAGGATAAACAGATTGCAGTTTTAAAAAAGAGTGCTTCGGTAGGCCTCACTGGGAAAGTTACATGTGGGCAAGTAGAGTCAGTCTCGAGCATTCCAGATGAGGACTTTAAAGTGTAAAGACCTGAGGCAGGAGTGTGTCTGGCATGTTGAGGAACTTAAAGAGGCCATGTTTCTGAGTTGGAAAGAACACCAAAGAAGAAAGTAGGAGATGTGGTCAGAGATGTATGAGGAGTTAGAAAGTTTAGAATGTGGGGACTTTGACCACTGTGGGAACTTTGACTTTGACTTTGCATGAGACATAGAGGCATTGGAGAGTTGTGAACAGAGGTGGTGTATTTTTTAAAATGTAACATTTTTGTTGAGATATAATCCATATACCAACAAATCACCCAGTTAAAAAGTGTTTTTTAGTATATTCACAGAGTTGTGTAATCACCACCATGTTGAATTTTAGAACATTTTCATCATCCCCAAAAGAAACGCTGTACTCATTAGCAGTAACTCCCATTTCCTCTAACTCTGTAGCCCTAGGCAAGCAATAATCTGTTTTTCTGATTCTATGGATTTGCCCATTTTGGACATTACATATAAGTAGCATTATGTAATGTGTGGTCATTTATGACCAGCTTCTTTCATTTGGCATCTTGTTTTTAAGATTCATTTATGTTGTAGCATGTACAGGCATTTTATTCTTTTTTTAATGGCTGAATAAGTTTTCCTTGAATGGATATAGCACATTTTATTTATCCATCAGTTTTTGGACATTTGGGTTGTTTCCACTTTTTCGCTATTAGGAATAACATTGCTATGAATACTTGTATGTAAGTTTTTGTTGGAACATACATTTTCATTTGAAGTGCTGCGTTTAAAAGGAAGTGGATTCACTTGGTGAAAATAAGTGACCAAGGCCGTCGTCCCAGAAAGTTGGGTTCCAATTGCTGCTTATTTTTCTTTGTTCAGCAGCTTTTCTTACAGGATTAAGCCACTGTTTCTTGCAATTTCTCTGTCCTCTTGTTGTTGTTGTTTTTTTTAATCTAGTTTCCTAGCTTTGGATTTCTTTGAATGAAGATTTGACCACCATTAAATAGGTTCCCTGAAAAGTAGGATCTGTTCTGTATAGACCTGTAGGTAATCTATAATTAAGATATTCTGATCAAATCTCAGTTGTTGAAAGTTCCTAAGGAGAGGTTACACAGTGTTTTATATATCGAGTTGGAATTCATTAGTGGGTGAAACTGTATTCAGTGAAAACAGTATTTAAATAATGAAATAGAGTAGGAAATTAATATTAGAGTGCATCTCTCACAATAGAGGTAAATGTTACTTCATGAAACTTTGTTACAATGTAAAGTACGTATTTATAGATTATAGTAAAAAAACTTCAAAGCCTCCAGATTAGGATATCAGAGACTATTTATGTAATTAATACTTTTTCTCTTTCATTTAATTATTTTTGGAGAGCATTGAGGTATTGTTCAGCATAAAACATGCTATAGTATAACCAAATGACTTAGAAAGGAGTAATGTTTTTGTTGTTGTTGAATATAATGAGAAAATGGGAATGACATTTTTATCTTTTTATAAACAAATATGATTTTATGACAATGTTATGGCTAACAGTATGTACTATATATTTTTTTTATTATAGGAGTCATACTCCATGGGTTTGTGTGGTAAATGAGCTTCTTGGCATAGAAAGGAATTAAAAAATGATGGTAAGTGATCAATTTACCTTAAGCATTAACCTTAGTTTTTTTAGCCTCCTTCTACCTCCTCTCCTTCCTTCTGTTTTTCATTCATCATCCTTTTTTTTTTCTTTTTTTTTTTTCATCATCCTTTTTGATGTAATATTTGTTACCTGCAAGATACTCTATGGAACACATGTTATAAAGCGCAGCAGTTAAGGTAACTGACAGTGAGTGTACTGTTCAACCCTAGAGCCATAGACTCTCACTCTTAACATTTGTATGACCTAGGGCAAGAATACAGATGGAAGTTAGCTTTTTTTTTAATGTCTTACTCTTAAAAAGTTATAAATCAGTTTACGTCAGCAGCTTGATGTACTTTCCTACCCAGGGCTCAGCCAGCTTTTAAAGGAGAAATGCTGCCCCTGGGGTTGGCAGGGTGGAAGCTGGGCCAGGATGGTCTCTGAATCTCAGGTGGGCACTAATGTGGTGAAACTCCCTAGAAACACCAGGCAGATGAGTTCACCTTCCCCATATTCTACTTTTTAAACTCAAGATTTACAGGCAGTTCTCAGTATCTACTCAAACTATCTTACTCAAACCCAGGAGAAGGAGGAAAAATGGTTTATGGGTTAATCTAGGTGCCTAGAGACTTCTTTGGGAAATGGGGGGTGGCCATTTTTAAGTAAAATTAGATATTTTAATCTTGGTTTCCCAGCACAGAGGCTGTGTTTGCCTTCTTCCTTCTCTTCCTCATTGTTTGCTTTTAGGGTGGGGAGGCCTCAGTTCACTGTGTGAGTCCCTCTCTATTAATTCCTGTATACTCAGTTAGTTACTTGCTATCTTTTTGTTTTGACATTTTTGATGTTTTGGTATTTTGATAGGTGTAATCTTCTAAAGTGTAGGACTTAGGGCAGGAGCTTCCTCTTTTGGGTGTAAATGTAGGATTATATCTACTTATATTTCCCTTTCCTATCTCATCCTGCCCCATTCCACACTCCAGTTTCTTTTATATCTTAAAGACATAAATAATAAGTTCTGAGTTTTAAATTTGTAAAGTCTGTCATTTGGGATCATTTATCTCCTGCCTTTTACATTCTGAGAATTTCTTACAGTGAGGGCCAATCAGTCCTAAGCTCTGTTCTTGTTTGTCTGAGTCTTTTTTCCTGCCCTGATTTTCAAAGATGGTGTTGCTCAATGTAGAAGTCTAGATTGAGAAAATTTTCTCTCAGTATTCTGAAAAAATTTATTCCACTGTTTTCAGCCTCTTTTTAGTCTTTCAAAAAGTTATTTGATTTATTTATTTATGGCTGTGCTGTGTCTTCATTGCTGCATGGGCTTTTCTCTCTGTGGAAAGTGGGGGACTCTCTAGTCGCGGCGTACAGGCCTCTCATTGCAGTGGCTTCTCTTATGGAGCTCAGGCTCTGGGACGCATGGACTTCAGTAGTTGTGGCACCGGGGCTTAGTTGCACCATAGCATGTGGGATTTTCCTGGATCAGGGATCGAACCCACATCTCCTGCATTGGCAGGCAGATTCTTCACCACTGTGCCACCAGGGAAGCCTCTCTTTTTGATTTTTTGATATTTCTTTTTGATTTGCTTTGTTTTAATATTACATACAATGTTTCATGCTTGCTAAGTCGATTTAGTCCTGTCCTACTCTTTGTGATCCTATGGTCTGCAAGCTGCCAGGCTCCTCTGTCCATGAAATTTTTCCAGGCAAGAATACTAGAATGGATTGCCATGCCTTCCTTCAGGGCATCTCCCCAACCCAGGGATTGAACCCACGTCTCATTATGTTTCCTGGGTTGGCAAGTGGGTTCTTTACCACTGTACAATGTTTATGTGGTTCAGAATGCAAACTCTTTTTTTTTCTTAATGTATACATTTTATTGAAGTGTAGTTGACTTACAGTGTTTCAGGTACACAGGAAGGTGATTCTGTTATGCATATACACATATTTAAAATTATTTTTGATTATAGGTTATTGCAAGATATTGGCTGTAGTTCCCTATGCTATATAGTAAATCTTTGTTGTGTATCTGTTTTTTTTAATTAGATATCTAGCATTTAATTAGATATCTAGCATATTTAGTTTGATTCATACTAAATCAAACAGGTAGAATCAAAATGTCATAAATTTTTTAGCTAGGAAAAAAGTCATAAGTTTTCTAAAATACATAATTACACATAGTATTTATGTATTTATGTGTAAAGGTTTTTCTACTATGCTTGATAAAGGCTTGAGAAAGAACATAAAAAAAAGAGACAGAGAAATTGGAAAACATAAACTAAATGAAATGGGAGCACTGAATATGAAATAGAAAAAAATGAAACAAACTAGATAAAAGTAAAAGATCATCATGTAGTCCAGTTTTTAAATATGGTTGCTCATTAGAAACACATCTGGAGCTTTGTAGAAAAAAAGCAATACCTGGGCATTTGTATTTTTCAAAAAATTCCAAGGTAATTCTGGTATATATCTGATTTTAAAAAGTGATTAGAAGTTTTTCTATTAAATGGTAGCTTTAGTGATATAGAATTCTACTATTTTCTGTTGACCAATCATAATACAATGGTATTAAGTGAGTAATAGTTATATAATCACAATAGTAAAACATCTTTTTAAAACAATTTTCACAATCAATAGCCAGACAAAAAATAAAAGATAATTATATTTTTAAGTTACAATGGAAACATAATTGACCTAACAATATAAAGTAATTACATATAATTCGAGGGGTTAAGTAGAGTGATGTGGTTAAATGGAAATGCATACAGGCACATGTTTTTATCCACCCAGCCAGTCTAGGTCACTTGTCCATTCTTCTGGCATTTAATCTGTTTACATTTAAGGTAATTATCCATATGTATGATCTTATTACCAGTCTTAATTGTTTTAGGTTTATTTTGTGTAGGTCTTTTCCCTCTCTTGTGTTTCCTGCCTAAAGAAGGAACTTTATGCCTAGAGAGGTTCCTTTAGCATTTGTTGTAAAGCTGATTTGGTGGTGCTATTCATAACTTAAAAGTTAGCTATTCATAACTTTTGTTTGTCTGGAAAGCTTTTGATTTCTTCATCAGTCTGAACAGAGTCTTGCTGGGTAAAGTATTCTTGGTTGTAGGTTCTTCTCTTTCATCACTTTAAATATATTGTGCCATTCCCTTCTGGCTTTAGAGTTTCTCTTGAGAAATCAGCTGATAACCTGATGGGAGTTCCCTTGTATGTTATTTGTTATTTTTCCCTTTTTGCTTTTACTATTTTATCTTTGTCTTTAATTTTTGTCAGTTTGATTGCTATGTGTCTTGGTGTGTTCCTCCTTGGGTTTATCCTGCCTGGGACTCTGCGCTTCCTGGACTTGGTTGAGTATTTCCTTTCCCATGTTATGGAAGTTTTCAGCTATTATATTTTCAAATATTTTCTCAGGTCCTTTCTCCCTCTCTTCTCCTTCTGGGACCCCTATAATGTGAATGTTGGTGTGTTTAATGTTGTCTCAGAGGTCTCGTAGGCTGTCTTTATTTCTTTTTGTTCTTTTTTCTATATTTTGTTCTGCAGCACTGATTTCCACCATTCTGTCCTCAGGTCACTTGTCTGGTCTTCTGGCTCAGTTGTTCTGCTATTAATTCCTTAGTCTAGTGTGTGGTTCATATCTGGTTGGTTGTTATTTAGTTCTTCTAGGTCTTTGGTAAATATTTCTTACATCTCCATTGTGTTTCTGATTCCTTGATCATCTTCACTATCATCATTCTGAATTCTTTTTCTAGAAGGTTGCCTATCTCCACTTCATTTGGTTGTTTTTCTGGGGTTTTGTCTTATCCCTTTATCTGGGACATACTCTCTGCTTTTTCATCCTGATTAGCTTTCTGTACTGTAGTTTTTGTTCTGGCTGCTGTGGGATTGTGGTTCTTCTTGCATCTTCTCTCTGTGCTCTAGTGGGTGAGGCTGAGAGCTCATGTAAGCTCCCTGATGGGGAGGTGGTTGTTTCTGTTGTTCAGTCGCCAAGTTGCATCTGACTCTTTTCAACCCCATGGACTGAAGCACACCAGGATTCCCTGTCCCCCACCTTCTCCGAGAGTTTGCCCAAGTTCATGTCCGTTGAATTGGTGATTCCATCCAACCATCTCATCCTCTTGGCACCCCCTTCTTCTCCTGCCCTCAATCTTTCCCAGCATCAAGGTCTTTTCCAATGAGTCAGCTCTTCACATCAGAGGGCCAAAGTATTGGAGCTGGAGCTTCAGCTTTAGCCTCAGTTCTAAAGAGTATTTAGGGTTGATTTCCTTTAATATTGACTGGTTTGATTGCCTTGCAGTCCAAGGGACTCTCAAGAGTCTTCTCCAGCACCACAATTCGAAAGCATCAATTCTTCAGTACTCTGCCCTCTTTATGGTCCAGTTCTCACATCTGTATATGATTACTGGAAAGACCATAGCCTTGACTATAGAGACTTTTGTCGGCAAAGTGATGTCTTTGCTTTTTAATATACTATCTGGGTTTGTCATAGCTTTTCTTGCAAGAAGCAATTGTCTTCTAATTTCATGGCTGCAGTCACCATCCACAGTGATTTTCGAGCCCAAGAAGAAATCTGCCAGTGCTTCCATGTTTCCCCCTTCTTTTTGCCATGAAGTGAGGGGACCGGATGCCATGATCTTAGTTTTTTTAATATTGAGTTTTAAGCTAGCTTTTTCACTCTGTTTTTCTACTTTCATCAGGAGGCTCTTTGGTTCCTCTCTGCTTTCTGCCATTAAAGTGGTATCATCTGCGTATCTGAGATTGTTGATATTTCTCCTAGAAATCTTGATTCCAGCTTGTAACTTATGTAGCCTGGCATTTCGTATGATGAGCTCTGCATATAAGTTAGATAAACAGGGTGACAATAAACAGCCTTGTTGTATTCTTTTCTCAATTTTCAACCTGTCATTTTTATGTAAGGTTCTAACTGTTGCTTTTTGACCCGCATACAGGTTTCTCAGAAGACAGGTAGGATCGTCTGGTATTTCCACCTCTCTAAGAGTCTTCCACAGTTTGTTATGATCCATACACTTCATGGCAAATAGATGGGGAAACAGTGGCTGACTTTATTTTTCTGGGCTCCAAAATCACTGCAGATGGGGATTGCAGCCATGAAATTAAAAGACGCTTACTGCTTGGAAGGAACGTTATGACCAACCTAGACAGCATATTAAAAAACAGAGACATTACTTTGTCAACAAAGGTCCATCTAGTCAAGGCTATGGTTTTTCCAGTGGTCATGTATGGATGTCAGAGTTGGACTATAAAGAAAGCTGAGCTCAGAAGAATTGATACTTTTGAACTGTGGTGTTGGAGAAGACTCTTGAGAGTCCCTTGGACTGCAAGGAGATCCAACCAGTCCATCCTAAAGGAGATCAGTCCTGGGTGTTCATTGGAGGGCTTGATGTTGAAGCTGAAACTCCAATACTTTGGCCACCTGATGCAAAGAGCTGACTCCTTTGAAAAGACCCTGATGCTGGGAAAGATTGAGGGCAGGAGGAGAAGGGGATGACAGAGGATGAGATGGTTGGATGGCATCACTGACACAATGGACACGGGTTTGGGTAAACTTCAGGAGTTGGTGATGGACAGGGAGGCCTGGCGTGCTGTGGTTCCTGCGGTTGCAAAGAGTCGGACACGACTGAGCCACTATCTGAACTGATACAGTCAAAGGCTTTAGAATAGTCAGTGAAACAGAGGTAGATGTTTTTCTGGAATTTCCTTGCTTTCTCTATGATCCAGTGATTGTTAACAATTTGATCTCTGGTTCCTCTGCCTTTTCTAATCCAGCTTGAAGATCTGGAAGTTTTCAGTTTCACATAATGCTAAAGCCTCGCTTGAAGGATTTTGAGCATAACTTTACTAACATGGGAGGTGAGTGCAATTGTCTGGTAGTTTGAACATTCTTTAGTACTGTCCTTCTTGGGAATTGGGATGAAGATTGACCTTTTCCTGTCTTGTGGCCAGTGCTGGATTTTCCAAACTTGCTGACATATTGAGTGCAACACTTTAATAGCATCATCTTATAGGATTTTAAACAGCTCTGCTGAAATTCCATCACCTCCACTAGCTTTATCGGCAGCATTGCTTCCTAAGGTCCACTTGACTTCACACTCCAGGATGTCTGGTTCTGGATGAGTGACCGCCCCCCCCCCCTGCCCCATTGTGGTTATCTGGCCATTAAGACCTTTTTTGTACAGTTCTTCTGGGTATTCTTGCCATCTCTTTTGCTCTCTTTCACTTCTATTAGGTCTTTACCATTTCTGTGCTTTATTGTGCCCATCTTTGTATGAAATATTCCCTGGATATCTCTAATTTTATTGAAAGAGATTTCTAGTCTTTCCCATTCCATCGTTTTCCTCTTTTTCTTTGCATTGTTCACTTAAGAAGACTTTGCTCTCTCTCATTGCTATTCTCTGGAACTCTGCACTCAGTGGGGTATATCTTTCTCTTTCTCCTTTGCCTTTGATTCTCTTCTCTCAGCTCTACTGTAAGGGCTCCTCAGACATCCACTTTGCCTTCTTGGATTTCCTTTGGTTTGGTTTGGTTTTGGTTACCTTCTCCTGTACGGTGTTTTGTATCTCCATCCATAGTTCTTCAGGCGCTCTGTCTCTCAAATCTGATCCCTTTAATCTCTTTGTCACTTCCGCCATATAATCATAGAAAGTGAAAGTGAAGTCTCTCAGTCGTGTCCACCTCTTTGTAACCCCATGGACAGTAGCCTGCACCAGGCTCCTCCATCCGTGGGATTTTCTAGGCAAGAGTACTGTAATGGGTTGCCATTTCCTTCTCCAGGGAAGCTTCCCGACCCAGGGATTGAACCCAGGTCTCCAGCATTGTAGACAGATGCTTTACCGTCTGAGCCACCAGGCAAGTCCTTATATAATCATAAGGGCTTTCATTTAGGTCATACGTGAATGGCCTAATGATTTTCCCTGCTTTTTTCACTTTAAGTCTGAATTTTGCAATAAGGAGCTCATGATCTGAGCCATAGCCAGCCCCAGGTCTTGATTTTGCTGACTGTATAGCGCTTCTCCATCTTTGGCTGCATGCACTATAATCAATCTGAGTTTTTGGTATTGACCATCTGGTGGAGTCGATGTGGGGAGTCATTTCTTGTATTGTTGGAAGAGCGTGTTTGCTCTGACCAGTGTGTTCTCTTGGCATAACTCTGTTAGCCTTTGCCCTTCTTTTTTTTGTACTCCAAGGCCAAACTTGCCTGTTACTCCAGGTATCTCTCAACTTCCTACTTTAGCATTCCAATCCCCTCTGATGAAAAGGACATCTTTTTTTTGGTGTTAGTTCTAAAAGGTCTTGTAGGTCTTCATAGAACCACATGGTACCCCAATAAAAACTGAACTATTAGAAAAGATGTTGTCAGTAAATGCTGGGGAGGAAGCCAATAAATGTGCATTGTAGAGTGGCAGAACATGCTAAATAGAAGAGAAAATCTTGTATAAATGCCCTGAATTAGGAGGGAGCTTGGTGGCTATAGGGAACTGATTAAATGTCAGTGGAGTTGGAGCATGGCAGACAGGAAGAGTAATGGAAGATGAGGCTAGAGAGGTAAACAGAGGCTGGTTTGTGCTTTTAGATAATGCCAGATTTCTTAAGTGGTTGTATGTTAGTTTAACTTTCTGTCAGCAGTGCAAGCAGTTGCCCAACTCCTTGCCATCACATGGTATTGTCATTTATTTTAAAATGTTTTAATATTTTCAGTGCTTACTTTTCATATGATAATTGGTTATTTATATATCTTTTGTGAATGCCTATTCAATTTTCATTTTCTTGTTGAGTTATCTTTCTTTTTCTAATCGATATAAGGAGTTCTTTATTCTGGGTATAAGACCTTTGTTACTTTTACACATATATCTTCTTTGTGGCTTGCTTTTTCATTCTTTTAATGATGTCTTTTTAATATAAGAATATGTTCTTAGTTCCAGTGAAGTTCAATTCATCATTTTTTTCCTGTATGATTAGTGCTTTTTTGTATCCCCCATTAAGACTTTTTTCTATACCCAAAGATTGTGACAGTATCATCCTTTATTATCATTATTTTTAGGACCTTTTATTTTCCTGTCATTTCAGATTTAAGAAAGGTTGCACGAGGAGTACAGAGAATTCTCTGATATTCTTTCACTAACTTTACCAATTGCTAATTTTGTCTCTTTTTCTTCTTCATATTCTCTCTTTTATTTTACATGTGTGTGTGTGTATAAAACATACATACATACACAAACATATAAAATCACATATAGGGAATTCCCTGGTGGTCTCGTGATTAGGACTCTGTGCTTCCACTGTCAGGGGTCTAGGTTCCATCCCTGCTTGGTCAACCAGGATCCCACATGCTGCATGGTATGGCCAAAAAGAAAAATCATGTATACAGACAAAGACATACATATATAGCTATACACATCTACATTTGTTTGTAGACACATCCCTGCATCAGGCAGATCTCCTGGAGAAGGGAATGGCTTCCCACTCTAGTACTCTTGTCTGGAGAATTCCATGGATAGAGGAGCTTGATGGGCTACAGCCTGTGTGGTTGCAAAGAGTCAGACACAACTGAGGGACTAACTCTTTCACTTTTTCACAAACACATGCATATTACTCTTCCATGAACCACTTAAGAATATTTTGATCTTGAGGAGACGGCAGTGAGCGGTGGTGTGAAGAGATCTTAGTTCTCTGCCCAGGAAATGAACCTGGGTAGCCTGGGTGAACTCAATGGACATGAGTTTGAGCAAACTCTGGGAGATAATGAAGGACAGGGAAGCCTAGCATGCTGTGACACATGGGGTCATAGAGAGTCGGATACGACTTAGCAACTGAACAATAACAACCCATAACCCATATATCGCTCAGTCGTGTCCAACTCTTTGCGACCCTGTGGACTGTAGCCCACCAGGCTCCTCCATCCATGGGATTCTCCAGGCAAGAATACTGGAGTGGGTTGCCATTTCCTCCTCCAGAGGATCTTCCTGACCCAGGGATCGAACTCAGGTCTCCTGCATTGTAGGCAGACACTTTAACCTACAGACTGGGTGAAAACCAGGAATCGTATCTACTAGACCACATGTAGGGCTAGCGGCTAGAAGCAAAGTTGCTGTGGCTCTTGTGCCTGTTGAAAAATGAATTTCTCAAGAAGATAAAAGCTATAAAAATAGGTACAGAGTTTATTATTAGAGACACAGCACAGCGAATGGGAGTGCACACAGAGAAACAGTTCATTTCAGATGGAAGCAAGGCAGAGGCACACACCCGGAGAGAAAAGGTGTGGGCGTCCTGCCTGTGGGGAGGAGCACCGAGAGGTGCGTCAGATTCCTTACACAGGGCAGTTCTTTCAGGTCTGTTTTGAAGAATGTCACTTGATTTGGGTCATGTTTTCTTCTTCTTATAGACTCAGATTTTGTGTTTTTGGCAGCATGTCACATGAATGGTGTTGTATCCTTCTCAGTATAAGACGTCAGGAAGCGTATGATGTCAGTTTGTCCTACTATTGGTGATGTGGACTCTGATCACTTGGTTAATATAGGGTATGGTCAGGTTTTTCCTCTTTGAAGTTTCCTTTGTCTTTTGAAAGTAGTATCTTATTTGTTGAGAGAGAATTTGAGGCTATGTAAATATCCTGCAACTCATCAAACCATCTACCACTAGTTTTAGCATTTACTGATGATAATAATTATTAGTTATCTACATGCCTATCTATCTGTCTGCCTGGCTTTCAGGTTTCTTGGATTTTTTATTTTATTTAATATTATGATCTACTGCTACCATTTATTTTGATGCTCACATTGTCCTTGACTTAGCTGGTGGAAGTTCCTTCACACTGGCTCTTGTATCTTTTTACATGTTTCTATTATTCTTTGAGTCCTTCTATACTTTCTAGTCTAACAAGCTATTCTAGATTCACCTTATAATTTCCCTCTCATTCTTTTTCTCACCTTATTACATGGACTAGGAACTTCAGTATCATGATGATGGAAGTGGTTATTGTAGGCATCCTGTCTCTTGCAGGTTTGTATCATTTAATATGGTATTTGCTGAAGTTTGTGAAGAATTTTTATCATAGATGGGTATCCAGGATTATCACATGCTTTCTCCATCTATTGAAAAGAACATCAAATTCTTCTCCTTTATTTAGTTAACGTGATGAATTGCATTCATTGATTTAAAAATGTTAAACCAGCCTTGCTTCCTGAAATAAAATCAACTTGGTTGTGATGTTTTAACTGGATTCAGTTTGCAGGTGTGTGTGTGTAGGTATATGTAATGTAAAAGTTCACATTGTTACTTTTGAAGGAGTTTAAACTGGTTATTTACTTTTCTTGTCCTCTTAGGTTCTAATATTCAGGGTCATGAGTGACTCTGTTACTTGAGATTCAATCCTTCATTTTTTTCTCTGGAAGAATTTAATATAATTTCTCCTTCAGTGATTTAAGGGAATTCACCAGTGAAACCCATTTAATCCTGAATTTTCTTTTATGAAATTTCTTCAGTATTTAAAAATTTTAAATTTCTTTAGTAAATACTCAGATTTTTTTCCATTTCCTTTTATGCCAAAGAAAGAAAGAAAGATAGCACTCCGTTGTGTCCGACTCTTGAGATCCCACGGACTGCAGCCCTCCAGGCTCCTCTGTCCATGGGATTCTCCAGGCAAGAATACTGGAGTGGGTTGCCATTTCCTTCTCCAGGGGATCTTCCCGACCCAGGAATTGAACCCAGATCTCCCGCATTGCAGGCAGACGCTTTACTGACTGAGCTATGCAGGAAGCCCCAAGATTTTATGCCAAGATTTGGTTAAATTGTGTTTTATAAGGGATTTGTACATTTCATCAAAATTTTCAAATTCATATGTTATTTATAACATCCTTTTATCTTTCTGATGTGTAGAGGCTCTACAATCTTGGTGATGTTCCTTTTTGTTCTTGGTATTGATAATTTTTGCCTTGTTTCTTCTCTTTGCTTCATTAGTCTTGCTAAGAGGTATATGCATTTCTTGGTAGACATTCTGAACACTTGCTTTCCTAGGTAATGTACTGTAAGAGTCAAACTTAAAAACTTTACCTCAAGACTGATGTGTATACTTTTTATCGAAACATTTAGTATTTGAACAAGCCTCTGTAAAATCTCCTTATGGCACTAGGTGGCACACTGTGACTTTGGATGAAAATACATATATTTTGTTTGAATCTCTTGGAAGAAAAGAACCTATATGAAAATACTATTTGAAATAGACATGTGGAATATTATGGAGTATCTTGGAGTCATTTATTGCTTTTCAAACCCTGATGCTTAAATTAAAAAGTTTAAAATTATATTAAGTTACTACTGAGATTTTTTTATAAGAATAAGATTACTAAAATTGATCAAAATATATGAGTTTTTACTGAAAAGAGTTCATTCAGTTTATGTTGCAGAAGGCAGCTGTCCTTTAAACTTAAAAATGGTTTTCAATCATGTGTTGTAGTAAGATGAGTGTTATAATGTTTTTCTTTATAAAGTATTGGAATTAAGAATGATGACAGTCCTGAGCTGGTGGTTTTTCTTTGAATGTGTGTATGTGTACTAAGTATAAAAGAACTAACCTCATAATTTGTAGTAGAACTGAAATGTTTATAGAATAAGAAAATGCTAGATTTCACGTTTTCTGGTACTACAACATTGCTATCTTGTGGTCATTTTAATTCTGAGAAATTCACTATTTTATGAAGACTCTTGAGTTATAAAGAATATGACAGTAAATTTTATGATATATGTCTATATATGTTTATATATATGTCTGATATATGTCTATGTATATATACCTAATCAATTTTCTTTGATTGCATGAGACAATTATCTGAAAAAGAGATGAAAAGTAGGTGACCTATTGACATGTAGTCATCTGGCCTGAAAGGAATAGTGATACTTCTTGGTTAAAACAATGCTTAGATAATCTAAATGATAAATGCCAACCTAAGTTATATAAAGCTAATAATCATTGGGAGATGTCTTTAAGCAAAAGGAAGCGATTTTATGATATTACATTGATTGGAAAATATGGGAATAGAAAAGCGATGATTCAAGTGTTTTGCACAGAATGGAGCTGGAACATTGTTCACGAACTAATGAGTTTCAGTGAAAGCTTATGAGTCATATAAGTAGATGTCATGTGTATATCCAGGGTAAGGTCAGAGTAATGAAGAAATGTGGATACGGGTGTTTATTTTAAAAATATCAAAAGTTAAATTCTGGAGAGGAAAATTTGGCTTAACTTTATAATGCAGTATTAGAGTGGAAGAGAACACTCTTTGTTTTCCTAATATTTTGAGCTAGTTGTTTCATTTATGTATTTTGAAATTCAGAATCCCTTTTGAATTGTGATGTTGGAGAAGACTCTTGAGAGTCCCTTGGACTGCAAGGAGATCAAACCAGTCAATCCTAAAGGAAATCAACCCTGAATATTCATTGGAAGGACCAATGCTGAAGCTGAAGTCCTGAATTCCTGTTATTCACAGATTTGTCTTCTTTGATTATTCCCTTTTCCCCTATGTATGCAGTTTCACTTTCTGTGGATCATCCTCATCAGCATAAAAATACGCTGGCACTCATTTAAAAAACCTTCTCTGTTCATTTCTGCTTCCTTCTTTCTCGGTTCACCTTTATTACAATACTCAAAGTTTTTTTTTTAATACTTACTGTCTCCATTTTCTTACTCAACATTCTCTTGAACTCTCAAGTCAAGATTTTGACCCTACTATCTTACCGAATGGGTAGTAATAAGTGACTGATTTGTTTATTATAGATTATTTATTTTATCACTGTCTGGACAATTCAGAGCTGTCTATCTTATTGTGCTGTTGTTTCTTTAAAGGTAGCTTCCCCCCCCCCTTCTGTATGCTTCTAAAATTTTCCCTGTGTTTCAGGTTAGCATCAGTTATTCTGTGGTTAGTCTCAGCATGGTTTTCTTTGTATTTGTATTTGTCTTGCTTGGAGTTTGTAGAGCTCCTGAAATAATTGAGTTTATATCTCCTGTCAGCTTTGTACTATCAAAAGCATTAGTGGAACAGTTGGTGAAATTTAAATAATTACTGTAATTTAGATAATTTGGATCAGTGATAATTTTCTGATTTGATAGTCATAGTATAGTTATATGAAGGAGTATCTTTTAGATGAAATACACATTGAAGTACTTAAGGCCAAAAGGTATCATGATTACAGCTCATTCTCAAATGTAAATTGTTTATTGTAGAAGTTGCTTGTGAGCCCCTGCCCTAGCATATGGTGACTTTTTTCTTCTCTCAAAGGCATTTCTATTGTCAGTTGCTCAATTGTGTGTGACTCTTTGCAACCCAATGGACTGTAGCACACCAGGCGTCCTTCATCATCTCCTAGAGCTTGCTCAAACTCATGTCCATTGAATCGGTGATGCCATCCAGCCATCTCATCCTCTGTCATCCCCTTCTCCTCTTGCCTTTGATCTTTCCCAGTCTCAGGGTCTTTTCCAACAAGCTGGGTCTTGACATCAGGTGGCCAAAGTATTAGACTGCAGCTTCAGCATTAGTCCTTCCAATGAATATTCAGGGTTTATATCCTTTAGGATTGACTGGTTTGATCTCCTTGCAGCCCAAGGGACTCTCAAGAGTCTTCTCCAACATCACAATTCAAAAGCATCAACTCTTTGATGCTCAGCCTTCTTTCGAGTCCTACTCTCACATCCATACGTAACTACTGGAAAAACAAGAGCTTTGACTGTATGGACTTTTGTCGGCAGTGATGTCTCTGCTTTTTGAAATGCTGTCTAGGTTTGTCAGCTTTTCTTCCAAGGAGCAAGCATCTTTTAATTTCCTGGCTGCAGTCACCGTCTGCAGTGATTTTGGAGTCCAAGAAAATAAAGTCTGTCACTGTTTCCCTTGTTTCCCCATCTATTTGCCATGAAGTGATGGGACCAGATATCATGATCTTAGTTTTTTGAATGTTGAGTTTTAGGCCAACTTTTTCACTGTCCTCTTTCACCTTCATCAGAGGTGCTTTAGTTCCTCTTTGCTTTCTGCCATAATGGTGGTGGTATTTGCATAATCTGAGGTTGTTGATACTTCTCCTGGCAGTCTTAACTCCGCCTTTGTGCTTCATCCAGCCTGGCATTTTGCATGTTGTACTCTGCCTGTAAGTTGAATAAGCGGGGTGACAGTATAAGCCTTGACGTACTCCTTTCCCAATTTTCAAAGTCATACTTCTCATTAATAAGTTCCTTTGTTTCAGAATAATTTGTTGCATTTCTTTCATGTATTTCCCAAATAAGCCAGCAATTAAAATCAGCCAGTAGGTGAGGAGAACCCATAACATAAAGAGTAATGTAAATATGTAATGTAACCACACTGAAAGGGATGAGAAAAACCAATTTAAGTAATTAAGGAAAATAACAATTTAATGAAGGAAACAACTAATTTAAGTAATTAAGGCAAATGTAAAATCCAGTACTTTGGATCCTGTAAGGCTAAAGATAAACCTGTATAGAAATATAATCTTGCTAATAAATGAGTTTCTCACAGAAATATGGGTTAGCAGTTATGAAAATTTTTTTTATTATTATTTCTTGACTGCACAGCGAAGCTTGTGGGATCTTAGTTCCCAGAACAGGGATTAAACCCAGGCTCTTGGCAGTGAAGGGTATTCCCTGGTATCTCAGTTGTTAAAAAATTCTGCCTGCAGTGCAGGAGACCTGGGTTCGATCCCTGGGTCGGGAAGATCCTCTAGAGAAGTAAATGGTTACCCACTCCAGTGTTCTGGCCTGGAAAATCCCATGGACAGAGGAGCATGACAGGCTATAGTCCATGAGGTTACAAGAGTCAGACACGACTTAGTGACTAAACCACCCACCTCGGCAGTGAAAGCACAGAGTCCTTACCACTGGACTAGACTGCCAGGGAATCCCGGCCCCCCCCCCCCCCTCCCCCCGCCGCCGCCACCTTTCTTTGAAACTATATAATATATATTAGTATTGAACAGATAAGTAAATATATTTTAGATGATAAGAGCTCGGTTTCTTACTAATGGAGAAATAAATTACAAATAAGGAAAGGGGAAGGCTAAAATGAACTTATGGTGTAGGATTGAAATGAGAGGTTCAATACCTTTCAATTTCAATATCTCTATGCAGATAAATACAGAAACACAGATGTGCATATTGTGGATTAGTGTGCATATATATATTTCCTGTGTTCTGTCATGATCTGTGGGTTGACTAGGTGGTTCTTCTGCCTGGGGGTGCCTGGAGAGCTGGGATGCAGCCGTCAGCTGGGGGCTTGACTGGGCTGGAATGTCCAGGATGGCTCAGTGGATGCTGTCTGTCAGCTGGGCGTTCAGCTGGGGCTGTCAGCCAGAGTGCCGCCCTTATGTGGCATCTCTCCTGGTAACTTTGGCTTCTCATAGCTTGATGACTGGATTTCCAGAGTGAATATCCCAAGAGGGAGCATTCCAAGAGACCCCAGTAGAGACTGTGAAGCTTCTTATGACCTATTTTCAGAAATTAGCTGTGTCACTTCCACCTCATTTTATAGGTCAAAAAAGCAGGTCACAGAGCCAGGGCATAGGGGAGGGGATTATACAGAGATAGGAACATCAGGACGAGTAGTTTATTGAAGGCAAGTGGGGCATCTCTGGAGACTAGATACCATACTGATTGATCCGTATGTTATTTTTTGCTCTTATGGGTTTGGTCTCTAATTGGGACTGTTAATTCTTTGCAGACAAGTATACTACCACATGGGCTTCCCTGGTAGCTCCGCTGGTAAAGGATCCACCTGTGGTGCAGGAGATCCCGGTTCGATTCCGGGGTTGGTACGATCCCCTGGAGAAGGAAAGAGCAACCCCCTCCAGTATTCTTGTCTGGAAAATCCCCATGAGCAGAGAAGCCTGGCACACCACAGTCCATGGGGTCACAAAGAGCAGGACACGACTGAGAGACTAAGCACCACACAGCATCAGTTCAGTTCAGTCACTCAGCCGACGCTTCGCGGCCCCGTGGACTGTGGTGCGCCAGGCCTCCCTGTCCATCACCAACTCCCGGGGTTTACTCAGACTCATGTCCATTGTGTCGGTGATGCCATCCAGCCCTCTCATCCTCTGTCATCGTACTACCATACATTTTTGTATTCTTCTCAGTGTCTTATACAGTGCTTTGCACATAGTAATTGCCCAGTAAATGTGTTGTTGCGTAAGGATTCCAAGGATGCTAAGAGGTTAGATTGGCAAGAACCAGAAGAGAAGACGAATGCACCATGAATGTTGGACTAGGATTTTGGGCTGGACCCAGTAGGGAACTCTTCAGAAGGTGGTAGATTGCCCACATGGAGTTAGGCTTGGGCAAGGAGGCTGTATCCTTATGCTCATAGGGATGCTTTAGAGCTCTTTTATTTTCATAGATTCTTGGCTTAGAAAAGTGGACTATTTTGGTATAGTGTTCATTTGTGGGAAGGTAATTGGCTTTATGTTATAGGACTTGGCTTCCATTTGCCCAGGGTCTTGGTGCGGCTGAACCTGTAGGCTAGTGTTGCTTTCAGCTGTTTGGGACTAGAGAAAGCAAGAACACACACACACACCCCATTGTGTGCAGGAGGGCAGAATTTTAAATTTTGCAGCTTAAATTTGTAAGTTTATAAGAATTATTGTTTAGATTCTCAATAACTTGGAGATAAAATTATGCAGTGGAAATTTACACCTGAGTGAAGATTTAGTTTAGCATTAACCATAGGGAAAAAATAGACCTCTTGAAAAACATTTTATGTTGTGGAGAGCTTTCAGAGAAAATATGTAGCATGTCTGTAAAAACTATGTCTTAACCTGTTGATACATAATGAGGAGTGGTGCTGAAATGGTTACAGCAGTGTTTGTGCTCCTTAGGACACTTTTAAAAATCTTAGGTTGAATTTATTCTTAAAATGATTCATTTTTAAAGTTGTAAAATTCAGTCTTGTAAAATTTTAGAACTAAAAAAAGATCTGTGACTTACTCTTATTTCTGTTTAAGCACCTTTCTGATCCCAAATTAGTTTTAACTGTTTTCTTTCTGAGAAAAGAAGAGTAATGATGAATTTGTTTGCCAACTGTATTTTGTATGTTGACTAACAAACCAATGCATGTTCTCTTATCTGTGCATAGGCTTCATTCCAGCGCTCCAATAGTCATGACAAAGTAAGGAGAATAGTTGCAGAGGAGGGTCGTACAGCAAGAAACCTAATAGCTTGGAGTGTTCCGCTAGAAAGCAAAGATGATGATGGTATGTATTTTTAAAAGTTTCGTTTTTGTTGTAAATTAGAAGATATATTTAGTCTTGAACAGTAGGCAGACTGAAAACTGTTTACAGTTAGAAGTCGTGGGCAATTAGTATATATGAAATCAGAAATAATTTTTAACTGCTTTTTAAATCTTACCTAATAGGCAAATGTAAATGACATAGTTTCAGTTTCATATAGGGATGAAATTGGATGTGTGGTTATGACTGGCAGATGAGTTTTCTTTTAAAAATATTCATTTATTTATTTGGCTGCGCCGGGTCTTAGTTATGGCACACAGGATCTTAATTGCATCATGAGAGATGTTGCAGCGTGCGAGCTCCAGAGCGTGTGGACTCAGTAATTGTGGCACGTGGGCTTGGTTGCTCTGCGGCATATGGGATCTTGTAAGACTTCTCAGACCAGGGATGGAACCTGCATCCTCTGCATTGCGAGGTGGATTCTTCACCACTGCACCACCAGCCAAGTCCAGCAGATTAGTTTTTTTTTTTAAAGTTATAGGAGATTTAGATTTTTTTTATTAAATCCTTCTTATAGGTGTAAAGAATTAATTGTATTTACTGTGATTAGATACAAGTTGATGTAATGATTTAGAAAATAAAACATATTTCTTTTAGTTCTCATTATAGTTTGAACTAGAAAAAGTGTCTTTTCTCTTCAGTCTGTTCAGTTCAATGGCGAGCAATGCGAGCATCGCCTAGATCCCGGAGATCTAGAAGGTTGAAGAGGGGATGCAGGAAACAGGATGTTGGAGTGTGCCAAAGTAGACCTCACTTTGAAATTTTCTGAAGGCTTGTAGGATAGGTAGTATTGCAGCCTTGGATTTGTATGATTTTTTTTTTTCCTGGTTAGATTTAGTTATGTATTTTAGGAGGGAAGCTCCGGAAGATGGTGAAGGACAGAGAAACCTGGAGTGCTGCAGTCCCTGGGGTTGCAAAGAGTCGGGCACAACTGAGCCACTGAACAACAATAACTACAAAAATTACATTGTGTTCTTTTCACTGCATCATAGGAGCACATGGTGTTGGTTTAGCTTGTTGCTAGTGATGTCAGCTTTAGTCACTTGGTTAAGGTTGTTTTGCCCAGGTTTCTCTGCTGTCAAGTAACAAATTATTTCTTTTGTAGTTAGTAATTTGTGGTAAGATAGTTTTAGAATATGTAAATACCCTGTTTCTCCTGAGATAGTCTACCCACTGCTTTTAGCTTCCTTTGATAATTCTAAATTTAATAAGTTGCTGCTCTCATGGTTACAAAGTGGTGATGTGCTAGTCCCATTGTTCCTTTATTGTTAGTTGACATTCTAGTGTAAGGAAAAGATTTCCTTATCCCCCTTTGTATTTAAAAAGCATTTTAATGTCTTTTAGAAAGCTTTTATAGACTCATGGCTTCTTAGTTAATGAATTATAATCCATCACTCTTGTTTTGAGGGTTAAATTTTTTCTAGATTTGTCTAGTTGAAGATCTGTTAAGCTGGCTCATTTCTACTTGCCATATTCTTACTCTCTCAGAATATCCTTACACAATGAGATGTTTCAAGCTATATAGGAATTCACCTAAGTTTATATCTTTATTTATTTTATGTTTGTGTTTTTTACACTTTAATTTTACTTAAATTTTAGTTAAAATCTTATTTTTAAATTTATTTTATCTTTTTACATTTATAACTTTAATCCATTTGCAGTTTATTCTTTTATATATTGATCTAATTTTATCTTTTTCAATATGGGTAACAAGTTGTCCCAGGATCACTTACTATAAAGTCTGTCTTTGCTCTAGTTGCTTGAGATACCACCTTTATTGTGGATTGAATTTTCATGTGTACTTACATTCTTTTCTACCAGTTTATCTCATTCATGTGTGAGTGCCACACTATTTTAATTATATAGACATTATGGTATTTTAAAATATCTGCTTGGACCAATCCTTCCTTAGTAGCATCTCATTGTCAGTCTTCCTAGATATTTTTAGAGAGCAGTTATTTTGAATCACAAAAACTATTAAATAGAAGGGAAGTTACATTTTTCTTTTTAAATTTAGCTCCATACTAGTTAAAATCTTCCTATGGAGCTTACTGTTACTTCATTTCTTTGATTGAAAAATATGACAACGTTATTTAGTACAAAAGTAGCATGAAACCTAAAAATGTTATGGTTGCTCTGTGTTATAATTTTATGAAGTTTTATTTTCTGAAAGAAATCTGAAGGTGTTATTGTTAAAACTGCTTCTACTCAAAAAAAATGAAAGGAAAGGGAATATAATAATGAATCCTTTATCAGTATATCTGTGTATATCCTGATACTGCATGTAAGTGTATAAAAAATTGGCCAGTACAGTTTTAAAGCTTCGTTTATGCTTACTGCAAAATAATGAAAATAAGAGCATAGAGAACTAGAACTTTCTGAATATCTAGAATAATGACAAGGGAAGAATGTTAATATCATAAATTTTTAATAAGGATTATTTTATATTGTTAAATGTTGCCACTTACAGAATAATCTTTATTTTTGCTTTTTAAAAAATAGTTCATTCTTTTATGGCTATATGCAGATATTTCTGAGGCTAATAATTCAATTTTTAAAAGTTTTCTTCTGTTCTTTGTTTTATTCCTGTTTCCTTTGGTACTTGTTTTAAGCTGATTATTCTACTGGATATTCTAAAAAGTCTTCTGGTACATTCTTCTCTATGATGAAAGGATGAATAAACAGCTGCGTAGGGGAGTAAAGAGTTCTCTGCCTCTAACCCTGGTAGAACAGTGAGACAGGCCCTCTGATGTGCAGATAAAGTGTTAGTAGGTGTTATGGCTCACTTCATTCTTACTGTTTCAGCTGTCCTGGCTCAAAATTATTTTGCAGAAAGTAAAGTTATTCTGTTGTACATCACAGAATTTTACTCCTGTTTTGGAATAACTCTCAAGAATAGAATGATTATAAAACAGTAGTGTCTTTCTTAAAAAGAGCAAGTGAGAAAGCTCTGTCTAACTGCAGAAATACAAAAGAACCGAGAATCTCCCTTTTCAAAATGAAACTGTATTTCATAAATCAGATAAATTAAAACAGAAAATACTGAGTTTTTAATTTTTACTTAATTTATTTTTAAATGAAACAAAGATGAATATTTTTAATGATAAAAGGTACAATCCACAAAGCAGATAGGTGTCATAAACCATCAGAAACAAGATACATAAAGCAAAAATCAGAAGAACTATAAGGGAAATGATAAATATATATATAATCATAGTGAGACATATTAACATTTCTCTCAGAATATTTTATCAAATACAAAAAAATAAGAATAGGAGCATCTTAAATGATGTCATTAATACTTTATAATAGATTTCTATTTATATTAATTTATATTAATCTTACATCCTCTACAAATATCTTTAAAATTAGTATCTCATACATTGTAGTTAGATGTCCATAGAACATTTAGAAAAACTGACAAAAAGGTAAATATTACTAAATTTCAAAAAGTAGAATTTTTTTGTGTGTGTGATTCAGTTATACATATACACATATATTATTTCTGAAATTATTTTCCATTATAAGTTACAAGATACAGAATATAGTTCCCTGTGAAATTGAAGGTCACTGAGTCATGTCCAACTCTTCGCAACCCCATGGACTGTAGTCCACCAGGCTCCTCTGTCCATGGAATTCTCCAGGCAAGAATATTGGAGTGGGTTGCCATTTCCTTCTCCAGGGTAACTTCCCGACCCAGGGATCAAACCCAGGTCTCCTGCATTACAGGCAGATGCTTTACTGTCTGAGCCACCAGGGAAGCCCTGTGCTATATAGTAAACCTTTGTTGCTTGTTGCATATCTAATTTTTAAATTAGAAATCTTGCATTCTATTTATACTAAGTCAAACAAGTGATGAAGGTGAAAAAGAGTGAAAAAAGCTGACTTAAAACTCAACATTCAAAAAACTAAGATCATGGCGTCTGGTCCCCTCACTTCATGGCAATAGATCGAGAAACATTGGAAACAATGACAGACTTTATTTTCACAGATCACTGTGGATGGTGACTGCAGCCATGAAATTAAAAGACACTTCTTTGGAAGAAAGTCTATGAGAAACCTAGACAGCATGTTAAAAAGCAGAGACGTCATTTTGCCCGCAAAGGTCCATCTAGTCAAGGCTGTGGTTTTCCTAGTAGTCATGTACAGATGTGAGAGTTGGACCATAAAGAAGGCTGAGGGCTGAAGAATTGATGTTTTCGAACTGTGATGTTGGAGAAGACTCTTGAGAATCCCTTGAACTGCAAGGAGATCAAACTAGTCAATCCTAAAGGAAGTCAGTCCTGAATATTCATTGGAAGGACTGATGCTGAAGCTGAAGCTGAAGCCCTAATACTTTGGCCACCTGATGTGAAGAGCTGATTTGTTAGAAAAGACCCTGATGCTGGGAAAGATCTAGAAGGCAGCTGGAGAAGAGGACAACAAGGATGAGATGGTTGGATGACATCACCGACTCAATGGACAGGAGTTTGCGCAAACTCCCGGAGATGTTGAAGGACAGGGAAGCCTGGCGTGCTGCAGTCCATGGGGTCACAAAGAGTTGGACACGACTGAGCAACTGAACAGCAAAAACAAGTGGAATCAAAATGTCACAAATTTTTTGTTAGGCAAAAATTCCTAAGTTTTCTAAAATATATATTATGCATATTATTTATATAAGAGCTTTTCTACTACACTTGATAAAGTCTTCAGAAAGAGCATTAAAAAAAAGAGATGGAGAAATTGGAAAATGTAAACTAAATGAATGGGAGCACTGAATATGAAATATAAAAAGTGAAACAAACTAGGTAAAAGTAAACAATCCTCATATAGTCCAGTTGTTTAGAAACACATCTGGAGCTCTGGTGAAGGAAAAACAATACCTGGGCATTTGTATTTTTCAAAAAATTCCAAGATAATCTGATATGCATCTGGATTTTAAAAAGTGATTACAGGTTTTTCTATTAAATGGTAGTTTTGGTGATAAAGAATTCTATTGTTTTTCCATTTACCAATCATTATACAATGGTATTAAGTGAGTAATAATTACATAATCACAATAATGAAAGATATTTATCAGTTTTCAAAATCAATAGCCAGACAAAAAAAATAAAAGATAATTACAATTGCTTACCATAATGGAAACATGATTAACCTAACAATATAAAATAATTACATACAATTTGGGAGGTCAAGCAAGTCATCAGGAAATACTGAGTTTTTAAATGGTAAAAAATGTATTCTTAATTTTATTGCCAAAATAAAATTTGATTTCAAAAAGTATTTTCAAAAGTGTTGTATGTAAGTTGAAGGGTATCACTCATTTGACTTTGTTTTTAAGTTGTCAGGCTGTCTGATTTTTTCCTGTTCTAAGAAAGCCAGTCAATTAAAACAGTCTCTGGTACCTTGGAAATTTGTTTTTTATTATATCTGTAGTTCATGTTGGCCAGTTCAGTTCAGTCGCTCAGTCGTGTCTGACTCTTTGCAACCTCACGTACTGCAGCACACCAGGCCTCCCTCTTCATTGCTGGAGTTTACTGAAACTCATGTCCCTTGAGTCGGTGATGCCATCCAACCATCTCATCCTCTGTCGTCCCCTTCTCCTCCTGTCTTCAATCTTTCCCAGCATCAGGGTCTTTTCCAGTGAGTCAGTCCTTCACATCAGGTGGCCAAAGAATTGGAGTTTCAGCTTCAACATCAGTCCTTCCAATGAACACTTAAGACTGATCTCCTTTAGGATAGACTGGTTGGATCTCCTTGCAGTCCAAGGGACTCTCAAGAGTCTTCTTCAACACCACAGTTCAAAAACATCAATTCTTTGGCGCTTGGCTTTCTTTATAGTTTGACTCTCACATCCATACATGACTACTGGAAAAATCATAGCTTTGACTAGACGGACCTTTGTTGGCAAAGTAATCTTTGCTTTTTAATATGCTGTCTAGGTTGGTCATAACTTTCCTTACAAGGAGTAAGCGTCTTTTAATTTCATGGCTGCAGTCACCATCTGCAGTGATTTTGGAGCCCCCCAAAATAAAGTCTGCCACTGTTTCCACCAAGTATAGATTATTCTGTGGTCTGTGGAAGGGGATTAGGTGTTAGTATGCCTGGAAGATTTGCATAGCTCAGTTTTATATTATCTATTTGTTGATCTATATATTTATCTATTTTGCCTTAAGGAAAATCTAAATGTCAAACTGGTGGAAAATCAAAGAGGACAATTCAAGGCACTCATAAAACAGCAAAACAGGTACAGCATATATAACTTTATTTTTTTGTTTTTAATTTCAGTTATAAATCTACTTTTTCAGAATTTGGAGATTATGTTTTATCTTCATATAAAAATTTAATGTAACAACTTTTATTTAACAAATGTGTATAGCATGTTATATGTCTAACTTGTACTAAATACTTAACATAGATTAATTTGCTTCTTATAACAGCCCTTCAATGTTATAGGCATTATTATTATCTTCATTTACAAATGAGGAAACTGAGGTAGAGAGAGTTTATGTAACTTACTAGTATGTAACACAGCCAAGATTTGAACCCATTCCATCAGTTTCTCCATTTTACACTCTTAACTCCTCTGTGGCACAGTCCATATCTGTGAGTTCTTCTATGATCTATTTTCTCAGTATAACGATGCCTTTCAATTGTAGGATAATCAAAATGTATTGAATCTAAAATTTTTCAAATTATTCTACTAGAATCTTAGAACACAAGCCTACCTTATTTTTAAAAATGTTTTCACATATTTATAGTTAACTTTGTAATCTATAGGTATTTTCTGTAAACTTTTCATACAATTTTAGTTTGATGTTATCCAATATGTATTATGTAAACCAAAAACTATGCATAAGGAAAACATGGACTTATAATCAAGGTGGCATTGTGAGTCCATAAAATATTCTCCACTTCTCACACACAAGGCATAAATGATAAAATATTTTTTTTAGTGTGTAATATTCAGCAGCTAATTTCCACAAGGTTTTTTTCTTTTTTTTTTTTAATTTATTTTTAAATTTGCTTTACCATATTGAGTTGGTTTCTGCCATACAGTATTTTTTTTTTTTTAATTAAAGAGACAAAGAATTTTCAAAAATAAAATAAAAATCCCAGTGGATCGGGAGTAAAACAAACAAAAATATTCACAGGTAAATGAAGTTGGGGACACACACTTACTAGACAAGTCCTATGGGATAAGAAAGGCTGAAACACCCTGACTGTAGTGGGAAAACAGATCCAGACTCATGGTATAAAACTTTAGGTTTGTGCAATATTCTGCACTAGGAGACAAAGAATGCTACAATCTGCCTGGGGTTGTGGCCTGTGATAATTGACATCTGAAGCAATAAAAGAGAATGAATGGCCCTCTGGCTCATGACTAAGTCTGCTATATTCTTGAAGGGTGAGAGCTTTAAGTCCCCAATAAAAGACCTCTGAAGGTGGGACCATGGTGGGCCAGATGACGGTAGCCGTAAAACTAGTACACATGTAGTGAGCGTGAGCAAAGTGAAAAACTAAAGTAAAAGAAACAAATGCAAAATAAGGTTGCAAAATAAAATATAAGATATAAACAACACATTCCACAAATGAGAGATGAGTTAATGAAAAAAGGTCACTTTTTAACAATCTTATTTATTTATTAATTTTTGGCTGTGCTGGGTCTTCATTGCTGTGTGGGCTTTTCTCTGGTTGTGGCCAGTGGGAGCTACTCTCTAGTTGTGGTGTGTGGGCTTCTTATTGCAGTGGCGTCTCTTGTTACAGAGCACAGGCTCTGGAGCACATGGGCTTCAGTACTTTTGGGCTCTGGAGCATGGGCTAAATACATACCCGTGTGGCGCACAGGCTTAGTTGCTCCGAGTCACACGGATCTTCCCCGAACAGGGACTGAACCCACGTCTCCTGTGTTGCCAGGTGGATTGTTTACCACTGAGCCATCAGGGAAGGCCCAAAAGGTCATTTTTTGAAAGAGGATGTTCAAATAAATGAGTTTAAATTCCTCAAAGGAAAGATGAAATAAAAACAGGAAAATTCTGAAGTAAAAGATGGATGTTAATTTTGAACATATATAGATAAAAGTGAACATCTTAGAAATGAAAATGTCAGTGAAATTTTTAAAACCTACAATTAGTAAGAATAAATGATATATTGAAAAAAGAAATTAAAGAGAGAATTTGTGAATTGAAAGATATTACTTAAGAGGATTTAGAACATATCTCAGAGAACTGAAGAGATGGAAAATAGGAAAGAGAAATTGAGAAATTCTAACATATGCCTTCTAGGACTTTTGAAATGGAGGCTGAATAGTGGGCATGCAGTATTTGGAGAAGATACTGTTGACATTTTCCTTACTTTGAGTTCTCAAGAGGGTAACTGTAGAGCTAAGCAGGGTATGTAAAAATAGATTTATACTTAGATACATTGTAGAGAAGGGCTGTGGTAAAGAACCTGCCTGCCAGTCCAGGATCCCCTGGAGGAAGAAATGGCAACCCACTCCAGTATACTTGCCTGGAGAATCTCATGGACAGAAAGAGTTGCACAGAGTCAAACATGACTGAGCAACTTGGCATGCATGCATGTTCTAGAGAACCCGCAAAATATTAGAGTTAAGGATAAAACTCTTAAAACCCAAGAAAGTAAACAAAACCACAGAGGAATAACAATAACCCTTGTTATGAACAAAAGAAGAGTGGAGCAATATCTGCAGTCATAAGGTGAAATAACTTTTAATCCAGAATTCTGTGCCCATTCAAATGATAATTCACGTGCAAGAGTGAAATAAAGCCATTTTAAGATGTACAAATGCTAAGGGTTTGCCACCTATAGACCGTTAATGAAAGGACTATTAAAGATATACTTCAGCAAAGAAGGAAAGGTAACCTGGAAAAGGGAGCTAGCTAAAAAGGGAGCTGTAAAATACCTCAGTAAATCTCATTAACTATTGATGTTTTAAAAAACACTCACACAGTTAAATTTAGAGAGGTGGAGCTACAATCTTAAACAATATTAAGACATAGAAGATAGATTGTAGGAGTTTGGAGGGAAGTTAGTGTGATAAAATCCTTGTCTTCTTTAAGAAGGAGTCTTTGTTTAAGGCTAGCTACTAAAGGAAGAAAACAAGTGGGCACAATTTCCAAATAAACAGAGGGAAAGAGAAAGTGAATAAACCAAAGCTCACCCACTCCAGTATTCTTGGGCTTCCCTGGTGTCTCAGATGGTAAAGAATCTTTTTGCGATGCACGAGACTTGGGTTCGATTCCTGGGCTGGGACAATCCCCTGGAGAAGGGAGTGGCTACCGACTCCAGTATTCTTGCCTGGAGAATTCCATGGACTATATAGTCATTGGGTTGCAAAGAGTCAGACAGGATTGAGTGACTTTAACTTTCAACTAAACAGAAGACAAGAGAAAGAAAAAAAAGAGGAAAAAATCATAGTAAGTGAAAAACACAAAAGATAGTGGTAGATATTAAATATAAATATTTTAGCAAGCATAATACATGTAAACTGATTAAATTCAGTTCCTAAAAGTCAAGATGGTTGAATTAAACCTCTCATTTTAAAGTGAATTATATACTGCTTAATTTAAGATTGCTGGGAGAAATATCAATAACCTCAGGTATGCAGATGACACTACCCTTATGACCAAGAGCAAAGAGGAACTGAAGAGTCTCTTGATGAAGGTGAAAGAGGAGAGTGAAAAAGCTGGCTTCAAATTCAACATTCAAAATACTAATGAGATCATGGCATCTGGTCCCATCACTTCATGGGAACTAGATGGGGAAACAATGGAAACAGTGACAGACTTTATTTTATTGGGTTCCGCAGATCACTGTGGATGGTGACTGCAGCCAGGAAATTAAAAGACGCTTGCTCCTTGGAAGAAAAGCTATGACAAACCTAGACAGCGTGTTAAAAAGCAAAGACGTTACTTTGCCGACAAAGGTCTGTGTAGTTAAAGCTTTGGTTTTTCCGGTAGTTGTGTATGGATGTGAGTTGTACCCTAAAGAAGGCTGAGCACCGAAGAGTTGATGCTTTCGAATTGTGATGTTGGAAAAGACTCCTGAGAGTCTGTTGGACAGCAAGGAGATCAAAGCAGTCAATCCTAAAAGAAGTCAACCCTGAGTATTCATTGGAAGGACTGATGCTGAAAGTGAAGCCCAATACTTTGGCCACCTGATGCGAAGAGGTGAGGCATTAGAAAAGACCCCGATGCTGGGAAAGATTGAAGGCAGGAGGAGAAGGAGACGACAGAGGACGAGATGATTGTATGTCATTACCGATTCAATGGACATGCGTTTGAGCAAGCTTCAGGAGATGGTGAAGGAAAGGGAAGCCTGGCATGCTGCAGTCCATGGGATCTCAGAGCGTCAGACACGACTGAGTGGCTGAGCACCAGCAAATATACTGCTTATAAGAGACACATTTAAAATGTCAAGGAAAGGTTTGAAACAGAAAAAAAATCCAGGCAAAATACTTTATGCTTTAGATGTACTCTAAAGCTAGAATAGTAGTATTCATATCAAACCAGGTGAAATTCAACATGAAAAGCATTGATAACAGAAAGAAGGAAATTATATAATGGTAAAATGAATAATTATGCAAGGAGTATAAAAGTACAAATCTTTTAGGTACCTAACAGCATAGGCTTGAAATATTTAAAGCTCAGTCTAATAGAATTACAAGGGGGAAAGGTGAATTCGTGATCATAGTGGTAAATATTAATATCCTTTACGCAGAAACTGATAGATCAAACAGAAAAAATGGTAAGAATATAGAGTTAAGATACAATTATGCTTGAGCTCATATAAATACATACATGTATGGGTATATGTGTATGTATATTCATTGGCACTCAAATAGTGTACACAAAGCATATGCAAAAATTGATCACTTTCCTAGGTTATAAAGAAGTCTCAGTAAATAGAAGTCAGACAAGAGTATAGCATCTAGACACAACCTGTTCTCTGACTATAATGCAATTAAATTACAAATAAAATATGATTATTTTAACATAATATAAAAAAATAAATTATTGATGTGCTAAAGAACAAATGAGAAAATAAAAAATTTAAATTATCTGGAAGGATATATTTATGACATTGAATTACAATAAGCTTTCTTAGATAAGACAAAAGCATAATTGATGGATACATTAAAATTTATGTACTAAAAAACTTAAGATGAGCCTGACTGGGAGAAGATACCATATGTGAAGACTTTATAAAAGCTAAAATTCATCAGTAAAAGGACAAATAACCCAATAAAAATGGGGGAAACTTGAATAGCCTGTAAACCTATGAAAAGACGCTCAGTTTCAGTAGTTATCAGGGAAATATCTCTGCATTACTCATGAAATTCTACCACTTTGCCCTCTAGAAGTAGGTTTATCATCAGCAAAATTTTCTTTGTTCCTCTTTTCTCTGAACATTCCCTTTGCCTTCTTGTTCTAGCTAAATGCTAAGTCACCTGTGGGGATGCTGCTTCTTCCACAGTTGTTTTAAGTAGTAGTTGTTTCCCTCCCACCTCACCCCCACAGCACTCCTACCTCTGATCCTAGAGGTAGGTTATGTTTCCTGCTTCTTCCTCACTGGTGTTTCAGGCAGGCTTTCTCCCATCTCCTAAAACTCCTCAAATTTGAAGCACATGCCATCAGGCTATGCCACCTGCTTCCCCTTCTTGTTGCGGCACTTAAATAGAAGTCCAGGTCACTTCTCCTTATTCCTTGAAGGTATACTTTTCAGGCTCAGTGTGCACGCTCTACCATTTGCTATCCTCTAAAGTTCTTACATTTCTTTCCTCCAGTGGTTTTGTCTTCTGCTCATTCCTATGGTCTTGCCTTGTTCTCACTAGTGGTGACTCTCCTAGGATCTCAGACTCAGCCATCCCTCTTCTATCTGTCATCTTTCTTTCTTCCTTTTTCTCTCTGATCATGTGACTCTAATAATTCTTTGCAGTCTATAGATTGCATGTGATCTGTAATTGACTGATCCTACCACCCTTTCATTATCCCTTATACTCCATATAAGGAAAACAACATAATATTTTCCATATAGGGAAAACAGTAGAATGGGCAAGACTAGAGATCACTTCAAGAAAATCAGAGATACCACGGGAACATTTCATGCAAAGATGGGCACAATAAAAGACAGAAATGTTATGGACCTAACAGAAGCAGAAGATATTAAGAAGAGGTGGCAAGAATAAACAGAAGAACTATACAAAAAATGTCTTCATGACCCAGATAACCACGATGGTATGATCACTCAACTAGAGCCAAATATCCTGGAATGCAAAATCAAGTGGGCCTAAGGAAGCATCACTATAAACAGGCCAAGTGGAGGTGATGGAATTCCAAATGAGCTATTACAAATACTAAAAGATGAGGCTGTGAAAGTGCTGCACTCAGTATGCCAGCAAATTTGGAAAACTCAGCAGTGGCCACAGGACTGGAAAAGGTCAGTTTTCATTCCAATCCCAAAGAAAGGCAATCCCAAAGAATGTTAAAACTACTGTACAATTGCACTCATCTCACACGGTAGCAAAGTAATGCTTAAAATTCTCCAAGCCAGGCTTCAACAGTACGTGAAATGTGAACTTCCAGATGTTCAAGCTGGATTTAGAAAAGGTAGAAGAACCAGAGATCAAATTGCCAACATCTGTTGGATCATCAAAAAAGCAAGCGTTTCAGAAAAACATCTACTTTTGCTTTATTGACTACACCAAAGCCTTTGACTGTGTGGATCACAACAAACTGTGGAAAATTCTTAAAGAGATAGGAATACCAGACCACCTGACCTGAGAAATCTGTATGCAGGTCAAGAAGCAAGAGTTCGAACTGGATATAGAACAACAGACTGATTGCAAATCAGAAGAGGAGTACGTCAAAGCTGTATATTGTCACCCTGTTTATTTAAGTTCTATGCAGAGTACATCATGTGAAATGCCAGGGTAGATGAAGCACAAGCTGGAATCAAGATTGCCAGGAGAAATATCAGTAACCTCAGATATGCAGATGATACCACCTTTATGGCAGAAGAAGAACTAAAGAGCCTCTCGATGGAAGTGAAAGAGGAGACTGAAAAAGTTGGCTTAAAACTCAATATTCAGAAAATGAAGATCATGGCGTCTGGTCCCATCACTTCATGGCAAATAGATGGGGAAACGATGGAAACAGCGAGAGACTTTATTTTGGGGGGCTCCAAAATCACTGCAGATGGTGACTGCAGCCACATAATTAAAAGACGCTTGCTCCTTGGAAGAAATGCTTGACAATCCTAGACATCATATTAAAATTAGAGACATTACTTTGCCTTCAAAGCTATGGTTTTTCCAGTAGTCATGTATGGGTGTGAGAGTTGGACTCTCAAGAAAGCTGAGCGCTGAAGAATTGATGCTTTTGAACTGTGGTGTTGGAGAATATTCTTGAGAGTCCCTTGGACTGCAAGGAGATCCAACCAGTCCATCCTAAAGGAAATCAGTCCTGAATATCCATTGGAAGGACTGATGCTGAAGCTGAAACTCCAATACTTTGGCCACCTGATGTGAAGAACTGACTCATTGGAAAAGACCCTGATGCTGGGAAAGATTGAAGGCAGGAGGAGAAGGGGATGACAAAGGATGAGATGGTTGGATGGCATCACTGATGCAATGGAAATGAGTTTGAGTTAGCTCTGAGAGTTGGTGATAGACAGGGAAGCCTGGCGTGCTGCGGTCCATGGGTCGCAAAAGAGTCTGACATGACTGAGCGACTGAACTGGACTGAACTGAATACTTCATATGGCCACACTTTCCTGGAAATACACCTGAGATTCTGTGGTTTGCCTGTCATAATTATGTTCTTCCATATTCTCCCGACTGTCTGGCTACCCTGTCCCTTAGTAGTTCGTGTTTGACAGAGCTGTCCTCATTATAGCCACCTTTATACGTATTCTGCTCTGCACTCATGCATTTGAATGTAGCTGGAGAAAAGTATCAACTATATTGAATAGGCTTTTTTGACCTTTATGACCACTCTCCCGATATGGCTAATTCTGTCCCCAAATCCTATTTCATGTCCCTCATTATTCATTACTCTCCACATGCCATGGGCATTAAAAGGGGATAATAAAAGAATACTATGAAGAACCCTTTGTCACAGATAACCAGGACTAAATGAACTGATTGTTTGAAAGACAGAATCTATAAAAACTCACTCAAGATGAAATAGCCACTCTGAATAAATATAAATCTGTTAAAGAGATTAAGTCAATAATTGATAACCTTCCAAAACAGAAAGTACCAGACTGAGATGGATTCATTGTTGAATTCTACCAAGCATTTTAGGAAGACATTATATAAATTCTCTACAATCCATTTTAGAGGGCAGAAGCAGAGGGAATACTTCCTAACTCATTTTATGAGACTGACATTACTCTAACACCAAAACCAGACAAAGACACGACAAGAAAACTGCAGACCAATGACTCTCATGAACATAGATATAAAAATCCTCAACAAAATATTAGCAAGTCATATTTGACAATATTTAAAAAGAATGGCACCATGAGCAAGTGGAATTTCTCCCAAATGTGCAAGGTTGGTTCATCATTTGAGAATAAATCAATGGAATTCATCACAGCAACAGGCTAAAAAAGAAAAATCCTGTTATTATATCAACAGGTACAAGAAAAAAAAGTTTGACTAAATTCTCCAACTATAAGACTAGGAATAGTTGAGGGGAACTTCCTCAACTTAATTAAAAAACAAAACCCTACAGCTAACATGATACTAATGAGAGAAACTAGAAGCTTTCCCATTAAGGTCAGTTATGAGGAATTGGTTTTCAACATTATGATAGAAGTTCTAGTTCATGCAGTAAAACAAGAAAAGGGAATATAGGTAAACAGACAGGGAAGGAAGAAATAAGACTCTCTTTGTTCATAGATGACATGATCATCTGTGTAAGAAATCTCAAAGAGTCAACCAAAAAACTCTTATTACTAGTAATTGATTATAGAAAGTTGCAAGATACAAGATTAACATACTTGCTTTAACATCAGTTGCTTTCTTGTGTACCACCAATGAGTTAGTGGTATTTGAAATTAAATACATAGTACCACTTTATATCATCACTCCTCAAAATTAAATAGGTAGGTATAAATTTAACAGAATATATAGAAGATTTATATAAATGATAAAACTTTGATGAGTGAAATTAAAGCACTAAATAAATGAAGAGATGTTCCATGTTCATGAATAGGAAGACTCAATATTGTCAGGATATCATTTCTTTCCATTTTGAAGAATATAGTCAATACAATCCCAGCAAATTATTTTATAGATATCAGTAAACTTTTTCTAATGTGTATATGGCAAAGCAAAAGACACAGAATAGGCATCACAGTATTGAAGGAGAAGAACAAAATTGGAAGACTGACACCAACCAACTGCAAGACTTAAATAAAGCCACAGTAATCAAGGCAGGGTGATATTGGAGAAGAAAAGACAAATAGATATATGGAACAGAATAGAAATAATAGTCATAATATGACCCACATAGTAATCAACTGACCTTTGACAAAGGAGCAAAGCCGATACAGTGGTGCAAAAATAAGTCTTTTCAACAAATAGTGCTGGAACAACTGGATATTTATATGAAAAAAAAAAAAAAAAGAATCCAGACACAGACCTTACATTCTTCACAAAAAATTAACTCAAAATGAACCATTGACCTTAAATGTAGAAGTGTAAAACTCCTAGCTGATAATGTTGGAGAAAACCTAAAAGACCTTGGGTATGGTAATGACTTTAGGTACAGTAACAAAGGCATAATTCCTGAAAGAAATCATTGATAAGCTGGATTTCATTAAAATTAAAAACTTCTGCAAAAGATGATGTCAAAAGAATGAGAAGGTAAGTCACAGACTTGGGAGAATGTATTTGGAAAAAGACATCCAATAAAAGATGTCCAATAACATCCGGTAACATGAGGTAACTGTTACCCAAAATATACAAAGAACTCTTAACTCAACAGTAAGAAACAACCTGATTGAAAAATGAGCTGAAGACCTTAACAACCAACTCACCAAAGAGGATGTACCAATAGCATGTGAAAAGGTATGCCGCATCATTTGCTATCAGGAATGCAAATTAAAACAATGAGCTACCATCACACACCTATTAGAATGACCAAAATCGGGAACTCTGACAACTCCAATTGCTGGTGAGGATGAAGAGCCACAGAAACTCTCATTCAATACTGGTGAGAATTCAGAGTGAGAATTCAGCCACTTGGGAATACAGTTTGGCAGTTTCTTACAAAAGTAAATATAATCTTACCTCGTGATTCAACAGTCATGCCTTTGGTATAGATGAAGATGAGTTGAAAACTTACGTCTACACCAAAACATGTACATGGATTTATAGCAGCCTTCTTGGCAAAACTTGGAAGCAACTAAGATGTTATTCAGTAGATGAATGGATAAATAAACCGTGGTACATCTAGACAATGGAATATTATTCAGCTCTAGAAAGAAATGATCTATCAGGCCGTGAAAAGACATAGAGGAAATTAATTGTGTATTATTAAGGAAAAGAAGCCAATCTGAAAAGGTTACATACTATATGATTCCAACCTTAAGATGTTTTGGAAAAGACGAAATATGGAGACAGTAAAAAGATCAGTTGTTGCCAGATGTTTAGGTCCATAGGTTTTGTCAGGTTATCAGGGGGAGTTGACAAGAGTTCTAAGAGAGGGAAGTGAGAAATCTCAGTTTTCTCCTTCCCCTTTCCCTCTCTTTTTCTTTTCTTTCTTCCTTGTTTTCTCTCAAAAGTGATTGATTAAATTAGTATATAGCATTTGTTATTTTGAATTTTATTTAAAACATGAAGTTCAGTTGTGTTTAGCTTTTTCCAAAAGTTTAGATCGCTTTGTCTTCTGTTGCATGTCTTGGAAACAGGCACAGTAAGCCATAGCAATGAGATCAGTTCAATCACTCAGTCGTGTCCAACTCCATGAACTACAGCACCCCAGGTTTCCCTGTCCTGTCCTGTCCATCACCAACTCCTGGAGCCTACTCAGACTCAAGTCCATCACATCGGTGATGCCATCCAACTATCTCATCCTCTGTCGTCCCCTTCTCCTGCCTTCAGTCTTTCCCAGCATCAGGGTCTTTTCCAGTGAGTCGATTCTTTGCATCAGGTGGCCAAAGCATTGGAGTTTTAGCTTTAGCATCAGTCCTTCCAATGGATATTCAGGACTGATTTCCTTTAGGATGGACTGGTTGGATCTCCTTGCAGTCCAAGGGGCTCTCAAGAGTCTTCTCCAACACCACAGTTCAAAAGCATCAATTCTCTGGTGCTCAGCTTTCTTTATAGTCCAACTCTCATATCCATACATGACTACTGGAAAACCCATAGCTTTGACTAGACAGACCTTTGTGAGTAAAGTAATGTCTCTGCTTTTTAATATGCTGTCTAGGATTGTCATAGCTTTTCTTCCAATGAGCAAGCATCTTTTAATTTCATGGCTGCAGTCACCATCTGCAGTGATTTTGGAGTCCACAACAATAAAGTCTCTCTCTGTTTCCGTTGTTTCCCCATCTATTTGCCATGAAGTGATGGGACTGGATGCCATAATCTTAGTTTTCTGAATGTTGAGCTTTAAGCCAACTTTTTCACTCTCCTCTTTCATTTCCATGTAGAGGCTCTTTAATTCTTCTTCTCTTTTTGCCATAAGGGTGATGTCATCTGCATATCTGAGGTTATTGATATTCCTCCTGGCAATCTTGATTCCAGCTTGTGCTTCATCCAGCCCAGCATTTGGCATGATGTATTCTGCATATAAGTTAAATAAGCAGGGTGACAATACACAGCTTTGACGTACTCGTTTCCTGATTGGGAACCCGTCTGTTGTTCCATGTCCAGTTCTAACTCTTGCTTCTTGACCTGCATACAGATTTCTCAGGAGGCAGGTCAGATGGCCTGGTATTCTCATCTATTTAAGAATTATCCACAATTTGTTGTAATCCACACAGTCAAAGGCTTTGGCGTAGTCAAAGCAGAAAGTAGATGTTTTTCAGTAAAGCAGAAGTAGATATTATTCTGGAACTCTCTTGCTTTTGTGATGATCCAGCAGATGTTGGCAAGGAAATGGTTACCTAATTTTGAATCTTGCCTTTGTCTCTTAGTGTGAGACTTTGGGTTTATCATTTAATTTAGCTACACCTAAGTTTTCTCCTGTAAAAAATGGAGCTAATAGTTGTAACTACGATGGGCTTCCCTGGTGGCTCAGTGGTAAAGAATCTCCCTGCTAAAGCAGGAGACGTGGGTTCAATCCGTGGTCAGGAAAGGTCCCACATGTCTTGGGGCAAGTAAGCCTGGGCATGACAACTATTGAGACTGTACCCAGAGCCTGGGAGCTGCAGCTGCTGAAGCTCACTCACTAGAGAGTGACCTCTACTTGTCACAACTAGAGAGAAGCCCACAAAGCAATGAAGACCCAGCACAGCCAGTAAATAAGTAAATAAAAAATAGTAACTATGATAAAAATTACTTCAAAGATTAAATGAAATATAGCTATATGGAAAGCACTTAACACAGTGCCTGGCACATAGCAAGCATGCCATGAATGTTAAGAGCTGCTGCAGTTATTATTATCACTGCTATTATTTTTATCAGTGGTTGGTAAAGAACCCTATATTTTGAAACTTTATACAGACTTATCAGACAATTTGACATGTCTCTTCTACCTTTCTTCAGAAGTTTGGCAATTTTGCCATTAGTTTATTCACATTTTTCTTTGAGCATATTTCTTTTCCTCTGTATCTTTCCCCCTCTAATCATAGCTAACATTTTGTGGGTACTTACTGTGGGCCAGGTGCTTTGTGAAATACGCTGTGAACAGTGAAGCAGAAGTTGGAACTCTAGGTTCTGGTCCCAGTTCTGTCATTCAGCCTTTTCACTGGCTCAAAAAAATGAATCTTACTAAGCCTTAGTTTTATCATGTACAAAATAGGGATAATAATATTTGTCCCGTCTTCATATTAAGACTTTGTTTGAACATTAAATGATATGTTTTCAAGAGGGTGGGACAGATTGAGAGAGCAGCATTGCCGTATGTACACTACGATGTGTGAAATAGCTAGCAAGCGGGAAGCGGCTGTAGCGTGCAGGGAGCTTAGCGTGGTGCTCTGTGATGACCTGGAGGGGCGGCGTAGGCAGCAGGAGGGAGCCTCAGCAGCAAGGGCATATATATACACTTACAGCTGGTTCATGTTGTTATAAGCAGAAACCAACACAGTACTGTAAATCTGTTGTTGTTTAGTTGCTAAGTTGCTTTACGACCCCATGGACTGTAGCCCTTCCAGGCTTCACTGTTCATGGGATTTCTCAGGCAGAAACACTGGAGCAGGTTGCCATTTCCTTCTCCAGGGTATCTTCCCGACCCAGGGATCAAACCTGCATCTCCTGTTTGGCAGGCTGATTCTTTACTACTGAGCCACCAGGGAAAGCATAAAGCAATTATCCTGCAATTAAAAAAAGCCGTTCATAAAATAAATGTGCACATATAAAGTATTGCTATTTTTGTCAAACTTAAATGTCAGATTTGCATAGTACATTGCCCTTCAGATGGAATTACCTAGATGTAATTTGTTCCTTTCTAGAGTCTTTCTTAATAGAAGTCTCACATAGAGCAATCACAGAGAATAGAAACATCTTAACCTGAAAGCAGTTTTGCCTATTATGCATTTTAAGAAAGGTTGGTTAAAGTATTTGAACAATATCCATATGTACATGATAGGGTAAAGACATAAATGGGTAAAGATGGGTTAGAATATTTTTGAGAATTTCATGTGATTATTATCTGAATTCACAGGAAGCTACTTGTGCTTCACCGATTATTCTAGAAAAAGTTTGTGATGGAAGTATAATTCAGGAAAATTCAAGTGAATTTTAAGGTTGTGTGAAATATATATAGAGAAATGAGGTGGTCTGGAATATCTGGTAAAGGGCTGTTAGCACAGGGCCTTGGGGTGCAGTGTAACGGGAAGTCAGTGGTGTAATTGCAGAGCTCTAACTGGAAGATGGTCTCCTGTGGCTCTGTGATCTTGGACAAACCAGTTTCTAAATCTCAGTTTTCTAAGCTGTAAAGTGCAGCTAATAATACATATTTTAAAATTTGTGTAAGGGGATATTTACTATCATAATTAGATCATTACTACTAGAGTTGGAAAGTACTTGGAGAGCCATTAAGGCAAAGGTTTTGTGGGTTGTTGATGATTACTTTAAATTTTATTGCTTGAGTGTTGAGAATCTGGGCCTGGATTAGGACTGTCAGATAAAATATTTACAAATTTTTATTTGCTGTGTCTGACAGCCTTCATCTGGATGAGGGACTGTGGAAGGAGGATGAGTAGCTCCATCTCAGCCTCTTAAGAGTGTGTGTCTTTGTGTGTGTAAATGTTTTGTTTGCTTGCCTTTTGGTAATGAAGATTCTGTATAAGCCGAAGGTTGGCTATAAAAGAGTTTTGAAGTATAGAAACCACTGTTACTTTGAAGGCCAAAGCATAAAACAACACTGAAGCCTATTAACTTCTACTTTGGGTGTTCTTCACTCTGGGACTCTTATATGAAGAAGGGAAAACAGACAAGCTAATAGGAATGGTTTACACACACACAGGACAACCCAAAGCAACTTGGGATTGTTTGCTGTTCTAACTGTGGTACAAGTATTTATTTACTTATCAGTTTAAGTAGCCACAGAGAGAAAAGCAACTCGTTTGTACTTCTAGTGAGAAGGTTCAAGTCTTCCTATAAACTACTTACTCATGTTTGTGGTGGAATGATTCTTTGGTAGTCTGTAAAAGTATAGAATATAATCTTGTATTTCCAAAATCTGCCTGTACTACCGAGGAAAGACTGGGTCATATGAATGCTGTAGTTACTTTACTTGGTGAATCTGCTTTGCAGCTGATGCTTGGTTTTATTCATCAGTATTCTTTTCTAGTAAATTGTTTCGTATTTGTATGTTGATTTTTACTTTTAGTGGAAAAATGGTTTAAGATGAAGTTAAGTAACTGAATGTAAGTAGAGAATATGTCATTTCTAAATGAAAATAATATATGCCAGCAACTTCACAATGATGAAATGGTTATCTATTATTTGTTAATGTATTTAAATGTGCCATACATGTATTTTAGTAAACCAGGAGCCCTTTTAGTGCTCTTTTTCGACCAAGAGTCTAGTCATCATTAAAATCATCCTAATTTTCAATGAGACATGTAATTGATATTACAAACCTGCTGGTTTTATTTAAAATGAGAAGCTTTGTTTTGGTGAATTCAGTGTGATGTAATGTGAAAAGAAGGACATCATGTTTTTAAGTATTTATGTTGAAAAATGTGATTTATAAAAAAATCTAGTTCCTGGAGGCATCAAACATTTTTTTTTCATGTTTCATTTCCTCAGAACACTACAGTAGACTGTAAAATGACATCATCTACAACTGGAGATAAACACTTTGATAAAAGTCCCACTAAAACAAGACACCCTCGGAAAGTTGATCTAAGAGCTCGATACTGGGCGTTTCTTTTTGACAACCTTCGCCGGGCAGTAGATGAAATCTACGTGACTTGTGAATCAGATCAGAGTGTGGTGGAATGTAAGGTAAGGTTTGCTTTAAGTTTTTGAAATCCATTTAATGTCAGATTCACCAGTTTTTGCTCTATCTAACTTTTATTTACCTCTGTATACAGTCCTTCAGTATTAACTATAATCTCCGTGCTATACCCTACATCCTCAGAACGTACTCGTCTTAAAACTGAAGTTTGTACCCTTTACCAGCATCTCCCTATCTCCCCTATCACTTGCAGCCACGATTCTACAGTTGGCTTCTGTGAATGCATCAGGTTTTTCTTTGTTTTGATTTTTTAAGATTACCCTTGTTGTTGTTTGAGTTACCTAATTGTGTACTTTTATATTCTGTGCAAGATTTGGTAGAAAATTGTCTTGATATATAGTCCTAGGCGAGAAATTAAAGGATAGGTACACACACACACACACACACACAATTTATTTAAAGATCTCTCTTGACTGCATTCTCCATTGGTACTGTAGGTGGCATTAGTGAGATTTTCACATTCTTTGGTTTCATGTTTAATGTCTTTAATTGGACATTGCCCCTTTTCTATTGAGATACTTGTCACTCTCCTCATCAGCTTTGGTGAGGGGAAAGTGAGATTGATGGCTAACCGTAAACAACTCTGGGTGGGATTGGGATGTCGTTGTAAGGTGTGTTTTCTAATTTTAGATAACCTTGTGTTTGTAATAGGATGTTAAACAGACACATAGCATAATCTGTCTCTGAAAATTCTCTAGAAAGCCTGGCCTTTTAGTAGATACAAACTATATGCTGTATTTATACTAAATAAAATTATTTTTGAGAAAAATCAGGATGATACATCTTCATAGAAAGATTACAGAGGCAGCTTCTGTTTCTACAGTGAACATGGTTAAAAATCCTGGAATTCATTATTTAACCTTTGAAACACATGAAGAGTCAAAGCAAAGTTATATGTTGAAACAATAGCTGTGTTTCCTATAAAATTGGAAACTGCCAAAATATGTTTTAGACTAACTTAAAAATATGACTCAACAGAAACAGGTTTCAGAATGAACAGTGATTGAAATCATCCAAGTTTATGCTTTGTTTGTCACAATTAATATTGTTAACTATCAGCTGTAAAACTTTTTTTATGTTTTAAGAAAAATCATATTGTTGGGGTGTAGTCTCCACTCCTTGTTTTCCATTTCAGCCTGCGGGGAACTGGATGTGTGGCTCTGGGGTACTGGGGGCCCCGTGGAATATAGAGACTGGTATCTGCATCTCCCTTAGAGATTTCGTAGCATAACAAGCTTGCTGGAGTAGCTCATGCCAGCTGAGCTTAGAGGGACTTCAGGGTAGTAAGCTTTCTTTGGAAGGAGTTAGGATGGGACTTGTCACTGATCGAGTAAAGAGGACCCCCAGTGCATCTGATAATTTCTGTGAGGGAAGGATTTTAGACATTGGTGAGGTTGTTGGAGTAATAGGGACTTCCTGTGAGGATACTTGGTTAGGTATCAGTAGAATATACCAAAGTCTGATGGAGTTGAGGCAGATCTTGCTTTGGGCAAGGGAGCCAGGGTGAACCTGACCACTGCCTAGAGAACCACGAGTGCTCCCTGTGCAGAAATTACCATGTACTGCAGAGATCAGTAGGGACTACTCACTTCACATTGTTCCAGAGAAGGATTAGGGACTCATCTCTGCCTGGCAGCACTTGACTCTGTTGTTGGTCAGCATCATCTTAGTCTGATGAGCTAATGGGCTGATGACTGTTTGAAGATCCATCACTAATATCTGGTAAGTGGAATATTGCTCTGTTCCCACAACTGCCACTTATGGCAGGGACATAAGTTTGTGAATGTAGGATAGTGTTAAGGGGTACAGAGGAGGAAGAGGGGAAAGACTCCGTGAAAATAAGCCATGTTTTTCCCCACCACAGGCATCTGATAAAGGCCATCTAATTCTCACTTGTGCTAGGTTGTCAGACAACAATAGGCAGGTTGTCTGAAGATAGGATTTAAAAATCAAACTTTGATAATTGAATGTGACTGAAAAATTGTGGATTTCACTGAGCATACTCAGCAGGTTTAGGATTCAACTGAGTAGCTAGTTATTTGTGGAAAAAGATAAAAGTATTCCATGTTTGTATCTCAATAGTTGAGACTTCTCATTTCAACAAGTTAAGTCAAGATCAAAATGAGATGTGAGAAAATGCTTAGAAAAGTATAACATACTATAAAAAGAAAATAAATTTTATAGTTAGATGAAAGGAGAAGTCACAGATGAAGATAGGGGAATATAGATCCAGGACAGAGAAGAATCATTGTAGAAGCAGGAAGTATATAAGAAAATAGGAATGTCCCAGAGGCCATGGAAGAAGTAGGAGTGGTACATAGGTTAAGAATGACTGCAGTTGAGAGAAAGCGTGGCATTCAAGAGGGATAGGAACAGATGGGATCAAGGCAGAAACTTGTGATAAGAATTTGAAATTCCATTTGAGGGGTTCTTTGCCCTTTTATATTTTCAAGAAGTAGAAGGTGTGGTGTTGGAAGAGGGTGGAAAGATCTGAAATAACTGTGATGGAGAATGAAAGGGCAGACTTTTGGAAGCCACAGGGTTGCCTAGAAACCTTGGTGGTCACAGTTGAGACTGGAAATTCTTCTCTTTCTTGTATGTTCAGTTTTCCTGATTAGAGTCTTCTTGTATCAGAGCTCCTGTGAAACTCTTATTAATGTCACTCCGTGTTGGTCAGCCCAGTGGATGTTTTCAGTCCCTCCCTTGACCTCTGAGTAGCATTTCACACTGTGACCACTCCCCTTACAGCACTTTGGCTTTTATAGAACCACCACTGCTAGTTTTCTTCCTTCTTTGTTGGTTGCTGCCTCTGCTTCCTTTTGTTGGCTTTTCCTTCTCCACCTTTCCTTTAGCTTTCGGGAATTCATTAAGGCTTGTTTTATTCTCACTATTAGTTTCTCCCTCTGCGTTTTCTCCATGCCATGGCTTAATTTATTGTTGATTTCCTGATGATTTCTTCAGTTTATATCTCTAGCCTATACCTTTCTTCTGATTTTCAGACTTGTATATTCAGCTAGCCTAGTTGGCATCTCCACTTGGATATTTCATAAGCATGTCAAACTGATGTATATAGAAACAAGTTCATGATGACTCCCTCTACCCTAAACCTGGAGATATATTTTTCTTCCCTGAATTGGCAGGGAGTCCCTCCATCTTCCTCCCTTCACCCCACACTAGCCACTGTCCAGTGAATGGACCTCTTTGAGTTCAGTTCAGTTCAGTTGCTCAGTCGTGTCTGACTCTTGGCGACCCAATGGACTGCAGCACACCAGGCTTCCCTGTCCATCACCAACTCCTGGAGCTTACTCAAACTCATGTCCATTGAGTTGGTGATGCCATCCAACCATCTCATTCTCTGTTGTCCCCTTCTCCTCCTGACTTCAACCTTTCCCAGCATCAGGGTCTTTTCATATGAGTCAGTTCTTTGCATCAGGTGGCCAAAGTATTGGAGTTTCAACTTCAGCATCAGTCCTTCCAATGAATATTCAGGACTGATTTCCTTTAGGATGGACTGGTTTTATCTCCTTGCTGTCTAAGGGACTCTCAAGAGTTTTCTCCAGCACCACAGTTCAAAAGCATCAATTCTTTGGTGCTCAATTTTCTTTATAGTCCAACTCTCACATCCATACTGGAAAACCCATAGCTTTGACTAGATGGACCTTTGTTGGCAAAGTAATGTCTCTGCTTTTTAATAGTCTTTGAATATTAGCTCCTAAATCTTTCCAATCTGCCAATTCTCTTATTCTCTACTGCTACCATTCTAGTCCAAGCTGCCATTATATTAGTAAAGTCCCTGGATCACAATTGAAATCTTTTAGCAGGACTCCCTGCATCCTTCCAATCCATTCTCTATACAATAGGCAAACTGATACTTAAAAAAACAACAAATATGAGCTCTGATTTCTTTGATTATAGCTCCTCAAAAGTTTCCCTTTGCTCTGTGCATTAAAATCTCCAGCATGACCTTCAAATCTTGAGTGAGTTGATTTGTGTAAACCTCATTTCACACCACTCTTGTCTCCTCCCTTCTGCCTCATTTAAACCAGCCTTCTTTCTAACTCAAACATGCCAGGTGCTCGCAAGTCTTGAGATCCTCCCACATTCTGATTTTTTTGCCAAGATATTTTCTCCTCACTCTTCTTGCCCAGCACCTCTTCACCTCCCCCATCCGTTTTACCTAACTCCCATTCCTAGTATAGGTTTCAATTTAAGTGTCACTTTCTCAGGGGAGGTTATCATGTTTCAGACTAAATCAGGTTCCCTGCTAATACAGAGTTCACACTCAGTGTCTGCATGGGATTGGTTCCAAGACACCTCTCCTGCCCTTGCCATGTGGATACCAATATCCACGGATGCTCATGCCCCTTTTATAAAATGATGTAATACATTCAGCCCTGGATATCCATGGGTTCTGCTTGGGCACGTATGGCCTGACTGTACTCTCATAGCATACTTTCTCTAGAAACATTTTATCACAGTTGAAACTATATAATTGTTTATTTTGTTGTTTTCATATCTGTCTCCCTTACTAGACATTAAGCTCCCAGAAGACAGAAACCACACTGTCTTGAAACTGGAACTGGAACACAGTAAATACTCTGTAAATAGATGTTAAATGTCTGTGTGAAGCAATGAGGCTACATACATTGTTGGGGTAAAGACACATCTACACAGTTATGTGATTCCCCTCTACCCTGACTGAATACTTACTAGCATTCAGTCACTTGCTAAAAATCCCCAAAGATGGTGGGTAGATGAATTAATTATGGGTTGGTATTTTTTAGGCAGATTCAGTGGAATTTCATTAAGTAAAGTATTGAAGAGGTTAAGGGAATAGTTGGACTAGTGGACCATGGAACTGAAGTTTCATGGGAAAAGAAATGGCTATCACAGAAGCCTGATAGATGTGGAGAAAGTAAAGAAGTTAAGTATTTGCAAATATCCTTTGGACAAGATAGGAGTAGGTAGAGTGGATTCTCTATAGATAAAAATTGATGTTTATTTTTTTTTTTTGTTTGTTTGTTTGTTTTTTAATTTTTTTTTCCAGTGGGTTTTGTCATACATTGATATGAATCAGCCATGGATTTACATGTATTCCCAATCCCGATCCCCCCCTCCCACCTCCCTCTCCACCCGATTCCTCTGGGTCTTCCCAGTGCACCAGGCCCGAGCACTTGTCTCATGCATCCCACCTGGGCTGGTGATCTGTTTCACCATAGATAGTATACATGCTGTTCTTTTGAAATATCCCACCCTCACATTCTCCCACAAAGTTCAAAAGTCTGTTCTGTATTTCTGTGTCTCTTTTTCTGTTTTGCATATAGGGTTATCGTTATCACCTTTCTAAATTCCATATATATGTGTTAGTATGCTGTAATGTTCTTTATCTTTCTGGCTTACTTCACTCTGTATAATGGGCTCCAGCTTCATCCATCTCATTAGGACTGGTTCAAATGAATTCTTTTTAATGGCTGAGTAATATTCCATGGTGTATATGTACCACAGCTTCCTTATCCATTCATCTGCTGATGGGCATCTAGGTTGCTTCCATGTCCTGGCTATTATAAACAGTGCTGCGATGAACATTGGGGTACATGTGTCTCTTTCAGATCTGGTTTCCTCAGTGTGTATGCCCAGAAGTGGGATTGCTGGGTCATATGGCAGTTCTATTTCCAGTTTTTTAAGAAATCTCCACACTGTTTTCCATAGCGGCTGTACTAGTTTGCATTCCCACCAACAGTGTAAGAGGGTTCCCTTTTCTCCACACCCTCTCCAGCATTTATTGCTTGTAGACTTTTGGATAGCAGCCATCCTGACTGGCGTGTAATGGTACCTCATTGTGGTTTTGATTTGCATTTCTCTGATAATGAGTGATGTTGAGCATCTTTTCATGTGTTTGTTAGCCATCTGTATGTCTTCTTTGGAGAAATGTCTGTTGAGTTCTTTGGCCCATTTTTTGATTGGGTCATTTATTTTTCTGGAATTGAGCTGCAGGAGTTGCTTGTATATTTTTGAGATTAATCCTTTGTCTGTTGCTTCATTTGCTATTATTTTCTCCCAATCTGAGGGCTGTCTTTTCACCTTGCTTATAGTTTCCTTTGTAGTGCAAAAGCTTTTAAGTTTCATTAGGTCCCATTTGTTTAGTTTTGCTTTTATTTCCAATATTCTGGGAGGTGGGTCATAGAGGATCTTGCTGTGATTTATGTCGGAGAGTGTTTTGCCTATGTTCTCCTCTAGGAGTTTTATAGTTTCTGGTCTTACATTTAGATCTTTAATCCATTTTGAGTTTATTTTTGTGTATGGTGTTAGAAAGTGTTCTAGTTTCATTCTTTTACAAGTGGTTGACCAGTTTTCCCAGCACGACTTGTTAAAGAGGTTGTCTTTTTTCCATTGTATATCCTTGCCTCCTTTGTCAAAGATAAGGGGTCCATAGGTTCGTGGATTTATCTCTGGGCTTTCTATTCTGTTCCATTGATCTATATTTCTGTCTTTGTGCCAGTACCATACTGTCTTGATGACTGTGGCTTTGTAGTAGAGTCTGAAGTCAGGCAGGTTGATTCCTCCAGTTTCATTCTTCTTTCTCAAGATTATTTTGGCTGTTCGAGGTTTTTTGTATTTCCATACAAATTGTGAAATTCTTTGGTCTAGTTCTGTGAAAAATACCGTTGGTAGCTTGATAGGGATTGCATTGAATCTATAGACTGCTTTGGGTAGAATAGCCATTTTGACAATATTGATTCTTCCAATCCATGAACACGGTATGTTTCTCCATCTGTTTGTGTCCTCTTTGATTTCTTTCATCAGTGTTTTATAGTTTTCTATGTATAGGTTCTTTGTTTCTTTAGGTAGATATACTCCTAAGTATTTTATTCTTTTTGTTGCAATGGTGAATGGTATTGTTTCCTTAATTTCTCTGTTTTTTCATTGTTAGTATATAGGAATGCAAGGGATTTCTGTGTGTTAATTTTATATCCTGCAACTTTACTATATTCATTGATTAGCTCTAGTAATTTTCTGGTAGAGTCTTTAGGGTTTTCTATATAGAGGATCATGTCATCTGCAAACAGTGAGAGTTTTACTTCTTCTTTTCCTATCTGGATTCCTTTTACTTCTTTTTCTGCTCTGATTGCTGTGGCCAGAACTTCCAACACTATGTTGAATAGTAGTGGAGAGAGTGGGCACCCTTGTCTTGTTCCTGATTTCAGGGGAAATGCCTTCAATTTTTCACCATTGAGGGTGATGCTTGCTGTGGGTTTGTCATATATAGCTTTTATTATGTTGAGGTATGTTCCTTCTATTCCTGCTTTTTGGAGAGTTTTAATCATAAATGAGTGTTGAATTTTGTCAAAGGCTTTCTCTGCATCTATTGAGATAATCATATGGTTTTTATCTTTCAATTTGTTAATGTGGTGTATTACATTGATTGATTTGCGGATATTAAAGAATCCTTGCATTCCTGGGATAAAGCCCACTTGGTCATGGTGTATGATTTTTTTAATATGTTGTTGGATTCTGTTTGCTAGAATTTTGTTAAGGATTTTTGCATCTATGTTCATCAGTGATATTGGCCTGTAGTTTTCTTTTTTTGTGACATCTTTGTCTGGTTTTGGAATTAGGGTGATGGTGGCCTCATAGAATGAGTTTGGAAGCTTACCTTCATCTGCAATTTTCTGGAAGAGTTTGAGTAAGATAGGTGTTAGCTCTTCTCTAAATTTTTGGTAGAATTCAGCTGTGAAGCCATCTGGTCCTGGGCTTTTGTTTGCTGGAAGATTTTTGATGACAGTTTCGATTTCCTTGCTTGTGATGGGTCTGTTAAGATCTTCTATTTCTTCCTGGTTCAGTTTTGGAAAGTTATACTTTTCTAAGAATTTGTCCATTTCATCCAAGTTGTCCATTTTATTGGCATAGAGCTGCTGGTAGTAGTCTCTTATGATCCTTTGTATTTCAGTGTTGTCTGTTGTGATCTCTCCATTTTCATTTCTAATTTTGTTAATTTGGTTTTTCTCTCTTTGTTTCTTAATGAGTCTTGCTAATGGTTTGTCAATTTTGTTTATTTTTTCAAAAAACCAGCTTTTAGCTTTGTTGATTTTTGCTATGGTCTCTTTAGTTTCTTTTGCATTTATTTCTGCCCTGATTTTTAAGATTTCTTTCCTTCTGCTAACTCTGGGGTTCTTCATTTCTTCCTTCTCTAATTGCTTTAGGTGTAGAGTTAGGTTATTTATTTGGTTTTTTTCTTGTTTCTTGATGTAAGCCTGTAATGCTATGAACCTTCCCCTTAGCACTGCTTTTACAGTGTCCCATAGGTTTTGGGTTGTTGTGTTTTCATTTTCATTCATTTCTATACATATTTTGATTTCTTTTTTGATTTCTTCTATGATTTGTTGGTTATTCAGAAGCGTGTTATTTAGCCTCCATATGTTTGAAGTTTTAACAATTTTTTTCCTGTAATTGAGATCTAATCTTACTGCACTGTGGTCAGAAAAGATGACTGGAATGATTTCAATTTTTTTGAATTTTCCAAGACCAGATTTATGGCCCAGGATGTGATCTATTCTGGAGAATGTTCCGTGTGCACTTGAGAAAAAGGTGAAGTTGATTGTTTTGGGGTGAAATGTCCTATAGATATCAATTAGGTCTAGCTGGTCCATTGTGTCATTTAAGGTTTGTGTTTCCTTGTTAATTTTCTGTTTCGTTGATCTATCCATAGTTGTGAGTGGGGTATTAAAGTCTCCCACTATTATTGTGTTACTATTAATTTCCTCTTTCATACTCGTTAGCGTTTGCCGTACATATTGCGGTGCTCCTATGTTGGGTGCATATATATTTATAATTGTTATATCTTCTTCTTTGATTGATCCTTTGATCATTATGTAGTGACCTTCTTTGTCTCTTTTCACATCCTTTATTTGAAAGTCTATTTTATCTGATATGAGTATTGCGACTCCTGCTTTCTTTTGGTCTCCGTTTGCATGAAATATTTTTTTCCAGCCCTTCACTTTTAGTCTGTATGTGTCTCTTGTTTTGAGGTGGGTCTCTTGTAGACAGCATATATAGGGGTCTTGTTTTTGTATCCATTCAGCCAATCTTTGTCTTTTGGTTGGGGCATTCAACCCATTTGATGTTTATATTTTTAAAGTTACTATTTACAACTGTAAATTATTAGCTTGTTTTTTTAATGTCCTTGAACTCTCAGGCACTGAAATATTTTAGTTTCCCACTACTATTGCAATTTCTTCAATATCTCTTTGAATTTTTGGGAATTTTTGCTTTATACATTTTAGTATCTTTTTATTAATTATATGTGTTGTATTTTTTTCAATTTAATTTAATTTTAAACTTTTTATTTTATATTGGAACATAGTCAGTTAGCAAGGGAATGCTCAAAATCCTTCAAGCCAGGTTTTAACAGTACATGAACTGAGAACTTCTAGGTGTACAAGCTGGATTTAGAAAAAACAGAGGAACCAGAGATCAAATTGCCAACATTCGCTGGATCATAGAAAAAGCAAGGGGGTTCCAGAAAAACATCTACTTCTGCTTTACTGACTGTGCTAAAGCCTTTGACTGTGTGGGTCACAACAAGCTGTGGAAAATTCTTAAAGAGATAGGAATACCAGACCACCTTACCTGCCTTCTGAAAAACCTGTATGGAGGTCAAGAAGCAACAGTTAGAACCGGACATGGAACAACAGACTGGTTCAAAGTTGGGAAAAGAGTACATCAAGGCTGTATATTATCAACCTGCTTATTTAACTTACATGCAGAGTACATCATGCGAAATGCCGGGCTGATTGAAGCTCAAGTTGGAATCAGGATTGCTGGGAGAAACCAGCGTAAACTCAGATATTCAGATGACACCACCCTAATGGCAGAAAGTGAAGACGAACTGAAGAGCCACTTAATGAAGGTAAAAGAGGAAAGTGAAAATCTGGTTTAAAACTCAGCATTCAGAAAACAAAGGTCATGACATCCGGTCCCATCACTTCATGGCAAATAGATGGGGAAAAAATGGAAACAGTGACAGACTTTATTTTTTTGGGCTCCATAATCACTGCAGATGCTGACTGCAGCTATGAAATTAAAAGATGCTTGCTTCTTGGAAGAAATGCTATGACAATCCTAGACAGCATATTAAAAAGCAGAAACATGACTTTGTCGACAAAGGTTCATATAGTCAAAGCTATGGTTTTTCCATTAGTCATGTATGGATATGAGAGTTGTACCATAAGAAAAGCTGGATGCCGAAGCATTGATGCTTTCGAATTGTGGTGTTGGAGAATACTCTTGAGAGTTCCTTGGACTGCACGATCAAACCAGTCAATCCCAAAGGAAATCCACCCTGAATATTCATTGCAAAGACTGATGCTGATGCTGAAGCTCCAATACTTTGGCCATCTGATGTGAAGAGCCAGCTCACTGGAAAAGACCCTGATGTTGGGAAAAGTTGAAGACAGGAGAAGGGGACAACAGAGGACGAGATGGTTTGATGATGTCATCGACTCTATGGACTTGAGTTTGCGCAATCTCAGGGAGATGGTGAAGGACACGGAAGCCTGGTGTGTTGCAGTCTGTGAGGTTGCAAAGAGTCAGACACGATTGAACAGCAACAACAATGTTGATTTTGAGCATTATAATAATTTTTTTGAGCATTTTTGTCTACTTATGCTTAGTCACAATAGGTCTCTCGGTTTTCATAATGGGAAATAGCATAAGAGCATCTAGTCCAGAAACTTCCAAATGAGTTGAGATTCAAAATTCGTTAGTCACTGAAGCAACATATTTGTATCACTGCCCAGGCAACTGCAAATTTTATTTATCCAAAAAGAGTCTGGTAAGAATTAAATTATAGGAGAATGCTTTTCATTAGCAGATTTTCATTTGGTAGGCTTTTATTTGTTGAATCTATTTTGTATGTATTCTTTTTCCAGCTTGCTTATGTTGAGAATTACGGGGAGATATTGGAAAGAGGTGAATGATAAAGGAATGAAGATAACTGGCTGAATACTATTATTAGACAGTTTTGAAAGTGATTTACTTGCCATTTTGCTTTCAGATGATTTCTTTTTTAAACATTAGATTAGCAGTTTTAAAAAAATAATGCTTTTTAGAACTTGTCTCACTTTTTGTAAAGCATTTTCTTTTCGTAAGAGCCCCTTCATCCCTGACTTCTCCTGTGATGGTTATTTCCACTTTTCCATCATCACAGAGGTGCACCACTGTACCATTCCTGCAGCGGAGTTGGAGGGCCATACTGATGTCTGGGCCCAGGGATCTGCGCACCTGGTATTGTGTGTCAGGAGCACAAAGGGATGGCGCCAACCATCCTGCGGTGCGCCAGTAACTGGAATTAGTTACAAACCAATCGAATTCGTTGCAGCCAATTGGTAAACTAATTGGTAATTTTAGCTGTACATCCATATGTAGTTATCTGAATGCCTATAACATTACTTTCAGAGCCACTTTTGTTCTGTTTCATCCTGCTTAACAAAATAGCCTTCATAGCTGTAAGGAGAAGGATGTGCATCAGTGACTGTGAGGCTGCTGCAGCTGCTTGTCTTGTTTGTATTCCCTTGTTCGTAAAACATGACTCAGGTTACAGCTGCATGGTACCGCTCTGATCATTTCTGATAACGGTGAGCTAAACATTCCTTAAAGTAGGTTGTTTAAGCCACCAAATGTACTTTCTCTGTGCCAACTTGTATCAGAAATATAGCTGCTTATATTCTTGCCTTTTAGAGGGTTTCTTCTTCTTCTTTTTTTCTTTCAGTGAAAAGGGAAATCAGTAGAAAACTTTCAAAGGAAATTATTCTGAATTAAATCTTTCTGTGCCCTAAAGTAGGTCGCTTAAGTTAATGAATTTAATTAAAGAATTTGAATTGTATTAGTAACATTGAGAAAAGGAAGTCAACTAAATTTTTACAATTTTCCTTTTCCTGATCATAGAAAACTTTCATTACCAGTGATTTGGCAATAAGATTACCTTAGAAAGAAAATAAACAGTACTTCTGTGTCAGGAGAGTCTTTTAAAGTAGAATATAACTTTTATGACTAAAGTGAGGTTGGTACTATATTTCATTTATGAATAACTTGGCATATATTTTTTAGTCTTGGGTCTGGTTTCCAAAGTGTACCTGTATGTTTAAAAATGAAACATTTGTAAGTGAAAAGTGTTTTTGAGGTCTTTGAGGCCCACTGATACTAAACCATGAGTCCAATACTTTATTATGGAAAAGTAATATATTTTTAAAACAAATAACCGTTTTTATAGCTGGCTGTCATTTTCTGATAGTCATCTTCTGGGAGAATTGGAAAGTTGCCTTTTATAGTAAAGTGAGACTGGCATGTCTTTACAGTAAGATGAGAGTAGTATGATACTGGTAAAGTGAATACACTTTAAAGTTCTTTGTCATATGCATTTAAATGGCAACTATGGCCAATTAAGCAATGTCTGCACATAGCTAAACTTGACATCAATTCCCTTTTGTCAGACGTGGAGTGGATCTTAGTGGCTTATGCTTTTAAATCTTTCTTCTGTAAAATTTTCATTGCCACTCTCGTGTAAAACTAGTCAGTGCTAAGAAAAAAGTCCTTGCGAGATGAGTAGAACGTAGTGTCACAGTAATGTGATTTTGGATTTTCTAAAGAGGAAAATTAGAGTGCAGATAAACTGAATTAGAAGTGATTCCTGTGAAATCCAGTCAGTTTGAAATGTATTTTGTTATTGCAGGCTTAGTGTCAGTGCAAGTGCTGTATTTGATAAACAGAATGCAGGTAACCTGTATTATGGAAACTGGTTTTACATCATGCATAATTATAATGGCCTTTGATATATTCAGCTTTGTATCATTTGCCTTAGAAATGCTGGTAAAATTTTAGACATTTACTTTTCCAAATGTATTTCTTTTTAAACTGATGATTTCACATATATGTTAGCAGAATTAAAGATTATTTAAAAGACTAGCCATTATTATTATTTTTTGAATTTGACTTCAGAAAGCTTCAGTTTAGTAGTAAATATAAAAAGTGTTGATGAAAAACACTGGAGGGAAGCATTCTCTTGGTAATGGATTTGCTAGTAACTTTTTTCATTCCTATCTTTTCTTCCTTTTATTTTTCTTGCTGCTGGTATAGAACATCTTGGAGGTATGACTTAGCAGAAAGAGCAGTGGGCCAGGAGTCAATGCAGTGGGGCTTGGGTTCTGTGCTGTGTTCACAACCAAATCATTAAACTCGGTGTTATCTTGAAAATGAGTGACTGACAATAGACTATGTGACTTCTTCATTCATTAGATAATCCTCTGAAATTTACTCATTATTTAACATCTTTTGTCACTAATAGTTTTACTTATTCAGCCCATTCTTTAGAATAAAGATTTCTAAACAAGACTGGAGAGGGTAGAAATTTGCTTTAGGAGGGATTGTAAATTATAATTAATTTCTGTCAGAAAGTACCAATGATAAATGTTACATTGGACATCTGAGGGAATAATCTTCTGTTTAATTCACTCAGGCTAAAGAGCAGCATTTGCTAGCATGCTATCAATGTTTCAAATCACTGAATACCTCTCTCTTGTGGTTTGAATTTCATTGATTCAGTGTTTTGACACATAGTGGGTTTCTAACAAATTTGATTTTGGTGAGTAAATCATAGAATCTTAGAACTGTTAGTAACGTTGTCTAATCCACCTACCCATTATACAGTTTCCCTTGACCATATTCCCTCTGGTAACTAATTCTTTTTTTGAGACAGCTCTGGCAGGTGAAAATCTGTCATTTTCACTGAGCGTTGTTTGTTCTATAACTTGTATTTATATGGAGATAATATAATCCCTTTTATGACAACCTCTCTTATATGAAGATGTCTATCATACCATCCCATTAGTCTTTAAGCCTAGTCATCCAATTCTTACTGTAGTTCCTACTATGATGTGATGTTAAAATCTTCCTTATTATCACACTTGGTTTATTGTGTTCTACTTTATCTATCTATCCTCCTTAAATTGTGCTTACCATGGTTTAGTGGCTAGCAAGTAGCTAGCAACAGAATTAGACTCTAGCTGATTAAATAGAAAAATTAATTCTTTGAGAGGATAGGTCACAGATTTGATACTAAAACCCATGAATCAGGGTTAGAAAATAGGCAGAAACCAGGGAGGTTTTGCAGAGAAACATCTGGCTAGGATGTATTGCTCTTTTTTAAAAATACCACCATTTCCTCTTTATCTTTGCCTTGCTTGCTTGAGATTCAGAGTCCCAGGCAAGTGAGTCTGATTGGTTAAGTTCCAGTCATACTACTGTGCTTAACTGTCAAGTAATAGAGAGCAGGAGGATCTTCTCCTTTTATGTCTGTGCAAAAACCCAATTCCCCAAACTAGAAAGAGAGTGGAAATTCTAGTTAGCAGTAAAAAAATGTTTCATACAGACAGAAAACCCACAGAGGAAGTGGTCTCGTTTTACCTTATGCTGATCAGACCCCAGCCTTTTCATAGTTGCTATTATAATTGTATTATTGAAGTGTGAGGCCATATTCACTTTTTCCTCTGACTCAGCAAACTATTTACTCAACTTGAGTTTAGTGTCAAGTAAAATTACAGTCTTTTTTATATGTGTCATGTGTTTTTAAAACCAACCTCTGCCTAATATTTTACTTGTACAGTTAGTTACTGGATCAAAGGGTAGAATCAGAAACTTATCATTTTAAAAATCTCATCTTTTTATATTTGCCACATTACTATAGCTTGTCCATGCTGCCCAATAGAAATATAACATAAGCCCCAAATGTACTTCTAAATTTCCTACTTGTTACATTAAAAAGGCAAAAAGAAACATATGAAAATAACCTACATAATATTTTAAATTTAACCCAATACATCAAAAATTATTTCAACATGTAATGAGTATTAGTATTATTATTTTTTTACTGTGATCATTATTATTAAGATATTTTATATTCTTTCTTTTTGGTCAGAGTCTAAGTTCAGAGTAGCTACCTTTAATGTACTTGATAACCACGTGTGGAAAGTGATTACCATATTGAACATATTTTTTGAATTCTTTTGTCTATGGTGGATTAATTTCATCTGTATATTGGATGAGTGTACCCTATATTTCTTTATCAAATACCCTGTATTTCTTTTGTCATACACTGGTAAAAATGTTTGGGTAGAGGGACTTTTCATATCTCTGAGGATAACTGGAAGAGCTAGGTGATAAATAATAAACCTACAGACAGCTTAGGGAAGGTGAAGAATTCTTAAGCAGAAGAATGATAGGAGCATGATCCAGGAAAAGATAGAAGTCCTTAGGGGGAAGCCTCAGCAATAATAACCTGAGTAATTTACTGGTCAGAGGACAAATTATAGTAGAAATTAGGAAATATTTTGAACTGAATAACAAAAATAATATATCTGAGATGGAGCCTAAGTCATATCTGAAGGAAACTTTATAGTGCTAAAATGCTTATAATTTCTGGAATATAATAAAGGCTGAAAGCCAGTGATTAGAATATCCAGCTCAAGAAGTTGGGGGGAAAAGTAGACTAAACCCAAAGACATTAGAAGGAAGAAAATGATAAAGAGTAGAAATTAATAAAATAGAACTGTCATATATCAGACATCATCAGCAAAGTCAGAAGCTGCTGCTGTGGTTAATCAAGAAAAGAAATTAGAAACTATGGAAACTAGTATCAGTGATGAAAAAGATAATATTACTTCTAACATTACTATCAGATATGAAAAAGGTAACTGACTACAGGTCCTATAGAACATTAAAAAATCCTATAGAACATTAAAAATACTAGAGCTCCTTCTCTATTCTCTTGTTCTCCCACCTCGTTTAAAAAAGCAGGGATTAGAAGTAGCTGGCAGATGTGGGTTGGTTGCATAAGAAATATTAAGAAAATAAGTTAAGATTTTGAATATAAAGGGAGTAAAATGTCTCATTTTCAGAGAAAGGATTTACCAATATGGAAAGGGAGAAGTTTAGAATGAACTAAGGTGATTGACGTGAAGAGCCGACTCACTGGAAAAGACCCTGATGCTGGGAAAGATTGATGGCAAGAGGAGAAGGGCAAGACAGAGGATGAGTTGGTTAGATAGCATCACTGACTCAATGGACATGAATTTGAGCAAACTCAGGAAGATAGTGAAAAACAGGGAAACCTGGCGTGTTGCAGTTCATGGTGTCACAAAGAGTCAGATGCTGCTTAGCGACTGAACAACAACAACAAATAGGTGATTGATTGAATTTGGAAGCATTGGTATGAACTTATGTTTCTTTTTTAAATACCTATACACAGCTAGATACAGAAATAGGTGTAGATGTGTTCATGTGTATTTGTGTGCATGCGTATGTGTATATTTGTTTTTCTACTGTCTGCGTTTGCTTCATTGACTACATAAAGCCTTTGAATGTGTGGATCACAACAAATTGGAAAATTCTTAAAGAGCTGGGAATATGAGACCACCTTCCCTGCCTCCTGAGAAACCTGTATGCAGGACAAGAAGCAACAGTTAGAATGGGACTGGTTCAAAATTAGGAAAGGAGTACATTAAGGCTGTATATTGTTACCCTGCTTATTTACTTATATGCAGAGTTCAGTTCAGTTCAGTTGCTCAGTTGTGTCCAGCTCTTTGCGACCCCATGAATTGCAGCATCCCAGGCCTCCCTGTCTATCACCAACTCCCGGAGTTTACTCAAACTCATGTCCATCGAGTCGGTGATGCCATCCAGCCATCTCATCCTCTGTCATCCCCTTCTCCTCCTGCCCCCAATCCCTCCCAGCATCAGGGTCTTTTCCAATGACTCAACTCTTCTCATGAGGTGGCCAAAGTACTGGAGGTTCAGCTTCAGCATCAGTCCTTCCAGTGAACACCCAGGACTGATCTCCTTTAGGATGGACTGGTTGGATCTCCTTGCAGTCCGAGGGACTCTCTAGAGTCTTCTCCAATACCACAGTTCAAAAGCATCAATGTTTTGGCGCTTAGCTTTCTTCACAGTCCAACTTTCACACCCGTACATGACCGCTGGGAAAACCATAGCCTTGACTAGATGGACCTTAGTTGGCAAAGTAATGTCTCTGCTTTTTAATATGCTATCTAGGTTGGTCATAACTCTCCTTCCAAGGAGTAAGCGTCTTTTAATTTCATGGCTGCAGTCACCATCTGCAGTGATTTTGGAGCCCCCAAAAATGAAGTCTGACACCGTGTTTACTGTTTCCCCATCTATTTGTCATGAAGTGATGGGACCAGATGCCATGATCTTAGTTTTCTGAATGTTGAGCTTTAAGCCAACTTTTTCACTCTCCTCTTTCACGTTCATCAAGAGGCTTTTTAGTTCCTCTTCACTTTCTGCCGTAAGGGTGGTGTCATCTGCACATCTGAGGTTATTGATATTTCTCCCAGCAGAGTACATCATGCAAATTGCTAGGCTGGATTACTCACAAGCTGGAATCAAGAGTGTGGGGAGAAATATCAATAACCTTAGATATGCAGATAATACCACTTTAGTGGCAGAAAGCGAAGAAGAACTAAAGAGCGTCTTGATGAGGGTAAAAGAGGACAGTGAAAAACTGGTTTAAAACTCAACATTCAAAAAACAAAGATCATGGCCATCCATTCCCATCACTTCATGACAAATAGATGGGAAAAAGTGGGGACAGTGACAGATTTTACTTTCTTGGGCTCCAAAATCACTGTGAACAGTGACTGCAGGCATGAAATTAAAAGACACTTGCTCCTTGGAAGAAAAGCTATGACAAAACCTAGACAGCATATTAAAAAGCAGAGACATCAATTTGCTGACTAAGACCCATCTCATCAAAGCTATGGTTTTTCCTATAGTCATGTATGGATGTGAGAACTGGACCATAAATAAGTCTGAGTGCAGAAGAATTGATGCTTTCAAACTGTGGTGTTAGAGAAGACTCGTGAGTGTCCCTTAGACAGCAGGGAGATGAAACCAATCAATCCTAAAGGAAATCAACCCTAAATATTCATTGGAAGGACTGATGTTTAAGCTAAAGTTTCAATACTTTGGCCACTTGAATAGAAGAGCTGACTAATTGGAAAAGACCCTGATGCTAGGAAAGATTGAGGGCAGGAGGAGAAGGGGGCGAGAGAGGATGAAATGGCTAGATGGGTCACCACCTCAATGGGCATGAGTTTGAGCAAAGTCCACAAGAGAGCAACTGAACAACAACAGCAACTGGGAGCACCGTCAAGCACTGACACACCAGTATCAGTGAGCACGTTAATTACCTAATCTTTAGGTATTTATATCATTTAGGTCAATATATCATTCTCCAATGAAAAGAACCCGAACTGCTTAGAGAAATAGCTGATTCCAGGGCAGGGGCAGGGAAAATACAAGATGAGCCTGAAAAATCTTTTTGTGACAGAAAGTAGGAAATAATCTGATGCAATGGTAACATGTCAGAAATACATAAGAGCCAGCATCAACAACTTCCCATTTGCCAAATCTGGGACAATTCGAGTATTAAACAATGATAGTGATGGATCATTCAAGAATATAGAAATTGGTGAATCCATACTATTATGAATAAGTAAATTAATAAATAGTCAAGTAAGGGAGAAGGGAAAGCACCTTTTCTATAATAGAATGCTAAGTAATAAATGTAGAAGGAATGATGGAATTAGAAAACCATCATTTACCAATTGTTATAATAATTTATCCAGGCAATAATCACCAATGGATCTTAGTGAAATTTGTTGAAGAACACGATATTTATAGTTACAGAATATCTCCCTAAAAGATAGTTTTTAAGTACAGACAAAAATAGGAAGTCTAAGTGGGGAGTTGTTAGATACCACTTATCAGATTATCAGATTTATTATGATTAGTAATAGGACATATACATAGTGGGTGCCTCTTTATATTAGGCCCTGAGAAGACCACAGCATCACTAATGAGGTGTTCCTGATAATTCATTTAATTTGACCTTAAATTGATTGACATATTACAAAATAACTGCCTATGTTCTTTAAAAATATGAGGTCATGAATGACTGAGGAAGAGCAGTAATAAAATGAAGAAGACAGGACAGTTAAATACAAGCATGATTCTCAGTAGGTCCTTGGATTAGTTTATTTTTCTTCTCTAAAGCCACCCTGCTTATTTAACTTATATGCAGAATACATCACATGAAATGCCAGCCTAGATGGCTCACAAGCTGGAATCAAGATTGAGGGAGAAATATCAATAACCTCAGATATTATGCAGATGACACTACCTTAATGGCAGAAAATGAAAAGGAACTAAAGAGTTTTTGTTTTTTTTTTATGAAGGTGAAAGAGTAGAGTGAAAAGCTGGGTTAAAACTCAGCATTCAGAAAATGAATATCATGGCATCTAGCCCCATCACTTCATGATAAATGGGTGGGGGATAAATGGAAACAGTGACAGACTTTATTTTCTTGGGCTCCAAAATCACTGCAGTTGGTGACTGCAGGCACAAAATTTAAAAGATACTTGCTTCTTGGAAGAAAAGCTATGACAAACCTAGACAGCGTATTGAAAAGCAGAGATCACTTTGCCAAGAAAGGTCCATCTAGTCAAAGCTATGGTTTTTCCAGTAGTCATGTACAGATGTGAGATTTGGACCCTCAGGAAAGCTGAGCACTGAAGAATTGAAGCTTTCAAAGCTGTAGTCCTGGAGAAGACTCTTGAGAGTCCCTTGTTCAGCAAGGAGATAAAACTAGTCAATCCTAAAGGAAATCAATCCCGAATATTCATTGGAAGGACTGATGCTTAAATTGAAGTTCCAATACTTTGGCCACCTGATGCAAAGAGCTGACGCATTGGAAAAGACCCTGATATTGGGAAAGATTTAGGGGGCAACAGAGGATGAGATGGTTGGATGGCATCATTGACTCAGTGGACATGCCAGTGACATGCCGCTGCTGCTGCTAAGTTGCTTCAGTTGTGTCTGACTCTGTGCGACCCCATAGACGGCAGCCCACCAGGCTCCACCGTCCTTGGGATTCTCCAGGTAAGAATACTGGAGTGGGTTGCCATTTCCTTCTCCAATGCATGAAAGTGGAAAGTGAAAGTGAAGTCACTCAGTTGTGTCCGATTCTTTGCGACCCCATGGACTGCAGCCTACCAGGCTCCCCCGTCCATGGGATTTTCCAGGCAAGAGTACTGGAGTGGGTTGCCATTGCCTTCTCCACAATGGACATGAGTTTGAGCAAACTCCGGGAGATAGTGGAGGACAGGAATGCCTGGTGTGCTGCAGTCCATGGCGTCACAAAGAGTCAGACATGACTTAGTGACTGAACAGCAACAGCAAAAGTACAGTAGTGGAACAGTTGGTAAAATTTGAGTGAGTTGGAGGACCCACACTTCCTGAATTCAAGCTTACTCCAAAGCTATAATAATCAAAATGATGAGTTGCCAGGATAAGGATAGGCATATAAATCTGTGTCTAAGGATAGACATAGAGATCTTGGCAGTAAATCCGTAACATCTGTGGTCACTTTTTTTGTTAGAATGTTTTTATTTATTTATTTATTTTGGGCTATTCTGGTTCTTTGTTGCTGAGCAGACTTTTCTGTAGTTGCAGTGAGTGGGGGCTACTCTCGTTACAGTGTGAAGCCTTCTCACTGTAGTGGCTTCTCTCGTTGTGAGAAGGGAAGAGCTCCGTGGTGCACAGGTTTCAGTAGTTGCAGCTCCTGGGCCCTAGAGCACAGGCTCAATAGTTGTGGCCCAGGGGCTTAGTTGCTCCACTGCCTGTGGGATCCTCTAGGACCAAGGATCAAACCCATGTCTCCTGCATTGGCAAGTATGCCAACAGGGAAGCCCTGGTCACTTTTTTTGACAAGGGTGTGGAGAGTATTTCATGGGGAAAGAATCACCTTTCAGCAAACGTTGCTGGGACAACTAGATATCCACACACAAAGAATGAAATTTGGGTCCCTACCTCACACCATATGCAAAATTTAGCTGAAAATGGATCAAAGACCTAAAGGTAAGAACTAAAACTATAAAACTTTGAAGAAAACATAGATGTAAATCTTTGTAACCTTGAAATAGGCAATACTTTCTCAAATATTATGCCCAGAGCACAAGTAACCAAATAAAAAATATGTAAATTGAACTTCATCTAAATTTAAAACTTATATGTGTTATTAGGACACTCACAAGTGAAACGACAGCTCACAGAATGAGAGAAAATATTTTCAAACCATATGTCTGGTAAGTCTAATATACAGAATATATGAAAAATTCCTGCAGTCCAAAAATAAAAAAGACAAATAGCCCAGTTAAAAAATGGACCAAGAATTTGAATAGACACATTTGCATAGATGATATACAAATGTCAATAAACACATGACTATGTGCTCAGCATTTTTAGTTATCAGGGAAAATCAAATAAAAACAACAGTATCACTTTACTGTCATTAGGTTGACTAGAGTCAAGAAGTCAGAAAATAGCAAATGTTGGTAAGGATTGAAGAAGATGCAACCCTCTCGTATTGCTAGTGGCGATGTAAAATGGTACAGCTACTGTGGAAAAAATTTTGGTAGTTAATGTTAAATGTTAGAGTTACCATATGGCCCAGGAAATCCACTTCCATTTATACACCCAAGAGAATTAGAAACATGTGTTCACATAAAAACTTGTACATGAATGTTCACAGCAGCAGCATTCATAATAGGCAAAAAGTGAGAACAGCCTAAATATGCATCAACTGAAAGTGAATGAAAGAAGTTGTGTTTACGCAGTTATTTAGTTATAGAAAGAAATGGAGTACAGATGCATGCTACCAGGTAGATGAGCCTTGAAAACATTCAGTTTAGTTCAGTTGCTCAGTCGTGTCCGACTCTTTGCGACCCCATGGACCATAGCACACCAGGCCTCCCTGTCCATCATCAACTCCCAGAGCCTCAAACTCATCTCCATTGAGTCAGTGATGCCACCCAACCATCTCATCCTCCGTTGTCCCCTTCTCCTCCTGCCTTCAATCTTTCCCAGCATCAGGGTCATTTCAAATGAGTCAGCTCTTCGTATCAAGTGGCCAAAGTATTGGAGTTTCAGCTTCAGCATCAGTCCTTCCAATGAACACCCAGGACTGATGTCCTTTAGGATGGACTGGTTGGATCTCCTTGCAGTCCAAGGGATTCTCAAGAGTCTTCTCCAACACCACCATTCAAAAGCATCAATTCTTCGGCGCTCAGCCTTCTTTTTTAGTCCAACTCTCACATCCATACATGACTACTGGAAAAACCATAACCTTGATGAGACGGACCTTTGTTGGTAAAGTAATGTCTCTGCTTTTTAATATGCTGTCTAGGTTGGTCATAACTTTCCTTCCAAGGAGTAAGCGTCTTTTAATTTCATGGCTATAGTCACCATCTGCAGTGATTTTGGAGCCCGAAAAGTTAAAAGTTAGCCACTGTTTCCATTGTTTCCCCATCTATTTGCCACGAAGTGGTGGGACTGGATGCCGTGATCTTAGTTTTCTGAATGTTGAGCTTAAAGCCTTTTCACTCTCCTCTTTCACTTTGATCAAGAGGCTCTTTAGTTCTTCACTTTCTGCCATAAGGGTGGTGTCATCTGCATATCCTAGGTTATTGTTATTTCTCCTGGCAATCTTCCAGCTTGTGCTTCATCCAACTCAGCATTTCTCATGAAAACATTATGCTAACTAAAAGAAGCCGCCTTGAAAGACCACATATCGTATGATTCTGTTTATGTGAACTGTCCAGAACAGGCCAGTCCATAGATATAGAAGGTTGATCAGTGGTTTCCAAAGGCTGGGGAGAAGGGAAAATGGGGAGTGACTGCTAAAGATTTCTTTCGTGGAATGATGAAAATGTTTTAGAATTAGTTCCATAATTCTGTGTATATATGATGCACAGCTCTGAATTGCATAATTTAAAATGGTGAATTTTATAGTCTGTGAATTATATCTCAATAAAAAATTGAAGGAAAAAAAGCCTGTATCATGCAAATTCTTCTAGAACATAGAAAAATAGAGAATTCCTTTTAGCATAACCTTGATAACCAAAACTCTTACGAGAAAGGAAAATATAGGCAACACTGAAGTACAGATGCATAAGTCCTAAACCAGATAATGATGTATTGAATCTAGTGATTTGACAATTGGACAGTACATTACAATCAAGTTAGGTTCTTTGCAGTCCTGCAATGTTCCTTTAACATTTGAATATTAAATTAATGTTATTTACCAGATTAGATGAGTGAAGATGAAAAATGATATGATCGTGTCAGTGATTTTGGAAAAATACTTTGTGAAATTCAGCACCCATTCATGATAAAACTAGTAAACTGAGAATAAAAGGGAACATCCTTAGTGATATAAGGAATCTTCCAAAAATTCTAGAGTAAACATCAAGCTTAATGGTGAGATGTTGAGAGCTTTCCTTCTGAAATTGTGAATGAGACAAGATAGGCCACTTGTGCCTTCAGCCTTGTGCCAGCACAGGAATAAGAGAATAAGACATAAAAGATATGAGACTTATGGAGAAAAATAAGTATGTCATTATTCACAGATCACATATATGTGTATGTATACACACACACACACACACACACACATAAACACACTTAGGAGATCCAGGAAAATCAACGTTAACTGAAAAAAAATTTAAAGCAACTACCATTTATTCTAGTCTTGAGTCTAACAAAAGATATGTAAGACCTCTACACAGAAAAATACAATACATTATTGAGACACACTGAGTAAGATAAATATATAGAGCTATAGGTCTGTAAAGACTAGAAAAACAATGTTATAAGAATTTCAGTTTTCTTTCAGTTCATCTATAAAATCAATGCAAATGCAATTAAAATTCTATTTTTTTTACCCTTGAGAAGTTGACAAGCTGATTTGAAAATTTGTATGGAAATGCTACAAGGACTGAAATTAGCCTCAACAACTTTGAGGTCAAAGATAAAGTTGGAGAATTTACTGGGTTTTGAGATTTATTTTAGAGCTGTAGCAATGCATGATAATTTACTACTGGTATAAGAATAGACCAGTGTAACAGAAGAGATACTCTAGAAACAGACCCATGCTTTAAAAGATAATTTTGGAGAAATCTTCCTGACCTTGTGATAGGAAAAGAATACTTAAAAATGACACAAATAATATCAGTCTTTACATAAAACAGTCGTAAATTAGACCACCTTAAAATTTGGAATTTCGGTTCATCAAAAGATTCCATTGCATTAGGAGAGTGAAAAGGCGAGCTTATATGTGCTGCACATATAATCAACAATAGGCACATATCCAAAAGAAGTTCTTCTGCACATCAAAAAGAGAAAGACACTGGAAAAACAGGATGAGTCTTGAATAAGCACTTTACAAAGAGATTGGGCAATAAGCATATGAAAAAGTGCTGAGAATTGTTAAATCAGAGAAACACATACTAAAACCAAAATGAAACCATTACAGCCCCATCAGCCAGAATGGCTCAGGTTAAAAACACAAAAAGAAGACCCAGAATGGACAATTCCAGGTATAGATGAGGGTGTGCAACAAGTAGTGTTCACATACACTGCTGCTGGGTGTGGCAACCACTTTGGAAAACAGTTTGTTACTATATATGCAAGCGGAACATAGGCTTACTCTGTGACTCAGCAATTACACTCTTGATCATACACTCAACAGAAATAATACATATGTGCAGTGAACATGTACATGAGTAATAGCATTTAACTTGAAATATCCCAAATTTGGAAATTACTTCAATGTGCATCAACATTAGATTGTATAAATATTAGGTAAATAAATATTAAAATAAATACCAACCAATAAATTTTGATAAACTGTAAATTGGGTAAATAAATGTTAATAGAATACTGTTCAGTAGTGACCTTGGAATATGACAGTAAGTGAATGGCAGGTACATTCTGCATTATGGATGAATCAGATAAACAAATGTACGACAGAAACCACAAAATAATACATAGTCTATGAGTTCATTTTATGAATTTCAAAATCAGGCAAAATAAAACTATTAGAAGTCAAAGCAGTGGTTACTTTGGAACAGTGATTTGGAGGGGGACATCAGGGAACTTTTATTAGAGACTGATAGTGTTAAATTTTTTGTCTTGGATGGTGGTTGCATGAGTCCTTACTTTGAAATAATTTATCAGTACATTTATGTTTCATGTACTTTTCTGTTTATTAAATATAGCACTAAAAAGATTAAAAGAATATTCAGTTGAGAAAGTCTTGAGAAGGAATATCAATACCATCTCTTAGTCTTTAGACTGTGAGCTTCACTAATTTCTTACCAAACAGAATGAAAATAACCCCCACCTTCCCAGATATCAGTAGGTTTTGCTGCTTCCTCAGTGAGGAGTATTAGTGTAAAAATTATTAATTCCTAAGTCCTTTACTCTAAAATTTTTTTCTTGGAACTCTTTAGTTTCAGAATGGAATCTAATGGTTTGTTGTTTGTTTTGAATTAGGAGGTGCTGATGATGCTGGATAACTATGTAAGAGATTTCAAAGCATTGATTGATTGGATTCAACTTCAGGAAAAGCTAGAGAAGACAGATGCTCAAAGCAGGTAATGAATTCTGGTCTTTATATTTATAGCAGCTGGCAGATTCTAAAGCATTTATTAAAATTGACAATGAACTTGACCTCAGCTTAACTGGAAACTTGTCTAAATCTAAAAGTTGGGAGCTGCATTTCTCAAGTTCAGTAACAAGTATTTTATTGGGTACCTACTAGTGCAAGGCACTTTTTATCTTGTACAGAAATTTAACTGCTGAGTAAGATACACTTACTGCTTTCACCAATTTGTAGTCTAAGGGTGGGATAAAATAGAACCAATTACCATGAAAAAATTGTCAATATTATAGGTGTTCAGAGGACAGAGTCATATCTCCGTTGGAGAATAGATCAGGAAAGATTTTGAGGAGGTTGTAGAAGTGTTTTTAAAAATGTGATGGACTTTAATAAAGTTGGGCTTTCAGATGAAGGGAATAAGGACAACTATAGAAGTTCAGAGTGCGTGTGAAGTGACAGTAAAGTAGGGAAAAGTATAGTATTTCTTCTTAAGGTAGTAGGCAGTGAGGAAAATTGATGAGGTTAGGGGAATAATGAAAGATCAGAGCTGTTTTAGAAACCTTCGTTTGGAATCAGTCCCAGTGCTAGGCTCTGGGACTGTTGTGATTAAGAAAACAGACGCAGTCCTGCCCTCAGGAAGTGCACAGTGCATTGACGGGAAACACTGAGGCTGAATACTTATCAGTGTACAGAGTCATCCCGAAGAAACATGCTATACTTTGGGAGTAAATAAAAGGTGCCATCAACCAGTTTGTTAAGCCCAGGAGGATTTCCCCAAGGAGCTTATATTTCAGTGAGGCAGAAATACCAAGAAGCAGTTAGCCTGACAGGGAGAGAAGAAAAATGTAATCCCCGGTAGAGGTGACAGTATAGGGTATCCTGGAGGTGCAGGAGAGTGCAGAATAGTCCAGGAGCTCAGAGTTCAGCAGGGTCGGAGTGAATAGAACAGGGAAGGAGTAGCATGAGATGAACCTAGAGAGGTAGGCCGAGACCAGATTATGTAGGATGTGATCAAACTTTAGTGTTTACTTTGGGCCATAAGGGTTTTTAAGTAAGGAAATTACATACAGGCTTGTCTTTTTCCTTTACAGATCTTTCTGACTGTAGTGTGGGAAGGTTGAGATTCAGCAGTGTAGTTTGTAGGTTAGATGCTGGCTACTCTGGCTCGAGGAACGGCAGTAGGGAGAGCCGAGAGATACTCCGGAGATGGATAACCACCTGTATTTAGTATTGTTTTGGTTATGTGCACAGGCAAAAGAACAATTTGCTATTTAGTTTAGACTTATAAGTGAAGCCTGAGCTTTTGTGAAGTGGGTCAGTTCACATGAAGCTACAGTGATGCCCTTTTACCTGGAGAGAACAGGCCTAGGCTGCTTCTTTTCCTTGGATTTAACCTTGGTTCAGTCTCAGTGAGTGGAACCACCCTCTTGAGAAGGCATCTTTTATCCCGTCCTAGTCTGTCAACCCCAAGGGGAAACCAAGAGAGTGAAGGCATCCCAAGGGACAAATCCAGAAAGTCTTGGTTCCCAGGAAACCAAATTCAAGGAAACTAGTTGTCTTTGCAATAAGCAGTTTCACCCTTACCCCTTGGTAATAGGTGATTAGATCGGGTGGGAGTGGGGGATACATTCTTTAGTGGGGTTGAACCAGATCATCATGCTGATTTGGAATTGGTGACTGTATTGCCCTTGAAAAGATAAGCAGAGGAAATCAGGGTCAAAGAAAACAGAATAGATGTACAGAGAGGGCAGAAATGAGGGAAATCATCTGGTCTTTTGATGATTTTGAGGGTGTTGCTTTAAAGCCTGCCTCTTCCAGACCTAATCCTCATGAGCCACCTTGAGGATGTCCTTATCCTTGTAAGTTTATATCCTTGCAATAAATCTTTTTTTTTTTTTTTTTTAGCTTAATGAAGTTTCTGTTCCTTGTATCCAAAAAGGGTCTGTAATGTAACTGTCAATGCATTATAGAAGCTAACTAGTGTTTTTTTTTTTTTTGCTTGCTTGCAAACTCCAGGCTAGCAGTGGCTATGTTGAAGATTATAGTGAGAAAGACTCTGAGGCCAACTCCAAGCTTAAGAGCTATGCCTATCCGAGCATGATGGTTCAAAAATATACCTGAGGCAACACTTAAAAAAAACACATTTTATTTATTTGGCCGCATTGGGTCTTAGTTGCAACATGCAGGATCTTTCATTGTGGCACATAGACTTTCCAGTTGCAAGGTGTGGGGCCCCAGAGCGTGCGAACTTCAGTAGTTGTGACATACTAGCTCTCCAGTTGTACACGGGCTTAGTTGCTCCAAGGCATGTGAGATCTTAATTCCCTGATAAGGGATAGATCCCATGTCCTCTGCATTGTAAGTCTGATTCTTAACCACTGGACCACAAGAGAAATCCCTGAGGCAACTTTTTTTACCTTAAGAACTTTCCAGCATTTCTGTTCTTTGCCTCCTGAGGCAGCTCACAGATATAAAAAGCAACCTTTATTGGCAGACCAACTTCGTTGGCATCTTTCATTCATCATCTCATGCATCAAAATTTATTTCCCATATGATTTGGCAATAAATTATCAAAAGCTTTAGATTTTATTTGGATAAACATCTATATGAATTTTCTTGTTTTGTAGTAATTAGTATCACTTTTTAATGAGAGAAGAAATTCACAGTCACTAGATTGAATAAAGAGGAAGAGGCTAGGAGATTTGGAGGGTTATGCAGGTCTGATTGAGGGCATAGGGTAGAGAAGATATTGTTTGGGGAAATTTTTTTCAAGTAGAGATGATGCATCCTATCAACTGATTGGTGTGGGGCCAGTGAAGAAGGAGGAATAGTTAGCTTTTCTAGCAAAGAACAGTGAAATGTTTATGATGTTGCTCTTGTGGGTGAGGTAGAGGATGAATGTGTATTCTTCAGTTTAACCCTCAGCACTGTCTTTCTGTCTTGATCTCTGCTCTACACTGTTAGCTCTTCAACAACACTGGATACAAGTAGCCAAAATTAGTACCATTACCTTTTTAATGTATTTATAGCTGGGTGTATGGAAGCTTTTAAAATATAAGTAGTTTATGTCATGTCTTTGTAACCCCCATAACCTGCTGTAGTGGATGGAAAATCCTGGACTATGCATCATCTGGAATTATTTACTGGTAATATGGTAAATAACTTTCTGATAGACAGTGTACCAAGGAAAAATTGTGATCTGCTTATGTTTTCATGCACTTAATAACAAAGAGAAAAGATTAGATTACCCTACCACCACTGCCGCCGCCTCTTTTCTCTTTTAATCTTCTGTGTGTCTTGAATTGGCAGACCGACTTCGTTGGCATGGGAAGTAAAGAAGATGTCCCCAGGACGTCATGTGATTCCAAGTCCGTCAACAGATAGAATAAATGTAACATCAAATGCTCGAAGAAGCTTAAATTTTGGGTGAGATGAACTCAAAAAAGGCTACTAAGACTTGCATTATAGTAAATAAATTTTTTGTGGATAATATACTTGTATTATAAAACTTGCATTTCACTATAAATATATGTTTTTGTTTATGTTTGATAAAAAGTTAAAATTCAGGAGAGTAAAGTTTTAACTTTTAGGAAGTATATTATGTTCAAACATAGGATCCCAAAGTTAAAACTCAGGAACATATTTCATGCTAAATGATTAGTAGCATGAATTGTCAATTTTACAACAGATGACCTAAATATATCATAAACTGTGTTATATATCATATGGACAGTAATATATCTATACATTATAATCTTATCAACAGTTTTATAATTGCTATTTTATGCAGTTGTCTTTTATATCACATAAGAGAAGACAAGAGTTATAAGAACAAATGTTTGTGTTGTCTTTTGTATTTACCTACATAGTTATTTACTTTTGGTGGTTCTTTTTATCTCTTCATGTGGATTCAGGTTACTGTCTAGTGGCCTATCATTCAACTGGAGCTGTCTTTAATATATCTTATTAGGCAGGTCTGCTGGTAGCAGTTCTTCCCAGGTTTTATTTATCTGAGAATATCTTAATTTATCTTTCAGTTTTTTGAAGGCTAGTTTTGCTCTACATAGAATTATTGATTGAGAGTTTTTCTGTTTTAGCACTTTGACTATGTCCTCTCACTGCCTCCTGGCTTCCATGGCTTCTGATGAGAGATAAGGTGTTCTTCTTTCATGAGATACCTCAGTTCTCTCTTGGTGCTCTCAAGGTTCTCTCTTTGTCTTTGGTTTTCAATAGTCTGATTATGATGTATTTAGGTGTGGAGTTTGTAGAGCTTTTTTATATTTGAGGATAAATGTTTTTCATCAAATTTGGTAAATTTTTGTCCATTATTTCTACAGATACTCTTTCTGTCCCTTTTTCTCTCTCCTCTCTTCTGGAAATCCCACTCATACTGGGATTGTGTTACTCATGATGGTGTTCCACAGTTTTTGAGACTCTGTTCAAATTTCTGCAGTCATTTTTCTTTGTTTTTTGGGTTAGATAGTTTCAATTTATCTCTTTTTAAATTTGCTAATTCTTTATTTTGCAAGCTTAATTCTGCTGTTGAGCCCCTCTGGTGAATTTTTCATTTTCATTATTGTACTTTTCAACTCCAAAACACCTATGTAATTCTTTTTAAGTATTTATTTGTTTGTTTATTTGACTGCGATAGGTCTTAGTTGCAGCACGTGGGATCTTCAGTTGTGGTGTTTGGAGTCTACTTCCTTGACCAGGGATCGAACCTGAGCCCCGTGAATTGGGAGCACAGAATCTTAGCCACTAAACCACCAGGAAAGTCTCTGATTATTTTTCATATTTGATTTAATTTTTATTGATATCCTGTATTTGGTGAAACATTTTTCTCACACTTTATTTTTAGACATGGTTGTGTTTGTTCTTAAATATTCTTTGAACATATTTATAATAGCTCATTTAAAGTCTTTGTCTAGTAAGTCCAGTGTTCAGGCTTCCTTCAGGACTTGTTTTGGTTGCTTTTCTGTTGTGTGTCTGTGAGTAGGCTGTACTTTCCTGTTTCTTTGCGTGTCTTTTGTTAAACATTGGACATTTAAACAGTGTAGGGTGATAGCTCTGGAGAGCAGGGTGCTGCACTCGCCAGGTTTGTGTCACTGGTGGTGGTGGTTCTGCTACTGTCTGTTTGTTTACTACTCTCTTGAACTAGTCTTCTGGAGTCTGTGTTCTTTGTTATAGTCACTAAGTCTCTACTTTGTTATCTTAGTTGTCAGCTAATGATTTGACAGAGATTTCCTTAAATGCCTTGAACCAATAAATCTCCTAGCTCTTTTCTAGTTTTATGTGTGATCAGCATGTCTTCAGTGCTCTGGAGTTTACAGTTGTAACTTTGCTCTTAATTCCTGCTTCCCCAGAGCCTCAAGGGCAGTCAGAGGTGAGAGATTAGAGCTGTTGCAGACCTTTCCTGAGTTTGCACACAACCCAGTGCATGTGTATGGTCTTTTTGATTTCCAGGAATGTATTAGAGCTTTTCAAAGTCCCCCATGGACTTCTCATTCTCCATCTTTGCCTTTTAAGTTAGCCTGTTTGCCCAAAATGCTGTTGATACCTCTGGCACCTATGATGTTGTTCGTGGAAGTTATCACTGTTGTTTTCCTTAAGTATCCATAGCAAAATTAGCTTTTAAAGATAAATATCTGTTTGGAGTCTAGTTCTTTAGAGTGGATCTTAACATGTGTAGTGTGAGGGTCAGTAGGTAGTTTGCTTGGTCAGTTATCTTGGTTCTGTTAAAACTTACCCTTTCTTCATGGCTTCTCATTGCTCCTGTCTCCATGTCCACAGTCAGTTTCATCTCCTGTTACTGCTGGGACTTGTATATATGTATATTATTATTAGATTTTCAGTGTGTTAAAATTTTTAATGTTTATCTTTTGTTCTTACACTATGACCTTCTTTAAGGCAAAATGTTTGTCATATTTTCTGTATCCCAAGCACCTAGCATTGTACTCAGCCCTTAGTAAGAGCTCATTAAGTGTTATTCAGTAGAATCAATTTTTTGCTTTAAATGAGATTATTAGATAATATTGCCCTAGGTGGACACCTAGGTTGATGAACTTTGGAGCCTTATAATAATTGAACTTTAGTGGAGTTGGGGAAAGATATATAAGCAAATAAAAGCAAATGTTTGTATATTCAAGCACCATTTTAAGAGAAATTCCCCTATAATGCATTCCATTGGTCTGTAGTGCAGAGAGTCTTGTATGGTGCATGGTTTATTTTAACACTGAAAGTCTTTAATGCATGCATAATAAAATTCTCATGTTGATCTTCATGTGTTGTATCATTGAATTAATTGACACCCTTTATTATCATCATAAAATTATAATAAAGCATGCTGAAAAACTGTGGCTTATAGGCAGACTTTAGTATATATACTCACTTCTCTTCTTACTGGTTGAGTTAATTGCTTTAGACTCTGCAGTTAGTTACCAAACTTGTTTATTTAAGTTGTCTGTATTTTAACTCATAACTTAAATATTAAGTAAACCACTAAAATATGAGTATAAAATGAGTCATTGTTTCTGTGAAAACTAAGATGAGTTTTTGGGAAGCTTTGATAAAGTGAATGGTTAAAGTTTTGCTGTCAAATGAGGAGTGGATAGGACAACTATAAAAGCTTGGAGAGATTATTAAAGTTGAGAAGAATTGTGTACTTAGATTATTTAATAGTTGTCCCTAAATTATCACTCCATTTCAAAAAACCCAAAATTGGACATTGTCAATGAGGCATCATACTTGAGGTTCATGTAAGAAATAATACAGGTGAAAAACCCTGTTTTAATAGTGCCTGTGTTGATATATGGTCAAATTAACGGACATTCATATTATTAATAGATAAGAGTTTTAAATGAAAATAAAAAGTTAAGGGTATATGTGCAGGTATATGTGCATATTTTTTTAAGATTCTCCCTTTCACTGAGGTTTTCTTTTAAACTGAATTAGTGACAGCTTTTATATTATGTTTGTTCCCATACTATATGTTATGCTGGACTAATGAAGTATTAGTCCAGGATATTTATGAATACGTATGCCTTCAGTTGCTCTGATAGTATGTTATCCTGTATGTGTGGATATACATTCACACATATAATTCATTTAAAATTTAAATATACTAAGTATATACTTAAAATTTTAACCTATATTTATTTATTAAATTCAGTCATTTTCTCCATAGGGGTTCATCTGGCGCAGTGGCTGCTCCGCGCCTGGCTCCCACAGGTGTCAGCTGGGCTGACAAGGTGAAGGCTCTTCATACAGGCTCTGCTGCTTCTTCAGATGTAGCACCTGCCCAGTCTTGCCCACCAGCGGCAGTGCAGAAGCCTTCCCGCAGAAACGGCAAGTGGTTCTGAATCAACCTTTTTATGCAGCAGATAAGTGGATTTATGTGGATCTATTTATTTTATTTGAAATTGGTCATAGTAGCATTATATATTTATCTGGGTGCATCATTTCTGTGATGTTAGGTTGCTTTAGTTAAAATCATAAAATAATCTTAAAAAACTATATGAAAACTTAGGAAGATCATTCTAGTCTCAAGTTTGAGATGTCTTTTGTCTCAAGTTTGAGATGTCTTTTGTCAATTCATTTATTAAGATCCTTTATAACTCTTTTGACTTAAAGTAGAAAAGAAATACAGTAGTTCATCCTCTACTTTAAAATATCATGCCAGTACTTCATTAATATTTAAATACTATTTAAATGCATTTCATTAATATTTTAAATACTGAAATAATATCCTGTTTATCTTTACTCATGTATCTTGTTTTCCATACCATCAGAATAAATAAAGGTCAAAAATAAATAGAAGGGCCATTATTCTAAAGATCCACCTTTATTTATTCCATAGGGGTTTTCAACATAAATTCAGGGTGGATTTTTTTAAATTTTCAGCTACATTAGGTCTTCATTGCTGTGCGTGGGCTTCCTCTAGTTGTGGCCATTTGGGGGAGCTACTCTTCATTGCGGTGTGCAGGCTTCTCATTGAGGTGACTTCTCTTGTTGCAGAGCACAGGCGCTAGGGTGCAGGCGCTAGGGTGCACGGGCTTCAGTAGTTGTGACCCATGTGCTCAGTACTTGTGGCACGTGGGCTTAGTTGCTCCACAGCATGTGGAATCTTTCTGGACCAGGGATTGAACCGGTGGCCCCTGCATTGCAAGGTGGATTCTTAACCACTGGACCAGCAGGGAAGCCCCGGGGTAGATTTTTTTTTATATATACATTTTTAGAGACTTGGATTTTAGAGTGATAGTAAGAAATAATGAATTTGTATTATGAGTTAGAGACAACTTGAGAATACTGCTTTCTTTTCTCTTTGATGAAAGATCTGTTTGGAGCTTTTTGGTTCATAAATGTTTTATTGGATATAACAAATGTAATGCAACAGCTTCATTACTGATATTGTGTTGTTTTTTCCATTTTGGTCTCAGTAAGATGTATTGGCTTGCTTCAAACATATGCCTTACTTTTATAGAATATATTGCCTGTGCTTTCTCTATTGAGAAAGTAGAAAATTGAGAGTAGGCATGAGTTCTTTCTTAGGAAAAGGTAGAAAAATGTATAATCATAAAGCTTAGTGTCTGTATCTTGAAAGGGTCTGAGAGAAATGTATTAAAAAATCAAAACCACAAGAAATTATATTGGGTTGGCCAAAAAGTTCATTTGGATTTTTCTGTAAGATGTTACAGATGTATCATAGTTTTGTTTAAAGCAGTATTTATGAGTGTGACTCATTTGGTTGAAGTGAAATGATTGATCTGAATTATGGCTAGACTGAAAAATAATATTGTTAATATACCAGGGAATTTTGTTTTTGGCCACTTTAGTTTTTCATTTCAGGGTTTTGCTGCACTGTTGTGCACTGTGAGCAAGCTCCAGGAGTTGGTGATGGACAGGGAAGCCTGGTGGTGCTGCAGTTCATGGGGTCACAAAGAGTTGGACACGACTGAGCAACTGAGCTGTGCACTGAATTATGGTGTATAACTTAAGTTTAATTTATAACTGCAGTAGCTATAATACTCAAGTTTTTAATAATATGCTATAAAGTTGGTTTTTGTTAAAGATGACAAAGTGAGCACAAACAGTTACCTTTACTTTGTCCCCAAACTCAACTGAAATGATATGGAAGGACTTAAAGAAAAAGAGACAGGAGAAGAGATGATATGAGCAAAATTTGGAAAGTTGGAAAGTAGAAAGACCAGTGGTGACATTTGAGTAAGCTAGCTGAATTCTCAGCTCTGAGAATGGGCAAAACTGTCAATGTCAGGCAATCCAATTTGTTCCATATAACTTCCAAAAGATCAAAAATTGGTGTGAGCAGGTATCTTTGGACGTGAGAGTATAGATAGGGATTATAAGTTAAGAAGAATCTTGAATCTTCCTCAATTCTTCATTACTCTGAATAGTAGGATGAGAGTAGATGTGTCTTACTCACCCCACAAAATATTGGAGGTTCATTCTCTTGAGAAGGTACAGAAGATAGTATTTGACCCAAGGGATACCAGCTACATTGAAAGATGGGAGTATTGTATTGAAAATAAAGAAGTTAAGTGAAAGACTGTTCATAAAGTTAAGACACCTCAATCTTTCTTCCTCTTCATACCCTCTCCTCCTACTGAACTGTGAGGTTTCCAGATCAAAAGAACCCATACCTGAGTAACTCATCCAGGTCTGGTATGCTGCTGCTGCTGCTAAGTCGCTTCAGTTGTGTCCGACTCTGTGTGACCCTATAGACGGCAGCCCACCAAGCTCCCCCATCCCTGGGATTATCCAGGCAAGAATACTCGAGTGGGTTGCCATTTCCTTCTCCAAGGCATGAATGTGAAAAGTGAAAGTGAAGTCGCTCAGTCATGTCCAACTCTTCATGACTCCATGGACTGCAGCCTACCAGGCTCTTCCGTCCATGGGATTTTCCAGGCAAGAGTACTGGAGTGGGGTGCCATTGCCTTCTCTGCAGATCTGGTATAGATCATGAGATACTGGTCTTTGAGGCTGATTCTATAATTGGATGAATGTCTGGTAGTTTTGGAAGACTTTGGCAATTTGAAGCTAGGTTGTGAATTGTAGTAGATTGTTGCGAAAATGGGTCTGGACAATTTCTCTCATCCATGTGCATGCATACCATTCCCACTGTCAAGTAGTAGAGTCTGTTTTTCTCCCCATAAGTCTTTGGTTGGTCCTGTGACTTGATATGATCAGTAGAATGTATGTGGAGTGACATTAGTAAATTCCCAGCGTACCTGGTAAAGAGTCCTTGCAGCGTCAGTTTTCTTGTTAGAAGCCAACTGCCCTGTAAAGAAGCCCAAGATAGGCTGCTGAATAATGAGAGACCATATGAAGAGAAAGTGGCCAGGGGAAGAACTATCTCAAGTCAGTAACTAATATCAAAACTGTAAGAATGTGGTGAGGCTATCATGCACTCTGATTTCAGTTGAATAACCCTAGCTCACACCACGTGGAGATGAGAAGAGTACCCTCTATACCTCCCCCACAAAAACTGAGCACTCTTCAGATTCCTGACTCAAAGACTTTCATGGAAATAAGATGATTAGTATTTTAAGATGTTAAGTTTTAGTTTTCTTATATAAAAATAGTTAATGAGACTATCCCCTGTTTGAATAATAATAGGTTATAGAAAGATAAAGGAAGAAGCCATGAAATAATTAAAGAAACTTTTGTTTAACATGAAGATAATAAGCTTTAACCATAAGGGCCATTCATTAAATGTCCAGTATAATGGATGAAAGTAGAGTGACATCAAAATTTGTTGGGAAATTTATGAGTAATACCAATGATGAGAGGCTCTAAAAATAGAAAAGAATCAGTTTATATACAAATGACCAAGAATCAGAATTGATTCTGAATCAATAAAAAAAAATCAACTTTTGCAGAATTACCAGAAGCCACAAGAAAATTGAACAATGTCTTCAAAATTCTGGAGAAAGGTAATTTCAAAGCTAAAATCCTATGTCCAGCCAAATTATCCATTAGATGTGAGAGTCGATTAAAGACATTTCAAACATGCAAAGTCTTAACTTTTTTTTTTTCCACTTCATCAACACTGTCACTACTACAGACAAGAGGCAAAGGTAATAATTTTGTGGTGGTGATCCCAGGATGTTTGCAGTGTGCATGTCTAGGGAGCAACCAATCCAGATTTTTTTATGGTCACAGTGCTCTGTAAGAGAGGAATCCAAAAAGATAAGTGAAATTCTTAAAGCAGCTAATGTGGTTGCACATGTTAGAAGAGATTTAAAATTTTAAGAGACTTGGTATTGAATTAATTCTAAGTCAGTAGAAAATACTGAGGTTAAATCATGAAGAGATTCCAAAGTTCTATCACTTTATAGAATAGAAAAAAATATAAAGAAAATAAAGAAAATTTAAAAAAAAAAAGAAAAGAAATAGAATACAGAGAAGAGCATAAGAGGCACACACGTAAATGGAGTCTGTGAAGAGATGGAGTGAATGGTGCAAAAGCAACATTTGAGGAGGTAATAATCACTGAAGATTTTCCCAAACTGCAAAAGACATAAAAGTCTTATATTCAAGAAATGCTGTAAACCTCTAAGTAGGAAAAATACAAAATAAATCTCATCTAGATGCAATATACTAAAAATACTAAAAAAAAAATACTAGAAAATCTTTGCAAATAATCAGAGTTTAAAAAAAAAAAGACTTTTCAAAGGAGCAACAGTAAACTCATAGCAGATAAAAGCCAGATGAGAGTAGAATGATATCTTTAAAGGGGCTGAAAGAAAATAACTGGCAAGATAAAATTCTACATCCAGCAAAAATAACCTTCAAAATGAAGGTGACATAAAGGTAATTCTAGATAAATAAAAAACAAGAGAATTTGTAATTAGCAGACTTACACTGAAAGAAATGCTGCAGAGCTCCTCAGGTGGCACGTAAATGATCCCAGATAGAAACCCCAAAATACGCGAAGGAATGAAGAACACTGGAAGGAGCAGACATGTAGATAACATTACATGTGTATTGACTGTATGGAACAATGTCTTGTGGAGCTTGACATGTATGTAGAATGAAAATTCATGACAATAATTCAAAAGATAAGAGCAGAAAAATGGAGTTTATATTATCTAGGTTCTAGCATTATCTGCTGCTGCTGCTGCTAAGTCGCTTCAGTCGTGTCCGACTCTGTGCGACCCCATAGATGGCAGCCCACCAGGCTCCGCCGTCCCTGGGATTCTCCAGGCAAGAACACTGGAGTGGGTTGCCATTTCCTTCTCCAATGCATGAAAGTGAACTAGCATTATCTAGGAAGTTACAAAATAATTTGTATTAGATATAAGTCAAGGATGTGTTATAAACTCAAGAAAGCAAAAAAGGAGAATAAAAGAATGTTCAACTAATAATCCTTTTGATTAATCCAGAAGAAAACCAGAGAAGAGGAAAAAAGAAACACAAAACAGATAAGACAAATAAAAAACAAACTGTAGTGTATTAGAAGTAAATGCAGTTCTATCAGTCCCTACATTAAATATAAATGGTCTAAATACTAAATTTTAAAAACAAAAATTATAAAGCCATATTAAAAAAATAAACCCGTATTCTACTTACAAGAGATGTACCTTCCATATGAAGACATGGAAAAGTCAAAAGAAAAAGACAGGGAAAGATGAAAGATATTCTATACATACCCTATTCAAATCAAAACTAGTATTTTTAGAATAACCAGACAAAATGGAGTAGATAGGAAGCATTTTAAAGAGAGATTTTTTTTTTTTAAGTACTAAAGAGTCATCTCATCAGAAAGATAAAGTAATTCTAAATTGCTTTAGACATAAACATGTATATATACATATCTTTAAAACATATAAAGCAAAACCAGGCAGGAGTGAAAGGAAAAATTGAAAAAAGTCTATATTTATACTGGGAGATTTTAACATAACTATCTCAACTGATAGTATATATAGATAAAGATCAGTAAATATAAAAATATCCAAACAACTTGATTAGTTAACTTTATGTAATTGATACATCTGACAAATAATGCTTTCTCTTTTCCATTCCGATGGACTCTTTTCCATTTCAGTCTGGAAACTTTTTATTGATATGTATTTTAGTTATTGCACTAATCCTCTGTTCTATTTCTAATCCATATTTTCTTGAATATATTAATAACAGCTATTTAGAAATTTTGTGTCAGAGAAGTAAAATGTCAGAACTATCCATGGATTTGTTACTTTGAAAAACATTTTTGGGGAGTTTTCGGGTTTTTGTTGTTCATTTATTATTCAGTTATTTTATTAGTATGCAGCTATATTTAATTGAGTGTTTAACATTGTGTAGTAAAAGTTACAGGGGCTTTTTCTAAAAATGTATTTTTTTTATGGCAAAAGAGAACAAACAGAGCACCTTAATCCTGTCAGGGTTGCCTTGAGGTTTTATTAAAGTTGATATGTTTTAGTTTTTTCTTGTTCCTTTTGGGGTCTTAACTAAAAACCTGGGGTGTTTGCCAAGACCACTTCATTCCTGAATTCCAGCTTTTGTTTCCTCAGCACCGTACAGTTGCTACAATATCTGCTTAGCTCGTTAGCACCCCAGCTGCTGTTTTCTGGATTTCTTGGAGTCTTGCCTTGTATATGCAAAGCTTAGCAGTTGTCAGACTTCTTAAGGGAAGATTGAATGCAGATTTTTTTTGGCTTACTCTTCTTCAGTTCCCAGGTCTCCATGATTATTTTTCCTTGACGTCCCAGTTGTTTTAGATTCAATGAACTCCAGTATCTGTCTGAGCTAGATAGGACTGGTGGTTTCTGCAAGGAGTCACTTTGCCTGCACTGTGAATTCCAGCAGTCTTCAGGGAAAATTCTAGGGTGAATGTGGATCTCATATTGTTGCCTCTTTGCTCAGGAATTGTAATTCCTCAAATCTTGCCTATATTGGTTGCTTTCTGGTGCCTTTAAACAGTTCATTTATATATTTTGTCTAGCTCTTGTAGTTGTGTTTGACAGGAAGATTAATTTTAATACAGGCTACTTACTTTCTTATGGCTGTAACTATAAATTGAAATACATATTCAAGCACACATGGAACATTTATCAAGATTGACACATGCTGAGCCATTAAACGTTTCAACAGCTGTTGGATGATTGAACTCATTCTGTCTGAACACGGTGGAATGAAGCTAGAAATTAATTGTAAAAAGACAGCCATGCAATTCTCAAATTTTTGTAACTTTGGAATATATTTCTGAAAAGTCCACAAGTCAGGGAAGAAGTCATGATGAAAGTAGAAAGAAAAATGAACATTTAAAAATCTTTGGGTCTGGTTAAAGCTATGCTTTGAGGAAAATTTCTAGCCTCAATTATACCAGCTAGAAAGGAGGAAAACCTATAATCCACATTTTGTCCATCTCAAGAAATTAGAAAAAAACAAGTTAGACCCAAGGAACATGGAAGGAAAAGGTTTATAGGTGAGAACACAGAGAAATTAACAAAGCCAAAATGTAGTTATTAAAATAGACTAATAAAATTAACAGATTTCTAGTAATAGCAAGAAAAAGAGGAGACAAGGCCTAGTACCAGGAATGAAATAAGGACATTGTTAGAGATCCCACAAATATTAAAATTATGACCAATATTATACACTAAACTTAGAAAGTTAGAAGAAATTGATAAATACTTGAAAAATATAACAAAAATTGCATAGCAAGAATTAGAAAAACTTGAAGGAACTTATAAGTCTAAAAGAGAATATGGGTTAATAATGAAGCATTTTTTCATAAAGAAAATTCCAGGTCACGATGGCTTCACCTGTGAAGTCTTCCAAAGATTTTAGGTAAAGATAGCTTCAATCTTAAAGAAACTCTTCCTCAGAATAAAAGAGAGATCATTTTATAACCTTAATATCAAAACCTAAAAGGATATTACAATAAAGCAACATTTTATCTTGAACATTGAACAAAATATTAGTGAATTAAATATGGTGATAAATAAAAATAATAACAAAAAACAGGTTAAGATTATCCCAGTGCTTTTGAAATTATTGGTTGTATTGACTTGAATTTTGTACTACTTTATTAATGACATTTGTGAAAATTCTGGAGTGTAAAAATGGTGGTGTGAAATATAGTTTTGAGCTTTGGGCACATCTCTAAAATTATTTTAAGTATTTAGAAGTTCTCTGATAGTTTAAACAATGATTTACTGTTTTTAAGAAGTATCCTTATTTATGGGAATGATTTTTCGATATAGTTTTTACTGAAATTTTCATTAAAAATGTAATTTGTCCACAACTAATTTCCTAGTGTTTAATAGACTTGTGTTATAGTTTCTATTTTGATATACTCTTCTTTTGAATTGCTTCATTTATTTCAGGTTTTTAAAAAAATTGCGTGATAATGTTTGTATTGGCCATCTTATTGGTTACTGGATTAGGTCCAAGTTTTAAGCAGTATTTTTTTCTATAAGGAAGGTTTCAAAAAGGGCTGTTTTTCTTTATAAAGTAATTAATCATAGTGTTCCTAAGGATGAGCCAGTTAAATTATCTGGAATCAAAAATCTTTTGTTAAACTTAATTTCATAATTTAGTTGTTTTTTTCTTTTTGTATATTTGATTTTTATGAGGTTGATTTTATAATTTTTCTTTATATATACATATATATACTTAAAGTATAGAACAGAGATAAATAAATTTTTAAAGAGTTAAACATGGATTAAAATTGAATACGACTGGACGGTATATGATTTAAGGTATTACTAGTAATTTTGTTGGTTATGTTAGTGATGTTGTTATATTTTTAAAATTCTGTCTCTTAAAGACACATACTAGGTTTCCCTGGTGGCTCAGGGGTAAAAATTCTGCCTGCCAATGTAGGAGACACAGGTTTTGATCCCTGATCGGGGAAGATCCCACATGCTGCAGAGCAACTAAGCCTCTGTGTCACAACTGTTTGAGCCTGTGATCCAGAGCCCACGTGCCTCAACTATTGAAGCCACATACGCCCTTCTCTTGAGCTCCACAAGAGAAGCCACTGCAGTGAGAAACCAGTGCACCACAACGAAAGAGATACTGCTCACTACAACTGGAGAAGAGCTTGCATGGCACAAAGAGCCAGCAAAACCAGACAGAGAAAAACCCAATGCTTTAAAAAAGTACATTAGAAAAAAGGACACATACTGAATATTTCCAAGAGAAGTGATGTTTCTAGGATTTGTTTTAAAATATTACAGGGCTTCCCTGGTGGCTCTGTGGTAAAAAAAAATCTGCCTTCCAAAGCAAGAGACACAGGTTTGATCCCTGATTTGGGATGGTCCCACATGCTGCCGAGCAGCTAAGCCCATGCACCACAACTCCGGAGCCTGTGCTCTAGAGCCTGAAGCCACAACTCCTGAACCCACGGGCTACAGCTGCCGAGACTCCGACACCCTAGTGCTTATGCTCCACAAGAAGAGAAGCCACACCAGTGAGAAACCCAGGTACCTCAACTAGAGAGTAACCCCTGCTCTCCACAACTGGAGAAAACCTTCACAGCAATGAAGACCTAGGACTGCCAAAAATAAATAAAAGTTCAAAAAATATCTCAGAAAAAACAATAGGGAAGAAGAAATAAAATAAGAGCAGGAGAATGTTGATAATTATTGAAGCTTAATGATTAGAGCAGGGAGTTCATAATACTATTTTCTGTGTACTGTATTTGAAAATCTTCATAATAAAATATATAAATATAATAAATAATAAAATAATGAAAAAATAGTAAAAAGTTTAAGAAAACAACAAAAAATCTAAGTGTGCTTTCCCCTTGCAGATTTCAAAATGCAGATTTTTCAAATAAAAGATTACAGGTTCCATCTAGTCCTTATTTTAAAGTATAAATAAATGTAGTAACATAGTCACAATATTTAAGCAATAAGATAATGATTAATATACTAGTCACAGGAATGAGCATTTTGTAAGTATTTTTTTCCCTTGAAATAAAATACCTTCCACGTAGTGAATCATATAATGGCACGGCCTATTGTTTGGTCGCTCAGTTGTGTCCGACTCTTTGTGACCCCATGGACTGTAGCATACCAGGCTTCCCTGTCCTTCACCATCTCCTGGAGCTTGCTCAAACTCATGTCCATTGAGTCGGTGATGCCATCCAACCATCTCATCCTCTGTCATCCCCTTCTCCTCCTGCCTTCAGTCTTTCCCAACATCAGGGTCTTTTCTAGTGAGTCAGCTCTTTGCATCAGGTGTCCAAAGTATTGGAGCTTTAGCTTCAGCATTGGGCCTTCCAGTGAATATTCAGGATTTACTTCCTCTAGGATTGACTAGTTTGATCTGCTTTCAGTCCAAGGGACTCTCAAGAGTCTTCTCCAACACCACGGTTCAAAAGTATCAATTCCTCGGCATTCAGCTTTCTTTATAGTCCAACTCTCACATCCATACATGACTAAAGGAAAAACCATAGCTTTGACTAGACAGACCTTTGTTGGCAAAGTAATGTCTCTGCTTTTTAATATGCTGTCTAGGTTGGTCATAACTTTCCTTCCAAGGAGTAAGCGTCTTTTAATTTCATGGCTGCAGTCATCATCTGCAGTGATTTTGGAGCCCCCAAAAATAGTCAGCCTGTTTCCACTGTTTCCCCATCTATTTGCCATGAAGTGATGGGACCGGATTCCATATCTTAGTTTTCTGAATATTAAGCTTTAAGCCAACTGTTTCACTCTCCTGTTTCACGTTCATCAAGAGGCGCTTTAGTTCTTCTTCACTTTCTGCCATAAGGGTGGTATCATCTGCATATCTGAGGTTATTGATATATCTCCCTGCAATCTTGATTCCAGAAAAGCTTCTTCCAGCCCAGCATTTCTCATGATGTACTCTGCATAAAAGTGAAATAAGCATGGTGACAATATACAGCCTTGACGTATTCCTTTTCCTATTTGGAACCAGTCTGTTGTTCCATTTCCAGTTATAACTGTATGCTTTTGTTTTATTATCTAGTATGCCACTCTGGGTCTTTTGGTTGGAGAATTTGGTCCATGTTCTTCTTTTTAAAACTTATTTAGTTTCTCTTTAGGGAATTTCCTTTGGTCATCCTTTAAGGGCCAGTTTGCTAGTGACACATTTGCTTAGTTTTCTTTTCATCTGAGAACGCCTTATTTATTCTTCATTCCTGAAGCATAGTTTCACTGATTATAGAATTTGCGATTGATAATTCTTTCAGTCCTTGAAAGTTGTGCCATTTCCTCCGGGCCGTCAGTGTTTCAGAAGAGAAATTTGCTGTCGTTAAAACTGATGTTCTGCTATAGATAATTTATCTTTTCCCTATGGCTTCTTGTCCCCTCCCCCCCACGGCTTCTTTTAGGAATTTTTCTTTGTTTTTTGTTTTCAGAGGTTTCATTATGATGTGTTTTAGCATCAGTTTCTTTGGATTTCTTAGTTCTCTTAGTTTTATATCTTTTTAGTTCCTTTAGTTTTATATCTTTCACTAAGTTTGGAAAGTGTTTATTCGTTCTCTTCTGTGCCCCCACTGACACAAGGGAGGGGCAGCGTGAAGGGAGGACTGAGTCCTGACTTACCTGTGTGAGGTGGGGTGGAATCTTAGCTTTCTGATGGGTCCTGCTGGCGTCATCACAGGTGAGATGGGATTCATGTGCTAAGTAAATGTGTCTTCTACTAATTTACTCTGTGGCAATGATGTTGGTGAGGGTGAAAGCTCAGCTTTCTATATGGGACCTGCCAACACTGCGGGTGAGGGAGATCAGAATATTGACTCATTCTGTGTGTCTTTGATGTTGGATGAAGGTAGAGGCTGTGCCCAGCATCGGACCCTTATGACTGTGCGTGGGGCAGATCAGTGTCTACCACTTCTGACTCTCACTACCTCATTAAGTCTCACTGCTGCTCAGTGGGTGTGAAAGTTCAGTTTCCCACTGACACTAGGGTTGGGGAAAAGTAGAGTGCTGACTAACTCCAGCTCCTACTGCCTTGTTTAATGTCATTTGGAGGGAGAAACTCAGCTCACTCTTCAACTTTGCTGACACTGTTTTGGTGAGGGAGTTGGACCATCTGTTTCTACCACATGAGCAATGGAAGTTCAACTCTCGACTTAGCCCTATTGAAACCATAAGGTGCAAGTTTTCCACTGATGCTTGGCTGAATAGAACAAGGATTGCCAAAATGATTATTTTCTTAGGTCATCGTTTCCTCTGCCTTTCAGCTTGGCAAAACAAGCTTTGCTGATGCCTGTTTTGTCTGTATCATTTGTTCTTTCTGGGTTGGAGGCCTCTGTACCATCCTGTCATGTATAGAAAGCAATTAGGAAACACAGAGAACTCATTGCTATGCTGCTTTTAACTCCCAGGGTCCCTAGGCAGTCCACCTATCTCTTTCTGTCTTTTAAAATCTTCCTGTGCTTATTTTGTGTGTTTTTCCAGAGTTCTTAGTTGTAAGAAAGAGGACCTGGAAATGCAAGTCAGGCTACTCCATCTTGGCCAGAACTAGATATCTTCATGTTGACACACTACATTTTAGCCTATAAACTTAAAAATTATGGCTATTAACTGTATAGGTGTATACCTCAGGTTGTGACATTTTGAAACGTAGTAGAAGATTCATATTTATTTTAGGCTATTTTGCTCTGTGTCTTTGGACATAGGCCCTCATTTTTTTATGTGTATGGTAAAATACTGAACTAGGTCCTCGAGTGTTCATTCAATTAACATTCTATAATCTTATGATCATTAAAATAGTTTTTTTTTCCTTTTTTGCTAAGTCAGTGTATACTTTTGATACTAAGGGGAAAAGTACTTGAACTTTGGAGGTAGGCCTATGTTTGGATTCTAAAAGATGGAGAGGCAGTTTTTACATATCCATTAGACCATTGACATCAGAACTGATTTGCCTGGACTTACATGTTGGCTTTACCTTTTGTCTCAGTTTCCTCATTGGTAATATGGGAATGATAGTACTGATCTTAGGGGAAGATTAAGAGTTATATCTAAGGCACTTATAACAGTGGTAGCACATAGTAAACATTCAGTTCAGTTCAGTTGCTCAGTCGTGTCCGACTCTGCAACCCCGTGGACCACAGCACACCAGGCTTCCCTGTCTATCACTAACTCCCGGAGCTTACTCAAACTCATGTCCATTGAGTCGGTGATGCCATCCAACTGTCTCATCCTCTGTTGTCCCCTTCTCCTCCCACCTTCAATCTTTCCCAGCATCAAGGTCTTTCCAGTGAGTCAGTTCTTCACATCAGGTGGCCAAAGTTTTGGAGTTTCAGCTTTAGCATCAGTCCTTCCAATGAATATTCAGGACTGATTTCCTTTAGGATGGACTGGTTGGATCTCCTTGCAGTCCAAGAGACTCTCAAGAGTCTTTTCCAACATCACAGTTCAAATGCATCAATTCTTCACCTCTCAGCTTTCCTTATAGTTCAACTGTCATATCCATACATGACTACAGGAAAAGCCATAGCTTTGAGTAGACAGACCTTTGTTGGGAAAGTAATGTCTCTGCTTTTTAATATGCTGTCTAGGTTGGTCATAGCTTTTCTTCCAAGGAGCAAGTGCTTTTTAATTTCACGGCTGCAGTCACCATCTGCAGTGACTTTTTTAGCCCAAGAAAATAAAGTCTCTCACTGTTTCCATTGTTTCCCCATCTATCTGCCATGAAGTGATGGGACCGGATGCCATGATCTTAGTTTTCTGAATGTTGAATTTTACGCCATCTTTTTCACTCTTCTCTTTCACTTTCATCAAGAGGCTCTTTAGTTCTTCGCTTTCTGTCATGGAAAACTAACCAAACTGACCACATGGACCACAGCCTTGTCTAACTCAGTGAAACTATGAACCATGCCATGTAGAGCTACCCAAGATAGACAGGTCATGGTGGAGAGTTCTGACAAAACGTGGTCCACTGGAGAAGCAAATGGCAAACCACTTCAGTATTCTTGCCTTGAGAACACCATGGAGAGCATGAAAAGGCAAAAAGATAGGACACTGAAAAATGAACTCCCTAGGCTGGTAGGTACCTAATATGCTACTGGAGATCAGTGGAGAAATAACTCCAGAAAGAGTGAAGAGATGGACCCAAAGCAAAAACAGTACCCAGTTGTGGATGTGACTGGTGATAGAAGTTAAGTCTGATGCTGTAAAGAGCAATACTGCATAGGACCCTGGACTGTTAGGTCCATGAATCAAGGCAAATTGGGAGTGGTCAAACAGGAGATGGCAAGAGTGAACATCGACATTTTAGAAATCAGTGAACTAAAATGGACTGGAATGGGTGAATTTAACTCAGATGACCATTATATCTACTACTGTGGGCAAGAATCTCTCAGAAGAAATGGAGTAGCCATCATAGTCAACAAAAGCGTCCGAAATGCAGTACTTGGATGCAGTCTCAAAAACAACAGAATGAAAAAAAAAAAAAAACCAACAACAACAGAATGGTCTCTCTTTGTTTCCAAGGCAAACCATTCAGTATCACAGTAATCCAAGTCTATGCCCCGACCAGTAATGGTATACATTATATAAATGTTATTACTTTCTGACTGTGGGGCCTTAGGTCAGTCTTAATCTCAGTTTTATCATTTGTAAGATAAGGATAATTATACCTACCCTGTGTGGTCATAGGAATTAGATAATACACACATGCACACACACACGTGAATGCACTTTGCATAGTAATTAGTGTCATGTTTATAGCTTAGTTACAGTCAATTAGATTGTAAAATATTTTTATTTTATAGGTTTTTGAAAATGTATATCTTCTAAATAATTCTTAATTTATTTTCTTCTCTCAACTGCGTAGAACGGAAAGATGCTGAAGGATGGGAAACTGTTCAGAGAGGAAGGCCTGTTCGTTCACGATCAACAGCAGTGATGCCAAAAGCTTCATTACCAACAGAAGCATTAAGATCAAAGGATGACAGTGATAAAGAAAATGTACATCTTTTGCCTGAGGAAAGCGTACAGAAAAGTGAATTTGTTGGAGATGAACCTTCTAATACTATAGAATCTCGGCCCAAGGACCCAGTACACTCATGTGATCATCCTCTTGCAGAAAGAACCCAGGTAGTACATTCTGAAAGTCCTTTTACTGCTTTTTATATGGGAGATATATATAAGTAGGAATGTCTTAATTTTTCTACTTCATTGTTTTACTTTTATTGTGAAAAATTTCAGATCTATAGAAAAGTTGCAAGAACAGAATAATGAACCTCTGGTACCCTTTTTCTATATTCACAGATTAACATTTTGCCACAGTTCCTTTTCTCTCTTTATTTACATGTTACTTTTGAAAGTAATGTACAAACATCACAGCCATTCACCTTTAAATTCTACAGCATGTATATCCAAAGAACAGAAAACTTTTCCATAATCATATTTTAATAATAAAATTCAGGGAATTTGACATTTATATAATTTGTTATCTAAACTTATAGTCCGATTTTCAAAAATTCCAGTTGCCCAGTAATTTCTTCACAGAAATTTTTTCCCTGATCCACAATGCTTAGAATCATACATTGTATTTGACTTTGTTTCTTTAATATCTTTGACCAGCATCAGTTACTCACCCTGTCTTTATTTTTCATGACATTCATTTTTGTGAAGAATACATTGTAGATTTTTTTGGTACAGTGTTTTTCAGTTTCTTTATTCATTATTCACTTTAGCTTATGCATTTTGGACAAAAATAAAGCAGTTGTCAACCTCACATCTAAAGAAATATCATACCAATGTGCCCATGTTTGTTGACTTTGATTACTTCATTAAAGTGGTGTCCTCCTGCTTCATTTGTAGCGTTATTTAAAGTGATGAAAGTAAGAATCATTTTTCACTTGCTCTACTTTTGTTTTCTACAGTCCAAGTATAGAGTGACTTGCTAATATTTAAAATAATTCCTTAAGATTAATATTCCCAGTACTTCTTCTTTTAGTCCATTTGAAATTTATTTTACTTGTTTGGTTTAGCAATGCATTTTTGAAAGATATTTGTTTACAGAAAGATTTATGTTCACTTAGTATAATTTTCTGCAAAGTCATTAGTGAAATATAAGAGATTGTTTGATATGGGTACAGAGACTAAGTAAAAAAGTTGTAAAATAACTAATATTTCTCAGTCCAGAATAGTAGCTTTTTAAAATTTTCTTCTTTTACCTGTAGAATATTTCTTTTTTTTTAGACTCCCATGTTTTTTTTCTTAATGATAATAATAGCTCTTAATCCTGCATTATTCTTAATGTTTTAGAACTGTTTAATGTGTATATGTTTTATGCCCACATGAGATTGAAAACTCCTTGTGGGTAGTATCTTATGAAAGTGTGAAAGTGCAAGTCACTCAGTTGTGTCCAACTCTTTGCGACCCCATGGACTGTAGCCTGCCAGGCTCCTCTGTCTATGGGATTCTCCAGGCAAGAATACTAGAGTAGGTAACCATTCCCTTCTCCAAGTTATCTTCCCAATCATGGGATCGAACCCAGGTCTCATGCATTGCAGGTGGATTCTTTACTGTCTGAGCCACCAGGGAAGCCCATATTGCCTTTTAATTTCCCATAATATGGAGCAGAGTCATAGGCACATAGTAAGTTTATCAGTACATAACTGTTGGGTAAAACTTTAAGAAACTTTTAAATGTAGGTAAGTTTGATGAAGAAATCACTTTTTACATCATTTAACCAACATTTAGCATTTTTGCTAACATATATTTTAACTATAAAATTTAACATTATAAAAATGCTAATTTTGTGTAAAGAATAAGCTTATATGATTTTGAGATTTTAGAAATAGTCTATACATAGAGCTTATGAGTAATTATTGCTGAATTATTTCAGTATAAAAGTTCACTGCTTATGGTGGCCAAGCTAATATTAATAGCTGTGTTTTCTCCACTCTCATTCTGAAAATGGAATTAGCATATTCATATATTTTCACATTACTTTATAGTTTAGCTTTGATTCTGTTATTTAAGTTGATACTGGTTTTTTAATAAACAGGATTGACTATATTGTAAAGATCAGTAATGCTAATATAAATATTACCGAGAAGATTATAAACCATGATGACTGATGCATGGATAATGTTGATAGCAATATAAACATTGTGATGCTATTTGAATAATGCGTATGCTAAAATGAACACTTTGGGACACTTTAAAGTTATAACTGATAGTAGAATTTTTAAAGTAGTTTATAAGACTTGGCCAAGTTTAGTATTTACATAAATACTATATCAAACTGGGGTTTTTATGGTCACTGCAGTGTCCATCTGATGTTTATTTAAGTAGTGGTGTGAGTGAGTTTTAAATTCACAACTTTAGATTTTTGTTCTTCTCCTTGGAGTTCATTACTCTTGAGTACTGAAAAGCATAGCCCCATTATTTCTGTACTCTATTAGAAAGTGAAAATAAAGTCCTGTTCTGTTCACTAAACTCTTAAAATTTTTAAAAGATGTAATGTATTTGACCTAAGCAAAAGTTGTATTTGTTCTAGATGGTTTTCACATTTCTGTTGCTTTTGTGTTAAATATTCTTAAAGGGGAATGGAGAGGCTATTGAAGTCTAAAGAATATGAATTGCTTAAGGAAATTGCTTGCTGACATATGCTCTACTTTTTATGGTATATTTCTCTTTTAGATCTAAGATTTGGTATTATGTACCATGTGAGTCTTCATGAAAGATGCATTGAGGTTGTGTTAATGTTATCTAAAGAGAGTGAGTTCCATGTTTTGAGTAAAATGCCTTTAAAGTACATATTTGGTGAGAAGTGCCTTCATTTGATATTAGTTTTCATAAAAACTATGTAAATACCTTTAGTTATTTGAACATAAAGCATAATATATTATATTTGTGACTAGATTTCTTTTGTGAAGCATATAGTATAGCCATCAGGAATCAGCCTACTAAAATCAAACATAATTGTAACATATATTGCTTAATTTCTTAAAGCACTTCAGTATCCTTAAACATAGTAGATATGTAAATAAAATTTGTGGCTTCTTAGCATTTCTTTTCTAACACTTAAAACGTACCAAAATAATGAGTGATTGGTCTGTTAGCCAGCCAACTGCTGCTTCACAGTTGGTGGGTTAAGCAGAATCAGCTTTTCTAGAGTGAAATAGTGAGTGAGTATTTTTTGTTACCTCTGATTCATTCTACAATATGTTTTGTTAGTTCACAGTGAGTACACTGGATGATGTCAAGAACTCTGGGAATAGTTTCTTACCAGACAATTCTGTTCCAACTTCTGAAATACCTGCTGTTCACATTGATACAGAGTGTGTTTCAGTTATTCAGCAAGCTGACACACCTTCTTTGCAAGCAAGTGAAGACAAATTTTCAGCAGAAAAAGCAAGAATAGAAAGTGAAATGGATCCTTCAGATATTTCAAATGTGAGTGCTGCTAACTTGGTAAGAACAACTTCTCAGAATTCTGAGTAGATATATTAAAGAAGCAAAAATTCCAATAATGCATTTCTCTACACTTTACAGGGCACTTTTAAGCATAGCATTTTATTTGTTATTTTATGTTAACATGTTATTCTTATAGCAAACTTTGGATGTAGTTAAGATTCTTCTTATTTTGTAGAGGGTGGAAATGAGACTGTGAGAGTCAAGTAACTTGCTCAAAATCATTTAGTTTTTGTATGATTTGGTCAAATGTTCTTTAGCATTAAGAAACTATAACATTAATGTCTTCTATGCAACATCTACCACTCTGTTGGGAAATGGTGTGTAATGAACTTAGTTTTAAAATTCTCTTAACAGAATACTTTAGATAGTTATCATTTGGAATTGGTCTTTAAGATGAAATTTGTCATCCCTATTGCTGAATCTTTAAAAATGCATTGACTTGAAATTATTTATAGGATTATGTTTTTGGATGAACAGTTAATTCTGCTCATGTCTTTCTCTTTTCCACTTAAGTAGTAAGATAACTTGGCCTGAGGATAGTTCAGAATAGGTCATGCTGGCATTTTTAAAAAGTAATTTTCAGAAGGAGTAGCTCCATATAAAAAGCTGTTGAGAAAAGTCATTCCAATTTTCATTTTTAAATGGCCACCATATACTATAATTTCTTTTTAAACTTAGTGCTTTATGATGCTGAAAGGAGATGTCAGCAGACGGTGCATGTGGCGTGCTCAGTAGCCTCAGTTGTGCCTGACTCTTGTGACCCCATGGGCGCCAGCCAGGCTCCTCTGTCCGTGAGATTTTCTTGGAAGACTACTGGAGTTGGTTGCCATGCCCTCCTCCAAGGGATCTTCCTGACCCAGGGATCAAATCTGTGTCTCCTGCATTGAGGTAGATTCTTTACCACTGAGCCACCAGGGTTAGGCCAAATCATTTATCTTAGAGTAAGATTAGATATAGATGAAACTTGGTATGAGTTGTTTAAGGAAAAATAAGAGTTATAGTAATAAGAAAAACAGAAATTAATATTTGGATTCCTTTGTAAAGGAATAAGGGTAATTTGTTTTTAACTTACATCTTTTAGTGTGAATTTTTTGAAAGTTAAATGTAATTACTGTCATATAAGTGAGTTTAATGTATGGGGTAGAAATTGGTTATATTTATGTTTTCTTTTCATAGATAGCATATTAAATTTCATAGGTATCATATTAAATTATTTATTTTGTGAATTGATTCTGTGAGAATCAAATTTCAAAAGAAGAAAAACATCCTATACTTAAGTAAGCATAAAATAATTTTTTAAAAATTCTTCTCTCATCATTTTTATTTTGATCACATAGGTAAAATTAGCTTGTGGTGGAATATTGAAATATTATTTTGAGCATGACATTACATACTTGAAAGAAAATAAGTTCCGCTTTACATATGAATATTAGTATATTCTTAGAAGTTTTAGAGGAGTTTTAACTAAAGCAAGGTTTTGAAAAAATTTTATATTTTTAGTTTGTCTTGGCAGTGATACTTCTGTGGGTTGCTCTAGAGAAGCACCTCATTGTTGAGATTCTAAGTGAAGGATTATAGAGAACTGTGGTTGTATTGAGAAAACTGTTTCCTTTTTTCCGTCTATATAATATTGTCTCATAGATGGTTAGAGTAAAAAAAATCTGCAGTTCTCTTATTTAACAGAAAGCTAAGCAAAAAATGACTGTGAGAACCTTTATGTTTAAGGTCCACTTTTGCCAGCATTGTAAAAATGTGCTGATATAAATCCTAGCTACCCTGGATTAATTTTTTTAGATTTACTGAAATTCCAAATTTTAATGAAAATTTAGAAATTTAGGAATGATGATGTATACAGATATTTGTTTGAATTTCACAGTGTGGAAAATAGTAGACGTTGTATGTGGATAATTAAATCTTTTCATCCATAAGCTGTGTTACTATGTTAAAATATTTTCAGGTCTTAAGAGACAAAATAGAAATGTTCTCTGGAGAAGATAAGATTAGGAAGGAAATAAGCTCAAGTGAGAACATACCTTCTCCAAAGTTAAATCTATTCAACTTTAATAGCTTTCTAATCATTGTTATTTGTGATGTTGGTGTGGCACCTTAAGAAGTTAGTTTCTGTATTAGTTTCTGTAATATTCAAGAGTTTTTAGAGAAAAAACTTAGGATGCAAAGAAATGATTTCTCATCTAAACTCCCTCATCCCATTCTCTTCCCCAAGGACAATCTTGTGTGTTTTGAGGGAGCAGAGTATCACCAGGGTAGATGCAGCTGGGAGGGGTGGCTTTAAAGAAGCTACCAATGTTTAGGCTTCAGACCAATTCAGTAATAAGCTGAAGCTCAAGCACTTGCATTTTTAATACCTTTGTTGAGGTGTTATTGATTTTCAATAAACTGCACATATCTAAAGTATATACATTGATATATTTTGACATGTGTTTATACCTATGAAATCATCACAACAATCAAGATAATGAAAGTATCGATTGCCTCCAAAAGTTTTACATTCTCTTCTGTCATCCTTCTTTCTGCTCTTCCCTGTTTCCCCTTCCCAGGTTATCACGGTTCTGCTGCCACTACATACTAATTAGCATTTTCAGAATTCTCTGTATATGGAATAATATAATTAATGTAAATTATGTAATGTTTAGCCTCTTTCACTTAGCATAATTATTTTGAAGTTCACTGACATCACTGTGTATGTTCATAGTTCTTTCTTTTTCTATTGTCTTTAGGAGTACTCTGTCATATGCATGTAGCTCAATACGTTCATCCTTCCAGTTGTTGGCAGATGTTTGTTTCCAGTTTCTCTGTTATGAATAAAGGCACCATGAACATTTGTCTTTGTTTTGAACATATGTTTTCATTTCTCTTGAGAAAATATCTAGGTCAGTTTTGTTGATAATGTTGTTCAGGTCTCCTTTGCAAATTTTTTGTACGTATTCCATCAGTTGAGAGAGAGGTCTTGAAATCTCTGCTTGTATCTGTGGGGCTGCCTTTTTAAAACCAACTTTATTGAGATATAACTTGCATAATATACAGTTTATCCATTTAAAGTATACAGTTCAGTGTTTCTTAGTATATTCACAGAGTTGTGCAAACATGACCATGATTAGTTTTAGAACACTTCATCACTTCAGAAAAAACCCGGTGTCCATGAGCAGGCCTCCCTTTCTCCGTACCCTCCCAGCCGTATACAACCACTCATCTGTCTTTTCTCTCATAGATTTGCCTGTTCTGGACATTTTATAGAAGTGGAATACAATATGTGGTCTTTGTGAATGGTTTCTTTCACTAAGCATATTATTTTCAAGGTTCATCTGTGTTTGAGCCTGTACCAGTATGTGAACTTTACCATATTTTATCCATTCATTAGTTTATGAACATTAGGTTTTCTCCACTTTTTGGCATTTGTGAATAATGCTACGTTAGGTATTTGTGTACAGGTTTTTGTGTGAATGTATGGTTTCATTTCTCCTGGGTGTACATCTAGGATTGGAATTTTTGGGTCATATGGCAACTTTCATATGGGCTTCCCTGGTGGCTCAGATGGTAAAGAATCTGCCTGCAACACAGGAGAACTGGGTTCGATACATGGGAAGATTCCCCTGGGGAAGGGAGTAGCTACCCACTCCAGTGTTCTTGCCTGGACAATTCCATGGACAGAGGAGCCTGGTGGGCTACAGTCCATGGGGTCGCAAAGAGTTGGACACAGCTGAGCGACTAACACATGGTAACTTTATTTTTAACCTTTGTGTAAAACTATCAGACAATTTTCCGAATTGGCTGTACCATTTTACATTCCCGTTAGGTTTATTTTGTTTTGCAATCCTGTCAGTTTTTGCTTCTTTTGTTTTGAAGGTCTGTTCTTAAATTCACAAATCTTTAGGATTGTTTTGTCTTCTTAATAAATTAGCTGTTTTATCATTATGAAATGATCTGCTTTATCGCTTGTCATATTTTTTGTTCTGAAACCTACTGTGTCTGATATTAATAATTCAGCTTTCTTTTGATTAGTGTTAGTATGGTAACTCTTTTATTTGTAATCTGTTTATACTCTCATATTTAAATTAGGTTTCTTACGTGCAGCATGGGGTTTGGGGTCTTGCTTTTATCCAGATTTGAGTCTACTAGTTGAGGTGTTTAGACTATTTCTGTTTAATGCGACTATGAATATGGTTCTTTTAAATCTGCCATCTTATTGTTTTTCTCTTTGACTCATCTATTCTTTATCCCGCTTTTCCTACTTTTCTCCCCTCTTTTTAATTAATTACATTTTTAAATTTGTCTCCTTTGTTGGCTTAGTAGTCATAAATCTTTGTTATTTCAGTGTTTGCCTCAGCATTTATAGTATACATGTTTAAGCTTATTATAGGGATTTTTTTTTATTATAGGGATTTATCAATTAATTCTGGTACATATTATTTGTATTACATACTTCTAATGCATAATTTTAAATTAGGTATATATGTTCAAAAAATATTAATAACACCATTATGGCATAATTTTTTAATGTTCCTTTTTAAGAATAGTGTTTTTCTTTTGTTTGTAAGATATTTGGTCTGTAACTGTTTTGAATTTTGGTGCTCGAATGAAATTCACACTTTATCATTAATAACAATACCTCTTATTTATATAGCTTCACAGTTTGTCATACACAGCAGAGTGGTAAGAAAGTAAGTCATGGGTTATTGTATCATTTTATGGAATACAGAATAGTCTCTTGCTTTTAAGAAATTTCTGAGTCACAGAGCTGGACCCCAAGTTTTATAGTTCTTTATCAATGCTGTTTTTATGTATATGTTGAGTATATGATTAGAACATAAAGAGAGAAATAATTACTTGACTTTCCAGTCTACTGATGATTCTTCTTATTGTTTGTTTTTAACTTTATAGTCTATGGCAGAAGTTCTTGCTAAAAAAGAAGAGCTAGCAGATCGTCTAGAAAAGGCCAATGAAGAAGCTATTGCCAGTGCTATTGCTGAAGAGGAACAGTTAACTAGAGAAATTGAAGCTGAAGAAAACAATGATATCAACATTGAAACTGACAATGACAGTGATTTTTCTGTGAGCGTTTAGCATTTTTATTCTCTGGGTGATTGAGATATACAATAAACAATAGGAAATCCTTTTAAAGCACTTTACCAAGTGTTTTTTATATATGATGCAATTGACAAGCTGGAAGTTGGTTTCTCATTTTACAAATGAAATTGAACCTCAGAGTAAGTAAATACATAACATTTCTCAGATTATAAGTGTATAGATTAAAAAAGAATCTAAGATATCTTTTTCTATTCTACTGATAAAAAGCAAATGATACATTGCCTTGCTGTCACTAAACGCTCATGATATATATGTTGATGAGAGGGATTTCTTAAAGAATGAAAGTAACTGTGAATCTTTCAAACATTTTTCTATTAAATTTTAATGCCCAACAAGTACTTTTGAGCTTTTCTGATGTATACTCTGAATATTTCAGAGTTTTATGTAGTAATAGTTTAAGGTCAATACTTTTCTTTTAAAATTATTTCATTCATTTCTGCTGTTAATGTTGGTGTTGGACTGTTTGCTAAATGAAATATATGAGCAATAGATAGGAAAATTTCATTTATAGTTCCTTTTATTAGTTCATAATTGGTTCAACTATTTTTCAATTTTTCTTATTACATTTTAGGCCAGCATGGGCAGTGGCAGTGTATCTTTCTGTGGTATGAACTGGAATGATGTCCTTGCAGATTATGAAGGTAGGTAATTTATGTGTGCATGTTTGTATGTGTGTGTGTTGTATGTATAGGTAGAGCGGTACAAAATAGATTATGTTAATACATGTGGTTTTTGTATAAAATGAATAATTTAGAGTAGGATGCCTTTTAAAAATCGGTTCTCAAAAATTGGTTTTATAGAATTACGTGGTTAAACAGTTAACAGAGGTTTTCTTTTTTCTGAAAATAGCTCGTGAATCTTGGCGGCAAAATACATCCTGGGGGGATATTGTAGAGGAAGAACCTGCTAGGCCTCCAGGACATGGAATTCATATGCATGAAAAACTTTCCTCACCATCTCGTAAAAGGTCTGGCCTTTGAAAATTAATTTGAAATATTTCACAGAAAGGGAGCTAGCCATTCTTAATTATTAAATGGAGTCGTTACATACTGATACTATTTTAAGGTACATTATTCAGGACAGTTTCAGATCTTTTGAAAAGTGACAATGTTTTACTGAAATGTTAGGCCAAATTAATTTTGTATATTGTTTATATTTATTTTAAGAACTTTGAAGACCAAAGAAGATATTTTTGGCTTTATCATGTAAACATTTGTGTCTCTTGTCCATTTGTTTGTATTAATAGAACAATTGCAGAATCTAAGAAGAAACATGAAGAAAAACAAATGAAAGCACAGCAGCTAAGGGAAAAGTTACGTGAACAGAAAACATTAAAGCTTCAGAAATTGTTAGAAAGGGTGAGTTTTTAATTTTTAAAGAATCATGATTGCCTTAAAGTGCTGGGCTTATTTTCATACTAACTTTTTCTGCTTTCAGAGAAGCTGAAAGACCAGTAAAAATAAATTTACTAGAAAATAAAAGAATTTCTATCTACTGAAAAATTACCTGTACCTTTCTAAAAAAAGAAATCATAATCTGTCATTCCTAAAAAAGCTAGTAAATTGATGATTTGCAGTTTGCATGGATTATTAAAGCTGCACTTTGTCTTTTGCCATTTTCATTGGGGGTTTCCTTGGTCAGTCTTGTGCAAAATGTTCAATGAATTGGTAGGATAGTTTTGAACCTGAGATGGTCAGATTTTAATAAGCAGGGTACTAATTAGATTTATGGGGCTTCCCTTGTGTCTCAGACGGCAAAAGAATCTGCCTGCAATGTTGGAGTATTTAGAGCAGTGTAACTTTTGGTCATTGTGGTTTAGTGGAAAGAACATGGACTCTAGAGATAGCCAGTCTGGTGAAATCCTGATTTTAGCCACATGATAGCATGTGGTGGGTGCCCTTGGCAAATTACTTATGATATTGCCTTTTAATTTCTTTATCCATAAAATGGCATTTGTAACTGTTAACCAGCTGTGTTGATGAATGTAGCAAGTATGTAAAACTGTAGCATGGTACTTGGGTGACTGTTGTTCCATATATATATATGGTCATTCTTATTGTTAATTACACATGGCAGATGTGAGTACTGTGTTAGTTATGTAGGCTGTGTAACAAAGGACCTCAAGACTCAGCAGTTTAAAACAACACACATTTATTAGCTCACAATTTCTTGGGCATGGAAACTGGAAGTGGCTTATGTTGTGATTTTTTTGTTTGTTTGTTTGTTCAGAGTCTCTCGTGAGGTTGCAGTCAGTGTGTTGGCTCAGGCAGCAGTTGTTTGGAAATGAAAGATCCACTTTCAGATCCCTCATGTAGCTTTTGGCAGGCCTGGGGTCCTCTTTAGTGGTTGGTTGTGGACCTCCATTTCTTGACATGTGGGTCTTTCCACAGCCCAGTGTTCTCATGACATGGCTGCTACCATTGCCACAGAATAATCTGAGAGAGAAAAAGAGAGAATGAATAAGTGAGCTGCCAAAATGGAAGCTGCATTGTCTTTTCATAACCTAATCTTAGAAGTGATGTACTATCACTTTTGCTGAATTATATTGCTCCTTGGAAGGAAAGTTATGACAAACCTTGACAGTGTATTAAAAAGCAAAGACATCACTTTACTGACAGAGGTCCACATAGTCAAAGCTATGATTTTTTCCAGTGGTTGTGTATGGATGTGATATTTGAACCATAAAGAAGGCTGAGCACCAAGAATCGATACTTTGGAATTGTGCTGGAGAAGGCTCTTGAGAGTCCCTTGGACAACAAGGAGATCCAACCAGTCCGTCCTAAAGGAAGTCAGTCCTGAATGTTCATTGGAAGGACTGATGCTGAAGCTGAAGCTCCAGTACTTTGGCCACCTGATGCAAAGAGCCAACTTACTGGAAAAGACCCTGATGTTGGGAAAGATTGAAAGCAAAAGAAGAAGGCACCAGAGGATGAGATGGTTAGATAGTATCACCAACTCAGTAGGCATGAATTTGAGCAAACTCTGGGAGATAGTGGAGGACAGAGGAGCCTGGCATGCTACAATGCATGGGGTTGCAAAGAGTCAAACACAATTTAGTGACTGAACAACAACAGATTGGTCACAGTCCTGATAGAATGTGGGAGGGGAATATGCAAAGGTCTGAATACCAGGTGACTGGGATCATTTGGAGCCATCTTGGAGTCTGTGTACGACAAAGACTTGGCACAGCACGACAGAAGCCATGTGGCCCCTGTAGTGTGTTAGTCACTCAGTCATGCCTGATCCTTGCAACCCTGTGGGCTGTAGCCCGCCAGGTTCCTCTGTCCATGAGATTCTCCAGGCAAGAATACTGGAGTGGGTTGCCATTTCCTTCTCCAGGGGATCTTCCCAACTCAGGAATGGAACCCGGATCTCCTGCATTGCAGGCAGATTCTTTACCGACTGAGCTATGAGGGAAGCCCTCTCCTGTAGTATAGGTAAACTCTTTTGTTTACCTTTTGGTCCTAGAAAGGAGGACTAATAGGCATAGGTTAAAAGTATTTTCATTCCTTTTGTGTGTTTTAAAATTGGGAGAGATAATTAGATCGAATAGTTTGATTGTAAAAATGAGGTGACATAAGATTCTCCTTAATGCAGTAGAAAAGTTGGTGGGAAAGGAAGAAAATCTGTAATTTTTCTCTTTACATGAATCTCAAGAATTTAATTATTTTTATTTTAATCATTTAGTTTGGATAAATCAAGTATGAAAAACAGTCTCCTTGTAATGGGGTTCTACAAGAATTAATATATTTTTTCATTTTAAGCTTCAGAAAAGTGTTCTAACACAATTATACTTTCCCTTCTTACTGTGTTTTTAATACAAACAAAATTACATAGTTTATTTTCTCACTATATAATATAATCTCCAGATAATTCACGCAAACACAATAATAAATTCTTGAAATTGTACAAGACATTAGAAGTTCTCTGGTTTAATTTTCCCATCAATGTCAGTATCACTTCAATTAATGCAAATGATAAATCTCACCTTCCATTTGTACAGTGGTTATTTTTTCATTACTGTTGTTACCTATATGGTCTCATATGATCACAACAGTACTTCTGTGAGGCACACAGAGTTGAACAGATCCTGAACCCCATTTTATAGATGTGAAAACTGAATCTAGGAGAGACTAAGGGCTGTCTCCAGTGTCATATGACCAATCATTTGCAGAGCTGGGGCTTTAAGGACCTGTTTTTACCTCCTATTTCAGTGCTCTTTCTGCATCATACTTTTTAAGGTGGTTAAATCCATTGTTATGTAGCTAAAATTCAACTTAAATGTTAGTTTTCTTTCCATTCGTGTTAAGTCAGCATTGATTTTCTTTATTCTTTTTGGTGCTGGTTCTAATATGTTGAAGCACAGGATAAGTCTTTTACTTCTCCTGTTTGATATTGTTTTAAGGAATTAAATGCAGGTATCATAATTATCTTTATTCTTCTATAAGCAAAACTCAGTGTGTTCCTTCAGAGAATGTTCTTATGCAGATAATTGTGACTTTTCAAACTTCTCACCATTTTTTAATTTCTAGGGTAAAATTACTCATTTGTCTTGAATTTGAGTTATAGAGACAATGTTTATAAGGATAAAAAATACTATTTTTAAGTGTGCTCATACTGCAATATAATAATAACAGCAAATATTTCTCTTGAGCAGTATCTAATGTACTATTCTAAAAGTTTTACGTATATTGACCGACTCAGTCTTTAAAACCTATGAGTTAGATACTACTACTGTTCTCTTTATAGATGAGGAAACCAAGATGTAGGCTAAAAAAGTTATCCAGTTTACACATCTAGCAAGTGACTGGTAGATTATGAACTGTCAGGCTTTATAGTCTGCGTTCTTAATAATTAGTCATGATCTTTAGATCTTTCCTGGTTCTTCACTTTGTAATTCCTAAGCTGTTTACCTGTTTGAACTTCTTGTCAAATGACTGTGTATGCTGAAATTAATAATGTGATAATTCACTGCATATAGGAGAAAGAAGTCCGGAAGTGGAAAGAAGGGTTATTAGACCAACGACGTAGGATGATGGAAGAGAAATTACTTCATGCTGAATTCAAACGAGAGGTACAGTTACAAGCAATTGTTAAAAAAGCACAAGAAGAAGAAGCTAAGGTATGTATTAGGTGTTTTGAACATTGAATTAGTTGCTCAAGTACTTTTTCAATTGTTACATGAGAAGTTAATATTTATCAAGTGTTTATTCGGTACCAGAATAACAGCATTTTTACAGGCTCATTTGAAACTTATTATGTACAATATTTTATTCTTAAAATAATCCTATGAGATATATATTATTTTTATAGCTTTATTGAAGTATAATTTACAGATAATAAATAACACATATGTGAAGCATCAGTTTGATGAGTTTTGACATGTATTCCTGAAACCATCAGTATAATGAAAATAATAAACCGTTCCATCACTCTCAAAAGTTTCTTCATACCTCTTTGTAATTCTTTCCTTCCTCCAACTCTTTTACCATGCAATTGCTGATCTGCTTTTTGTCACTATGGATGTTAGCATTTTCCAGAATTTTATATGAATGGAATCATAGAGTAAGTACTCTTTCCTCTGGAATCTTTCACTCAGCATAGTTAGTTTGAATTCTATCCATGTTGTTGTGTATATCATTTCCGTTGCATTGCTGAGAAGGATAACATTGTGTAGAAATACTGTAGTTTGTTAATCCAGTCACTTGTTGATGGACATTTGTTTTCATTACAGTTTTTGGCTATTGTAGATATAGCTGCTGTGTAAATTCATGTACAAGCCTTTGTGCAGATGTGTGCTTTTATTTTCTTCGGTGAATACCCAAGAGTGGATTGGCAGAATACTATGAGAAGTTTAATTTTTAAAGAAACAGTTTATATACTCTTACCAGTAGTACATGAGTGTTCTAGTTAGCCACATTCTCAGCAATACTTGACATGGTTACACATTGTAATTATAACCATTTCATATTAGTCTGTATTTATAGCTCTCATGTGGTTTTAATTTGCTTTTTGAACATCTATTTATGTGTGTATTTTTTCTATCCGAAGCTCTTATTTGGTGCAGTGTTTATTCAGATATCTGTTGATTTTTAAAAGTTAGATTGTTTTATTGTTATTCAAACAGGTGTTTTTTTAGCTTTTTTGAGGTATAATTAACATGAAATAGATACTTACATGATGATTTGATATAAATATACATTGTGAGAGAATTCCCCTCATTGAGTTAATTAACATATTCATCACCTCACATAGTTATCTTTTGTGTGTGTGTGTGAACATTTCAGTTTTCCCGTATCATATTTTAATTATACAATACAGTGTATCAACTATAGTTACCATATTATACATTAGATGCTCAGGTCTTATTCATTGTATAACTGAAAGTTTGTGTCCTTTTACCAATCTCTTCCTATTTCTGTCTGTCTCCTTCCGGCCCCTGGCGAATAATTTTCTACTCTCTCTTTCTTTGAGTTTTTTTTTTTTTTTTTAAATTGAAGTTTCAGTTCAGTTCAGTCACTGTCATGTCTGGCTCTTTGCAATCCCATAAACCACAGCACGCCAGGCCTCCCTGTCCATTACCAACTCCTGAAGTTTACCCAAACTCATGTCCATTGAGTCGGTGATGCCATCCAACCATCTCATCCTCTGTCGTCCCCTTCTCTTCCTGCCTTCAATCTTTTGCAGCATCAGGGTCTTTTCAAATGAGTCAGCTCTTCGCATCAGGTGGCCAAAGTATTGGAGTTTCAGCTTCAACATCAGTCCTTCCAATGAACATCGAGGACTGATCTCCTTTAGGATAGACTGATTGGATCTACTTGCATTCCAAGGGACTCTCAAGAGTCTTCTCCAACAGCACAGTTCAAAAGCATCAATTCTTCGGCGCTCAGTTTTCTTCATCCAACTCTCACATCCATACATGACCACTGGAAAAACCAAGCTTTGACTGGACGGACCTTTGTTGGCAAAGTAATGTCTCTGCTTTTTAATTGCTGTCTAGGTTGGGCATAACTTTCCCTCCAAGGAGTAAGCGTCTTTTAATTTCATGGCTACAATCGCCATCTGCAGTGATTCTGAAACCAAAAAAAAAATAAAGTCAGCCACTGTTTCCACTGTTTCCCCATCTATTGCCATGAAGTGATGGGACCAGATGCCATGATCTTAGTTTTCTGAATGTTGAGCTTTAAGCCAACTTTTTCACTCTCCTCTTTCACTTTCATCAAGAGGCTCTTTAGTTCTTCTTCTCTTTCTGCCATAAGGGTGGTGTCCTGCATATCTGAGGTTATTGATGTTTCTCCCGGCGATCTTAACTCCAGCTTGTGTTTCTTAAACTCAGCATTTCTCATGATGTACTCTGCATATAAGTGAAATAAGCAGGGTGACAATATACAGCCTTGATGTACTCCTTTTCCTATTTGGAACCAGTCTGTTGTTCCATTTCCACTTATAACTGTTGCTTCCTGACCTGCATACAGGTTTCTCAAGAGGCAGGTCAGGTGGTCTGGTATTCCCATCTCTTTCAGAATTTCCCACAGTTTATTGTGATCCACACAGTCAAAGGCTTTGGCATAGTCAATAAAGCAGAAATAGATGTTTTTCTCGAACTCTCTTGCTTTTTCGATGATCCAACAGATGTTGGCAATTTGATCTCTGGTTCCTCTGCCTTTTCTCAATCCAGCTTGAACATCTCAAAGTTCACGGTTCACGTATTGCTGAAGCCTGGCTTGGAGAATTTTGAGCATTACTTGACTAGCATGTGAGATGAGTGCAATTGTGCTATAGTTTGAACATTCTTTGGCATTGCCTTTCTTAGGGATTGGAATGAAAACTGTCCTTTTCCAGTCCTGTGGCCACTGCTGAGTTTTCCAAATTTGCTGGCATATTGAGTGCAGCACTTTCACATCATCATCTTTTAGAATTTGAAATAGCTCAACTGGAATTCCATCACCTCCACTAGCTATGTTCATGGTGATGCTTCCTAAGGCCCACTTGACTTCACATTCCAGGACATCTGGCTCTAGATGAGTGATCACACCATCGTGATTATCTGGGTCGTGACGATCTTTTTTATACAGTTCTTCTGTGTATTCTTGTCACCTCTTCTTAATATCTTCTGCTTCTGTTAGGTCCATACCATTTCTGTCCTTTATTGAGCCCATCTTTGCATAAAATGTTCCCTTGGTTCTCTAGTCTTTCCCTTTCTGTTGGTTTCCTCTATTTCTTTGCAGTGATTGCTGAGGAAGGCTTTCTTATCTCTCTTTGCTATTCTCTGGAACTCCACATTCAAATTGAAGTATAGTTGATTTAGAATATTACATTAGTTTCATGTAGGCAATATATTGATTAAGTGTTTTTACAGATTATACTCCATTGTTAGTTGTTGCATGATAATGACTGTGATTTCCTATAATAGAAATATATAAAATTTGCTTCTATATTTTATACATAGTAATTTGTATTAATTCTGTACCCCCAATTTGCCCCTTCCCCTCCCCCTTCTCTTTGGTTACCACTAGTTTGTTTTCTGTATCTGTTTCTGTTTTGCATATATATTCATTTGTATTATTTTTTAGATACCTCATAGAAGTGATATCATATAGTATTTGTCTTTCTTTGTCTGACTTATTTCACTGAACATAATATTCTTTAGGTTCATCCATGTTACTGTAAATGGCAGAATTTCATTCTTTTTATGGTTGAGTAATACTCCATTATACACACGCACACCTCACACATCTTCTTTATTCATTCATCTGTTGATGAGCCTTTCAGTTTGTTCAATATCTAAATAGAAATTCAGTAAAACAATGATGCTTTTTGATCCTGTAGACCAGTTGGACTTAATAGATATATATAGGACATCATATTCAAAAACAGCAGAATACACATTCTCTTCAAGTACACATGGAATGTTCTCCAGGATAGATCACATACTAGACCATAAAACAAGTCATAACAAATATAAGAGGATAGAAATTATATCAAGCATTTTTGCTAACCACAGTGGTTAGCAAACTGGAAATCAGCTACAGAAAGAAAAATCTGTTTTGATGAGTTTGATTTTTTCTTTTATATTCCAAATATAAGTGATATGATACAGTATTTTTCTTTCTCTATCTGGCTTATTTCACTTTAGTATAGTACCCTCAAGGTTCATCCATGTTGTAGGAAATAGCAGGATTTCTTAAAAGATTTTGTATATTTTAGATTTTAGCATCTATGTTTTGCAAATGTTTTTTCTCAGTCTATGGATGGCCTTTTTATTTTCTTAAAAGTGTCTTTTGAAGCTTTAAAAATTGGAAAGGTCCAATAGACCTTTTTTCCTATACTTTGTGTTTTTTATCCCTTTTAAACAGAAAAAGAGACACAGATGTACAGAACAGACTTTGGGACTCTGTGGGAGAAGGCGAGGGTGGGATGTTCTGAGAGAATAGCATTGAAACAAGTATACTATCAAGGGTGAAACAGATCACCAGCCCAGGTTGGATGCATGAGACAAGTGCTCAGGGCTGGTGCACTGGGAAGACCCAGAGGGATTGGATGGGAAGGGAGGTGGGAGGGGGGATCCGGATGGGGAACACGTGTAAATCCATGGCTGATTCATGTCAATGTGTGGCAGAAACCACTACAATACTGTAAAGTAATTAGCCTCCAACTAATAAAAATAAATGAAAAAAAAATCATTAGGTAAATTTAAGATCACTAAGATTTTCCCTTAAGTTTTCTCTAGATGTTTTCAATTTTATGATGATATCTGTTCCATTTTGAGTTAAATTTTGTATATGGTGTGAAATAAAGTTGTGGTTCATTTTTTTTATATGGATATCTAATGTTCCATTATCATTGTCAAAGAGGCCATCTTTTATATAATGAATTGCCTTGGATATTTGTTGAAAAGCAGTTGGCCATATATGTGTGGGTTTGTTTCTGATTTTCTGTTCTGTTACATTTAACTTTATGCCTATTTTTAGACCAATAACACTTTATTACTCTACCTTTATAAGTCGTGCAATCAGAAAGTATAAATCCTTAAGTTGTATTTTCTTCTAAAATATTTTTGCTATTTTAGGACAATATTGACTAGTTGTAATGACAGCTGACATCATTGCCATGTTCCCAGTTTTAGGAAGAAAGCATTCAGTCTTTCACCATTAAGTATAATATTAGCTGTGGATCTTTCAGAGATATTCTTTATTAGATTGAGGAACTTCCTTTCTATTCCTAGTTACTAAATTTTTTACCATGGAGTTTGAATTTGTTTGCTTGCTTTTTCTGCATTTATTGAGATAATGTTATGTTTTTTCAATGGTGAATTTCAGTACTTGATTTTCAAATACCAAAGTGTGTAGTTCTAGGATAAACCTCACATGGTCATGATATAAAAACATTTTTATATTTTGGAGAGCTTGGTTTGCTAAAATTTTAAGAATTGTTGGATCAGTATTTGTGAGGGGTTTTGATTTTCCTAGTTTGTTGAGTGCTTTTATCCTGAAGGATACTGTATTTTGTCAAGCACTTTTTCTGCATCTGTTGCCAGAATAATGTGGATATCTCCTTTGTTCTTTTGCTTGGTGTATTATATTATTCATGTAATTTATATATTTTTGTCTAATTTTTTAGTTGTTTAAGGTAGAAAGGTACATCTGGACCCTCTTACTCCATTATAGTTGGAAGTGGACGTTCTGAACTATGTATTGTTTTTATATTTTAGAGGAGCAATCTGAAAGCAAATTGTTGATGCTCACAGCCAGAATTAAAATCCTGGTGTTTGTTGTTCCAAAGCCTGGGCTTTTACCACTATTCTTATTATTGGTTTAGTATTCTCATTTTGTGGTCTTTTTTTCATATGACTTTTATGAATTTTGATTTGTCTACTTGCTTAATATATTTATTTTCATTATAATCTCATTAAGCCAGAGGTCAGGAAGATCCCCTGGAGGAGGGCATGGCAACCCACTCTAGTATTCTTGCCTGGAGAATCCTATGGACAGAGGAACCTGGTGGGCTATAGTCCATAAAGTCGCATGCAGCAAACCAAGTGACTCCTGTAAACATAATAACCCAAGCTATAGTTTTAAGTAGTTTCAGTCAAGATAAATGATCAACTGCTGATTGTGTTTACATAAAGATATCAGCTGCCATTTGCAGTTTAAAACATTCTTAATAATCCCAGTTAACTAAGAGAAGTGTATACTACAATTTTTCCTAATATGAAGTACTTCTTTAAAACCCTACTACCAATATCTGCCCTATTGGTTCTCTTAATTTTCATTGCTTTCTCTTCGATAATCTCTGAAATCCTATTTTGAAATGTATTACATATACAAAGAAGATAAAAATAGACAATCTAGTTTTTTTTTCTCTCATTCATTTAAAATTTTATGAATGAATTGTTCTTAGTGTAATTACATAAATATCTTAACAGTTTGTGTGGAACATTATCAGTTATTTTTATCCCCAGACATTTTAATCTGTGAAAAAAAACCTCTTCCAATCTTTGGTTTTTTTCACATGCCAGTATTTCCCAGTCTTGCCTGATTGTAACAGTCATCTGAGTTGTTAAAAAGAGAGATTTCCAGGCTTTGCAGGTTTTTTTCAGTAATGCTAGAGTGACCTCCGAGGAGCTTTATTGTTTGTAGTAAGCCTTCCACATGATTCTTAAGATCAGGAAATTTGGTTCCACATATATCAAGGAGTGGCTCCTTCTTCATGTTTGTTTAGTCACATCACTTTCTCCATACACTGCACAAATCATTTTTTTGTGTTTCAGCTCTCTTTTTACCTTTCTTGAAATAATAATAATATGCTGAATATGTTGCTTTTTTCTTCCATCTTCAACATTAAAATGGCTCTGTAAAAATTCATCAATTTTGTCTTTTTCAAATACACATTGATATGACACCTGTCACAATATAATCTAACAAAATTGTTTCAAATGAAGTTAAAGACAACTAAGCACTACTAGAGCCATCTTATGAAAAAAACTGAATTAACTTTTTGGCCAACCCAATATATTAGAATATTTTCTTTTGACTTTCTTAATATAGATGTTATTTTTATATTAGGTCATCTTAACTTGTTCTCCATGTTCAAAAGTTATTACTTATACATAAATTTCATATTTTTAAAGTTCACAGTAACTGTGATTGTAACCAGCCTTTCCTCCATTAGTGATTTCATTTTTTACCATCTTTGTTCTGTTTTCATGCTTAATTAACTGAGTTAATTCTGTGATCATGTTACCTATTCTTAAGTTTCCTTAACTTTCTTGTCTTCCTTTATTTTATCGTTATATCATTTTATCATTTTTTTTGCACCTTTAAATCCAAGTGCATGTTGACTTCTCCTACATTACAGAATTTGCCTAAGAAATTTTCTGCTTCTTCATTGGTTATGTTTTATTCCGGTAGTTTTCAGGAAGTGTCTTATTTATTTACTTACTTATGGTTTTATTGAGATATCATTGACTATCAAAATTATATATATTAAGGTATACAATTGATACTTTGATGTACATATATATTTTGATATAATCACTACATTCAGCTAATTAAAGCATCTGTTACTTGTTACTCTGTGTGTGTGTTAAGATTTCAGATCTATCTTCTAAGAAAATTCCAAGTATATGTTATAGTATTGTTAACTGTTATCACTATGCTGTATGTTATCAGTTCAGTTCAGTTCAGTCGCTCAGTTGTGTCCGACCCTTTGCGACCCCATAAATCGCAGCACTCCAGGACTCCCTGTCCATCACCAACTCCCAGAGTCTTCCCAAACCCATGTTCATTGAGTCGGTGATGGCATCCAGCCATCTCATCCTCTCTCATCCCCTTTTCCTCCTGCCCTCAATCCTTCCCAGCATTAGGGTCTTTTCCAGTGAGTCAGCTCTTCACATCAGGTGGCCAAAGTATTGGAGGTTCAGCTTCAACAACAGTCCTTCCAATGAACACCCAAGACTGATCTCCTTTAGGATGGACTGGTTGGATCTCCTTGCAGTCCAAGGGACTCTTTAAGAGTCTTCTCCAACACCACAGTTCAAAAGCATCAGTTCTTCGGCACTCAGCTTTCTTCACCATCCAACTCTCACGTCCATACATGACCACTGGAAAAACCATAGCCTTGACTAGATGGACCTTTGTTGGCAAAGTAATGTCTCTGCTTTTAAATATGCTATCTAGATTGGTCATAACTTTCCTTCCAAGGAGTAAGCGTCTTTTAATTTCATGGCTGAAATCACCATCTGCAGTGATTTTGGAGCCCCCCAAAATAAAGTCAGCCACTGTTTCCACTGTTTCCCCAACTACTTGCCATGAAGTGATGGGACCAGATGCCATGATCTTAGTTTTCTGAATGTTGAGCTTTAAGCCAACTTTTTCTCTCTCCTCCTTCACTTTCATTAAGAGGCTTTTTAGTTCCTCTTCATTTTCTGCCATAAGGGTGGTGTCATCTGCATATCTGAGGTTATTGATATTTCTCCCTGCAATCTTGATTCCAACTTGTGCTTCTTCCAGCTCAGCATTTCTCATGATGTACTCTGCATATAAGTGAAATAAGCATGGTGACAATATACAGCCTTAACGTACTCCTTTTCCTATTTGGAACTAGTCTGTTGTTCCATGTCCAGTTCTAACTGTTGCTTCCTGACCTGCATACAGGTTTCTCAAGAGGCAGGTCAGGTGGTCTGGTATTCCCATCTCTTTCAGAATTTTCCACAGTTTGTGATCCACACAGTCAAAGGCTTTGGCATAGTCAATAAAGCAGAAATAGATGTTTTTCTGGAACTCTCTTGCTTTTTCGATGATCCAGCAGATGTTGGCAATTTGATCTCTGGTTTCTCTGCCTTTTCTAAAACCAGCTTGAACATCTGGAAGTTCACGGTTCACGTATTGCTGAAGCCTGGCTTGGAGAATTTTGAGCATTACTTTACTAGCGTGTGAGATGAATGCAATTGTGCTATAGTTCGAGCATTCTTTGGCATTGCTTTTTTTTGGGATTGGAATGAAAGCTGACCTTTTCCAGTCCTGTGGCCACTGCTGAGTTTTCAAACATATTCAACTTGTGTAACTAAAACTTTGGACCATTTGACCAGCATTACAGATTGGATTTTTTTCTTCTGTTTTCTTCTGTTTTTCTTCTGTTTCTTTCTGTTTTTCTTCTTTCTTCCCTCTGAATTTTATTTTATGTATTTTGTTTGGAGCATTAGGGTCCCATTTCTTTTTCTTTCATCTTGATTATGCTTCACATGTGACCCTTGATACAGTATGATTAGTTTTCCTTGAGCATACCTGTTTGTCTTATACTTTTAGTCTAGTTTAAGAAATGATTATGTTGTTAATTTACTTATGAAAGTGACTATATGTCATGGAGATTGGGAAGTCTTTTTTAGAACTTCATTCACATGTGAGTTTGACACTTGCTTTGCTTGAAACATATCTAGTGATAGGTTTTATTTCATTTAGCATAGATTCCTGGAGTCTGTACTTCTGTCAGAGAGAGCAGCTCCAGTGTTTAATTCCTGGTTTCACTCTGCCTTTTTTATAATAGTATGCCATCCTTCTGGCTTTCAAGAATGAGGCATTTGATCCCAACTTACATTTTCCAGCTTTTTTCATTAGCTGTACTTTATTCATAAAAACTGTACTCTCTAGCAAAACTTGACTGTTAAGAATCAATATATATAAAGTTGAGGATGAAGTATATGTAGTTCAGTACTTTGTACCTATTTATAGCTTATTTGGTATATGTTGAAGAAAATTGACTTGTATAGTAACTACCAGTATGGTACTGGCACAAAACCAGAAATGTAGATCAATGGAACAGGGTAGAAAGACCAGAGATAAACCCACGCACTTATGGTCACCTAATATATGGCAGAGGTAAGAATATACAATAGAGAAAAGACAGTCTCTTTAATAAGTAGTGCTGGGAGAATTGGACAGCTGCATGTACAAGAATGAAATTAGAATACTCCCTAACACCATGCACAAAAGCAAAGTCAAAATGGAATAAAGACCTAAATGTAAGACTGGACACTATAAAACTTTTAGAGGAAAACAGGAAGAACACTCATCTTTTAGACCCACCTCTTTGAGTAATGAAAATAAAAACAAAAATAAACAAAAGGACCTAATTAAACTTAAAAGCTTTTGCACAGCAGAGGTAACTATAAACAAGATGAAAAGTCAGCTCTCAGAATGGGAGAAAATATTTGCAAACAAAGCAATTGACAAGGAATTAATCTTCAAAATATACAAACAGCACATGCCACTCAATACCAAAAAAAGAAAAACAAACAACCCAGTCAAAAAATGGGCATAAGTCCTAAATAGACATTTCACCAAAGAAGACATACAAATGGCCAAAAAGGACATGAAATGATGTTCAGCATCACTAATTATTAGAGAAATGCAGATCAAAACTACAGTGAGGTATCACTTCACATGGATCAGAATGACCATCATCAAAAATGCTTCAAATAATGATGGAGAGGGGGTGAAGGAAAAGGAACCATTTTGAACTATTGGTGTGAATGTAAATTGATACAGCCACGATGGAGAACACTATGGAGGTTCCTTAAAAATCTAAAGGTAGAACTACCATATGACTCAGCAGTACCACTACTGGGCCTATACCCTGAGAAAACCATAATTCAAAAAGATACATGCACCCCGATGTTCATTGCAGCACTATTTACAATAGCCAGGACGTGGAAGTAACCTTAATTTCCATCTACTGATGAATGGATAAAGAAGTTGTACATATATTCAATGGACTATTACTCAGCTATAAAAAGGAATGAAATTGGGTCATTTGTGGAAATGTGGTTGGACCTAGAGATTGTCATGTAGAGTGAAGTAAGTCAGAAAAAGACAAAAGCCATATGATAGCACTTGTGTGTGGAATCTAAAATATGACACAAAGGAACCTATCTACAGAACAGAAATAGTCTCACAGACATGGAGAATAGACTTGTGGTTGCCAAGGGGAGAGGGCACAGGGGAGGATTGGATTGGGAATTTGGGGCTAACTGTTAGCCCCATAATAACTATTAGCCCTATAGTAGATGCAAACTATTATATATAGAATGGATGAATAACACAGTCATATTGTATAACACAGGGAATTAATGCATATATGTATGTATAACTGAGTCACTTTACTGTAAATCAGTTGTATTTCAGTAAAAAATTTCAGTGGCAGGCCTTTATTTACTCTATTTCTTTATTTACTCTATGGCCTCTGGATTTGTTATATACACTGGATTATTATCCATTTTGGGAATAAATATTGAAATAAAAGACTGTAAGTCATTCATTTTTTGTTCTATGCCTTATACAACTGGTTTATATTATTAAATAAAGACTGTTAAATTTCTTAACATGATGTGTTAAGAATCTGATGTGTCTGATGTGCCTTAGAATGAGCCTAATTTGAAACTCACTTTCTGTGTTTTTTTTTGTTGTTGTTGTTGTCGAAGGTAAACGAAATTGCCTTTATAAATACCCTCGAAGCCCAGAACAAACGCCATGATGTTTTATCAAAATTGAAGGAATATGAGCAGAGGCTTAATGAGTTACAGGAAGAGCGTCAGAGAAGACAGGAAGAGAAGCAAGCACGTGATGAAGCTGTTCAGGTAGAACTTCATTCAGCAGGCATTTGTGAGCACTGTCCATTTCCTAGGCCCTGGGCATAAAAAAAGAAGTCAGCCCTAGATTGGTTTGAAATCAGGAAGTCTGATAGCAAAGGCAGTGTGTACTTCTTCAGATAATGTTATCAGTGTCTTTGTCAATTTGAATCTCTAGTCTCAACCAGATGAAGAGCTAAATTGCTCTGGACAGATTATTATCTATTCTTTTCTAATTAGGTTGGGAAAGAATATGTTCCTTTCGTCTATTAAAAATGGATTGTGTTTGAACCTGTGTATGTAGCCTTAAGGAACTGGGCAATTTTTATGCTTATAACAGGGAGTGCCTGTCATATATTGGGCAGTATCATCAGGTACTTAAACCTCTGTAGCATACCGTAAGTCAGCTACCATTTTCAGAATGGGAAGAAGGGTTAACACGTAAACATAAATGATGTTTTTAAACTATTTTAGATCTTCCTCAAGATCAACTATGAATGCAGACACATACTTTATCTATTAGACTAATATTTCTTTGTTTATTCATTCACTGATCATGTATTGAATTATTGCTGGTATCCATGTGCTGAGCTTTGCTTGTGTGTGTATTAGTCACTTAGTCGTGTTCAACTCTGCGACCCAATGGACTGTAGCCCTCCAGGCTTCTCCGTCTATGGGATTTTCCAGGCAAGAATACTGGAGTGGGTTGCCATTAGCTTTGCTTAAGGACATGAAAAAGATATGTCTTTGATCACAATGCAGAGATGTATATGTAAATAAATCTTAACCCATTAGGATAAGTGTAACAGTAAAAGCGTTTTGGAAGCACAAATGAGAACACATTACTCAAATTGAGACATGAGAAAGTCAAGAAAAAGCTTTCTGGAGGAGATGATGCCTTACCCAACATTTGAGTAATGAGATAGTTGCAAATGGTGGAAATAGGCATTCCATGCAGAAGGAGGTACGGGCGAGTACAGCATGTAGAGTTATAGACTTGATCATGAAGAGCTTTGTTGTTACGTTAAAACTTAGGGATGTTATTAATGTTTTATGCTTCTTTATCTCACTGGTAATTTTAGAAGATTAAAATATCAATACAGCTTTCAAGTTTATTGGTTACTTCATGCTATTTTTGTGTACTAGCAAACAGTCCCATATTCACCCAATCTCTGCTTGATTTGAGTTCAGGGTCTTATTTTAATCTTGAGTGCCAAGCTAACTTATGTTTAAAAATACAGGATGTTACTATTAGAGAAAATTTAGCTTTTTCTATCAAAGAGACAGTAAAAAGTTTCATTATTATCATTTAAAAATTAAAGTTGTCCATTAGCTAATATTCTTAGATGAGTAAATGAAATAGGATATTTGAATTTTTAATTTGTGCCATCTCTTCAGCTTTATTGCTGTTTTTTTTCTGCAGTGGGACCATTTTATACAAATAATCGTTTTGAAAATTGTCACTTTTGAATAACCGTTATGCATTAGTAATTCAGAAATAAATAAATAATGGTCTTTGCCTTAATGGTAAATAATAGAACGGTGTGAAAATGTAATAGAAACCTGTATAGGCTATAGAGGTATCACAGAATAGGGAATAATTAGCTCTGTTGATGAGAGGGGAATGTCAGGGAAAGTTCTCTGGAAGAGGTGACTTCTTAGCTGGATTTTGGGGGAAAATATATGAGTAATATTGTATATTTTTGAAAAGACTTCTGTGGTTACTTTTTCTACATTTATTTTGCAGATTTGAAAAATACAGCAGTTATTTTCTGTTTAAAAATTACTCTTATTTCATTATTTGGAACACTTAATAAGGCTTAAAGGAAAGCAGGTCTTTTCTGAAAGTAGTAAGGGATTTTTTGTAATCATTAACACATTTTTTGATTACTCAGAATTTTCTTTTTTAAAATGTTGAAATTTCTTACGGATTTAATGTTCAATGGAAAATTTAAAACCTATGTACATAAGTTTAATCTATATACTGATAGTAGAAAATTTATTGGTTTTATATACATAAATATATAAAATTAAAAAAAATTTTAAATGTATAGTCATTACTAGATGTGCTAGGCACTAAAGCCAAACATATAAATACAGTAATAGTAAGATACTACCTCAGAGAAGAATTCAGAGAGGCCCCCATCTGCTTTAATTTTACTCTTGAAAAACTCCCAAAATTAATTGTTAAAGGCAATTGTGATTCTTGGTTTTTTTGCAAGTGAAATACTAAATTAATGCTACCATTGTACATTCTTAATTTGCCATTTTTGTTATATAAATTATTGATAGATTAGTTTAATGCCCAATTTCTTAGATAGTCTGCCTTGTCTTCTTGCCATAATCTTTTGATTTGCAGGCATAAAGGGCAGGGTTACAAAATCCCTTCTTTGGCCACCATAAATATATCCTTGACTGTGAAACAAAGTATATGGGAGTCTGAGAGGTTTCAGAAGACTTGAGAGGTAGATGTCTTTCCAGTTCAGTTGCTGTAGGTTTATACTTTATATTTGTAAGCTTACAGATTTATGATGAATATTATTTTAAAACTTATGCTGCATTTGTTTAATAGGTATTTATCAAACTCGTGCTCTGTACAAGATGCTTTTATGGAGTGCAGAGTTTCCTGTCTTTAGGAAACTTATATTTTAGAAAGGAAAATACTAACTGAATTTACTAGTTTTACTCGTTGGTTATACAATTACCAATTTTCTTTTCTACTTATTAAAAACAGAAATTAGAGGATTGGATTTTTTTTGAAATTCAATTATTTCTGTTAGTACAATGCTGGAGCATTTCTTATATCCATAAAAACATTCAACAAGTCGACATTGTATTAATATTTATGTGTACAACTTAGTTACATTGTATATACATATAAAGTAACTGTTTTATATAATATTAGTATGTTTAAGTTATAAGACCAACTTATAATTTTTAAAAGTATATTCCATAAGATTTTGTTTTTATAAAATATTAAATGAGAAGTTCTGGTTTAATTATACTTAAGCTTTATCTTTTTACATTTTAGTGTGGCAGTTGTGTTTTCAGATATACTGCAGATTTTTTAAAAAAAAACTTCAAGTAAATTTGAGGTTAAGAGAAAATTTTCATGTATGATTTTTATTGGAGAAAATTTTCCATACTGGACTTGATTGTTTTTACTCTTCAGTTTTTCAGATAATAAATAGCTAACCAAGTTGCTACATATTATACTTAACTTAGTAGTGAGAGGTAGCTGTAACATTAATCCATGAATAGTATTTCAGAAAGTAATGACTTTAAAATCTATTTGGATACCTTTAACAGTTTGCAGTCTGTGAGATATACTCTTCTGAAATCAGTACATTTCCTCTAGCTCCCAGTCCCCTCTCCAAAAAGAAACAACAAAGAAAGAAAAGAATTAGGTACCCTTTGGTGGTACTACTTTAAAAAGGTTTTTTCCCCCTGCATACATACAACTTCTTGTAGAGATAAAGTTACCATTGTGAGTTTAGTTAATTATTGGAAATATTTACTTACTTCTCTCCTCAGTGTCCTTGAGACAGAAACTGCTTTATTTGCAGTCATTTACTGAACACTTTACTACGTACTAAACACTTTGCTAAGTGCTTACCTATATTAATAATTTAAATCTCACAACAAATGGTGTGTCTTTTTAAGGTAAAATGACTTGCTCAAAGTTATCTAAGTAGTAGTTACTGGAGCCTAGATCAGTGTGTTCTATTTATCATAAGGAGTGTGACCAGGGAGATGTTGTGTAAGCTACCTAGAGAATGGGGATGAATTGAAAGAAATACATTGGTATATTTAGTAATATGGTGAAAATTTCGCCTACTCCTAGCAGGCAAAAATATATACAGGAAGTATATCACAGTGTTTTAATGAAGTATCTTCTACCTTAATAATGATTATAATAAGTAATTACTGAGAATTTAGTATATGCCAACCCCTGTGGTAAGTGCTTTTCATATATTATCTCATACGTTCTTTACAGTATACTTAAAAGTACTATTTTTTTTTTTGTCTTCTAGAAAACTAATTCACATCTATTATGTAACTAGACCAGAGTCACCCGACAGTAAATAATGGAATCAGGAAACAAAATTAGAGAATCTAATGCAGTATCCACTGTCTTATCCACTGTGCTATATTATAATGCCTCTTTGTCCTTGCCACAAACTTGTGCCTGTGTGTGTGTGTGTTCAATTGCTCTGTCATGTCTGACTCTTTGCAACACCATGGACTGTAACTCATCAGGCTTCTCTGTCTATGGGATTATCCCTGCAAGAATATTAGAGTGGGTTGTCATTTCCTCCTCCCAGGGGATCTTCCCCACCCAGAGAAAAAACCCGTATCTCCTGTGGCTCCTACCTTGGCAGGCAGATTCTTTACCACTGAGCCACCTGGGACCCCGGCTACAAGCTTTTCTTCAGTTAAGAAGAAAGCTTAGTTCAGAAATAAATTCTGTTAATTATGCTTTCTTCATCATATTCTGTTATTTCTACAGCCATCTAAACGCAAGGGTTCAGAAGTGATTTAACATAAAATATCAGATTCTCACAGAATATAAATAATATAATATCTACTAAAATAACATTTATTCTTTATTTTTTATTAATTTATTTTAATTGGAGGATAATTACAATATTGTGATGGCTTTTGCCATACATTGACATGAATCAGCCATGGGTGCACACGTGTCCCCCCATCCTGAACACCACCCCCCACCTCCATCCCCACCCCATCCCTCTGGGTTGTCTCAGAGCACTGACTTTGAGTGCTCTGCTTCATGCATTGTACTTGGACTGGACATCTATTTTACATATGGTAATAAACATGTTTCAGTGCTTAAAATAGCATTTATTCTTATAATTATTTTGTAGCACTAATAAATGACATGTGAAAACCAGATATTATTGATACTTGATTTTTGTTTAAATTCTGAGAAACATAATGACAAGTCAGGTATTTGTCTGTCTTGAATATATAAGTCTATGTCCAAGCTGTGTCACTTTAATCATCTTCATATTACACATAATTCTAACATTTTTTAAAACATTTGTGATACTAGGAACGTAAGCGAGCTCTAGAAGCAGAACGGCAGGCCCGTGTAGAAGAACTGTTAATGAAGAGGAAAGAACAAGAAGCCCGAATTGAACAACAGAGGCAAGAAAAGGAAAAAGCCCGTGAAGATGCAGCCCGGGAAAGAGCTAGGTACTTCATTTGCTATCTCTATTTTTGGTCCTGATGAACATTTTGTAGTGAGTGCATATTCAGATCAAATTTTGAAGCTATTTACAATCATGTAGATTTTTTAGAAATAGTCACATATATGGAAATGTTTTATTGAATTTTGATTTCCAGGAATTAAGACACTCTACTTAATATGGAAACCTTTTGAACATTTCTATCGGATGGGAAACTTGATGTTTCAAGATATTTTCAGTTGTAAAAAATAGAATTTGATACTAGCTAACTTAAATATTGCGAGGAAAAGTGACAGGAAGTTAGAGGACCAGGTTTGGACTTGGTCAGACACCAAAGGCTAGGTCATAGGAGCTATAGCAGTGGTCCTTTGGTGGAAGTAATCCAGTTAGCATGTTGTCTTTCTCATTATAATAAATGACACTTAGCCATTCCTACTTTTTAATATCTCTTGTTTAAGATTCAAAGACTAGGACACTCAAAGCTGGTACTCTGGGACAACCCAGAGGGGTGGGGGGGGGTTGGGGGGTGGGAGGGAAGTTCAGGATGGGGAGACACGTGCACCCATGGGTGATTCGTGTCAGTGTATGACAGAAACCACCACAATATTGTAAAGAAATTATCCTCCAATTAAAATAAATTAATTAATTTTAAAAAGATTCAAAGACCACAGACAAAGCATTTAATTGGCCAAATTGATTTGTGCTTTTTGATCTTGTTTATGAAATTTTTTAATATCCTGTGTCATAAGATATTCTTCAAAATGTTATGGTTTTCAGTTTGATATACATTTAGGTTTTATATCCTTTTAAGGTAACTTTTAGATATAGTATGAAAAGGAAAATCTAAATTTATTCATTTGCCTATGATACTCATTTATCATAGCACCATTTGTTGAAGAGTCTAGCTTTTAACCACTGAACTGCCTTGCTACCTGTTCATGATCAATTAATCATAGATGTGACAGTTTATTTCTGGACTCTGTCCTTTTCTTTTGATACCCTTTTCTTTTGATGTCTCTTCTTATTTTAGCACTACACTGTGTTAACTACTGTAACTTTATAGCAGGTTTTGAAAACAAGTAACATAAGTACTCAAGTGTTGTTGTCCTCTTTCAAAATTGCTTTCCAAATAATTTTTTAGGGTATGTTCATCATTTTCTTAAAAATAAAAAGCTTCCAAGCTTTTTTATAGCAACTGCCTTGAATCTGTAGATTGTTATGGGGAGAATTGCCACCTTTATAATATTGTATATTATGATATATGAATATGGTGTGTGTCTCTGTATCTGCTTTAATTTCTCTCAACAATATTTTGTAGTTTTTAGAAAATGGATCTTGTAATTCATTTAATTCATTTCTTAAATTTAGTTCCTTTCTTAAATTTATTAAGTACTCTTTTTGAGGTCATTGAAAATGGAATTATTTTATTTCATTTTTGGTAGTATTTTTGCTATTGTATAGAAATACAATCAATTTTTTTATTTACCTTATTTTACAGTTTTTTAATGATCTTGCCCAATTTTCCTATGAGTGTTTTCCTATTAGTGTTTTCTTTTTTGCTGCTGTTGTTCTTTAGGACATTTTCATAAAGGCTCATGTCATCTGCAAATAGTCCTTGCCTTACTTCTTGCTTTGTAATACGGATGCCTTTAATTTCTTTTTTCTTGCCATATTGCACTGGCTAAATCCTTCAGTACTTTGAATATTCTTACTATTGTTTTTGATGAAAATTCGGCCATTAATCACACTGTTTTGCCACTGTATATGGTGAGGGTTTTTTTGTTTTGTTTTCAGTTTCTTTTTTACTTGGCTTTTCACCAATTTCATTATGATTTGTCTAGATTGTTTTTCTTCATGATTATCCTACTCTATTACATTAGTGTTTTCATCAAATTTTGAAAGTATTTGGCCACTATTTCTTCAGATATTTAATTGTCATTTCTCTTCAGGTTCTTCTGAATTGTAGCAGTTTCTCAGGCTTTCCATGGTTTTGATGACCTTGACAGTACTGAATAGTGGTCAGGTATTTTGTAGCCTTTTCCTCAATTAGGATTTGTCTGATGTTTTTCTCATGGTTATATTGAGGTTATGGTTTTGGGGAGGAAGACCACAGTGGTGAATGTGAATTACCATTTTTCAAATGTCAAAAGTTCATGATATCACCTTGAGTTTTCACTGATTTTGTTAGTCTTAATCACCTGGATAAGGTAGTTTTGTTAGACTTTTCCATTGTATACTTTAATTTTAATTTAAATTTCCAATATACTATCATCCTTGGAAGCAAGTCACTAAGCACTGGCTAAGCTGAAGAGATGGGGAGTTATTCTCTACCTCCTTGAGAGAAGAATTCCTACATAAATTGTGTGCACTTCTTCTGTACAGGATATTTGTTCTCCTATTTATTAAATTCCTGTTTTATATCAATATGTCATTTATACATCAATATTATGGCATTTATTCTGTTACTCAGATTGGTTCATCTTTGGACATTGAGAGCTTTTTCATTTGACCCCCATTTGCCTTAGATACACTTCTTCATTTTGGTTTTTGAGTATATCCTTACTTCCTGGCACTGAAAGATGCTTCAAATTCATCTTATATTTTCCCTGCTGCACCCCTTGAATTAGCCATTTGTTTAAGGATTCCTAGTTTCTTTTGTTGGAAAGTTTTTTAAAAAAATCTTTCTCTATTGAGATTCTCTATCTGTTGAATCATTGTCATGATATTTTTTCCATAGGTTGACATACTGTCTTTTAATTCCTAATAACATATTTATAATAGCTGTTATAGTCCTTGTCTACTAAATGCAACATAAGGCTTCATTCAGAGAAAGCTTCATTTGACTGCTTTTTTCCTAAACATTTTCTTACTTCTTTGGACATCTCAAAGTTTGTGATTGTTTCCTGTCCTGTTCTCTTTGTCTTTGGGAATATTAGCCTTTTCTATCCCTTTAATAACTTATAGATTTTTATACAGGAAAAGAGATAAATGTATATTTTAAATGTGCCATAATTAAATTACAGTTCCAATGAAGTGAAAGTGAAAGTCGCTGAGTCGTGTCTGACTCTTTGCGACCCTGTGGACTACGCAGTCCCTGGAATTCTCCAGGCCAGAATACTGGAGTGGGTAGCCGATCCCTTCTCCAGAGGATCTTCCCGACCCAGTAATCAAACTGGGGTCTCCTGCACTGTAGGCGGATTCTTTACCAACTGAGCTATCATGAACTGTAGTCCGTGGGGTTGCAAAGAGTCGGACACAACTGAGTGACTTTCACTTTCACAGTTCCAGAGATAGTATCTAAACCCATAAATCTATGGCTGATTCATATCAATGTATGACAAAACCCACTGAAATGTTGTGAAGTAATTAGCCTCCAACTAATAAAAAAAAAAAAAAAAAGAAAAGAAAAATAAACCCATTCCTGGGTCCAGAAGCCTATTAGGTTGGTGCAAAAGTAATTGCAGTTTTGCATTGTTGAACTTTTCCCTTTGATATTGGCATACATTCTTAAATGTGGTTATGTTATACATCATTTTAATGCACATTTCTCACTTTATGTTTTTTCTAATGATTTATCACTTGCTGTTTATTTTATATTTATTTTAGACCATAGAAATTATGTTAGACAAAAAGTAAATTCAAGCAATATTTTTATTAAAGTGCAAAATAGATTGTAAAGCAGTAGAGACAACTTGCAACATCAACACATTTGTCCCAGAAACTGCTTAACAAATGTACAGTGCAGTTCAAGAAGTTTTGCAATGGAGATTGAGAGCCTTGAAGATGAGGAGTGTAGTGGCCAGCTATTGGAAGTTGACAATGTCCAATTGAGAGCCATTGTTGAAGCTGATCCTCTTACAACTACACAAGAAATTGCTGATGAATGCAACACTAACCATTCTATGGTAACTTGGCATTTGAAGCAAATTGGAAAGGTGAAAAAGCTCAATAAGTGGGTACCTCATGAGGTGACCAAAAGTTAAAAAAAAAAAAAATGTTGTTTTGAAGTGTCATCTTGTCTTATTCTGCACAACAGCAGCAACCCACTTCTTGATCAAATTGTGACATGCAATGAAAAGGGATTTTATTCGATGATAGGCAATGACCAGCTCAGTGGTTGGACCTAGAAGAAGCTCCAGAGCACTTCCCAAAGCCAGACTTGCACCAAAAAAGGTCATGGTTGCTATTTGGTGGTTTGTTGGCGGTCTGATCCACTACAGCTTTCTGGATCCCGGTGAAACCATTACATCTGAGCAGTATGCTCAGCACATTGATGAGATGACTGAAAACTGCAATGCCTGCAGCTGGCACTGGTCAAGAGAAAGGGCCCAGTTCTTCTCCATCCATGATGATACCTGACTGCATGTCGCACAACCAAAGCTTCAAAAGTTGAACGAATTGGGCCACGAAGTTTTGCCTCATCTACCATTTTCCCGATCTCTCGTCGACTGACTACCACTTCTTCAAATATCTCAACAACTTTTGCAGGGTAAACATTTCCACAAACAGAGAATGCAGAAAATGCTCTCCAGGCATTCACTGAATCCCAAAGCACAGATTTTTGCACTATAGGAATAAACAAACTTGTTTCTCATTGGCAAAAATGTATTGATTTTAATGGTTCATATTTTAATTAATAAAGATGTGTTTGAGCCTAGTTATAATTATTTAAAATTGACGGTCCAAAGCCACAATTACTTTTTCATCAACCTAATATTTGTATAACTAACAATGTCTGTTGCTTCCCAAATGTTTAATGTGCAATAATATATCCAAGACTTAGTAGGCACTCTGAAAAAATGATTTTAAAAGCTCTAAAATACATATGCCTATGTGTCCTAATTATATTTTTTTAACTGCATGAAATTTGTTCCTATAAGCATTGAGTTTATAATTTTTACTATCTTCTTACAGAGACAGGGAAGAACGATTGGCAGCACTCACAGCTGCTCAACAAGAAGCTATGGAAGAGCTACAGAAAAAAATTCAGCTCAAGGTAGGAATGTTATATATTTTACTTTGAAACTTTAGAGCTGTTTTAATGTAGCCTGAGATTAATATTTTTTCTTTTTAACTAATTGTATAAAAATTGGATTAATTTGTGTTACTAATTTTTGGAGTTATGTGGTTTGTCTTTGATCATTTCCAACTCAACTACCTGAAAACAAATTATTTTAATTAGATAAGGCCATTGAGGGAAAAAATGTAAAGAATTTTAACATTTATTGGTTTTACTAAGTATTTGTTAATGACTCGAGGACATTAACTATTAAACTTTTAATATTTATAGACCTCTAATAATTTAGAAATAAAATATTATTTCAGTCCTTATGACTTGCATAATTATAGCTTGGGAGATGATATTTTCTAGAAAGTCTTTGCCATTGGTAGTTTCTAGCAGTGTGAATATTTTACATTATGTCATAATTATTTACATGTTGGGGTTTCACAAGCGTAGTAAATTCCATAGAGTAGAGTATTATTAATCAAAATGTGAACCATTCCAAACAGTAGAGTAATACTGTTTGTATTGTCCTAGAACTTTATCATTGATTTAAATCTAATGCAGCAAATACTTATTGAATCTGGTGGTAGGCATGGGGATACAGAGATAAGTAAGACATGGTTCTAAGTTTCAAGAAACTCATAATCTAGTGTGAGATTCAGATAATTTCTATATGGATAAAGGTAATCATGGAGTGTCATGAAAATACAGAGGGGGAAAATACATAAGCTAACATGAAGGGTTTCAGAAGTCAGGGAAATAATTTTAGAGGATAATTTCTGAGCTGAATCTTTAAACAAAGATGAGTTGAATAGGTAGATGGGTGGGATGGCACCCAGCCACATAAAATGATATGAGCATGAAGTCAAAAGTCTGAAATGGTGTTTTTGGGTTTGTTTATTTTTTGTTTTCTCGGAAGTTGTTGGAGATGATGTGGGTAGAGGTATGTGTCATGATGGGCCTCTTCTGCTGAGGATTAGCTTGGTCTTTACGGTGGGGCAGCATTTCCCATAGTATGTTCCATGAAGTGCTCCTTATGTATGTTATGGTCAAAAAGGTATGTAAAATGTTGCTCAGTATAATCTAGGTTTATTACATCAGTGCAGAGTGACAAGCCTAGAGCCAGTAAGGAGCTTCAACTATTTTCCAAAGTTATTTGACCACAGAAACTCTTCTGCAAAATGCTTATTAATAACCCACAGTGTAATTCCATGGAGTACCCTTTAGAAAATGTTATTACACATGTAGGGGATGATAAAGGGCTTTATATAAATTCTTATCATCAGTGTCCAATATTGAATTAAGACATTATATTATTTTAGAAAGTTTAATAGAAATACTGCTTTTTCAAGTTCTCAGTGTAATGAATAAATTTCTATATTTTTACACTTTGATTTCATTTACAGCATGATGAAAGCATTAGAAGACACATGGAACAGATTGAACAAAGAAAAGAAAAAGCTGCTGAGTTAAGCAGTGGACGGCATGCGAATACCGATTATGCCCCCAAATTAACCCCTTATGAAAGAAAGAAGCAGTGTTCTCTCTGCAATGTCGTGGTAGGTTGTCAGTATCAGTGTTGTGATGAGACGTTACAATTTATTACTGAAGTGTATTAAACCATGGACTATATTCTCTAGTCTTAAAAGTCATACAAGGCATGTGCTGAGTACCATGAATTTCTTTAATGATTTTTATGCAAAGTGTAGATAGTACAGAAACAGTATCAGCATCTAGGAGTAGCAATGCAAAGGACCAAACCATGCAGTTGCTGCTCAGATGGATGTTTACCTAATGATACCAATGATATTTTAGCCTAATGATACCTAGGTCAATATTTTGGGATATTAGGACCACAAAAGTGAAGCAACATTTTTCAGTGCTGAGACTTGCACCTTTATACTTAGAAGAAATGATATCCTGTTAAGGTTGGCTTTGATGACATGCCTTTTTTTATCATCTGTCTTCTAGAGGAGTCTTAGAATTATATTCTAAAGAAAATATTTTTAAGACTAATATATAAATCCTAGAGTGATTGCAAGTTGCATATATATACTGTATAGAATGTATAATATTTAAAATAAGATATAATTAAATGTTCATTACATTGCTTTTATATTATGCTTTTAGATCTCTTCAGAGGTGTATCTTTTTAGTCACATTAAAGGAAAAAAACACCAGCAAGCTGTGAGAGAAAATAGCAGCATCCAAGGGCGTGAACTTTCAGATGAAGAAGTGGTAAGCTTTACTTTGGTTCATTTACATGTACTTATTGAGTACCTTTTATATTCTCTTCTATTGTGAAGAAATCCATGTTCATATGTATCTCTGTGATTATCTAAAGCTATATTTAGTAACTACTACAATGTAATATGGGCTTCCCTGGTAGCTCAGTGGTAAAGACTCTGCCTGCCAATGCAGGAGACGTGGGCTTGATACCTGAGTTGGGAAGATTCCCTGGAGGCAGAAATGGCAACCCTTTCCAGTATTCTTGCCTGGAAAATCCCATGGACAGAAGGAACCTGGCAGGCTATTGTCCATGGGGTCACAAAGGAGTTGTACATGACTTAGCAACTAAACAACAATATAGTATACAAATATCTTTATTTTAGTATATATATTAATAAGAAACATAGAAATAAGAATTTAATACTGTTTATATAATTTCAATGTATAAACGGATTTATGGATATATACACTACCATGTGTAAAATAGATAGCTTAGTGGGAACCTGCTATAGAGCACTGGAAGCTCAACTTGGTGTTCTGTGATGACGTAGAGGGGTGGGGTGGGGGTCAGGTGGGACAGAGGTTCATGAGGGAGGGGATATATATATACATTTAGTTGATCACTTCGTTATACAGCAGAAACTAACACAACATTGTAAAAAAAATTATACTCCAATAAAAAAAGAAAAAGATTAATAAAAGGTTTATGATATTTTGATATGTTAATAATTTAAGAGTTGTTCAGTGATACTCTATGTTTCTTAGAAAATAGCTAACAATATAAAAATCATAGAAATTGGTAATTTTGTATCAATACAGTATATAGGAATTTTTTTGAAATGCATTATTTACCTACCTATAGTTACTGTTAACATGGAATTTAGATTTGTGCAAGTATTTTTATAAATGTTTTAATTCAATTGTTCTTGAGGTATGGATGATACTACTAATTTCTTAATTTGTTGGTTCTGTATGTACTAAGTAAATTTCTAAAGGTACCCAAAGATGAGAAATTCATGTTTTTCAGGTATCTCTTAAGATATCCAGGAAAGGTTATTATGGTTCTTTGAGGGCAGTACTTGTGTGTAAACTTAAAAAGTGAAAATATGTGTTTAACTTTTTTGTTCTAATTATGGTATATATTAATAGAACACACAGATTTAAAGTATATAACTCAGTGAATTTTTGCATTTGTTCCACTGATGTCAGCACATAAATTGTTTCTTGAATCCTGGAAGGCTCCTTCATCCCCTGTCTCAGTCGTGCCCTGCCCCCCAAAGGTAACTAGTCTCTGACTACCATCAGACAGTCTTACCTGTTCTTGAACGTCATATAAATGACATCTTACAGTATATACCTTTTGTGCTTGGGCTTCTTTAACTTATCCTTAAGTCTGTGAGATTGATCCCTAATGTTTATGTGAAGCTATAGATCATTCTCTTTCTTAGCTTTTTGTCAGTACCTTCCAGACAGAGACCTTCAGGAGCATGTCTACAGTTGAGTAGAATTGGATTTTTTGATTTGTTACAAAAAGAGAAAGTGCACACTGGGGAAGTTGTAGAGTTTCTCAATAAGGTGTTGGAACGGACTTATTATAGGAATTGGGTTTTTGCTTAGGTGATTTGGATAGGGGAGAGTATTCAAAGACATGAGACGTTGCTCTGGATTGGATACCGTCAGGAAGCAGGAGTAATTTTGTGGGTTGTTTTTTTAATGTATTTATTTATTTGGCTGTGTCTGGGTCTCAGTTGCGGCAGGCCGGATCTTCATATCGGCTCGTGGGATCCTTTGATGTTGGGCACCTGCTTCTGTCTAGTGGCGGCATGTGGGCTCTAGAGCCTGCAGCCTCAGTAGTTGCAGGACGCAGGCTCTCTTGATGTGGCACATGGGCTGAGTAGTTGTGGCAGGGGCCTAGGTGGTCCCCAGCAGTTCCCCAACGGACCAGGGACGGAAGCCATGTCCCTGGCACTGCAATTTGGCAACCTTTGGACCTCCAGGGAAGTCCCTTTGGTTGGTTCTTAGTAAATCTTACCTAGGTAGGAGGAACTGAGCTGCTGTTTTCTAAGTTTCTGATATGACCAATGTTTGAAGAGAAATTACACACGGTTAATTTGATTCACTCCTTCTAAGGATTTCTGCCCCTTGAGTTCCAACTATTTTGACAGCTCTAAACCAAATTCTGTCTCCTCAGCTCAGTAAGACTGACACTTTCAGCTTTCACTGTTCTCGCATGCCAAAAATTGGCATAAACACTTAGGGCAAAATCCAGAGTGAATGTGGAGCTCACCTCCTGTATTTCCCTCCTTTCAGGGATCATGGTCTCAAGTTCTGGCTGTGTTGGCTGTTTTTAATGCCTTCAAGGAGATCTTTTGTATATTTTTGCAACTTTTGGAGTTGGAAGGTTAGTCCAGTATAAGCCAGTTCACTGTGGCTGAAATTGGAAGTCTTTAAGAAATATTTAATTTCTGTATATCCATTGTTGGACATAATGCTTGTCGCATAGTAAGGCATTTAAGAAAAACTTAATTGAAATAAGTTGAACTGTAAGGTTATACAGAATGGCTTTAAGTACCAAATAATAAAGTGAAATTAAAAAATGGGACTAATCAACTATTTAGTTTACCTAATTACCCAAATTGGGTATTTTAAGTATTATGGACTTTTTTTTTACTTGAATCATTCATGTGGTTGTCCCCATTCTCTACTTAGCTTTGCTGTTTATAACTAGAGTCATGTGAATGTGTGTTCCACTTTTTAAAAAATCCTAAATTGTTTCGTTAATTAAATTTTTTTTTTTTTTGCTTTGCTGGGTCTTCTTTGCTGCATGGGCTTTTCTGTAGTTGCAGCAAGCGAGGGCTACCCTTCCTTGCAGTGTGCGGGCTTCTCATTGCAGTGGCTTCTCTTGTTGCAGCTTCGGGACTGTAGATCACAGGCTTACTAGTTGTGGCATACAGGCTAAGTTGCTTCACGCCATGTGGGATCTTCCTGGGCGATGGATTGAATCCATATCTCCTGCATTGGCAGATAGATTCTTCAACACTGAGCCACCAGGGAAGCCCCATTAATTAGAATTTAATTAGACTATTTAAAGAAAATCTTCCACTTATAAAAATTACTTGTAACTAAGTTCTCTTAATAAAAAAGCTAAATATTCTATTTAATTTACAAAACAATATTCTAAAATTTTGTGCAACACTGCTACTATGTAAACTGAAATCTAAATTTTATGTGTTTTTATCTTATTGAGAAAAATAGAGAAGGAAGGGATATTTAATTCACGCATTTACTTTGGAAGAAAAATGTATAGTATTATATAACTTTTATAGCTACTAAAGCATAGTTTGATGTTTAGCTGTTGTGGTTTGAGATTTGATTGATATATTCATTTTGTGTACTGTTTCAGTTTTAGAAGTATTAAATTTTCTTTAAGTTTTCACTTCATTCATGTAGTTATTTTGGTAATAGCCCCTTTTTCCTCAAACCAAGTGTGCATATGAGTTGCATGATATATAAAGGCCATTTTATACTTACTCATGCACACATTTCATTTTTAATCAGTGAAGGTAACTATAGTAAACATACTTGTTCTACTTAAAGTTATTACTTGTCATCTGTGATGTCTTTATATTATATACACCTTATCTGTGACCCTTCTTCTTTGACATGTAAGATTTTATTTATACCACCTCTGACCTAATAAAATTGGACCTTTGACCTTATGCACTTGACATATCAGATAACTTACTCTTGATCTCTGACACATTTTGTTTTAAGCCTGTTAAACATAATAGGTAGCTGCTGAGCAAGAAAGGCTTAATGTTTTGGGTTTTTATTGTAATATGACCAGGAAATTTTTCTTGTGTTTCTTGAGACTTTGCAAAAAAAGCTACTATATGTTCAATTTTTTTCTCTTTCATCATCTTAGAATCCAAATATTTAAAGAACGTGATTTCTAAAGGACAAAGAAACTGGTACTAGCTTAAATATATTCCAAAATTTAATTTTTTAACACAATACTAGAGAAATAGTAAAGTATTAGTTTTAATAAAACTCTGGTTTATTTTGTAATCTTGTTTTCGCATTCTCTGAAGAAGCTGATAGTGGTTTTTACAGTACTTATATAAAGTACATTTAATTCTGTAAAGAGAGTGAAACTAAAAAGATTTTAAAACTTTTTTAAATTTATGTATTTCTGTGTTTGTGAGACTCCTTGGCTTTAAAAGCATATAAATTACACTTGTTTGTCAACTCATATATTCACATATAGAGACAATAATAGTTTATTTTCATTTCATTAATGGAAAATATGAAAAGAACTTTTATGAAGGATCTTAATTATAATTTATTGGATATTTACAATCAAGTATGATTTTACAGTTCCAAAATTAGTATTTCTTCTTGGTAAATTATACTAGATAGGTGATTGAATGAACATTTTAGGTAGTGAAAATAGAAAGATATTGTATTTAATGGAATATAAGCCAGTTTCTTTGGCTCCAATGTGCCCATGATTGATGTGGAAGAGGTAGTAGATGTCTCCCAGAATTGATGGCAGACTGAGAAATAATAGTAAATACTTGTGTTTCTACAAAGTACAAGTATTTGCTGTTACCTTTTTTTATAATCATGTTTAGGAAAACGTCTTCCGCCCTTCAACAGCAAATCAAGTCAAATTAAAAAACCTACAACTCATTTAGAAAGGACCTTCATTTCCCCTATACCTCAGTAAGTACAGTTATGTTTGAGAAATGATGTAAAAAGCATCTACTGTTTCTTATAGGACATAGTTCCCATTGCTTTCATTTTCTCTTTAATAGGATGGGAAATTTTTATAGTTGTTTATGTATATAATTCACACATACATATAGCTGATTGTTAATGTGTGTATTTCTTCTAACTTTTAGAATTCTTATGGTAGTAAATTCACTCCTATTATACCTGATACGTGCAGGGACTAAGGAGCTAGCTATCGCTGATTCAGTCTTCTTCATTGATTCAAGGAAGAACTTTTAAGTAGACAATCAATTTGTTTAAATCTTAGTTTGATCCAGGAATTTAAATAGTTTTCACAGTTAGTACACAGCCTCTTTTGTAACAGTCCTCAGTCCCCATCCTCTTGCTTGTCTCCTTAAAATGGCATCTGTGCATATCAGAGTAAGAGTATGGCTTATGTAACCCCATGTTAGGAGGAAAAGTTGGGATCTTACTACATAGTATCTTCTCTTTTCTGATTTCCAGTGTGAGTTCCTGGTTTACCTGGTTAGTTAGTGTACTCACGGCCACCAATCCTAAAGGGTAGCTAGTGAATTCCTGATCTATTCTTTCCACTCGGACAGTGTTCCAGTGGAGCATGAGCCATTTATTTGTCTCTTGCTGATCAGGCCACCCATGAGGTCTCTCTGCCTTCGCTTCTCTGAGACTTTACCATAGCCTCCATTCTGGCCCATGGCATGCCTACTGGCTTCTGCCACCTAAGAACTAAGGGCATTTGGGGTAAGCTTTTATTTTAATCAACACCTAATTAGGTTCTTTATCTGAAATTCTGTGGCCAATGTTTTAGTTCCAAAGTAGTTATTCATAGAGGAGCAGGAAATGCCTATCTATCTCTGATCAAAGTTACGAAATTTTAGTAATAATTATTCTGTCAACTTGGCTTCTCTTGCATTTGGCAGAGTAGGCACATCTGCAGTATCAGGAAAATCACAAAGCTATAAAACAGAATTTTCACAGTCGTGTAATTTAGTCCTCTCTCTCAAAAAAACTTTTTTTAAATTATGAAGTATTTTAACGTCAGAAAGCAATGTAGTAAACCTCATATTCCTGCTTCCTAGATAATTAGGTAATAGCACTTCTTTTTTTCTTTATATTTGGAAGTATAGGAGAAAACATGAGAGTCAAAGTGTGTGGTAGTTCCAGGTTCAGGAATGGAGCTTAAATCCTCATGTTCCACGATGAAAAGTCAAGAGCTAATCCTAAAATTGAAAAATGTAGAAATAACAACACAAAATACATTAGTATGAAAGAAAAAAGATAAACTAATGAGCTAAAATCATTGCCTCTGGATTTGAGAAAGAAGTGGGGAGACTAGTAGGAAATTACTTTCTTTGAACTATTGACTGTGTTAATTATGTGTATCGGGTAACTTTGATAAAAGGAAAAGCATTTTAAAAAATTAAAGAAGAAAAAGAACAACAGAGATGTGTCCATGTTGCTTGGGACACATTTTTGTTCTTTTGGTTCAAGATTAAAATTAGATAAATGAATGTGTCTGCAAGCATAAGAGACCACAGTAGTGAAGTTGGATATTTTGGTAAATTACATCCTTAGTTCTTTATTCTTTTAAATTGTTGCAATAGCCTTTGATGCCATTATAAAAAGGAAAATACTGGATTCCATTTCGTGCCACTTTGAGATTTGGTCAGGTAGTTGATGTATTCTTAATTTCAGGTTGGCTTTTTAGCTTTTTTGGTATTGTACAACAAGTGAATTAAAGCATGTATAATTGACTTTTGCTAGGGTTTCACCTGTTCTAACCATACTATAAGATTTGGGGTACAAAGTAACCTTAGATTCATGCCTGTAAGTAGTTCAGTGACTTGGCATTTTATGCTGAATAAAGTTAAGACTTTTTAAAAAAAATTCTGTTTATCTTCTGATTTGGAGGTTTCTTTTTTAAAACAATTTATAAGTTTTCATAAATGGCTCTTATCAAGGTAAAGAAGTTCCCTGGTTTTGTAAGATATTAAAAAATAAGTAGGTATTAATTTTTACTGAAATTTTTCCTTGATTTTTTGGAAAGGTCACATTTTCCTTTAATTTTTTTGATGTGATATATTACAGTAATGACTTTTCTAATATTAAGCTTACTTGGTCTTGATTTAAAGATATATAGTTGAATTTGTTTTGCAGATATTTAATTTAGATTTTCCTTTCTCAAGATTATTTTAGCTTCATAATATAAACTGGCTAGTTTTTCCTATTTCTTTTTTTTTTCTTTTGTACTCCAGGATAGGTTGAATAAATAAAAATAATCTTTATTTGAAGTCTTTGTTTACTTTTGACTGGGTAGAGATTTGTAGTTTTATAATTATTTTCTCCAAAGAATTGAGTAGATATTATTTGCTGTCTTTTGCTTCTCCTCTTACTGTGGTCAGTTTGTTCTTCATTATTCTTTTTTCAAAATTGCCGTGGTTTTCCCTCCACTTTTCAATTTCTACATAACCTTTGCTGTTAACTTGTTAAGAACATCCTTTTGTGTTTTGATTAAGATTGCATCAAGGTAAGAGTAGACATCTTTTAAATATTCTCTCTAGGAAATTCCCTTGTGGTGCAGTGGTTAAAATGTCACCTTCCAATGCACGGGGCATGGGTTGGATCTCTGGTCATGGAGCTAGAATCCCACATGCCTCACAGCCAAAAAACCAAAACATAAAACAGAAATAATATTGTAACAAATTCAATATTTTAAAAAATTCTTTCTTTCCATCCAGCCACATGTTTGTCTACTCATCTATTACATTTGTATGTATGTATCATTTAATACTTTGGCCACCTGATGCAAAGAACTGACTCATTGGAAAAGACTCTGATGCTGGGAAAGATTGAAGGCAGGAGAAGGGGTTGCCAGAGGATGAGATGGTTGGATGGCATCACCGACTCGATGGACATGAGTTTGAGCAAGCTCTGGGAGTTGATGATGGACAGGGAAGCCTAGCGTGCTGCAGTCCATGGGGTCACAAAGAGTCGAAACATGACTGAGAGACTGAACTGAACTGATCATTTAGTTAACTACATAGTTTTCTTTATTTAAGGCTTAAGCTTTCTTGCTGGGTTTATTTTGTTTCTAAATAATTACTGAACTTTACAAGTATTTTGAATTTCAGTTCTTCTTTTAAACAAAGATATTTCCAAGGTTACAAGTTAGAGTGGTAGTAATGCCTTTTGTAAGAATGCTTGTGTGTATTTAACAGTGTGAAGTGGTTCATGAATTTGACTGTTAGATATTTTGCATAGGGACTATGATGCCAAAAATGAGCACTACTTTTTGTTTTTAATTTCAACTTTTATTTCTTTATGGTCATCGATTATGGCTTATATAGGTTCTACTTTGGGAAATTTATTGATTTTCTTTATATCTTCATGCATTGTAAAATTTTAATAAGAGTATTTTTTTCTCTTTGGATATATATATTTATCAAGTTTGTTCATTGTTATGCAAATATTCCTACTTTTTAAAACCTGTTTTTGTGCTCATTAATACCCTTTTCTCAAAAATGAAGACTGCCAGTATGTTCTTACTATTTATTCATGCTTCCTTGTATTCTTAAAGTCAATTTTTGCAATATTTGTATCCTGGAGTTTACTATCATGGTCATAACTATTTATACATTTTCATCTTACTGATCAATTATACCTTTAAAGAATATCAAACATCCCTATTTCTTATTTAATGCTTCCTAGATTTTTTTTTTTTGGTATCATATTATTATGGCAAACCTAGTGTTGGTTAGGTTTTTGATATGTCCTTGTATATTCTTCCTCTTCCCTCCCCTTTATAGTTTTATTTTTGCATCTAGATCTATTACTAAAAAAATATGCTTTTATTTTAGTGGATTTTTGGCTCTATAAAAAAGTACCATGCTGTATGTTATTTCTTTGGACTTAACTCTTTTCTATTCGATATTATAGATTAATACAAATTGGGAATTTCCTGCTGTATTAAGGCACTTTGAGGTATAACTGTTATACCTTAAAATGCACTTACTTTAAGTTTACAGTTCAATAAGTTTTGGCATATTCATAACCCATGATCAAAATAGTAAACATAATAGTCACCTCAAAAAGTTGCATCATCTGCTGTATCTTTCCTGATTTTCTGCCTACTTCTGTTCTGTCAATTTTTGAGAGAAGGATATGGAATCATTTATTTTAATTGTTACTTTTTCTATTTCTTTTGACAGTTCAATCAGTTTTTGCTTCATGTAGTTCAAAGCTTTGTTATTAGGTTCATAAATGTTAATCATTGTTATGTCCACTTGATTAATTGACCTCTTTTTATTATCAAATGACCTTTATTTCTAATAATGCTCTTCGCTACCTTGTGTAATATTAGCATAGGCATTCCAGCTTTCTTTCTTATGCAGTGTTAGAGTAGTATATTCTTTTCTGTCTTTTTACTTTAACCAAATATTTATATTTTTGCATGCATCCTTTTGTTAAACATTTAAAAGTTAATAGACATAAAGGAAATGTTTATTATGGTGCTGTTGACTATGACATGAGGCTACCTATTCTCTTAAGCCCTTGTCACCACAGGCTGTGAAAACCACTCAACTGGGAGGTCTGACGCTATGAACATTGTCTCTGATTTTGTATTGAAAGGGTGATATTATTTGTGTTTGATGGTAATATTGTTACTAGAATATTATTGAAATGATTTCTAAGGATGAGGCTTGATACTAATCTAACTTGCTGTATGTGAAACCTTAGAATTCTGCAAAGACATCTTCCATTATAAGCCTTGGTTCAATACAACTAAACCATTCCCTGCTGTAGTACTGAGCTCAGACCTCTCCCCATCTTCACAGCCTGATAAATTAATAAGCTTGTTGAACTCTAGGCTTTTCTTTGAGTCATCTGTTAAACCTCAGATTAGATCAGAAAGGAACATCAGAATCTGAAAAAGAAGTCTTTACCTCATTTATCATCTCCACCTATCAGAAAACTGATGGAGTATTTGTAATTGTCACTGAGTGGCAGGGGGACAGATGGTGGACTATCATTCTATCACAAGATGGCCTTTTCTCTTTTACATGGTGTCTGTTTCACAGTATTTCATTAGCTTCATTTTTCTCATCCGTCACTTCAAACAATATAATACATAGATTGTAATAGATAAAAACATAAGTGTATCCTACACCTGTAGAAAGGGACCTGGGAAGAGTTGAATCTTTTGTATTATTAAAATAGCCTATCAAGTTTTATAGGTTGTCATTGTTGAAAGTGTTTAATTTTTCAAAATCGTGCTGCCACAAGGGGCATTATTTTGATTTTTTTTTTAAGAAGGCATTATATTTTAGATTTTCTTAAATTTTTACTGTTTGACTAAATTTAAAATTTTATTTAAATAAAATGGAACTCTCAAACTTCTTTTTAAAGCATTTCTTCAGCACCTGCTTGTGCACTCTGCTCTAGTCCAGGCACCAGGGAAGCAGAGATAAATGTCACTTGAGCCTATCTCTTCATTTTATGTTATCTCTGATAAATTTCATAGTTTCATGAATCTCTAAACACACTTATTTAAATATGAGTGAACTAATTCTTATATATGGTGCTTTCACTTTTGAATCGTGTTTGGATGATAATTATAGACACTTTGATATGGCTAGTGCCATCCAACAGGTCAGTAATTATAAATCAGCTTTCCTCTGAAATCTTTCTGGGGGATAACCTGCTGGAATGGCTTTATGGAAGAGTGTTATCAACCAAAATAATAGTTTACTATAGAGGTCCGTCTGGTCAAGGCTGTGGTTTTTCCAGTGGTCATGTATGGATGTGAGAGTTGGACTGTGAAGAAAGCTGAGCGCCGAAAAATTGTTGCTTTTGAACTGTGGTGTTGGAGAAGACTCTTAAGAGTCCCTTGGACTGCAAGGAGATCCAACCAGTCCATCCTAAAGATTAGTCCTGGGTGTTCATTGGAAGGACTGATGCTGAAGCTGAAACTCCAGTCCTTTGGTCACCTCATGAGAAGAGTTGACTCATTGGAAAAGACCCTGATGCTGGGAGGGATTAGGGGCAGGAGGAGAAGGGGACGACAGAGGATGAGATGGTTGGATGATATCACCGACTTGATGGACATGGGCTTTAGACTCCGGGAGTTGGTGATGGCCAGGGAGGCCTGGCGTGCTGAGATTCATGGGGTCACAAAGAGTCGGACATGACTGAGCGACTGAACTGAACTGATAGATTCTTTCAGTCTTATTCATAGTAAAACTCTGTCTCTTTAACGTAAGCTGTTAGCATAAGCCCTTGGCACACTTCATATTGAATTAAATGTTAATAAACTAAATTATGGGCTTCCCCGATGGCTCAGACAGTGAAGAAGCTGCGTTCAATGCAGAAGACCCTTGTTCAGTCCTTAAGTCGAGAAGATCCCCTGGAGAAGGGAATGGCAACCCTCTCCAGTATTCTTGCCTGGAAAATCCCATGGACAGAGGATCCTGGCTGGCTACAGTCCACAGGGTCGCAAGGAGTGGGACACAACTGAGTGACTGATGCTTTCACTTTTTCACTTTTAAGCTAAATGTTAATGAGCTAACCTGTCATTTATTATTTTCAATATACTATGTCTGTGAGAGTGGTACTCAAGATATATGGTAAAGTGTTGTCTAAAAATGCCATGTTGTTTGTAGTTGAGTGTGTTTTTGTTTCTTCCCTTCTTTCAGCTGCTTCTCCTTTTTCTCCTGATTTTCCTTCTTCTTCTTCCCTTCCCAAACACCATCATTTCTCTAGTCTGCCATCTCTTCTTCACCTCTCATTTTTCTTACCATCATTCTCTAAAGAAGGAAGAAACCAAGTTCCTACCCTCTGGTCCCCCACACTTGCCCAGTTTTTGTAGAACACAGTGAGGAAATATTGTAAAATGCCTCGTATTTATCGTACTTGTCCTTGTCCCAGGCAGGCTTAAAACAGTGGAGTGCCTCATAATATTTTAAGAATTTAAGAGAAAACATTATTGGTTTCTGAAATTGATTAATATCATTGGATTTTAGATTACAAAGTTGAGAAAGTACAGGATGAGGTTGAGAGAAAAATGTTTTTCCAAACAAAATGTTGAAAACCCTTGCATTAATTTCTCATCTATTTAGATTTGTAACTTGGCATCCACCTTGCTCTTTTTTTTATTCCCATCCTGCTCTTGAAAGTAAACTTTTGGCTCCAGAGAAATATGCCTTTTGAGCATGACATTGGATTTCTATAAAGAAACAGTTTTGATTTTCAAGTAAATGTACATTTGTATTACTGTAATGAAACTGTGGTTCTTTTTATTCAGTGAAGACATATTTAAATCTTTTGATCTAGAAGAGTAATATCCTTAAAAATTCTCAGTTCTATATTATAATATTTTTAAATAATGGGAAGCAAGTTGTTTTATTCAATGTAGCATATTTTGTGAAATGTATTTATTGTGAGGTGTAACACTTGAGAGAGCTCTAAAAATTATAGTTTAATAAAATACTATGTGTGTCATTTATATTTTCTTGCTCATCAACTATTTTTAGAACTTTGACATTGTTTCCCAAAGATCATGAACCTATCTATAGCTTAATTTTTCCCTGTCTCTTTTAAAAAATAAAGAACCTTTAGGAGGAGTCTGATAGAATATCAAGGTCATAAACTTCATTATGAATTATTTCGTTGAATATAGTAAATTATGTTAGAAAGGCCAGTGCTTTGGTCTAGTATTCCATAAAAGGTAATTAAAAGAATAAGAAGGGTATAAACTTTGATGAGATCATCTGTATAGGTATTAGTTTCCTTATATGCATTACTAATATTTCATATTACAGTAATGTTTAAATAAGAAGTCACAATTATGACTTTAAAACTAGATTTAAATGTGTGTGTGTGTGTGTGTGTGTGTGTGTGTGTGGAGTTAGCCATACTTAAATAGATTTTGGACTGGAGACATTGATTTATTTTATTTTATTATTTTTTAATTGGAGTGTAATTGCTTTACAGTGTTGTGTTTCTGCTGTACAACAAACTGAATCAACTATACATATATATTGATTTTTAGAATGTTAGAAAATGGGGGTCTTTAGAATTTTTGTCTAATGCTTTTACTAGTGAGGAAACTGAGGCTCAGAGAAGTGACTTAGCCATGAGTTGTAGAATTTATCCTGCTATAGTTCTCTTGACACACAGTTTAGTGCTGTTTCCACTGCACCAATTTGCTTTTCTATTCCTAAGGAAAAACAGTGTCTCTTACTAATGCTTATGTAGAATTAGCAGTGTCAAATAGAATGGCCGATGAAGACTCATTTCTGACTTGTTAGTAGTAGAGTAGTACTTGCGCTAAGCAGGATTCCATGAGGGTAGAAGTTGTGTTTTTTTTTAATTCGTATAAGAAAGAAGGCTATGCAGAGGCCTTAAGATGATTTTTGGTCCTGATAATTCATATTTTGGAAATGAGTCATAGACACATTTGAGACACACTGCATCCCAAAGTGTATACTTTGCTTTTCCTTGTGCCTGTGGCGTAATAATTAGGATTGTGAGTAGATACCAAAAGATGAGTGTATTTTTACATAGTTATATCTATTCTTTCTGTAGTACAAATGAGCCTGTAGAAACTGTAACGTTATACAAATCAATCCTCTTTAAATAACTTGCTTTTTCCTTTCATTTCCTTATTAACATTAATTTTGCAGTGATAAAATATTAATATACATCAATTGTGGAAAATTTAAGAAAAACTGAGGTTTGCCTACTGTTAATAGTTGATCTAATTTTCTGCTCTTTACCTGTGAATATCTTAAACACTTGCTTATATATAGACTGCATTACAAATTTGAATTTTTATTTACCATTACTAGTGCTTAACACGAATCTAGCCTTTCTGGTACCATATTAATGCATGTGCCATAATTTAGGTAATCAGTTTCCTACTGCTGATATTTTGTTGTAAATCTCACTGCAATGAATATATTTGTAGAGAAATATTGTTGTACCCTTATATTTCCTTATGGTAATTTTGTAGAAGTAAGTTATTTGAAGTTTATTTTTTACTGAGAATTTTATTAAATATTCAGTAGACTGGACTGTGAAACTGTTTGGTTGTTCATATTAGAATGGAGGCAGGAATATCAGTCTCTTAAAAGCTCAATTTTCAGATGACCAGAACTATAGATAACTTTAAGCAAGCAATATTTCAGGTAAAAGGAGATGAAATTGCTGTATTTGTCTTATCTTAGCCAGTTCCTTGGGATTTTAAGAAAGGATGTCATCAAGGATTATTTTTTTGCAGGATATTGTCTCCTTCTGTCATTAAAATAGATGTCAAACTGGGAGTCCACTCTCTCAGCAATTGAGTAGTGCACAAACATGTAAATTTCATTACGAGACTAGTTCTTGGATGCTTGAGAGATAAGAATATTGTGATTTCATTTACTACTTTTGGCAAGCCAAACATATAATTTTAAAATTCATGTGTGTAAATTATTTTTCCTTATAAGATTTTCTAAACTGATGAAGAATTTTCTAAACTGGTGAAGAATTTAAAACACTTATAATTATAGACAGAATAAGATGACAAACCTCCATGTACTCATCACTCAGCCCTAATACTGAAAAACTCATGATGCATCCTGCCTTATTGAACTTTTCCAATCACTTTGCCCAAATACTATTTTGACATCAGCTCTAAATATCATCTCATAAGAGCTATTTTAAAATGATTTACTTTCTACTTACACGTTTACTATAAATGAGAAAATTAAAAATGCATCAATCATCTAGTGACAAGTTTTAGTGTTTTGCCTTATTTTCTTAGTCATTTTATGTACATGTGCATACACATATAAAAATGCAAAGATATAAACATATAATTAATATAAATTTTGTACATAATTGCATTAATTGGGAAAGACAAAAGACTAACCTGCTCTAATAGTGACTAAAATACAATGATTTTTTTTTAAAACATAGATCTTTATTCCTCACAATAGAGTCCTGAGATAAGCAGTTATAAGTGGTCAGGGTAGCATTATGCCATGTGGTTTTATCAGAGTTATCTTCCGTTGCTATCATCCCCTAATATAGTTCTAATATTCAGAGCTATGTTACAGGCCCTTTTGTGTTCCAGTTTGCAGAAGGGGAAGAAAATGAATGGGTCTTCAAACGTTAAACATGTATTCATAGTCCATTGGTGAGAATTCAGTCACATGGCTACCACTCGCTACAAGAATGGCGGGACTTCCCTGGTGGTCAGCGGTTAAGACTTCACCTTCCAGTGCAGGGGGTGCAGGTTTGATCGCTGGGCGGGGAGCTAAGATCCCACATGCCTCACGGCTAAAAAGCCACAACATAGAAACAGTGTTGAGACAAATTCAATAAAAGACTTTAAAAATGGTCCATATTAAAAAAAAAAATCTTAAAAGCAAAGAAGAATTGGGAAATCTCGTCCCTAGCAGAAGAACTATGTGACTTGCTAAAGCTTTGTTACTGTGCAGTGTGCAGTAGTTCTCTATACTGTCTATTGCCTGCTCACGGGCAGGCAAATCTAGAGACTTGATCAAACTAGGCATTTAGCCCATTTGGAAAAACTGTATTTGGTGTGAGTTCTTTCATCAAAATGTATGCATAATGTCTCATAGACTTTCTTTTTGTGGTACTGACGTATTAGCTTTTGATGCTTTTAGCTTTTGATTTTAATGGATACTTAAATCCGTTAATTCATAAATATGGGGCTATTCAAATTCTACATTTCACTTTCACTTATTATTTGGAATACATTTATAAAGATATTCTTTCCCTCATCTTATATTTGGTTACTGATTAGTAGGTTAATTTTTTTTATTTTTACCTGTTTCCAGTATGGTGAGTTTCCTATTATCCTCCAAATGTGTCCACAATTAGTTATCTTAAAATATATATCATTATAAACTCTGGAATTATTGATGGCTTTCCTTCATTGAAAATTTTTCTTTTTTTTAAAGCTCAAATTATGCTATCTGTTGGTCAGTGGGAGCCTCTTAGAGTTTGCTCTCAAGTTCTTTTGACATAAGCCTGATAGAATTTGTTAGTTACCTTGCTACTTGATATGGCAAGATGTTTAGTTTACAGTTAGCTGTTTCATTCAGATGTCTTGATTACTTTTACTGTGAAATGATATTTCAAGAGCATAAAATATATGTGATATGTGTGTCTGTATGTTATACACAAACAGACACACACACGCATGCATGCGTGAATGTATACTAAGTCACTTCAGTCATGTCTGACTTTTTGAAACCCCATGGACTGTAGCCTGTGAGGCTCCTCTGTCTATGAGATTCTCCAGGCAAGAATACTGGAGTGGGTTGCCATGCCCTCCTCCAGATATACATACATACATACGTTTTGGAACATATATTTTAGATCCCAAGAAGAGAAAATGTGTCACTGTTTTCCACTTTGCCCCTTTTTGTTTGCCATGAAGTGATGGGACTGGATGCCATGATCATAGTTTTTTGAATGTTGAGTTTTAAGCCGGCCCTTTCACTCTCCTCTTTCACCTTTATCAAGAGGCTCTTTAGTTCTTCTTCACTTTCTGCTATGAGGGTGGTATCATTTGTATATCTGAGGTTGTTGATATTTCTCCTGGCAATCTTAATTCCGGTTTGTGCTTCATCCAGTCCGACATTTCGCATGATGTACTCTGCATATAAGTTAAATAAACAGGGTGACAATATACAGCCTTAACATACTCCCATCCCAATTTTGAACCAGTCCATTGTTCCATGTCCGGTTCTAACTGTTGCTTCTTGACCTGCACACAGGTTTCTCAGGAGAAATGCTCATAATCTCCTTTACTTCATCCGACATTATGTACACAGCAATCTTAGACTAACATTACTAATAATCCTACTGCCAATGTTAATTACTGAGAACAGGTTAAAATTCTTTTCATGTTTTTCCCCATTCTCATTTTTTTATTAGTAATTCTGTGAAAAGTCTGACATACAACCGTTTTACAACAATATCTCCTTAGCTTTTAGTCACTAGTTTCGTCTTAGTTCTGTACGTATATAAGAAATATTTACCACTGGTCCTCATGTCTCTGTCTCTATAGTCATGTTGGTTTTCTGAGGTTTGTTCTATAGTAGATTCTTCAGGAAGGTCTTATGAAAATAATATTCTGTTTAGAATTTTTTAATGTTAATAACAATTTATCTGTGCTTTCTATACTTGAAAGCTGGTTTTACTGGGTATAAGATCCTTAGTTCACATTTCTTCCTTTGACAATTCTAAATAAATTTATAGTAGTCCCCTCCCAACCTTGGAGGATATATTCCACTGGGACCCTAGTCCCAGTGGATGTCTGAAACCATGGATAGTACTGAATACTATATATACAGTTAATCCTTGAACAACACAGATTTTAATTATGTGAGTCCATTTATACATGGCTTATTTTCAATAAATGCAGTACTACATGATTGTGGCTGGTAGCATCTGTGAACATGAAAGGCCACTGTAAGATTATGTGTTGATTTTTGACTGTGTGGGATCAGCATCCCTAACTCTCATATTTTTCAAAGGTCAGCTGTATTGTCTTTTTTCCTATGCAGAAATACCCATGATAAAGTTTAATTCATAAATAAGGCAAGTTAGAGAATATTGAAATTTCCAGCATCACTATTCTTATGCTTAGAAATCATTTTTAAATAAAATAGGATTACTTGAACACAAACACTGCCATACCACAATCCATGGGATAACCTGGATGGGTTCTATGTTACTAATGGGTGAATAGCATATACAGTGTGGAAACACTGGAAGGGGAAGATTTACATCCAGGCCATGTAGTGGGGTAGTGTACGTTTTCATCACACTTCCCAGAACAGTACCCAATTTAAAACTTATGAGTTTATTTCTGGAATTTTCCATTTACTATTTTTAGACCATGGTTGACCACAGGTAATTAAAACCACAGAAACTGAAACCAAGGATAAGAGGAGACAACTATACTTCATTTTGTTCTGGCATGAAATATTGCTGTCAAAAGGCCTGATTATCTAATTTTTTTTTATAGATTTTATTTTTAGAAATTATAATACTATATGTTTTGATATTAGCCACTCTGGATCAGTATTTTCAGATATGTGGTGTACACTTTCAACATTCAGTTATATTCTTTTTTAGGAAAGTTTTCTTGAATTATATTATAGTTTTTAACATTTGATTTGTTTCCTTGTTTTGGTTTTCTTTTTCAAGTGCTCCTGTTTGGTGTATCTTTGCCTATCTTTTGTATTTCCACTTACTCTCAAATCATTTTTTATTTCTTTTAAGTATTTTTCTCCCTTTTGTGTTATTAGTTGTCTGAGGAATTAGTTGTTGTGTTTATTCACTCATGTCTTCTATTTTATCTTCATTTCTTAAATGATTTATTTTCTTTTGCCATCTTCATTGAGTTTTGTAACCTAAATTCTGAGTCTTTGAGATGGCGGTCTGTGTTAGAACATTTTCTATATTTGTTTTAGCTTATTTTGAAATAGAAGATTACATTTTCATCTTTTCTGTGTATGTTTTTTTGGGGGGGTGTTTTCATTGTTTGTAGTGTTGCTATTCTACTTATTTGTTTTTCTTTTAATGATTTCGTCATTTGATCTTGATACCTTTGTATTGCTTACTTTTATGTGGAATTTGTTTTATAAGACCTTTATAACCAGTCCATCCTGAAGGATATCAGTCCTGGGTGTTCATTGGAAGGACTGATGCTGAAGCTGAAACTCCAGTACTTTGGCCACCTGATGCGAAGAGCTGACTCATTGGAAAAAACCCTGATGCTGGGAAAGATTGAGGGCAGGAGGAGAAGGGGATGACAGAGGATGAGATGGTTGGATGGCATCACCAACTCGATGGACATGGGTTTGGGTGAACTCCGGGAGTTGGTGATGGACAGGAAGGCCTGGTGTGCTGTGGTTCATGGGGTCGCAAAGAGTCAGACACGACTGAGTGACTGAACTGAACTGAGCTGAATGGGTTGTGATTCAAGGTAGCTATTTTAACTTCTTAGAGCTCCTTGTATTGTTTTTGTAAAAAATATAGTGACCTGCTTTCTAAAATTTCCTAGTTCTGTTTACCTGTTCTGTTTGTATCCAGGCATTTCCTCCCTTTGTTTCTGTTATTCCTAGTTTGCTTAACTAAATTCCTTCTTTAGCAGTTTTCTTTGTGGCTCAGTTTTGAGAGGTCCTAGGGCTTAACCTGGGCTTCCCAGGAGGCGCTAGTGGTAAAGAACCCACCTGCCAATGCAGGAGACACAGGAGATGCTGGTTCTATCCCTGGCTCGGGAAGATCCCCAGGAGGAGGGCATGGCAACCCACTCCAATATTCTTGCCTGGAGAATCCCCATGGACCAAGGAGCCTGCCGGCCTACAGTCCGTGGGGTCACAAAGAGTTGGACATGACTGAGCGACTGAGCTGGGCTTAGCCTTCACAGACTGTTCTGACCTTCTTAATGCAGGCACCTTTTACTCACCTGCCATTTCAGTGGTCAAACCTCTCTCAGTTTTAGATGCTGTTCTCAGATTGGCCTGTTGAACTCTGCAGTGAAAAATGATTTCCTTTTTAGAGTTCTTTTCTCAGATTCATTATTCACTCTGACTGTTTTCCTCTGATTTCTCCTTCAGAGACACTGAAACCCTGCTGATCTGTTGGTAGTTTGTCCTCACCCACTCCTTCTTGGAGGCTATGGGGATACCTTGTCACTTACTTGTTGTAAATATTTTCTATGGGTTTTGATTTTGCTGTCCAGTTGCTCTTTCTGTTTTATATGGTGATTCAAAGAGAATCCATAACTTTATTATCACTGCCTTCATCTTCTCAGAATCCTCATTATAAGTGTTTTAATGGCTAATACTTCACAAGTAGAAATGTATTATAATTTTCTAAATCACTTCTCAGTGTTGAAAACCTCCTTTGTGCATGTTCTTCCTCTTCAGAAACCATCTCAAAACCTTCCTATATAGTCTTCATGGTTTTAATGGAAAAATAACAATTAATTATCCTGTGTCACATCCAACAGTGCATCATCAAAAGGCAGTCTCTTTCTTACAGAAAGTGAAAACATAATGCAACCCACTAGAAGCAAATCTATGAAACCTTGAAATGTATCTGTAGAAAATTAGAAAAGAGACATATTTTAAGTCACAGAAGACAAAATACAAACAAATGGTTAAGCATATTAATATAAGTTTTTCAGCTAACAAATTGACTGATTTACAAAACAAAACAAAACCAAACAGAATTACTAGGTACTGGCAAACCACTTATGGGGACTTATTTTCATTTTTGTTGCCTTGGAATACAAATGAAAAGCCTTAAAAATGTGTGTAATCTGTAGCCCAGAAATTTCAGTCCTATGCTTTGATCATAAAAGAATAATTTAAACTTTTTTAATGCTTATTTATTTGGCCACATCAGATCTTAGTTGCAGCCTATGGGTGCTCAGTAGTTGTGGCATATGGGCTCTCCAGCTGCCATGTGCGGGCTTAGCTGCCCCGCGGCACGTGGGGTCTTTTCCCAGCCAGGGATCACACCCCACCCATGTCCGCTCCATTGCAAGGTGGGTTCTTAAGCACTGGACCACCAAGGAAGTCCCTAAAAGTTTAGCTATATTTGTTTCCCTAGTATTTATCATATTGAAAATAAAAATTCAAATGTTTAACAAAAAAGCATTTAGTAAAACTAGGTATACTGTAAATAATCAGTAGATTATGTTGTAGAACATTATTTCATGGAATGAATATATTTGCAGTATTAAATTTAAAAAACATTGTAAAATATTATAAAAGATATATACATTTTAATAAAAATGTATGTGAAGAAAAATGTCTGAATGATATACTCAATTATTTTAAGGTGTTAAAATTATAGGAGATTTTTATTTCTTAATTTTATTTATATATTTTGTAATTAACATGTGTTGACTTGTATTTTTTAATTAATTAATTATAATTGGAGGCTGATTACTTTGCAGTATTGTGGTGGTTTTTGCCATGCATCCTTATGAATCAGCCACGGGTGTACATATGTACCCGCATCCTGAACCCCCCTCCCACCTCCCTCCTCACCCCATCCCTCTGAGTACTGGCTTTGAGTGCCCTGCTTCATGCATCCAACTTGCACTAGTCATCTGTTTTACATGTGATAATATGCATGTTTCAATGCTATTCTCTCAAATCATCCCACCCTCGCCTTCTCCCACATAGTCCAAAAGTCTGTTCTTTACATCTGTGTCTCTTTTGCTGTCTTGCACATAGGGTCATCGTTACTGTCTTTCTAAATTCCATATGTATGCGTTCATATACTGTACCGCCTTTTCTCTTTCTGACTTAACTTCATTCTGTTTATTTTTTATAATTAACGTGTTGATTTGTACTAAGAAAAAATTAAGTCAAACAGAAATAGAAATATATTCTCATTTGGTTTAAGTTTTGAGATTTTTTTTAAAAAGTTAATGTTAATGGGAGTGCATGATGCATGCTGTGTGTGTGATTGTAATGTCTTTTAAAAAGAGGCAGTTTTTGTTAGTTCTGGATGGAATCCAAATTTTTCTGTGTAATATCTGCATTTTAGACCGTTAATGGATTCTATTAGATATGTAAATAGCATTTGTATACAACTGAAAATAGTATAATTAAGCATTTCACAAAATTAAAAGTGTCATTTAAAGTACTCCTTTTCCTTAGTGCGGTGATAAAAATTAGATGTCAGAGACTTAGCCCACTTGAGCAGTGTTAGAGGGAGGGAATGTGGAGTAGGGAAAAAGCTCGGTCTTGCGTGTGTGCATGCTAAGTTGCTTTAGTCATGTCTGACTCTTTGTGACGCTATGAGCTGTAACCTGCCAGGCTCCCCTGTCAATAGGATTCTTCAGGCAAGAATACCGGAGTGTGTTGCCATGCCTTCCTCCAAGGGATCCTCCCAACCCAGGGATGAAACCCACGCCTCTTATGTCGCCTGTATTGGCAGGCGAGTTCTCAGCGCCACCTGGGAAGCCCTTTTGAACTTGAGTTTTATGATCATGAACATAATATTGAACCTTTTTGAGCCTTTGTTGAACATCTGTAAAATATAAACATTTTCCCACCTTTCTATAGGGTTGTGAAGACTTTAGCCCTTTGCTGATCACAGCAAGTATTTAATAAATGATAACTTGGATGGTGGTTTTATATGACTTGCTTTGTGTTATGTATCCTTAGGATATATGTTAAGGGAGTTTTCTTTATTTACTTATGTGATTGCTTTAATTTGACTTGAGACCTAGGTTATTTTTTCAAGTTGCATGTATATGTATATTTATATACTTATAACTTAAGTAATTGCCTTTGTTTAGTGCCAAAGTATAAAGATGTTGTATACAACAGGCCTAATTTATCAATGAAAATAATCACTTCCACTTTTGAGAATATTTTCTGCCTTTGGTTGGGGTGATTTTGTTTTACTGTTTTGGTAAGTTTATGATTTGAAAAGTTTCTGTTTTTTGTTGAAGTGTGGTTGATTTACAGTGTTATATTAGTTTCAGTTCAACACCGTGATTCAGTATTTTTATAGATTATATTCATTTAAAGTTATTGTAAAACACAAATTATATACCCTGTCTTATACATTGCATCCTTGATCTTATTTATTTAATAATTAGTAGTTTGTACCTGTTAATACTCTTCCACTATCTTGTTCCTCTCTTACCCCTCTCCCCAGTGATAACCACCAGTTTTTTCTCTGTGACTATAAGTCTGTTTCTGTTTTATTATATCCATTTGTTTGCTTTATTTTGGGGATTCCATATATAAGAGAAAATATACAGGATTTGACTTTTTCTCTCTGGCCTCACTAAGCATAGAAGTTTCATAATAAGCACAACTCTATGGATCAACTCATTTTCTAACCATATCTCTAAAGTACGAGCCAAAAATATAGACTCCATAATCATATTGTATGGATTTAAATTAGGCTATATCACTACTATCTACAAAACTGCTAATCGTCATGATTTTGACTTTCTAACTTCAGGAAAGTTATTTGATTCTGTAGTCTGCTTCCTAATAGTTAAAATGAGAGTAATAACAATATATACCTTTTAGTGTAGTTCAAAGGACTAAATCGATGATCGTATGTAAAGGACTTACCTCAGTGTACATTGTATAAGAAGCCCTCAGAATACTACTTTTGTCCTTTTTTTTTAATCAAGATATAATTGACATAGAACATTTGTGTTAGTCTTAGGTATGCAACATAATGTTTGATTATATATATATATCTGTATATAGTGAAATGATTACCATAGTTTAGTTACAGTCTATAACCACTCAGAGTTACAATTTTTTTCTTGTAATGAGAACTTTTAAGATCTACTCTCCTAGCAACTTTCAAATACACAATACAGTATTGTTAACTATAGTCACTATGTTGTACATTACAATCTGAAGACTTACTTAATCTTATAACTGAAAGTTTGTGTGTTTTGACCACCTTCATTCATTTGACCACAGATATTGTATTAGATCTTGTTACCTTCTTTTCATCATTCATTTAACCTATACTTATTGAGTGTCTGTTGTATGCCAGGCACAGTACCAGACACTGAACCGTCACCGAACAAAACAAAGTCACTGCATTCATGAAACTTATATTCTAGTGCAGGAAATTACAAATGAATATTGATATCAGGCACTGATGATAGACAAGTCCTATGAAGAAAAATAAAATAAGAAGGTGGTAAATAATAGAAGGTGTTATGTAAGGTTGAATGTTCATTTTAGCTGAGACCATGCAAGTACCTGGAGAAGAATATTCTTGGCTATGGAAACAAGAGTCTTGAGGCAGTACCATTCCTGAGGACTGTGAAGAACAACATCCTGAACTCCACTCCTATATCAAATTGGCTCCTGGACCTCTCCACTTGTGTTTCCACCGTAAGCATTTCCAAAATAACATTCTACAACAAAACTCTTATGCTCTTCGTTTACATAAAATTTGCTGTTAGAGTGTTCAGTAACTTTGCACAACTGCTCAATCTAATATATCAGTAAACCCTATCAGTTCTACTTTTTAATATACCCACTCCATCCACAGTGGAGTGAACAAAGGAGAGAGTAAGGTAAGATGAGGTCAGAGAGGTTGATGATGTGGGGCTTAATAGACTGTGATAAGGACTTTGGATTTTATCCTGAATGTGATGAGAATGCAGGATTTTGATAAGAGGAATGATATGTGATTTATATTTTTAAAAAATTGCTGATCTTGTAAAGAAAAGATTTTGAGACCATAGAAGCTGGAAGAATATTTAAGATGCTATTTCATAATGCAAATGAAAGCTGCGAGGCCTTAGATTAAGTGATGGTGGTGGGGAGAAGTGATTGGATTGAGATTAATATGGGTATATTTGAAAGTAGAGCTAATAGGATTTACTGATGTATTAGATGGGAGCAGTTATGCAAATAGTGGCACCACTTACTGAACACTCTAAGGTCAATTTTTAATGTATATTAGGAGCATAAGAGCTATGTTGTAGAGTATTATTTTGGAAATGCTTATGTTGGAAATACTCCACTTAAGTGGAGATTTTCAGTAGATAGATATAGGAATCGAGTTCAGGGGAGAAGTCTGGATTTGAGGTAAAAATTTGGGAATTGCCTCTGTGAATGATATTTCAAGTCCCTGCACTTGATAAATAAGTTTGAATAGAGAAGAAGGAAGTTATAAGTCTGAGATGTTTAATATTTATCAGTCAAGAAGAGGAAAAGGATCTAGCAAAGAAGACTTAGAAGGTACAGCTGGAGTTAGGAGGAGAGTGTGATATCTAGAAAGTGACGTGTAAAGAAAGTGTGTCAGGGAGGAAGAAGTGATCTATAGTTCTAATGATGTTGGAAATTTAAGGAGAGGGTCTAAAATAATTTCTGGGAAGGAGAATGTAGACAAAGTAGACTAAGGTTGCCTGATTGCCTGGCAGTTCTAGAGCCCATTTGAGGTGTAATGTCATAAATTTAAAGTGAGATCTTGTCACCATGGTTTATAATTATAGCCATATTAATCTGCTCAATTATGAGTACAAAGTAGAGAAAGTGTTAGATTTAGGGTTGAGAATTTCCATGCAGGTATGAAAGAAGAATAGAGGGACAAGGGAGTTGTGTACATGCAGGAGAGTGATCATAAAGAGGTGCCGTAAAATCCAAGATGGCTAAGGAGGGAAGTGGAGCCAAACTCTTTGTACTTCAGCCAGACCAGATTTCTGCTGCCACTAGCCACATTGTGCTTTCTCACCTCTGCCTGTTTTCTGGGATACCCTACTCCTTTCTCCTTCCTGCCACTTTTCGCAACTACCACCCAAACAAACACAGACATACCCAATATCCATATGTTCAAATTCAATCCATTCTTCAAGGGATAGCAGACATGGTGCTTCCTTCTTAAAATCTTTCCTCATCACCCCAAGTGATCTTATTTCCCCTTTTGAGCTCCTGTAGTACCAAGCTGGGTTTTACAGATTTGAATATGGTATTTTGCCTCTCCTACTGTAGTGTGGAGTTGCAGGGCACTTGACTATGTCCCTGTAGCCCTAGCATTTAGCTCAGTTGATGTGCAGCAAAGTTTGACAGGTCAATAAAAGTCTCAAGTAAAATGATTTCTTCAGTGTTTACCAAAGCAATTTTTGAAGCCAGTATTTCATAGAGATTACTTTTACTTTCATCTGTGTATTCTTTTATATTCACTGTAGTCTGTAGCAGTGCTATGTTGTTTTTAATTATTATTTCATTTATTTATCTTACAGGAACACCTTTCCTTAAAGAAATATGTTATTGACATTGTGGTTGAAAGTACAGCTCCACCAGAGCCTTTGAAAGATGGAGAAGAGCGGCAGAAAAATAAGAAGAAAGCCAAAAAGATAAAAGCACGGATGAACTTCAGGTACCATGAAAAGAAAAAAGTGAAATTGTCAGTCTCTCAGTCATGTCTGACTCTTTGTGACCCCATGGACTGTAGCTCACCAGACTCCTCTGTCCATGGAATTCTCCAGGCAAGAATACTAGAGTGGGTAGCCATTTCCTTCTCTAGAGGATCTTCCTGATCTAGGGATCAAACCCGGGTGTCCTGCATTGCAGGTGGATTCTTTACTGGCCAAGCCACCAGGGAAACCCTCAGGTACTATAAATATGCTTAAAACAAAGAAAAAGTTTTAGTGGTTTATCATTTTTAATGTAAATCCAAGGAAGACTCTCTGCCCCTCCCCAAAAGTTTAAACTTGTTTGCTTCAAGAAAGCCTTGAAAATAATACTGATGAGCCTAATTTATAGCCACTTTCTTTGATTGAGAAAGAAAACTGAATATCGATCTAAAGCCCTTGCTTTCACCTGTTAAGAGCTCTTCTTATAATTGGATGCCAAAGCCCTGCCAAACTTGTGCCTCCTTCAGCATACAATAGTATGTTTAAGTATGTGTAAACCAAGCCTATTTTTCTTTCCAACTATTGATTTTTAAATGAAGTATCAAAGAAAATCAATAGCAATCAACAAATAGAAGTCTGCTGGCTGTAGTGTCAAATCCCATGACTAGGTTTAATCAATTTGGTTGCCTGTCACAACAAGAGAAAGTTCAAGAAATATCTTGAAATGGAAAGTGAGTTGTCAGACCTGTAGTTTATCATCAACCTCCAAAGTGACATCTGAGGATCAGACAGCTGTGTAGTACATCATTACCTCACAAGATCTGAGCATCATCTGATGACTGATGAGTCTTGTTGCAGAACACAAGTGTACATCCTCCTTAGAAAATAATTCTTTGCTATTTGAAGAAAGGTTGTCTGAATATGTTGTTGCACCTTTATTCCTAACTGGTTAGAAAAAGAGAAGCTTGATCTATGGAATTATAACAATACAGGTCTAGAATAATGGTGAACAGGTATTACCTCTCTATAGTTTGCAATTTCAGATTGTAATTAAAGAAGATGTCCATTTCTTCTTACATAATCAGTGAAAAGTTGAGAGTACTCATTCAAGCAAAGAATAGAAATGGCTTTTTTGATTTTTTTTTTTTTTGTAGTTCCTTGAAGTTTCTAAGAATAGTTTTGCAGTATATACTTTAAGGTATTACTGACCTTCATTTCTAGTTTATGGTGAGAACTTGCTGACCTCCAGAAATGGTATTGAGTCCATCCTCTGGACCTTTCTTTTTTTTTTCTCTATGTACACATTCCTTTGGTTAGTTCACCAGGTGTTTGTCTTTAAATATTCTCCACCTGTTGATGACTACTAGTTTTATATCTCTTCAATTGTACTCAAATTTATTGTGTCCAAAACAAGTTCCTGCTTTCTTCTCTGCATCTGCCCCTTCAAAACCTCTCCCTTCAAGTTTTCTGTATATTAATAACCAGGTACTCTATTCTAGTTGTGTATGCCAAAACCCTTGAAATTGTCCTTGACCTTTTTCTTTCTCCCATGTCTCATCCAACCTAACTGCAAATCATGTTAGCTTTGCTGTAAAGTACATTCAGAGACTGTCTTTCTCTAGCATCACTACCTCCCCCCTCAATCAAGCCTCCATCACATCTCACCTGGATTATTTCAGTACTTCCCTGACTAGTCTCTTTGTTCCTATCCTTGGCTTCTCAGAGTCTATTCTAAACGTGCTGGCCAGAGTAAACCTGTTAACATATCAGATCATGTCACTTCTCTTCTCAAAGCAGCAGGGCTTTTACACTCCAGTTTTCCTCTTTCTGGACAGCTCTCCCACATATATCCATAGAGCTTAGCACTGTTACCTCCTTCAGGTCTTTGCTCAAATGTTAACCTTTTCAGTGAGGCTGTCCTTCAGGCCCTGATATATATATGGTAATGCTAGGTTATTAAAGGAAATCTTTGTTACAGGAAAAATCCTATAATTCTTATGGTGCTAATTTTTTTGGCATATATGTATCCTTTTTATGCTTACATACCTATATCAATAGACATTTTTCATTGAAGTATGATTTACATAAGTGAATGTAGAGATCTCTAATATATTTGTTGAGTTTTGTCAAACCTACATACTCCTGTATAATCCATCAGAGCCTTTGCATTGTTTCACAGTGTCTTTGTGTCTCTTTCCAGTCAGTCTTTCACCACCCTTGGCTCTTGGTAACCACTGACCCGCTTTCTATCATCATAGGTTAGTTTTTCCGGTTCTAGAAATACATACAAATGAAGCCTTTGTGGCTGACTTCTCTTACTAAGTACAGTTGATCCTTGAACAATAAGAGCGTTAGGAGCACTGACTCTCCATTCAGTCAGAAAATCCACACATGACTTACAGTTGGTGCTCCATATCTGTAGTTCCTCTGTGGTTCCACCTCCACGGGTTTAACCAACTGGGGATTGTGTAGTACTGTGGTATTTACTATTGAAAGCAATCCAAGTACAAGTAGACCCATGTAGTTCGATGCCATGTTGTTCAAGGGTCAACTGTATACCATTTTTGCAATATATCTGTGTTGTGACGTGTGTGTAGTTTGCTGTTTTTTTCATTGCTGAACATACCATTGTGTGCATATACCATAAATTTTTGTCTGTTCATCTGTTAATAGACATTTGGATTTTCACTTATTTGGCATTTGTAAATTAACCTTCTGTCAAGTCTTTAGGTGTGTTTACATTCTCATTTCTCTTGGATAAGTACTTAAGACTGAAATTCCACACTTTTTTCACAGTGGTGGTACTATTTTACACTTCCATCAGCAACCTGGGGGAGTCCCAGTAGCTCAACATTTGTCAATACTTGGTATTTTTAATTTTTAAAATTTTAACCTTAATTCCAGTGTGAGCATAGTTGTATCTCTGTTCTAAGTACAAATTCTAATTTGCACTTCCTTAGTGATTAATAATATGTATTGGGTATCTTTCCGTGTGATTTTTCACCATTCATGTCTTCCCTTATGACGTGTCTGTTGAAGGTGTTTGCCCATTTTAAAAGTTGAGTTGTTTGTCATTTTATCTTTGAGTTGTTTATATATTCTAGCTACATTTTCTTTGCCAGTTATGTGTTATGTGAATTTTTTTTTTAATCTGGATCTTGCCTATACATTTTGTTAACAATAGCTCTTGATAAGCAAAAGTATTTTTAATTGTGATGATGTCTGTTTTATCAATATGTTCTTTTTAGGTCTTATGCTTTCTGGGTTCTAAGAGGTTTTTGTCTGATGAAAGGTTAAAAAATCTTCGTATTTTTTTTTTTCTAGAAGCCTTGTAATTTTAGTTTTGGCATTTAGATTTATGATCCAGGTCAAACAAATTAGTGGGTATGATATGAAGAATAGGTCCAAGTTTATTTTTCTGTATAGCCGGCCAGTTGTTCCAACACTATTCACTGAAAAGATTTCCATTCCCATTGTAATGTTTTAATACTTTGGTTAAAAAAAAAATCTCCCCTACATGAGTCTATTTCTGGATTCTCCTAGTCTACCCTGTTTTTCTATTTTGACACCTAATAAAAAATATAAATCAGCCCATGAAGTCTGAATCTACTTCTGGTCTGTTCTCTTCCATTATTTTGTTCCTTTTCACACTGTCTTGATTACAATAGCTTTGTAGTAGGTCTTAAAGTAAAGCAATAGAAGTCTTTAACTTTGTTTTCTTTTTGAAGTTTTGTTTTTCCAATGTCTTACATTTTCACAAAAATATTAAGATCAGTTTTTAGTATCTAAAATTAAAAAGTCTCTTGGGATTTTGATTGGCATTGCACTGATCTGTAGATAAGCTTAGGAAGAAAGGATGTCCTGATAATTTTGGATCTTCCGATTCATGATAAGATATGTATCTGCATTTGTTTAGAGCTTATTTAATTTCTCTAGTAGTTTTTTGTAATTTTTAGTTTAAATGCTTTATAAATACTATATTAAATTTATCTCTAATATTTTAAGTTTTTGTTGCTATTGAAAATTATATTTGTAATATTTTTTGTTGTTAGCATATAGACAGAATTACTCTTTGTATATTCACTGGATATTGGGACCTTTCCACATAGACTTACAAGCTCTAATAGTTTAATAAATTTATAAGATTTCTTTATGTACATAAACATATCAGAATAAAATCAGTTTTATTTGTTTTTTTCTACTTAGTATACTGTTTAGTTTTTTCTATTGTCTATTGCACTGTGTTGCACCTTCTACAAAATATGGAATAGAAGCTTTGGTGTTGCTCTTAGGGAGAAAGCAGTAAATTTTTCACTATTAGGTTATATTGGCTGTAACACCATACCTTACAATTTCTGAAGATGTCATTTCTCAGGTGGAGGGAGCTTTATTCTATTCTTAACTTCCTGAGTGTTTTTTTCTTATATGGATATATCATATTCTCAAATGCCTTTTCTACATCTATTGAAATGCACTCTTTCGTTTTCTCAGTTGGGTGCATTATGTTGACTTGTTATGACAGCTTTAGTGAGATATAATTTGCATCCTATTCCCATGTAGGGTATATAACTCTATACTGACTTTTGAGTGTTAAGTCCACCTTACACTCTTTTAATAAACCCCATTTTCTCATTATGTGTAATTTTTTTAATATTGTTGGATTAAGTTTGCTAACTGTTTATAAAAGATTGGTACATTTATGCCCGTGACGTATGTCGATCTGTAGTTACAATATCTTTGTTTGGATTTTGTAATCAAGAGAATGTTGGCTTGCTTAAGTGGGTTGAAAACTATTTGTCTGTGTCTGCAGGAGTTTCTATAGGATTAGAATTAGTTTATTATTTAAATTATGTATATAATTTATCAGTGAAGTCATACTTTGTATTTCTTCTTCAGTTTTGGTATTTTGTGTCTTTCAAGTAGTTTGTCTACTTCATCTCAGGTGTTGAATTTATTAACACAAAGTTTCATACATTATTCCATTATACTTCTGATTTCTAGTCCTGCACATAGGAAGCTTGGAAATCACCACTTACTCCATCCTAACAACAGGTAAAAATGTGAAAAAAGTGAAAAATCAGCAACTCTTCCTAGATCCGTAAGATACATGAAGTAACAGTGTAGGATGCAGCCTTCCAAATTGGATAGACAGAGAAGCAGATAGAGAAAATCACACTTAACGAGAGCAGAAACCTCTGTGGAAATCAGTACTGGGGTAGGAAAACCTGAACTATAATCGATGAATCTCCAGATGTTCAAGGTGGACAAATATGGGGGTCAGAACTACACGAGATCCCCACACTTCTGTGTACTTCACCTCTAAGAGCTTGACCGGGTTCTCAAAGTGAGTATAACGGCAAAATGCTTTTGTTTCCAGCAGGGGATAAGCAACTATTTTGAATATGCCAGAGCATTTTCTTCTTCTTAAAAATGTCTGCCATCCCACCATCACCCTGTTACCAATATGAGACCGAAATAAAATAATAGGCCAATACCACTGATGAACATAGACGCAAAAATTCTCAACAAAATTCTATCAAGCTGAATCCAACAATACATTAAAAGAAGAACAACTAGGTTTAATCCCACGGATTTAAGGATTTTTTTAGTATCCCTAAATCAATCAGTGTGATACAACATATTAACAAATTGAAGAGTAGAAACCATTATGATCATCTCAGTAGATGCAGAAAAAGCTTTTGCTAAAATCCAGCATCCACTTATGATAAAAAAAATGCTCTTCACAAAGTGGGCATAGAGGAAACCTATCTCAACATAATAAAGGCCACATATGATGAACCCATAACTAACATCATACTCAATGGTGAAAATCTGAAAGCATTTCCTTTAATATCAGGAACAAAACAAGGATATCCATTCTTGCCATTTTTATTCAGCATAGTTTTGGAAGTCCTAGCAGTCAGAAAAGAAAAAGGAATCCGAACTGGAAAAGAAGTGAAACTGTCAGTGTTTGCAGATGACATCATAGTATACATAGAGAAAGATGCTACCAGAAAACTACTAAAGTCCATCAGTGAATTTGATAAAGTTGCAGCATACACAGTTAATACACAGAAATCTATTGCTTTTCCATCCACTGACAATGAAAAATCATAAAGAGAAATTAAAGAAACAATCCCATTTATCATTGCATCAAAAAATAATACCTTGGAATAAATCTGCCTAAGGAGGCAAAAGACCTATACTCTGAAAAGCATAAGGCACTGATGAAAGAAATCAAAGATTACACAAACAGATGGAAAGACATACCATGTTCTTGGATTGGAAGAGTCAATATTGTCAAAATGACTGTGCTTCCCAAGGCAATCTACAAATTCAGTGCAGTTCTTATCAAATTACCAGTAACATTTTTCACAAAACTTGAATCAAAAATTTTAAAATTTGCATTTTGATATAAAAGACCCTGATTAGACAAAGCAATGTTGAAAAAGAAAAATGGAGCCGTAGGAATCGGGCTCCTTCAGACTATACTATGTAGCTATAGTAATCAAGACAATATGGTACTGGCACAAAATAAAAGATAAGGTCAATGATGCAGGAAAGAAAAGTCCAGAGACAATCTCATGCACTTGTGGTCACCGAATCTATGACAAATGAGGCAAGAATATACAGTGGAGAAAAGACAGCCTCTTCAATAAATGTTTCTTGGAAAGCTTAACAACTATATGTAAAAGAATGAAATTAAAACACTCCCTAACACTATACACAAAATTAAATTCAAAATGGATAAAAGACCTAAATGTAGGACCTGACACTATAAAACTGTTAGAGAAAAACATAGGGAAAACACTTTTTGACGTAAATGGGACCTACTTAAACTTAAAAGCTTTTGCACAGTAAAGGAAAGCATAAACAAGAGAAAAAGACCGTTCACAGAATGGGAGAAAATATTTGCAAACAAAGCAGTAGACAAAAGATTAATCTCCGAAGTATACAAATAGCTCATGCAGCTTAGTATCAAGACCTAACTAGACATCTTATCAAAGAAGACATACTGGTGACCAAGACACACATGAAAAAGATGCTCAACATTACTAATTATTAGAGAAATGTAAATCAAAATTACAATGAGGTATCACCTCACACCAATCAGAATGGCCATCATCAAAAAATCTACGAACGATAAATGCTGGAGAGGGTACAGAGAAAAGGAAACCTTCTTGCACTGTTGGAGGGAATGTAAATTGATATGCCACTATGGGGGACAATAATGTTCTGTTCTTAGCTGCTGCTGCTAAGTCACTTCAGTCGTGTCTGCTCTGTGCGACCCCATAGACGGCAGCCCACCAGGCTCCTCCGTCCCTGGGATTCTCCAGGCAAGAACACCGGAGTGGGTTGCCATTTCCTCCTCCAATGTATGCACGCATGCCAAGTCGCTTCAGTCATGTCTGACTCTATGGACAGCAGCCCAACAGGCTCCTCTCTCCACAGGATTCAGGATTCTGGAGACTACTGGAGTGGGCTGCCGTTTCCTTCTCCCAAACAGTAATGTAGTTTCCTTAAAAAACTAAAAATAGAACTACCGTATGACCCACTACCAATCCTACTACTAGACATATACCCTGAGAAAGCCGTAATTGAAAAAGACATATGTACCCCAGGGTTCACTGAAGCACTGTTTACAATAGCCAGGACATGGAAACAACCTAAATTTCCATGGACAGATGAATGGATAAAGAAGATGTGGTACATATATATAATGGAGTTTTAATCAACCGTAAAAAGAATGAAACTGGGTCATTTGTAGATATGTGGACGGACCTAGAATATATCATACAAAGTGAAATAGGTTAGAGAAAAACAAATATCATATAGTAACACATATATGTGGAGTCTAGAAAAATGGTACTGATGAACCTATTTGCAGGGCAGAATAGAAATGCAGAAGTAGAGAACGAACATGTGAACACAGTGGGGGACGGGGAGAGTGGGATGAATTGAGAGATTCAGTTTGACGTAAATACACCACCATGTGTAAAATGGATCGTAGTGAGAACATGATGTATAGAACACCACAGCTTGGAGTTCTGTGATGACTTGGATGGTGGAATGTGAGGGGAGGAAGATCAAGAGGGAGGGTATATATGTATGCAGATAGCTGATTCACTTCACTGTACAGCAGAGACTAACACAACATTGGGAAGCAATTATACTTCAGTTAAAAAAAGAATGAAATAATGCTATTTGCAGCAACACAGATGGGCCTAGAGATTATCATACTAAGTGATATAAGTCAGAGAAAGATAAATCTCATATATCACTTATATGTAGAATCTAAAAAAATGATATAAATGAACATATTTATGAAACAAAAATGAACTCACAGACATAGAAAAGAAACTTATGGTTTTCAAATGGGATAGTTGTGGGGGGCATAGATTAGTAGTTTGAGATTAACATTTACATACTATTATATATAAAATAAACTACAAGGATCTACTATATAGCACAGGGAACTGTACTTATATCTTGTAATAACCAATAATGTAAAATAATCTGAAAAAGAAAAAATGCATTTATATGTATCACTGAGTCATTTTGCTGTGCAAAATTATAGATTAACTATAATTCAATTTTTAAAAAGAGGGTGAAAGTGAAAGTTGATTAGTCATGTCCATCTCTTTGCAACCCTGTGGACTGGAGCCTGCCAGGCTCCTCTGTCCGTGGAATTCTCTAAGCAAGAATAATGGAATGGGTTGCCATTCCCTTCTCCAGGGGATCTTCCTGACCCAGGGATCAAACTCAGGTCTCCTGCATTGCAGTCGGATTCTTTACTGTCTGAGCCACCAGGGAAGCCCATAAAAGAGGGTAATGGCATTTTAGCTTACCCTGATCATATCTCAACTTCCCAACTCAGCAGAAGCTTTGAAGACAACCAACTGCATCCCTGTTACAGGTACTTAATACTGGAGAAACGCTGGGCTGGAAGAAGCACAAGCTGGAATCAAGATTGCCGGGAGAAATATCAATAACCTCAGATATGCAGATGACACCACCCTTATGGCAGAGAGTGAAGAGAAACTAAAAAGCCTCTTGATGAAAGTGAAAGAGGAGAGTGAAAAAGTTGACTTAAAGCTTAACATTCAGAAAACTAAGATCATGGCATCTGGTCCCATCACCTCATGGGAAATAGATGGTGAGACAGTGGAAACAGTGTCAGACTTTATTTTTTTGGGTTCCAAAATCACTGCAGATGGTGATTGCAGCCATGAAATTAAAAGATGCTTACTCCTTGGAAGGAAAGTTATGACCATCCTAGATAGCATATTAAAAAGCAGAGACATTACTTTGCCAACAAAGGTCCATCTGGTCAAGGCTTTGGTTTTTCCAGTGGTCATGTATGGATGTGAGAGTTGGACTGTGAAGAAAGCTGAGCACTGAAAAATTGATGCTTTTGAACTATGGTGTTGGAGAAGACTCTTGAGAGTCCCTTGGACTGCAAGTAGATCCAACCAGTCCATCCTAAAGGAGATCAGTCCTGGGTGTTCATTGGAAGGACTGTTGTTGAAGCTGAAACTCCAATACTTTGGCCACCTCATGCGAAGAGTTGACTCATTGGAAAAGACCCTGATGCTGGGAGGGATTAGGGGCAGGAGGAGAAGGGGACGACAGAGGATGAGATGGTTGGATGGTATCACCGACTCGATGGGCATGAGTTTGAGTAAACTTCGGGAGTTTGTGATGGACAGGGAGGTCTGGCATGCTGCGATTCATGGGGTCGCAAAGAGTCGGACACAACTGAGTGACTGTGCTGAACTGAACTGAATACTGGAGAAGAACAGATCTTGTACTCAAATAGCCATAGCTGTTTTTACCTCTCTGATGGTTCTCTGAAAGGTTAGTTTTAAGAGTTTGTCCTTCTTTTGCCTAACTCAGAATTCTCCCAGAGCTGAGGAGGTTACCTGGGGATAATTGTCAAAAACAATTTGAAGGCAAATGTATTAATTGATGATACCTGGTGCAAGGAGGGCATGGCAAGCCATTCCATTACTCTTGCCTGGAGAATCCCCACGGACAGAGGAGCCTAGCAGGCTACAGTCCATGGGGTTGCGAAGAATTGGACATGACTGAGCGACTAAGCACAGCACCCAAGTACAAGGATATACAACTAGTATAAATAATTGCCTAATAAAAACTTGCAGGGAAAGGTTGAGGATTGAGATGCTTTGGGAAACAAAGTCTTTGAAAATCTCCCACATACTCTGAGAAATCTAGAAGGCCACATGTATCCCCAGGGATGGGTACATGATTAGAAAAGACCCAAGACAACCCTGGAGTCTTTTCCCTACCTGACCATCAGGCTTTTGTGCAAGCAGGAAGTGAGGGCTAAGACAGTGTTGTAATCTGCCAGATTGTGTCTTGTTGGCTTGCTCCAACACAGTCACATAGCTCATCTGCAAATACTAGATAGGGACTTTTTGTTGTTATTATTTATGGTGTTCAAAGAAATCGCTTGGATCATTAGCTGATTCCTAAAATGATGGAAGCAAGACTTTAGAGATCATAATGACAAAGAATATAAACTTTAGAATATTAGTTCAGAAAAGTCACTAAACAAATGTACAACAAGCAAAAACAATCCCTGAGAGGAAAGAGAATCTGATTTCCAGAGTTGCCACATTATAATGCTTAAAATATCTGCTTTTTAAATATGGCATTGATTTTTTTTTTTTTTTTTTGTAACTTTAAACGCTTTATTTTGTATTGGGGTATAGCCAGTTCACAGTGTGGTGGTAGTTTCAGGTGAACAGTGAGAGGACTCAGCCATACACATACATACATCATTCTCCCTCCAACCCCCCCTTCCATCCAGACTGGTATGTAACATTGAGGAGAGTTCCGTGTGCTGTACAGTAGGTCTTTGTTGGTTATCCATTTTAAATATAGAGATGTGTTCTTAAGGAAAAGTTGCAAGGCATGCAAAGAAAAAGAAAAGTGGCCCATACTTTGGGGGAGAGGAATTAATGGAAAGTGTCCCTGGGGAAGCCCAGACATTGGCCTTCCTAGACAAAGACTTTAAAATTTTAAAATGTACTCAGAGAGGTACAGGAAACCATATGAATGATACCTAACCAACTGGAAAAGGTTAGTAATGAGATTTAAAAAATTTTAAAGGAACTAATAAATTTTGTAGCTGTAAAGTACAAAAATTGAAATGAAAAATTACTTGAAGGATTCATCAGGTTATTTGAGCAGGTAGAAGAAAGAATTGGTGACCTTGAAAACTATCCTTTGAGATTATCCTTTCTATAGAAGAGAAAGAAAAAAGAATGGGTAAAAGTCAGAGACCTCTGGGACACTATCCAGCGTACCAACATAAACGTAAGGGGCATCCCAGGAGAGTAGGGAGAGAAAGGGCAGAGGACATTTGAAGAAATATATCTGAAAGTTTTCCAAATTTAATGAAGTATATGAATCTGCAGATCCAGGAAGTTCAAGAAACTCAAAGTAGAAGAAATGCAGAGATCCACGTTATGACACATAATCAAACATTGGAAGATAATGACAAAGAAAATCTTAAAAGCATTAAAAGAGAAACAACTCTTCATATATAAAATATCTGCAGTATAATAATAGCTTATTTCTTATAGGAAAATATGGAGGTCAGAAGCTAGTAGGATAAGCATATTCAGTTTCCTGGTAGAAGAAAACAAATTGTCAACCAAGAATTCTATACTTGGCAAAATTTCAAAAAATGAAGGAGAAATTCATACATTTTATGATAAACAAAAGCCAAGTGTTTGTCTCTAGTAGACCTACACTTCAAGACGCTCTAAAGGAAATCTTCAGTCTGAGATTAAAATAGACAGTAACCTGAAACACGCAAAGAAATACAAAACACTATAGAAATAACTATGTAAGTCAGTGTATATGTAGTATTTTTGTAACTCCTCATTTTTCCCATTTGAATTAAAAGTGAACTGCACAAAATAATAATTATAAACCTATGTTTATGGGCACACACTGTGTAAATCTGTGATTTATAACTCTAACATAAAGGATAAGTGCTATATTATTGTTGTTTAGTCACTAAGTCGTGACTGACTCTTTTGCGACCCCATGGACTATACTCCATCAGGCTCCTCTGTCCATTGGATTTCCCAGGCAAGTATACTGAAGTGGATTACGCTTTCCTTCTCCAAGGGATCTTCATGACCCAGGGATTGAACCCACATCTTCTGCTTGGCTGGCATCTTCTTTACCACTGAGCCACATGGGAAGCCAAATGCTACATAGGAATACTTCTGTATACTACTGAAACTTAAGCTGATATTAATTCTAGCTAGATTGTTATGAAATAAGATGTTTAGTATAATTCAGGTCACCTATAAAGAGACTAAATAACCAAACAAATATATATGTACATATATATGCGTGAAGAAATGAGAGTGGAATGAAGATGGTTCATTTAACACAAAATAAAGCAGTAATGAAGGAAATGGGGGACAAAAGAGAGCATGCATAAAATAGCAAAATAGCAGGAGTCAATCGGCCCTTATCAGTAGTTATGTTAAATATGGGTGCATTAACGACTCCAGTGCTCCCCTGGTGGCTCAGACAGTAAAGAATCTGCAGTGCAGGAAACTTGAGTTTGATCCCTGGGTCAGGAAGATTCCCTGGAGAAGGGAATGGCAACACACTCCAGTGTTCTTTCCTGGGAAATCCCATGGACAGAGGAGCCTGGCAGGCTAGAGTCCATGGGGTTACAGAGTCAGACACGACTGAGTGACTCACACTTTCACTTCAAAGACTCCAGTGAAAGATACAGGTTGGCAGAATGAATTTTTTTTAAATGATTCAACTATATGCTATCTACAAGGGACTCACTTAATATATAAGAGCCCAGCTGGCTTAATATGAAACGAAACAGATACTTCATGAGAAGAATAACCTCTGCAAGGTAATGTAGCTAAACTGTATTAATATAATACAATATATATGTTAAGACCAAAATTGTACAATAAAGAAAGAAGGACATTTTGTAGTGATGAAAGAATTCATCAAAAATATATAACAATTACAAACATATGTGCATGTGAGAAAACCACAAAATACATTAAGGGAAAACTGACAGAATTGAGGGAGAAATAGGCCATTCACCAGTAATAGTTGGAGATTAAAGCAACTGAAACTCTATATGTTGCTGGTAGAAGTACAAATTGGAATGACCCATTTGATAAACATTTTGTAAATTAAGGTTAAGCAGGTGCTTGTCATAAAGCTCAGCAATCCCACTTCTGTATTTATCTAAGAGAAATTAAGACATTTATCCATACAGTGATTTGTCTACAAATGTTTATAGTAGTAGTCCCAGATTGGAAAGTAAAATATCCAACTGGTAGTGGATTAAACAAGTTATGGTATCCAAAGAATGGTACACTGTAGAGCAGTGGAAAGGAATAAAATAATAATATATTAAACATTATGAAAGACTCTCAAGAGATTTATTCTAAATGAATTAATTCAGATACAAGAGAGTATGTACGATTGTACTGATTTGATATTCAGAAAGCTTTGGAGTAGAAAGTAGACAGCTGGTTGCTAGGAACGAAAGAGTAGGGGAAGAGGAAAGAGAGTTATTGCAAAAAAAAACATGAGAAAACTTTGTGGGTGGTAGAAATGCTTTATATCATGATTGTGGTTTCATTTACATTGGTAGGCCCAATTGTGAAAACTCGTCAAATTATAGGTTTAAAACTTCAAGTATTTATTGGATGTAAGTTATACCTCAATAAAGCTGACCCAAGAATAAAAAAAATTATAAAGACAAAAAATGAACATTTTGAAACCAAAGCGTGGGGTTGGGGCAGAAAATGTTTGAAGTAATGAGTTTCTTTTTTTGGAGTAAGAAAAAATGGAAATAAACTATTTGACATTTGTGACAGTAAGAAAATGAAACTTATGGGAACATAGTAAAAAAATTACTCAGAATGAAATTTTAACCTTAAGTTATTTTATCAGTTGAAGTAGAAATGATCTAAACAACTCAAGGATTAGAACAACTTTCATATCTCCTTCCTGGAAAATGGTATGGATTTATTTGTGTTTATTTAACAAATACACATATGGCACTTATAATGTACTATATCTTTATAAAGATAAAAACAAATTAAATAGAAGTTGATAAGATCTAATTCTTTGAGTATATTGGTAACAAAAGAGCCTATGAAAAGGCTAGCCAAAAAAATGTAGTAAATAAATATCCCACATTATGTCTGAGAAAAAATATAATCATGATAACAAGGAGACTAAAAGTGAGGAAATGTAGTGTACAACATGACACTAATAAATTTAAAATATTAATAAAGTGAGTCATTTTCTTAAAAAATAGTCAGAATTTAATTATAATATTCAGTCTTATCTCTCATTATTCCCATATTTTAATCTTTTGCTCCAGCCAAAGGGATCTGTACACAGTTCCCTCAGTATAACTTGTGTTTCCCTCTGTGTCTTCATTATTGCTCACTTCTCTCTCCTGTTAACGTCATTTTCTTTTTGTGTATTCAGATGCTACCTATCTTTCAAGCAGGTACACTTTCCATTTCCTTGAGGAAACTCCCCATAGCATCTTAGGTGGTAATGAGCACTTGTGACAGTTCACATCTGTTACCTACTCAGCTTTGCAGAATTATGTGCCTTTTAATGCTGTATCTTCCTCTTCCTTGTGGAGAATAAATATCTTGAATAGCTCCACTATGTATATTCCTCATCCCTGCCATATATAACTATTATTATCCCCCATATTCTAGTTTAGTTTATACAGAGTATGAACTCTGGAAATAAGTGTTTAATTGATTGTTAAAAGTGAATCAAGATAAGATTCAAGTTAGGAAAAACTGCTTAACTACCATTTCAGGTAGAGTTAGGATATCTTTGGATAGTATTATAATTTTCTAGTTAAGTGTGCACAAATGGGAGAATGTGTTCAGTCTTTTCCACTTGAAGCCTCAGATGAAGAAATGTTTTGATATAGCAGACCACTTCTTAAACCTTAATTTCTTTTTTGTAAAATGAGGAAAAGATATTTTTTAAGACTGCACAAGACAGTGAGTGTATAGCTTCTGGCATGTGTGCTTGGAATGCATTGAACCCTACATAATTGTAATTTTTCCCACTTTCATATGAGGTCACAATGACAAGTAGAGTGTGGATATTTCCCCATTTTGATATGCCTTAATATTTTGGCTGAGAGCAATGAGCACATTGAAAGCTTCCCTGGCTCAGGCGGTAAAGAATCTGCTGGCAATGCAGGAGACTTGAGTTCGATCCCTGGATTGGGAAGATCCCCTGGAGAAGGGAATGGCAACCCACTCCAGCATTCTTGCCTGGAGAATCGCATGGACAGAGGAGCCTGATGGGCTACAGTCCATGGGTCGCAGAGTCATACATGACAGAGTGACTAAAACTCACTTTCAATGAGCGCATGATAAAGAATCTGCTGGCAATGCAGGAGACTTGAGTTCGATCCCTGGATTGGGAAGATCCCCTGGAGAAGGGAATGGCAACCCACTTCAGTATTCTTGCCTGGGAAATCCTGTGTGCAGAGGAGCCTGGCGGGCTATAGTACATAGGATTGCAAAGAGTTGGACATGACTGAGTGATTAACACTTTCACTTTCAATGTGCACATGTAGGTTGAAACATACATAATTTAATGTTTAATTCTAATTTAGCTATTTCTTCATTCCCAAGCATAACTTATGCTAGATTGATTTTTTTCTCTCATTAGGCCTGTTGTAAATTGCATCTTTCAGGTTTTTATGAATCAGTTTTTTTTTTTTTTTCCACCAGTCATCGCTCTCTGGATTGGTGTACATTGTGATTAGTTCTTTCACAGGTCACTAATTAGAGACTAGAACCCTTTGGATGAATGGTCAAAACTTAAATTTTGACCTCTGAAAAGAGAAACTGAAAAATCATTGTTAATATATTGTAGAAGTGACATTTGCTGATTGTTGACCTATTGATGGCTCTTAAGTGCTGGAACACACAAGCTGGAGCTTAGCTGAACAATGACAGAGAAATGTTATTAGATTTTTGCAGACTTTTGGCGTTTGACTAAATGCCAATATTAAATGTTTGTGCTGACTAGTATAAACAACAAAAGCAAAATAGAACAAATCTTTGAGTATCTGGTCACCATTTCCACTTTTAAAATTACTTCTAGACTTCAATGACTATTCTTTACACAGAAGAACTGTACAAAAAAGAACTTAATGACCCAGATAACCATGATGGTATGGTCACTCACCTAGAGCCAGACATCCTGGAGTGTGAAGTCAAGTGGGTCTCAGGAAGCAATACTATGAGCAAAGCTAGTGGAGGTGATAGAATTCCAGTTGAGTTATTTAAAATCCTAAAAGATGGTACTGTGAAAGTGCTGCACTCAATGTGTCAGCAAACTTGGAAAATGCAGCAGTGGCTGCAGGACTGGAAAAAGTCAGTTTTCATTCCAATCCCAAAGAAGGGCAATGCCAAAGAATGTTCAAACTACCACACAATTGCACTCATTTCACATATTAGTAAAGTAATGCTCAGAATCCTCTGGCTAGGCTTCAGCAGTATGTGAATCAAAAAATTCCAGATTTTTTGATTTTACAATCTGGGTTTAGAAAAGGCAGAGGAACCAGACATCAAATAGCCAACATCTATTGGATCATAGAAAAAGCAAGGAAACTCAAAAACACATCTACTTCTGCTTCATTGACCCTCTAAAGCCTTTGACTGTGTGGATCACAACAAACAAACAAATTCTCTGAAAGAGATGGGAACACCTGTCTTACCTGTCTCCTGAGAAACCTGTATGCAGGTCAAGAAGCAACAGTTAGAACAGGACCTGGAACAACAAACAGATTTACAATTGGGAAAGGAGTACATCAAGGCTGCATATTGTCACCCTGCTTATTTAACTTTATGCAGATACATCATGCAAAATGCCGGACTGGATGAATCACAAGCTTGAATCAGGATTTCCAGGAGAAATATCTACAACCTCAGATACTCAGGTGATACTACCCTAAGGGCAGAAAGCAAAGAGGAGCTAAAGAGCTTCTTGATGAAGATGAAAGAGGAGAGTGAAAAAGCTGTCTTAAAACTCAGCATTCAAAAAACAAAGATCATGGCATCTATCCCATCACTTCATAGCAAATAGATAGGGAAACAGTGGAAAGAGTGGCAGATTTTATTTTCTTGGGCTCCAAAATCATGATGGACAGTGACTGCAGCCTCAGAGTGAAAAGACACTTGCTCCTTGGTAGAAAAACTGTATCAAACCTAGATGACATATTAAAAATCAGAGACATCGCTGTGCCAACAAAGGTGTATATAGTCAAAGCTATGGTTTTTCCAGTAGTCATGTATAGATGTGAAAGTTGGACCATAAAGAAGGCTGAGCACAGAAGAATTGATGCTTTCAAATTGTGGTGTTAGAGAATACTCATGAGAGTCCCCTGACTTCAAGGAAATCAAACCAGTCAATCTTGAAGGAAATCAACCCTAAATATTCATTGGAAGGACTAATGCTGAAGCTCCAATACTTTGGCCACCTCATGCAAACAGCCAACTCTTTGGAAAAGACCTTCATGCTGGGAAAAATGGAGGGCAGAAGGAAAAGGGGGCAACAGAGGATGAGACAGTTGGATGGCATCACCAACTCAATAGACATGTGATTTTGCAAAATCTGGGAGATGGTGAAGGACAGGGAAGTCTTGGGTGCTGCAGTCCATGGGGTCACAAAGAGTTGGACATGACTTAGCAACTGAACAACAACAACAGTAATTTTGCATTGAATACCTCTTGAGGTACATTGATATTCAGCCATCTCAACCACCTTATAGAAACTTAAAATGGTTTCAAATTTAATTATGATTTTGATATTTTTGAAAAATAGGCACCATTCTGTATCAAGTCCCTAACTCAGAAATGTTTTTATGATTTTCTGTCCTGAGAGGAAATATGTATTTTTCAGTCTTTTTGGATCGCATTTATAGTATTGTAAAGAAGCAGTGTCAGAAATGGAATTGTTAAAAAATGAGCATAGTAATATTCTTAATACTGGGAGGGGAAAAACATAGCCAAAATTTTATTTTGGTATAAAAATTAGCAACAAAATAGCTAATAATGATAAAAACTCTTTTCTCTCCAGGGCCAAGGAATATGAGAGTTTATTGGAAGCAAAAAATTCTGGTTCGGACTCACCCTATAAAGCAAAGTGAGTATTTTAGTCTACATTTTATTGATTTGTCTCTTTAGTCTCTGCCTATAACAAAAGTTTATCTGAACCATTATCGTTCGCTTGTGGTCATAGACTTTTGTATCCAATGCTTAGGATTTTATTCTTCTAACACCGTATATCCAACTGGAGATGATTTTGGCAGAGGTCATTTGTCTGTATCTGGGGATATGTGATAATATTTTGGTTATCACAGATTGGAAAAACTGGTGCAGCTGCCAACAAATGAGTAGAGGCCAGGGATGCCTTTACACTTTTTTCAGTGCGTGAGATAGTCCTCCACAGCAAAGGAGTATCTCATTCAAAACATCAGTAGTGCTGAGGTAGAGAAACCCTATTTGAACAAAGCAAGTTCTGCCAAGGCTGTACTGATTCTTACTCTGAGGAGATCTCATTCAGGATTGTTGCAAGGGCCACTTGACAGGTAAGGATTTAGACTCCACCATTGGGTGTAAGTGTAATTACTAGGTGTACTAGCTAAGGAAACAAAAACATCATCATTTTGTTTATCTCAAATAGACTGCCAATAGCGATGCAGCAAGAGAAGGGTACTCATAGAATACTGCTGCTGGGAGTGCAGATTGGTATAGTCTTACTGAAAGGCCATGTGAATCTGGAGTTTAGGATATCCACTTTGGTTTTCTTTTACTTTTAAGATCTTTTATTCATTATATATACATGATTAAGTTCCAGTACTTAAAGTTTTATTTTTTAATTATAGTTGATTTACAATGTTATGTTAGTTTCTGATGTACAGAAAAGTAATCCAGTTATACATACATTGTTTTCAGATTATTTTCCATTGTAGTTTATTAAAAGATACTGAATATAGTTCCCTGTGCTGTACAGTGGGACGTTGTTGTTTATTTTATATAGTTTGCTGGTCCCAAACTCATCTAATTTATCCCCCCGCTACTTTGGACATCCACTTTAGAATTCAACTCCCCAGTGAAATAATGAAAAATGTGTGCAAATATTTATATACATAGATAACTATTTTTATGTTACTTTCAATAGTGAAAAACTCAAGAAACAACTTACATGCCACAGATGGAGGAATAGCTATAAGCAGTTGTTGGTATAGATTATGCAATAGCATTTTACTGTAGCTGTTATTTACATTTGTAATAGAAATATTCTTCCCTGTCAGAAATAAGACACCCATCAGGTATACTTTATTACTGTTTTGGAGCTAGTAGCCATTGTTATTTTAAAAGAAAAAAAGAAGTATAAAGTATTAAAGACATTAATGAAATTGTTGAGATTATGATCATACTGTATATCTGGAAAATCCGAGAGAATCAAGTGAAGAACTAGTCAAAATAAGAGAATCAATTCAGTAAGATGACTGATTTCCAAATTTATGTGACACTGTTAATAATAGGTGATGTTTACTGAACCTTTACCTTATGCCAGGCTCTTTACATGTGTTGACTCATTTATAACTCACATCAACACAATGAATTTCATGAGGAAAGTAAGCCCTAAATGGAGTAAGTAACTTGCCTAAGGTTATGCAGCAGCATATCTAAGATACAAAAGTAGTAGCTTTTCTTTTTGATAATCAGAAAATATAAATATCATTTATAATAGCAATAGAAAAGTAAACTTTTAAGAATAAACAAGAAATATGAATGCTCTACAGAAATAAAAGCTTAAAATGCTAACAAGGGATATAAAAAAATGACTCGTAAAAGTTAAAAGGCAAATTGTACTCTTGGATAGAAGACAATGTGTAGTAAATTCTCTTTAAATTCTCCTACAAATATGTGATTTCAATAAAATAACAACCTTCTTAAAGCTAGAGATAGAAGCATTTTAAAGAACATATAGAAAAATTAAGTTTCCATGAAAAAAAATTTTAAAGAGGGAAAATAAAGTAGGATTCAGCTAACAGGTGGTTAAAATAGTTTTGCATTGGCATGTGAATAGTAATACAAATTAATGGACTTGGTTTTTAAAAAAAATCTAGAAATGGATCCAAAATTTGAGGAAATTTAATATATGACATAGTATAGTGTTGGCAGAGATGGCCAGAAGTTGCTGAGCCATTCCTGAAGGCATGGCCCTTTGCAATATAACTCTGCCACCTCTCCATCAAGGGGTGGACTCTTATTAACCTTACTCTTGAATTTCACCTTTTGACTTGTTCTGATCCCCAGTCTACTGCAGAAGCAGTATGTGACTTCTGAGCCTTAGCTTCAGAAGTCTTGAAGCTTTTGCTCACAACTTTGCTTTCTTGTTCCCCTCTGACTGCCATGTAAGGAAGCTTGGGTCAGCCTCCTTGATGATGACGGATTACTTGGTCATGGTGGATGATCCGTTTAATATGCTGCTGAATTTGTTCAGCTTGTTCTGATGATGTTTTTGCATCAGTTTTTTTGCATAGTGTTCATCAGCGATAGGGGATATCAGGCCAGATCAGGCCTCTGCTTGTGTCACATTTGCTGATGTCTCATTGGCCAAGGCAAGTCATTTTGTCAAGTCCTTAGTCACTCTATGAGGAGACTATTAAGTCATGGCTAGCAAGATATACTTCAAGGGGGGACCTTTAACGTAATAGTCTATTCTGCAGCTTTCTCTGGATTCTCCTCTTGACTAACTGCTCTTCTTCATTATCTGTTGCCTCATTGTTTATTGTCTCATTGAGCTCTAACATTAGCATGCCTTTGTCCTGAGAGTTCTGGTAGAGAATTACTCTCTTGGTAATCTCATTTATTTTCATGACTTTAAACAGCTAGTATCTGGAGGGACTTTAAATTCATGTCTCCAATCCAGACCTGTCCCCAGAACTCCAGAATACAATATCCAGCTTTCATGTTAGCATTTTCACTTGGCTGTCTCTCTGTTCAGTTGAATGCCTCAGGTGCACATGTGTCAAGGTAAACTCCTGAATTTTGTTTCCAAAACTTACCCCTCCTATTTTTGTTTATCTTAAGAAATGGCAGGTTCATCCTTACATGAAGTCATCTAAAACTTTAGAGTCATCCTTTTTCTGAAAAAGCTTGATTATTGTAACTGATTGAAATAGGTAACCAAAAAGGAGATGAAAAGACATGTCTCCTTATAAAATTATTCTATTTAATAAATGAAAATGACTTTCTCCAGTTTCCCTTCCCCCTTCCAGAAAAATTCAGTCCTATAGCTCTTAGATGAGAGCACCACCAAGCAGCCATCTGCATTGGCTGGATGACTGGATGCAGTGGGGGCAGAATGGTGGCTGTCAGAGCCTGAGTGAACTAAGGATGGGTGGCCAGGTGTGAGGGTTCAAAGCCGAGCAGAGGACGGGAGCTTCCGTGTGGGGTAGGACACCATGGCCTGGTGTGGGGAATCAGAGCCAAGTGACGAGGGCATATCCATGGAATGTTATCCTTGCCCAGTCTGTCAGGGGAGCCTTGTAAAGGCTGTGAAACCCATGCATGCGTGAGAAGAGCAGAGGAGACCAGTGTGGGGAGTCAGAGCCAAGCAGGTAGATAATAATGTACATAAACAAAGATGGGTGATATGTTGGGGGGGTTGTTCACATAAGTAAATATATTAAGGATGTTGGAAGACAGATTGCTCACTGTTAGAGAAGAGAGTTAAAAAATATACTCAAGGAGAATAGAAAATCCTGCAGTGATGAATTGACATTGTAGATATCAGTTTTAACTTGTATTTTCCAACATATATGTAGAAATAAATATAGATGTAAAGTGTAGGGATACACACACACACACACATGCCCTTGGAGCAATGCAGAGTGGGGTTTAGAGGTACTGACCCTCTGATCAGTCAAAAATCTGCCTGTAACTTTTACAGTCAACCCTTCCCCTCTGAGGTTTTACATTCACAAATTCAACCAACCAGGAATCCTGTGGTACACACATAGTGTACAAAATATGTATAAACGGGCCTGTACAGTTCAAAGCCCTGTTGCTCAAGCATCATCTTTTTGTAAATATAATTATATATATTTTATATTTATTTAGATAAAATAATGTATACACATTTTCTAGATCTTTCCACCAAGGATGAGGGTCTTGGGAACAGCAGCACCTTGATAGCATTGAGCACATCTAGTATTAAGTGTAAGGATGACATAGTTCCCTGAAAGGGTAGATGGGTTCTTTATCCACAAGAAAGGATGCTGGAGGCAACAATGAAAGATGTTCCATATGGGAAGCAATATATGCACACTGGCTTTTTTCATTTTATAAGAGGATTTCTTAAACTCTTAACATTTAGAAATACAGGCTTAGGCATATTAATTTAAAAATGGAAGAGAAACCTGTAGCCTTAAATTTAGGCTGTGTACCTCTCAAATAGAGAAGGTTTATAAGAAAAAATGGAAGTTAATATATTTATGTCTTCCTGCCCATCACACTTAAAGAACAATGTTATTTCCTAACATGGACCCAGTTTCCCTTCTTACACTTATAACTCTTCCCAATGATCCTAATGAACCTCCCAAAACTTTACTGTGATAAAAGTTAGGGCTCCTTATAGAGGAGCCCTTATGTTTCACATTTACCAGTAACAGATTTGAACTGAGAATTGTTAAAATGTGTTCAAATTTTGAGAAGAAAATATCTGACCTTAAAAAATTCTCCACAAAGCCATTTACCTGTCAGATACTTCTCATGTTCTGGGCTAGGAATTATGAATTTTTCTTTTCATGCTAGAAAAATTATCTACCAGAATTTACACAAATAGCAATTTCTGTATTAAAAAACTGCACCCTCTAAACAGCTCCTATTCTTGCCCTATAAGGAAACTATAACTTTCAGGAATTGAGTCCTGTGACATTCAATCATTATTTATAGTATGAATCAAAATCTAATGCTTTTTTTCTTGAGAGGAGCTATGTTATTTGTGGTACTTCTGTGGAGGCCAGGAATGAAGCAGAGGTTTAGCTCATGTTACCACAGCATCCCCTTCATTTGGCATTCTTCCTTGAAGGGTAGGTTCATATGAGTCCCAGATTTGATTTACCTCAGGGTGAAATATAAGCCTCTTGTATTCTGTGAATTAAAATGGTCCTTGTGCCTCCCTAAATACCCCTGGTTTTCAGTGGAATGTGAGCATTCTTGGTAAGAGTACTACTAGATTCATATGCATCTGTTGCTATGGCTGGATATTTAGTTACATGGTGTGCAGGCTTTATTCAGCCAAGAGCTGAAGTGGCTACTTATCTGTCACACAATGGAGTTTGCTGCCAATATTCGTCCACATGATAAGGTCAGTTACTTTAATCGGATGGGACTCTAGCCCACATTCGATTAGGAGGAAAAGGACTATGTTGCTCTTAGTGTGTTTTTGTAATTTTTATATTCTCGAAATGTTAGATTGAGACATTCTGTCAGTAAGTAGTAATAATAGTTGATTATTTATTGATTATTTATTCAATGTCTACTTTAGTGAATGGTGTTAGGTACATTACATTAATTATCTCTAATCTTCAGAAGCTCTAAAGAAAAAAATATATGTATATATAATCTCCACTTTTAAGTTGAAGAAATTGAGATTGAGTATTTAAATAACCTCCCCACAGCTTACTTAAAGCCAGAATTTAAGCCTAGGTATTTCTGATTTTAGAGTTTGTGTTCATTCTGTGACTTATCAAAGTAAACTCCATATAGACAGTTTAGATTTAAACTGGAGTTCACAAGTGCCTTTTTGAACTGCAGCTGCTATTGTATTCTTTGAGGAATTAAAGATTTTTACATAAATACATTTTTAGATGAAATTGTGTTCTAGGATATTATTCATTTGTGAATATAATTTTCTTATTGAATTGACTGATACGGTGTGGAGACAAAGCATGAAATCTGAAGATGAAAGGCATAGATTTCTAGTTCCAATAGTGCATTTACTAGCCGTGAAGCCTTGGGAAAGTCACCTCATCTTCTTAAGCCCTAGCATTTAAACAGGGATGGATAATGTTTTTCAGAGGACAAATAAGATCATGTACATGAAAGTATTTTGTAACATAGAGGTTATGGATATTATTAAGAATAGTATAAAGAAGAAATTTCTTCTTAGACCATACATCAGTACTTCTAGAGTGTACTTATGTAACGATGCTATGGATAAGATGGTGAATCGTTCGATAACCCTCTCATAAGGTTAATATTGTGCTTCTGCACTGTTCAGTATGATAGCTTCTAGCCAAATATGGCTGTTGAAATTATTAAGATTAAATTAAATTAGTTCTTCATACCGAAGCCTCTTCACTCTAGGGCCTGTGAGCCACAACTGCTGAGCCTGTGTGCTGCATCTATTGAAGTCCTAGAGACCCTGCTTAGAAACAAGAGAAGCCGCCACAAGGAGAAGCGTTGGTACCACAACTAGAGAGTAGCCCCCATTTGCTGCCACTAGGGGAAGCCTACACACAGCAACGGAGACCCTGTACAACCAAAAATAAATGAAATAAAATGGTTAATTTTTTTTTAAAGTTCTACAGTCATACTAACTGTCTTTCAAGTGCACAATAGGTACATTTGGCCAGCAGCCACCAGGTTGTACATAATAGTTATGGAACATTTCCATCATTACCAAAAATCCTGTTGTCAATCTCTGCGTGAGAGAGACTTGTGATAGTGACTTGAAGGAATAGATCAGAGAAAGCAGTGTTTGAGCTAGGAACTTAGGGAAGAGTACGATTTTTCTGGAGGTGGGGGAAGTAGTTCAGAAGGAATGAATAAAAGAGCATTTGCAAAGATACTGAAGCAGGGAAAGCAGGATTTAGATCCAGAAAGACCTCATGCATATAGAGCCAGTGCGGTAAGATTAGCCCTACATGGGAGGAATCAATCTTCCTTGATTGTAATAGGAGACATAAAGGAGAGTATGGGTGAAATGCTCACATGCTTATAGATTTTTGGCAGAAAGTGAGGATTTCCTTGTTCCAGTAGCTTCCATTTTCTCTATGAAATGTAAAATCTTCTTATATGAAAGCAAGGGGGAGAAGGAAGAGTGGAATTATGAGGAGATGGAGCAATATATGAAGAAGTCTTCGTGGAAGAGTGCAAGAGTGAGCAGACTTGGACAAACTTACTAGTAAGATTCTGAAGCCATAGTCATGCCAACCTTTTGTATGGTATGAGTTTTTCTCAGTATCAGAAATGGAAACGGCTGGCAGATGTTCACTAATCCAGCTAAATTAATGTTGACAAGGCACCGAGAGGGATGCCTGGCCCACTAAACAAACGTTGATGATTGTTACCATAACTGGGGGTTAGCTGTAGGAGTAACAGAACAACAGAGAGGGAAGTGACTGTATACAAGTGATTATACACGTTTACAAGGAAGTGATTATAATGGAGGCCAAGGGAATCAGTCATAGATAAAAATGGAAGTAGGGTCACAGGGAAATGGCATATGGGGAAAAGTGGAGAGATACAGGATGGTGTCTGGTGAGCGTCTCAGGTAGGATGCTCAGGTGAATAACAGAATAGGAGGAGAAGACTGCTCGAAGAATGAAGTGTGTGAAACAGAAGTAAGGGCTTTAAAGAAACGTTAATGCAGTCCACTCACTAAAGAGTCCTAGGAAATACGTGTTATTTTCGCGTGTGCTAAGTCACTTCAGTAGTGTCTAACTCTTTGCGACCCCTTGGACTGTAGCCCGCCAGGCTTCTCTGTCCATGGGATTTTCCAGGCAGAAATACTGGAATGGATTGCCTTGCCCTCCTCCAGGGGATCTTCCCAACCCAGGATCGAATCCACATCTCTTATGTCTCCCGCATTGGCAGGTGGGGTCTTTACCACTAGAGCCACCTGGGTTCCCCAGGTGTGTTATGTGTTATTCTTGGTGAAGAGCAAATAAAAGCAAATGCTCTGTTGTCTAAATGACATCAGCAGTGACAGGAAATCCCCAAATTGCTTATAAACTGGAACATGGGGAATTTGACATTCTAAGAATTTACAATGCTTATAATTGCCTTAAAGATTTACATCAAAATATGAAAACCTGCTCAGGCTCCTCTCCTCCTTTTCTCTGCCATCATACTCTGACTTTCCCCATCATCGGGTCTGTTCTAGTGTGAGAGTAACGCAGAAGCTGGTGGCAGCAGCTGCCCCCACTGGCCCTGTGGATGGACAGTACTGTCCTCTGGGTCTGTTTCATGACAAAGACGAGATTGGTGTTTGTGAACATAGAGTAATAATGGCCTCAGGAGTGATTTGTTTTTCTTTTCCTTAGGTACTCTATGAAGCAGTTTCCAATATAATAATGAAAGTAACTTTTGTTTAAAAGTGCTGGAAAATGAAATATTGTAGTCTAATTCATTCATGTCATTCTTCTCTTTTATTTTGTATCCAAGGCTTCAGCGGTTAGCCAAAGATCTTCTAAAACAACTACAAGTACAAGACAGTGGCTCATGGGCAAGCAATAAGGTTTCTGCTTTAGATCGGACCCTTGGTGAGGTCGCTAGAATATTGGAAAAAGAGGTATGTAACTCATCTCTGGCCTCTGGCCATAATCTTTATGTTTCTTTCTTACTGACTTCCCTGGTGGCTCAGATGGTAAAGCATCTGCCTACAATGTGGGAGACCCAGGTTCAATCCCTGGGTTGGGAAGATCACCTGGAGAAGGAAATGGCAACCCACTCCAGTATTCTTGCCTGGAAAATCACATGGACAGAGGAGCCTGGTAGGCTACAGTCCATGGGGTCGCAAAGAATCAGACCTGACTGAGCGATTTCACTTTCACTTTTCTTTCTTATTATGACGGCCATGGGACTACAACGCAAACTCTTAGGTATATGTGTTTCTTTGGTGTTTCCAAAAGCCAGTCAACCATTGGTGGATATTTTTTCTTTTTGTTCTTAATGATATTGAAATTGTTTTTAGTTGTCTTAACTGAAGTCCTCTATGGCAAAAATACTTTCTTTACATTGTGGTTTTTGCAGTCATATTTTTCCTAACATGACATTCTATTTTAAATAGAATCAGAGTAATAAAGATATACAGTTTTATGGCAGAAAATATAAGACTTTGAATTATAAAGCCTATAAATCACAGATTTTCACAAAACACCAGTTTCCTTCCTGTTTCCAATAGAAGATTTGATAGTTTTCTTTAATGACTTACAGGCATTAAATGTTTCAATGACAGTTTAAAAAATTCTTAATGGTTTTAAAAGTATTTATTATTCACTATAGAAAATTTTAAAGGAACAAAGAAGAAATAAAACTCCCTGTAATATCCACTATTGACATTTTATTGTGTTTTTTCTAATATTTTACTCTACATTTTTACAGTATTTTATATTGCTAATTTTATCATAAATATTTTATCATATCTTATAAATTCTTTTTAACTGAATGAACATATCACAGTTTATACAATTTATATCACTTAGGTGGCTTTCTAATTTTTTTGTTTAAGGTAATGTTCATCTTTGTTTATTAGCTGTAATTTTTGTTTTCTAGGTTTAAACTGTATTGTGTAATATTTTATATATATGAAAGAATGTAGGAATAAAAATTACATAAATGCAATGGGTTATGATCTCATGACCAACCCAAGAACTAAGTTAATCCCAGTATATTTATTATTTATAGTTCCCACTGGATTCCTTCCTCACCCTATCCCCCTGCCTCTGCTCCCTTTCAGGAAATACTGTATAGAATTAAAGGGGTATCCTTTCTTTGTTTTATAAAAATAGTGTTCTTGATTTATCACATAATTGTATATTTAATTAATATATTATTTTGTTTTGCTTGTGTTTGACCTTTATAAAATATTACACTGAAGACTTCTTGATTTTTTTCAATCAAAATTATGGCTCTAAGTTTTATTTAAGCTTATAAATGTAGCTATTTTTCATTAATTTTCTCTCTCATATAGTGAGTACTGCATTGTGTTAGTACTACAATCTTTTATATCCTTCTCCTGACAATAGATGTTCATTTTCAGGATTGGATGTGTGTGGGTGTGTGTGTGTGTGTGTGTGTGTAGACGGGGATGATTGGAGAGAGGGAGAGAGGTAAGGGGCAGTGCTGCTCACACAATTTCTGTATTAGAACAATTCAAGAAGAATTTCTCTAAAGCAGGGAAGGAGCCTCAGACTTTAGTCTGCATCAGAATCACCTAGAGGACTTGTTAAAACACCTTGGATTTCTGATTCAGTAGATCTGGAGTGGGTCCCAAGAATTTGTATTTCCAGTAACTTCCCAAGTGACATTGATGCTGCTGGTCCAAGGACTATACTTTGAGAGCTTGCTCTATGCTAGGCAATATGCCTCAGGGGCAGAATTACTGGGTTTTCAGTCATATGAATAACCAACTTTACAAGACAATGCTCAGCTGCATTTTGGCATCAAGCAATAATCCTCTTTAGGAACTGAAAGCAGCATACTCACTGTGGCATGACAACAGAGCCAGATGAAGTCAGTTCTTTTGTATAACATGTCCTTTTCAAAGTATGAGAGAGTTCAGAAACTGGTAGTTGTCCAGCATGTACTGGATGGAATATTTAGAGGTTTTATATGCCTTGGGGAAATCTCTATTTTAAAATTAGCAGATACTGATTGTTTTCTTTTTGTTTTTAAAAAAGGGTACTTATACTTTGAAATAAAAGGCATTGCTTGAAGATCCTACCATATAAACTTTATCTTACGAATATTGTTTTAGATTGAAGTAGTCACAGAATTTTTGAGTAAAAGGTAAAATGATCTGTGTAAGAAAGGTATTCAGTATGAAAATCTAAGTAAAGTTATTTCATTCACAAAGGGGCAATTTACCAGAATACCACTGATTCCTTATAATTTGAGGGAGAAAAATGTTGTCTGGCTCCCAGTCTAAATGGTCTGTGTCAGGAACCTTGCTGTAAAACTGTCCTCAGAGTATATACTGCAGGACCACCTAAGAGTCTAAACTTACCTACAATAAGATCCTTTTGCAACTTTTAGAACTAAAATCCTTTTTACTTTGCCAAGACAGACACACTTTATGTGAAATCCTGTTCATAGAGTTATACTGACATTTCAATGTAATTCAACTGATGGTATTTATGATTTCAGTCTAGGAATTATAAATAACCATTCCTTTTTGTTTGGAAAACTGCCTGGAGTAACAAAATCATTAGCGCCAAAGCCAAGTACCCAGTGAAGAATTTGAAGACAGCCTAGAAGTGACAGGGGTGGGACTGGTGGAACTTGGGCAAGCACTCACTGAGGAATGGTGAGAGATTAATCTTGAGGTCTTTGTCCTCTTAGTTTAGACCTCAACATACTGATGCTTTCTGTTACTGCTTCGGCACAGTTCCCTCAGATAATTTTTCTGAAGTTCTGAGAACTGTTTTAGGGCTAACAGGTTAAAAGTGTGAAGCACGAAAGTGTTCTGTCTGGTCTGGTTTCCTTGGTGTGTATGCCCAGGAGTGGGATTGCTGGGTCATATGGTAGTTCTATTTCCAGTTTTTTAAGGACACATGTGCCCCAGTGTTCATCGCAGCACTGTTTATAATAGCCAGGACATGGAAGCAACCTAGATGCCCATCAGCAGACGAATGGATAAGGAAGCTGTGGTACATATACACCATGGAATATTACTCAGCCATTAAAAAGAATTCATTTGAATCAGTTCTAATGAGATGGATGAAACTGGAGCCCATTATACAGAGTGAAGTAAGCCAGAAAGATAAAGACCAACACAGTATACTAACGCATATATATGGAATTTAAAAAGATGGTAACGATAACCCTATATGCAAAACAGAAAAAGAGACACAGATGTGCAGAACAGACTTTTAGACTCTGTGGGAGAAGGCGAGGGTGGGATGTTCTGAGAGAATAGCATTGAAACAAGTATACTATCAAGGGTGAAATAGATCACCAGCCCAGGTTGGATGCATGAGACAAGTGCTCAGGGCTGGTGCACTGGGAAGACCCAGAGGGATGGGATGGAGAGGGAGGCAGGAGGGGGGATCGGGAAGGGGAACACGTGTAAATCCATGGCTGATTCATGTCAATGTATGGCAAAAACCACTACAATATTGTTAAGTAGTTAGCCTCCAACTAATAAAAATAAATGGGGGAAAAAAAAAAAGGCCAAGCCATGTTAAAAGAAGGGAATTGGATTTTATTCCAAGTATGAGAAGACACAGTACAAGATTTTAGGCAAGGGGTTAATCTGACTCATATATATTTTTTCAAGTCTTTTCAGGAGATTGTATAATAGCAAATAGTTGATAGAGAAACACAATGGAAGTTAAGAGGTTTCAAAAAAAAAAGTGTTCTGTCACAAAAGAGATTTGGAGACTAAGGAGATCTGGGTATTTTAGTACTTACTGTGTGACTCACATTCCTTCTGGCTTAGGTTCTCTGATTCTATTTGTAAGCTTTGTTGTATGCGTTATGCTTTTTAACAAACTGCGCCACAAACCGCTGCTTAAAGTATAAAATCTAATAGGAGATTTTCTCTTCACAAGGATTAAAGCCACCAAAGCCTACACCCTGACATAATCATGAACTGTCTCACCTGCCCTCAGAGATTGCAAAGAAAGTGCCTCAGCAAAGTACAGAAGATATAACCATAATCCAGCCCTGGAATAGATTTGCAGTCCAAATTCACATCACCCATACTATTTTAGATGTTGAATTGAGTTTAAAGTAGTCCCAGATTGATTAGTAGCATCCCCTAGGAACCTGACAGAAAGAAATGCAAATCCTAATTGGAAGAAGACACCTTTATCCTAGGCCTCAAGGCATTTTGTGAAGTAATTTTATGAGAAGAAGTGGCCACAGTCAAAACACAACCACAAAAGTAGATTAAGTCTATGAATAAGCTCAAGCAGAAAGCAGAACTGCAAGACTTTGTAAATACCAGTCATAAAACTGTGTGTTTTATGTGTTAGGAAATAAAAGACAGGATTGAAAATATCTGCAGTTATGGACCTAACAATAGTGACACAGAAGGTAATTCAGAATAGCCCTCTCACTGATGACAGTTAATAAACTGTGAATAAACTATAAACTGGTTCCAAAATGCTAATAGAGTAGTAAATAATTACTGGTCCAAGATCTAGGAACATGGCATTTTAGAGCTGGTTATAGTTGGTGATCCAAAAAAGGTGGATGAGAAGCTGAGTAGTACTTTTAATAATATTGCAGAACTGGTGGAGAAGAAACATTAGCATCTAGGACTGTCAGTGCTAACACAGTGGCAAAAAGTTGGTGTTTTGGGTTGAGACTTTAAAGGACTGAACTACTAGAGAGGGTAAACAGAAAGTGTGCCAGTCACTGCGCAGACTGCAGCTAAAGGTCAAACCATCTGAGTGGCTGGGAAAACCCCGATCATTGAAAAAAAAAAAACAGGAAAGTGATCTGGAATTGCTAATACCTCCAGGTACCTAACAAAAGCAAATAGAAAATCTACTGTGGAGGAAGATATTATAATAATCAACCTAAGCCTCAAATTATTTCAATAATGTGATTTTAAAATATATTTTCTGGCAGAGAAAGATAATTAAGCATATAAAAGGCAAGACAACATGGATAAAAATCAATAGAAACAAATAGGGACTCTAGAACTATGCTTACTGAGTTCAAGGATATAAGTATTCATTTTTTTTTTTAAGTATAGTGCATTTGAAAGAAAATAGAAATTTGAGAACTGAATGTTTTTGTAACTAAAATTAGAAAAACTGTAGATGAAATAACAGAATAAACCAACTGGAGAGAGAATTTGTGTGTACTGTAAGATAGGTCATAGGAAAGAATCCTGACTGAAGCATGGAGAGAAGATATGGAAAATATAGAGAAGAGTGTAAGAGGCATGTAATATATAGTGAAAATACCTAATATATGTATAGTTATTCAGAAGGAGAGGAGTAGAAACATTATTTGAAGTCATTATCATTTAGAACTTTCTAAAACTTATAGATCAATCCACAGATTCATGAAACCAAATAAAATTCAAGCGGGGTAAATTAAAAAGAAATCCACAGCCCACAGACATCATAGTAAAACTGAAGAAAATCATAGTGCAAGCCTATCTCCTTCATGAACTTGGATTCAAATTTCCTAAACAAATTTTGGCAAACCAAATCATGCAATGTATTAAACGAATAATATGTAACAACAAAGTTAGATTTATTCAAGATATGCAAGTTTAGTGTATTGTTGGAAAATCAGTCATAGCTTATATTAATGGAAGAAAAAGATCATCTCAAAAGATGCAGTTAAAAAGCATTTGATAAAATCATCACCAAAGCAATTCATGATAGTAAACCAGGAACAGAATGGAATTTCCTAACCTAACAAATTGTTTCTGCCCAAAAAAAGAGCATAGCTGATATCATGAACTATTGAACAAGTTTAACAAAGCCACTGGATATAAGGAGAGTATATAAAAATCAATTGTATTATGATGTCATCAAAAGAATTAAGTATGTAAGAGTAAATCTATCATGTTCATAGATGAGATTTTTTCGTATCTCTTATTTAAAGCTGCACAAATTAAGATGGTGCACTGTTGGAGCAAAGATGGAGAAAAAGAAAAATATAAACAGTCCTATTCTAATGTATATGCTTGATGCATGGCATGTGAAGGACTTGTTTATGTGTATATGGAAAAAGGAGGTGGGATGAAGCATTAGGAGAAAGTGTGGTCTATTTTGTGAATGATGCTGTGGTGATTAAATATCCTTATTTTTAAAAACTGAAACTTGACCTTAACTCACATCATAAACAAAAAATTAATTCTAGATTGACCTAAATGTAAATGAAAAAATAAAATTAGGAAATAACAGAAGAATGTCTTCTTGACTTTGGGGTTTTGCCTAGATAAGAAAAGTACAGAAAAGACATTAACCATAAAGGAAGGTGTTGATAAATTTGCATTAAAATAGGAACTTTTATTCATCAAGAGACTCCAAGGAAAGGAAAGAATAAAAAAGAACAAGAAAGGGAGAAGACATTTATATGTACAATTCACAAAGAAGGGTATCCAGAGCATATAAGGAATCCCTACAAATTAATAAGGAAAGAAAAACCCCAACAACAACCTAATAGGAAAATGGTCAAGAGAATGGCATTCCAAAAGGAGAAATTTAAATAGCCAATAAATAAATGCAAAGATAGTCAATCTCTTTAATAATCATGAAAATCTAAATTAAAAATTTGGTGTTATACTGTGAGTCATCTATCAGAATGGCAAAAAATTAAACACGGAAAATACCAATTATCAGCAAAGATCTAGAGCAGTGGGAATGCTTATACCCTGTTTGTGATAAGTTAGTGCTACCGCTTTATTTTTTTAATTTTTATTGAAGTGTGGTTCATAGAAAACGTTGCATTAGTTTCAGGTATACAGCAAAGTGCATTGGTTATATGTATACATATATCCACTCTTTCCCTATGTAGGTCATTACACAGTCATGAGTAGAGTTCCCTGTACAATGCAATAGGTTCTTACTAGTTACCTATTTCATGCATAGTAGTATGTATATGTCAATCCCAATCTCACTAGGTCCATCCATGTTGCTGCAAATGGCATTATTTTGTTCTTATTCATGGCTGAATAATATTCTGTTATATACACATACCATATCTTTATCTATTCATCCTTCAGTGGATACTTAGGTTGCTTCCATGTCCTGGCTACTGTAAATAGTGCTGTAGTGAGCCTTGATGGGGTGTGTGTATCTTTTCAAATCATGGTTTTCTCCAGGTATATGCCCAGGATCAACTAAAGTTGAAGGCATGCATATCATATTTTACTTTCAGGTCTATATCTGAGAGAAACTAATGCATATATGCATAAGGAGACATGTGCACAAAAATTCAAAGGTGGCATTATTTATAATTACCAAACATGGAAGATAACCCAAGTATCCTTCAACAGCTGAATGTATAAATTATGGTAGCAACATGGATATGTCTCACAATGTGCAGTGAATGAAACAATTCACCAAAATATGTTTATACTCTATTGCAGTTCCAATTATATGAACTTCAAGAACAGACAAAGCTAACCTTACTGTTTTGGAATGTAAACCTAGGTGGTAAAACTATAAAGAAGATACGGGAAGTATTTCTCATAAAAATCAGGATAATGATTATCCAGAGGAGAGTGCCTGATATGATCAGGGAGATTTACTGAAGGGGTTTCCAGAGTGCTTCTAGTCTTTTTTTCTTGACCAGATGGTGCTGTTATGCTCAAATTACTCTTTAAATTGTGTTATGTGTTTTCTATTTTTTTTTCTGACTTTCTATATGTTTGTTATGTTTCACAATAAAAATTACACTAAGAGTTCAAGTTAAATTGCTTCAAAGACACTTTTGTTGCACAAATGTTTAATTATTTCAAATAAGAGTTTTTAAAACATTCTTATATATGCAGAGGCACTCTCCTCATTCTTGCCATTGTATTAAATTTGTTCTAAGTAAATGTGATTTGTATTTGTATTGGCTTTCTCAGTACTCTGCCACACTGCACATTACATTTAAGTTTGGATAGTAACAGCATCCCACAAGCTTTCTGTGGTTTATCAGTAACATGAGACATTTGTATGCTGTTACTATAAGTAAACAGTTTAAGCAGATGGATTGGACATGGATTTTGTCCAGTTGCCTTTCCTGACTTTTTTAGAATCCTGCCAAATTTAAATAGGGATTCAGCTGTGAGTCTCTTCAACCTCAATAAGTAAACCACATAGCTGACAGCATTCATAATTTAACTGAATCGAGAGATGTCAAACCACGGTTGACTTTATGATACCTATAGCACAAGCTGCCATGCTTTGGTGCTTTTGAAGTTTATCCTGCAAAATTCCACCAACAAAAAACTGTAGAAGATGGAAAGGTAGAAACTCTGCCTCACCCCATCCTCTTCTTTCCTGCTTTTCACCAACTGAGGTTTGTGGCTATTTAATACATGCCTAGACTCAGAGGAGATAAACCGCTAATCCCTAGGAGCCTTTTCCACCTAATTGTGTTCAGAAATTGTGTTCAGGTCCTGCTGGACACTGCCTCTTGTCTAAACCTCATGGTTGTGTTAGGTTTTACTTCTCTTATTCTCAGCTGGAACTCTTCAGTTGGGAGAAACTGGAAAACATTCAATTGTGGGATCCTCTTATTTTGATCCCGTCACTTACAGTGGTCTCAATTTATGGAGTTGTTTCCTCATAGCAGCTGCCTAATAACTGTATATAGCTTATATGACACCCATATTTTGTCAGAAGGTGTCAAGTATATCATATGGCCCAAAGTAAAATGAAAATGTTTCTCATATCTTCTTCAACTAGCTTGTTTTAGTCAACTAAATGGAATTATTATTTTAAGAATCATACTGATCTTTAATATGTACATGGTTTGTATTTTTTTAAAAAGAAACAGTGAAGAAAGGGAAGAAGTGTTTATATATTTTGTTTTAGGTGTGATTATATACGTATGTCCAGTTGCCAAAATTCATCAAACCAAATACTTAAATCTCTGCATTTTATGTTAATTATCTTTCTGTAAAAAAAAAAAAAATAGGTGATCATGACTGCAAAATAGTATATATTATATTTCAGATGATGAGGCTTGCCTTTATAAAAGCACACTACTTTAGTCATCTCATCTGAAATCACTTACTGTGGTTTCTTTATGAAAAGTCCTCTTTTAAAAGCAAATAAATTTGTTATAAAAATTCAGTTATGCATATTTGCACTACTAGTTTACAGCAACATTTTTATACAACTTGTGATATTTTCTATTATGATTATGCAAATTATCTCTTTGTGGACTATTCTTAAATTCTTTTTAAGAACCTCTTACGTAATATAACATAGAAACTTATGTAAAACAGACTTGCACAGAAAAATTAATAATTATAACAGCAAAAAACCTGGTGACTACTCCTTGAGAAACATCACTGTCAGCATCTCAGAACCCTCCAACCCACCTACATTTATTTTGCCAGTCATACATTTCTCTTAATATTTGGATAAATTATTACTTTGGCTTTTTGGAAACCACTTTTTTTTATTTTATGATTTTGTCCCCTAAAGGCTCCTTCCTAAATAATATATGTTAGTTTAAACATGTCTAGTTTTGAACATTATATAAATGGACTTCTCTTCTCTGTAATTTGATGTTTTGCTTCTATCAAGATTATGTATTTAAGAATTTATGTTGTTGTAAGGGGTTTTTCCCATTGTTATATATTGTCATTATATAAATTTACCACAGTAACATTTATCCATTTCACCACTAATGGACATTGGGTTGTTTTGATGAAATACGTGCTTCTAAACATGTATCGTTAAACTCATATGCAAGAATTTCCCTAGGGAATGGAATTCCTGGGTCATTTGGTATGTATATCTTTAATTTTTCTTGATAATGCTGTATCGTTTCCAAAATTATAACAAGCTACTCTACTGCCAGCAAAGTATGAAAGTCCTTTCTCTTTTTCTAACACTTGATATTATCAGACTTTTTAATTTTTGCTAATCTTGTGGATATGTAGTAGTACTGTTTGCTGTAGTTTAATGTGCATCTCTGTTTGCAGATAGGTTTGAGCACCTATTCATACTGCTTGGCCATTTGAATTTTTTTGTGACATGCCTGTTCAAATCTTTTGCCCATTTTTCTACTAATTTGTTTTTTTATGTTCTGGTTACCACTTCTCAGTTGTTCAAGTGTATTAAATATATACATTTCTATTACTCAGCTGTCATTTTACTCTCTTTTGGTTTTTTTGATGAACAGAAGTTCTTTTTTAAAATTAAAGTATAGTTTATATATTTATAATATTATATAAGTTACAACTGTACAGTATAGTGATGCACAATTTTTAAAGATTTTACTCAGTTTATAGTATTGGCTTTATTTCCTGTACTGTACAGTGTATCCTTGTAACTTGTTTTATGCATAATAGTTCGTACCTCTTACTACCCTACCAAAATATTCCCCCTCCGGCCTCTCCCCTGTGTAACCACTGATTTGTTCTCTATATCTGTGTCTTTTTTATTATGTTCACTAGTTTGTTGTATTTTAGATTCTAAGTATAAGTGATATCATATAGTATTTCTTGGTTTTAATATGGAAAAGTTATCAGTATTTTATGGTTAATAGTTTTTGCTTATCTTTATAAGCAATTGTCCTATTCCTGAGTCAAGAAGTCTTTTTTATATTTTCTTGTAGAAGTTTTATAGTTTTGCTTTAAAACTTTTAGTTTATTATCCATCTAGAATTAATTTTTTGGCTTATTGTGAAGCTTAATTTCATTTTTTTCCATCTGGGTGCTTAATTTTTTGAGCACCATTTATTGAAAAGACTAGTTTTTCCCTGTTATTCTTTGGTGCCTCGTCTATCATAAATCAAAGTTTTATAGATATGCATTTTTCTTCTGTTTTTTGTTTTAGTTTATTCTCTCCCCAGCTGTCTCTGATACACTGTTAAAACTATCCATTAAATTCTTAATTTTAACCACAGTATTTTATTTTCCATGTCTAGAATGCCTGTTTACTCTTTTTCACATCTGCTATGGCTTTTTTATAATTCCTTGTTCTTTGCAGATATTTTTGAGCTTATTTTTTATTTATACACAGAAGATATCATTTTACAGTCTGTTCGATAATCTCAATATCTCACATCTTAAAGTATGTGCTTTTATACATTCTTTTTATGTCTTAGTTCCTTTTTCACCTATTAATTTTTCATTACATACTGATAAGTGTAATTGTGGAGAACTTTTGCATCTATGTTCATAGCTTACTAGTCTGGAATTTCTTCTGATGTCTTTGTCTAGCTGTGATATCAGGGTGATACCAGCTTCATAGAGTGAGATAGGAAGTGTTCCCTACTTCTGTTTTTTGGCATAATTTGAGAAGGACTGGTGTTAATTCTTTAAATGTTTAGTGGAATTGACCAGTGAAACCACCTGGCTGAGTTTTCCTTTGTTGAGAGATTTTTGATTACTGATTCAATCTCTTTACTTGTTACAAATATATTTCAATTTTCTATTTCTTCTTAGGTCAGTTTTAGTAGTTTACATATTTCTAGGAATTTGTTCATTTCATCTGGGTCATCTTAACTTGTTGGCATATAATTGATCATAGTATGCTCTCATAATCCTTTTATATCTGTAAGGTCAGTAGTAATATCTCCACTTTCATTTCTGATTTTAGTTACTTGAGTCTTCTCTTTTATCATTAGTTAAAAGTTTGTCAATTTTGTTGATCTTTTCAAAGAACCAATGTTGATTTTTCTCTTTGTTTTTCTATACTCTATTTTATCTCCACTCTAATCTTTATTTCCTTTAGTTTAGGGTTATTAGCTTTGAGGTTAGTTTGCTTTTCTTCTAGTTCCTTAAAGTTTAGAGTTAAGTTATAGATTTGAGATCTTTGTTATTTTTAAAGCAGATATTTACATCTATAAACTTTTCTCTTAAACATCACTTTCAGTGAGTTTCATAATTTATATTATATTCATTTTCATTTATTTCAAAACATTTTCTGATTGCCCTTGTGATTTCTTCTTTGACCCATTCATTGTGAACGATGTATTGTTTAATTTCCACATATCTGTGAGTCCTTCAGACTTTCTTCTGTTACTGATTTCTGATTTCATTCTTTTGTGGTTAGAGAATATACTTTGTATAATTTCAGTCTTTTAAAATTTATTTACATTTGTTTTATGATCATTGTAGTGGAACAATTTTAAAAATAAATGAAAACCTAATATAATGGTGCCTTCCTCTGAAAATATTTTTATTTATTTTTGGTAGGTGCTAAGTATATTAATGTTTCCAGAATCCTAATTCAAATTCAAGGCCAAAGGTTCTCTAGGTCTCCTGGGGTCTCCTAACAAGCTGCAAGTATATGGATTGGCTGTCTAACTTCCATTTCAGGCTTATTATGAGGGTGAATCTTTTCAGTCTTGGGTGGAATGGTTACTTTGTGTCATTTTATAAATGTTTCTCATGGATCAGGGAAAGCAGCCTTGAGGGCTGTGCTTCTCTCTCTTGATTTTTACCTTTTCCTGGATATTCAACTTGCAGTTCTCTTTCTGGTGGCTTTAATTTGTGTAAAATAATTTAAAGAAATGTTTTATTCAGCTTTTTTGTCATTTTCAACAGGAGAGTTTATCTTAATTGCTAGTTTCTCATTTTAGAATGAGATAGTCCTTCTAGTGTCATTTTAAATCATATTTTTAAAATAAATTACACACTGGGAGAATTTTAAAGTAATGTCTATAACATCAGCATTTTGGGAAATGGCTGTTATATTTAAGTTAGCTAGTTGTGTAACTGAGGATCAACTTGTTTCATATCAAGCTATGTCGCAAATATACGAAAACAGCTATGTGTCCCCTTCCACTTAGAAAAGTATCACACATAGAGGATTTAGTTTAAAAAGAGAATGCCTTTGCTGATGGATCAGTGAAAGTCCTTATTCAGAAAAGTATTTAGTTCATTGACCAGAACTGTAGAACATTACAGTTGTTTATAACTAAATCCCTGCTATGCATTTTTAGTGGTTATTTGTTATTTCTTCTTCGAACTAGGGGCTTCACTGGTGGCTCAGTGGTAGAAAATATTCCTACCAATGCAGGAGACTCAAGTTCAATCCCTGGGTGGGGAAGATTCCCCTGGAAAAGGAAATGGCAACCCATGCCAATATTCTTGCCTGGGAAATCCCATGGACAGAGGAGACAGGCAGGCTACAGTCCATGGGGTCACAAATAGTAGGATGCGACTTAGTGACTAAACAACAAAAACAGCTTAGAATTAGGTAGAATATGTTTTTTTTAAGGAGAGCTAAGCATGAGAAATCAAAACCAAGTTCGCTATTTATCTAGCTAGGTAAATGCCAATATACTGTCATTACCAACTTTTCCTTAGCTAAGAGAGGCTTCTCAAAGCTATTAGATACAAAATTACCCTTCCTTGGAATGTCAGTTTTATACAAATATTAGAGACCAAAAAATCATTAAAAATTCTTTTACACTCAGGTTTTTATGCAAAAGATCATGTGGCAAATAATTGATAATATTTCACCAAGGCTTGTCAGTTATTACATTAAGCAAGAAATGTCATAAAAATGATGTTTGAGAGCCAGAAGTAGGACCATGAGTTATTTAATCTGTATTTATGTTGCTAAAAATGACAATACTGCTGCTAATATTAAGAATAAATTATTAGAGTTCTTTCTTCACTAACAAAGTTCTTATTGAGTACATTGTTGTTATGATTTAAGGAGATAGACAGCACTGTATAAGAAACCCTTTCAGCCCAGCATATGATAGGAGTGATTTTACCTCTCAGTAAGATGTGCTTTTTGAAGTTTCTGCCTATAGCATCCCAACAGTATTCCATCATGCTACCTCTCTGGCAATGTTCTGCTCTTGGGCTCACCTTAGTGATTGATTGCTGGATGCAGTGAGTAAACACTTACTGTTTTTAACTACATTTGTATAAGTCTGGGTTCTCGGAAATAGTGACACTAAAAAACGAGAAATTGCCCGTATAAGGACCTTGATACTAGCTGTCTTCAGTTCAGCTCATTTTTTTTTTTTTTTTTGCATTAATAGACTCCATGGCAAATACCTTGTTTGTAAATAAGACAAGAAGAAAACTATTTTCTTCCTCAATAGTATGTAATATAAAACATTGTTTTCTGGTTAAAATAAGCATAGATGAGATCATGGAAAAGAATGCAGAATTTTTAAATTTTTGAAATAAAATTCTCATGAAGATGTTTCTTGCTGGTACTAAGGGTATACTCCACCTTCCCCTGCATGTCCCTGAAAACTCACTATTTTTCTGACATTAGAAATTCTTAAATGAACATTTGGAGAAATGCTACCTTGTAATAAATTAAATCATCTAGGTTGTCCTCTATCCCATCCTTGGGAACTGTGGAGAAATAAAGGATTGTTGAAATTACATGTGATGTTGGTGAAAACTGCACCGTCTGTGGGCAGATACTCAGGAAGCAGATGAGAGCAGTGCTGAAAGCATGGACCTGGAACCTGCTGCCCCTTTACCTGGGCAAATCAATTAATCTGTCTGGGCTCAGTCTTCCTTATCAGCAAAATATATGATGTTGACATGTCCCAAAGGATCATGCGGCTGTTAAATGAAATAATGTATGTTAAACTCACAGCACTAATTAGGCATTCAGTAGATGTTGATACAATATAATGCAGCTATTAAGACCACAGGCTTTGTAGTTATAAGCCTGAATTCAAATCACAAATCAGCCATGTAAATAGTAGCTCTGTGAGCCTAGCCAGATTATTAACCTTTGTAGGAAACTTCATTTTCTTCCTCTGAAAAATATGAGTAGGATTACATAGCTCTTTGTGAGATTAAAATTTAGTAGCAACATAATCAACTGTTATTTATTACAAGAATTAAAATATAGCATCTAAATTAATATAAACCATCATTTTATTTATTTATTTATTTTTTATGTTTATAACTTTTATTGTTTTGGCTATTTTGTTCAGGCTAGAAACAGTACCTAAAACATTTCAGTGTTCACACTGTATAAAGGTTTGCCTAAATATGGAATTCTACCTTTCTTTTTTTTTTTTTAATTTTTCTTGAGTGGTGAGAACATGATTGTTTTTTTTCCATTTATTTTTATTAGTTGGAGGCTAATTACTTAACAGTATTGTAGTGGTTTTTGCCATACATTGACATGAATCAGCCATGGATTTACATGTATTCCCCATCCCGATCCCCGCTCCCACCTCCCTCTCTACCTGATCCCTCTGGGTCTTCCCAGTGCACCAGGCCCGAGCACTTGTCTCATGCATCCAACCTGGGCTGGTGATCTGTTTCACCCTAGATAATATACATGTTTTGATGTTGATCTCTCAAAACATCCCACCCTCGCCTTCTCCCATAGAGTCCAAAAGTCTGTTCTGCACATCTGTGTCTCTTTTTCTGTTTTGCATATAGGGTTATCGTTATCATCTTTCTAAATTCCATATATATGTTAGTATACTGTATTGGTCTTTATCTTTCTGGCTTACTTCACTCTGTATAATGGGCTCCAGTTTCATCCATCTCATTAGAACTGATTCAAATGAATTCTTTTTAATGGCTGAGTAATATTCCATGGTGTATATGTACCACAGCTTCCTTATCCAAAACCATCATTTTAAATATTAAAGGAGAAAAACTATTAATAGAAACAAAAGGCATAAATAAAAATTCAACACTTATTCCTAACTGTTAATAATTTTAAAGATTTAATTTAAGAAGAGCCTAATTTAGGGTAGTTAGGAAAAAACTGCCAAAGAACATCATGTCTAATAATGAAACATTGATTCACTGTCCTGGAGGTCATGGCCAGCTCAATATAACAAGAAAAAGCAGTGTTGATAACGGATGTGCACCAGTATAGCCATGTGGATGGTTTGAAGTCATTTCTTGCTTTTGATTTGTTGATATATGGTGAAATATGTTGCTAACATATCTGAACATGCCTGAGTACTCCATTATCTTACCCACACACACCCATATCCCCTGGCCAGCTCCTAGTGCATGCCCCTGACAACAATGAGAGGAAACCCTTGCAGATGGCTAATGAGCATCACAGAAAGCTGACTCACCTCTGAGGAACTGAGAGAAATCACCCAATGTGAACATTCAGCACTACCCTAAGGAAAGCATTGGGAGGACTGATGATGAGGCTGAAGCTCCAATACTTTGGCCACCTGATGCAAAGAGCCGACTCATTAGAAAAGACCTTGATGCTGGGAAAGATTGACGGCAGGAGGAGAAGAGGATGACAGAGGACAAGATGGTTGGATGGCATCACTGACTCAATGGACTTGAGTTTGAGCAAGCTCTGGGAGTTGGTGAAGGACAGGGAGACTGGCATGCTGCAGTCCATGGGGTCGCAAAGGGTCAGACACTACTGAGTGAGTGAACAGCAAGGGAAAGCAAAAGGGAGGCTGTCAGCACATGGACTGGCTTTGCAGGATCAAGAGAAGGCATATAATCTTTAACAGTTCCCTCACAAGAGGAACCAAAAGTGTGGAGCAAGTGTATTCATGGAATAGTTCTGAGAAACCTTAGAATCACTAACAAAACCGACCAAGTTAATTTTTCCCCCAAAGCCAGACTTCTTTACTGTGATGGCTTCTTTAAATGATAATACAGCCAAAAGTGTGGAGCAAGTGTATTCATGGACTAGTTCTGAGAAACCTTAGAATCACTAACAAAACTGACCAAGTTAATTTTTCCCCCAAAGCCAGACTTCTTTACTGTGATGGCTTCTTTAAATGATAATACAGCAGTGCAAGACATGAAGGAAATATGATACAACCGAATGAACACAATTTTCCAGCAAATGACTCCAAAGAGATGAAGACCTAAAATTTAAACCGAGCAAGAATGGAAAGGAGTGAAGAAAACCTAACAAGAACCATGGTCTACCAGTAAAAAAAAAAAAAAAAAGTCTGCTTTATTGAAGTACAAGTAGGAGAAGAAAGGGTCTCTTGAGAAAGTTTATTTAAAGAAATAATGCCTGAGAACTTCACAGTTAAGGGAATTTGGAAAGAGTTTTGTGTATCCAAATTCATGTAACTCACAGGTGCCCCAAAGTTGCAATCCCAAATAATCTTAAAGAACCAAATATAATACAACTGTTTAAAGTCAAAGACAAAGAAAAATTTTAAAGCAGCTGCAGGCAAAAAAAGATCTTCACATACAAAACACTGTTCCCCCCCCCCACCCGCCAACAATAAGACCATCAGTGCATTACTGCCAAACAAGAATACTATACCCAGCAAAGCTGTCCTTCAGAAATGAAGGTGAGATAAAGACTTTCCCAAATAAAACCTGAGGGAGTTCATCACATTATCCCTGCCTTGTAAGAAGTGCTGCAAGGAGTTTTTTAAAGCTGAAATGAAAGAATGCTAATTAGTGACATGAAAATATAAAACTATCTAATAATGAAATGAATGTTAATCACTTAAGTCTTGTGTAAATCTTAAAGGACAAAAGTATCACAAGTAACTATAATATTCTGTGATGAGAGACTATTATAAGTTGTTTTACATAAATTTCATGGTAACCAAGATGCAAAACCCTCAAAATGGTACATACCAAAAGAGGAAGAAAAGATAAGAGAACTACAAAGTAGTCAGAATACAGTAAAATGACTTTAGCAAGTCCTTACCCATCAAGAATTACTTTAAATGTAAACTGATTATCAATCAGAAAGCATAGAGTGACTGAATGGATTAAAAAGAAAAAAAAAGACCTCAGTATATGCTGGCTGCAAGATTGAAACAGCTATCCCTCTAAGATAAGGAATAAGACAAGACCGCTTACTGTCACCAGTTTTTTCCAACATAATGCTGGAAGTCATAACCAAATAAATTAGGCAAGAAAAAGAAAGAAAAATGAATTCAGATCATAAAGGAGGAAGTAAAATTGTCTCTATTGGCAGAAGGTACATCTCATATATAGAAAGTCCCAAGACTCCAAGAAAAGCTGTTAGAACTAATAAACAAAATCACTAAAGTTGGAGAATACAAGATGAATATGCAAAGATCTGTAGTTCTTCTATACACTAACAAGGAAGTATTTGAAAAAGAAATAAAGGAATCTTATTTACAATAGCATGAAAAACAATAAAAGACTTAGAAATAAATTTAACCAAGAAAATGAAAAGATCTATATACTAAAACGATAAGAAACTGATGAAAGAAATTGAAGAAGGCACAAATAAATGGGGGGAAAATCTCATGTTCATGGATTAGAAAAATTAATATTGTGAAAAATGTCCGTATGGTACTTCCTTGCTGGTCCAGTGGATGAGATTCCACCTGCCAATGTAGGGGACACAGGTTTGATCCCTGGTCCAGGAACTAAGATCTCGCATGCCATGGGGCAGCTGAGCTTGTGTGCCACAACTACTGAAGCCCAGGCACCCTAGAGCCCGTGCTCCACAATAGGAGAAGCCACCATAACAAGAAGCCCGCTCACCACAAATAGCGAAAATTCCACATGACACAACAAAGAGCTTGTGTGCCACAATGAAGACCCAGTGCAGCCAAAAAAAAAAAAAAATTCCATACTAACCAAAACCATCTATAGATTCAATGCAATCCCTATGTAAAGCTATACTAATCAAATATAGTTTAGTGCTGGCATAAAAACAAACAAACAAGTGGAATAAAATTGAGAGCCTAAAAATAATACATATAGAGTCAACTAATATTTGACAAGGGGGCCAAGAATAGTCAACAGGGATAAAGATAGTCTCTTCAAAAAGCAGTATTGGAGAAATTGGATAATCACATTCAGAAGAATTAACTCAAAGTGGAATGAAGACTTAAATGTAAGGCCTGAAGATGTAAAATTTCCAGAAGAAAACAAGGGAAAGTTCCTTCATTGGTCTTGGTCATGATTTTTTTGGATATGACCAAAATTACAAGCAACAAAAGCGAAAATAAACAAGTCAGACTATATCCAACTTAAAGGCTTTTACGTAGCAAAAGAAACAAGCAACAAAATGAAAAGACAGTTTATGGAATGGTAGAAAATATTTGCAAACCATATATCTAATTAGGGGTTAATATCCAAAAAATATAAGAAACTCCTGCCACTCAATAGCAAACAATATTAATAATAATCTCATTTAAAAGTGGGCAAATGTACCTAAAATTGATATTTTTAAGAGGCACATGAAAAAGGCCAACAGGTTCTTGAAAAGAACATCATCATCATCATCAGGAAAATGATTATAGACTCACAATGAGATACCACCTCAGTCTGTTAAAATGGCTGTTATCAAAAGGATAGAAATTACCAAAGGTTGGCAAGGATGTGGAAAATAAAACCTTATACACTATTGATAATAATATAAATTGATATAGATTGGTATAGGTATTATGGAAAGCAGTATGGAGGTTCCTCAAAAAATTAAAAATAACGCTACCATATGCTCTAGCAGTCCCACTTGTGAGTATATAGTTAAAGGAACTGAAGCCTGTCTCTTAAAGAGATACCTGCACTCCTGTGTATATTGCAGTTTTATCCACAATAGCTAAGACACTGGCTGGTGTTCAGTTGCTAAGTCATGTCTGACTCTTTGTGACCCCATGAACTGCAGCGTGCCAGGCTTCCCTGTCCTTCACAATCTCCCAGAGTTTGCTCAGAATTATGTCATTGAGTTGGTGATGCTATCAAACCATCTCATCCTCTGCCACCCTCTTCTCTTTTTGCCTTCAGTCATTCCCAGCATCACGGTCTTTTCCAATGCGTTGGCTCTTTGCATCAGATGGGCAGAGCTTTGGAGCTTCAGCTTTAGCATCAGTCCTTCCAATGAATATTCAGGATTGATCTCCTTTAGGATTGACTGGTTTGACCTCCTTGCAGTCCAAGGGACTCTCAAGAGTCTTCTCCAGCACCTCAGTTTGAAGGCATCAATTCTTGGTGCTCAGTTTTCTTCGTGGTACATCTATCTCTCAAATGTCCATACATGGTTGCTGGGAAAACCATAGCTTTGACTGTACAGACCTTTGTCAGCAAAGTGATGTCTATATTTTTTAATATGCTGTCTAGGTTTGTGATAACTTTCCTTCCAAGGAGAAAGTGTCTTTTAATTTAATGACTGCAGTCACCTTCTGCAGTAATTTTGAAGCCCAAGAAAATAAAATTTATCACTGTTTTCACTTTTTTCCCCATCTGGTTGCCATGAAGTGATAGGACCAGATGCCATGATCTTAGTTTTTTGAATGTTGAGTTTTAAACCAGCTTTTTCATCCTCCTCTTTCACCCTCATCAAGAGGCTCTTTAGTTCCTCTTCACTTTCTGCCATTTCTTCACTTTTTGGTATCATATGTATATCTGAGGTTGTTGATATTTCTCCTGGAAATCTTGATTCCAGCTTGTGATTCATCCAGCCCAGCATCTTGCATGATGTACTCTGCACAAAAGTTAAATAGGATGGCAATATGCAGCCTTGATATACTGCTTTCCCAGTTTTTAACCAGTCGTCTTGTTCCATGTCCAGTTCTAACTATTGCTGCTTGACCTGCACACAGGTTTCTCAGGAGACAAATAAGGTGGTCTGGTATTCCCATTTCTTGAAGAATTTTCCACAGTTTGTTGTGATCCACAGAGTCATGAAAACAACCTAAACATCCATCAGCAGATTAGTGGATAAAGAAAATGTGGTGTGGAAATATGCAGTGAATGTTATTTAACCTAGGATAAAAGGAAAGCCTCGCATTTGTAACAGCATGTATAGAGGACATTCTGTGTGAAATAAGTCAGAGAAAGAACAACAAATACTGTGTGGTCTCATGTATGTGGAATCTAAAAATCAAATTTGAAAAAAATAAAAGATAAAAATCAAATTTGTAGAACCAGAGAGTAGGATGGTGTTTGCCAGGGCCTGGGGGTTAAGGTAAATGGGAAGCTGTTGGTCAAAGAGTATAAACTTCAAGTTATAAGAGGAATAAGTTCTGGGCTCTAATGTACAGTGTGATGGCTGAAGTTAACTATACTGTATTATATATTTAAAAGTTACTAAGAGATTATGTCTTAAAGGTCCCCAACTACTCCCGCACACACACACACATAGAATGGTAAGTATGTGAGATAATGAAGGTGTTAATTACCCTTATTGTGATAATCATTTCATAAAATATATGTGTATTAAATCAACCTGTTTTTTATTAAACCAGATACCATAAATGTGTACAATGTGTGTATCGATTATATCTCAATAAAACTGACAACTTTTGAAAAGATAGTCACTGAGGGGAAAAAGCAAAGAATTAAATGAGGGTTTTTATTGTTCAGTTGCTCAGTCGTGTCTGACTCTTTGAGACCTCACGGACTGCAGCACGCCAGGCTTCCCTGTCCTTCACTGTCTCCCAGAACTTGCACAAACTCATGTCCATTGAGTCAGTCAGTCATGCCATCCAACCATCTCATCCTCTGTCATCCCCTTCTCCTCCTGCCCTCTATCTTTCCCAGCATCAGGGTCTGTTCTAATGAGTCTTTTTATAAGGTGTAGTAAATGTGTGATGTTGGTACAACTACATAGTAGAAAATATTAGCCCTGAAACTATTTTACATATATAGGAGTGTGTATGTGTATATATCACATAGATGTACACATATAGAGGGAATCCTGGTATTTTGACATAAATTGCATATTCAGTAGTAGAGATAGAATGGACCCTTCAGTAATTGGGACTGGAACAATTATTTTTCCATATTAATCAATGAGTGGATGTATGTGTAAGTGAATTAAGTGACGGGATAAGACCACTATCTCACAAATTTGAAAATTGTGTGAAAATTAATTCTAGGATAAGTTAAAGTCCTGTATGTACAAAAGCAGAACTTTTTTTAGTTTAGAAAAAATATAGTATATCTCCATGGGATTAGTTCGAAAATAATTTAGTATCTCAAAAGTATGTGTAATTAAGTAATATGATTGACCACATTGATGTCAAAAACAAAATTCTTCAAATAATAGCTTTGATAAACAAAGTTATATGGTATGACTGAAAAGATATTTGCAACACATATAATGAGAAATCAGACTAGAAGAATGTATTAGTTTTCCTACAAATCAGTAGGAAAAGGTCAACCCATTAGGAAACTGAGTGAGTCATTAAAAATAAAAGAAATCCAGATGTCCACTAAATATTTGGAAAGATGCTCAATGTCAATAATTAGATTTCTGTAAATTTAAACAAGTTACCATTTTACTCCCAGTCTGGTAAAAACTGAAAATGGAAAATACTATGTGTTTGAAAGCATATGGTGAAAGGAATCCCTCATACACTACTGGTGGAGTATTAATTGATACACTACTTTGTAGAGCAGTTTGGCAAGATTTGGTAAAGGAGAAACTTTGCATGACCCGTTTGACCCCCCAGGGTTCTATTTGTAGTTTCATACTTTGGAGAAACTCCTGTACCTGGGTGCAGTGAGATCTATATGGGGACATGTGTTGCATCCTCATTTCAATAACAAAAACCTGAAAATAACCAACATGTCATCAATAGGGGAGTGGCAATAGTAGAATGAACAAGTTGCAGCTTTGTTGTATAATAGAATACTATGGAGCAGCTCATTGATTATTTATTTAAGAAACATTAATGAACTTTCAGCTGTGTACTAAACACTTTGGATACTGAGGACATGATGGTAACCAGCATGAAGTTTTTTAAATTATCACTTAATTTCGGGCCATTATAATGAATGGAGGTAAATCGTACATTCACTTTGTGGAGTCGTCATGCTTTATATTTATAATTTATGCACTTTTCTATATGTATCATTAAATGAAGCATTTACTTTTTAATTTTTAAAAAATTTATTTATTTTTGGCCTGCGCTGCATCTTTGTTGCTGTGTGTGGGTTTTCTCTGGTTGCAAAGAGTGGGGGCCACTCTTCCTTGGGGTGTGTAGGCTTCTCACTGCAGTGGCTTCTCTTTTCATGGAGCATGGGCTCTAGGGTACTCAGCCTTCAGTTGTTGTTACTTAAGGGCTCTAGAGCACAGGCTCAGTAGTTATGGTCCATGAGCTTAGTTGCCCTGTGGAAGGTAGGATTTTAGTTCCTGGACCAAGGATTGAACCTGTGTCCCCTGAATTGGCAGTCTGATTCTTAAGCATTAGACCACCAGGGAAGTCCCCAATTCAATGCTTTTTGATGTATTTGCAGAGTTGTGTAACCATCACCACAGATGGTTTCAGATCTTTTCCATTACCCTTCAAAGAAACCTTGTACCCATTAGGATTCACTCCTTTTCCCCTACCCCTTCCATCCCAGGCAACTACTTATCTACTTTCTGTCTATGTAAATTTTCCAATTTTGGAAATTTCACATAAATGGAATCATACAGTTTGTCGACCTTTGTGACTGGCTTCTTGCACTTAATATTGTCAAGGCCCATCCATATTATAGCGTGTATTAGTATTCTGTCCTTTTTTGTTGCCAGATAATATTGCATTCTATAGATATAACACATTTAATTTTGTTGATAAACATTTGAGTTGTTTTTACTTTGGGGCTATTATAAATAATGTTGCTATAAATATTCATGAGTAAGTTTTTCTGTAGCCATATGATTTTGTTTTTAGGGGTGTTTGTATGTAGGAGTAGAATTGCTTAGTTGTATACTATATTCTAGATTTAACTCTTTGAGAAACTGGCAAACTTTTCCAAATTGTCTGTACCACTTTACATTCCCACTAGCAACATACAAAGATTCCAGTTTCTCCACATCCTTGTTAATTTCTGTCAGTAGATAGATACACAGACAAATGTAGATACCCAAGGGAGTGTGGAGTAGAATTTTATGATTTTAATTTGCATTTCTCTGATAAGTAATAGTATCAAACGTGTGTGTATGTATTGGCTGTTCATGCATATATTCTCTGAAGAAATGTCTATTCAAATCCTTTGTCCATTTTTAAGCTGGGTTATTTATTATTGTTGAATTGTAAGTGTCCTTTATATATTCTGGATCTAAATCCTCTGGATCTAAATCCCTTATCAGTAGTAGGACTTGAAAGTATTATAATTTCTCCCATTCTTTATGTTGTCTATTCACTTTGTTATTGGTGTCTCCTTTGAAGCATAGAATTTTATTTTTTTATGAAGTTCAGATTATCTGTTTTTTCTCTGGTTGTTTGTGGATTTTGTGTCTTAATTCAAAATCATGACTGAGGTCTTAGTTTTCATGGCTCCCTTATAAATACAAGCCTTCCCAAAATAGAAATCAGAAAATTATTTTTCCAGCCTCTCTTGACAGCTTGGCACAGGCATACTATCTAAGTTCTTCCAGTTAGAAGCACACATGCCAGATTTCGCATCAGAGTCTAAGGTGGTAAGAAAGAAAGGCACTACCAAGAATTCATTCCAGTGAGAGTAGCAGGAGATACCTCCAGTTCTCAATTTCAACAGTGGCAGGAATTCGCAGTAGTTCAGTTCCTTCTGTCCCCAGTGCAAAGTACAGCACTATGCCCAGCAACTGCAAGCACAGTGTCTACGCTGAAAGTTCTCTTTTGCCATCCTGAAGTGTATCCATTTTGTGTGAGAATAGTAACTGCCAATCTGTTTCCCATCACTTTAAATGAGGGAGAAAAATCATATTTTAAACTCCCAATTCCTTAAACTATACTTAAACTATAAAACACAGTAAAGTGCATATATAAATGATAGACACTTATGATGTAAAATGTCCAAAACATCATAACAATTAATATGATTGTTAATATTTTGTTTTGCATCCAATAGCATGTTACATATTCCCTTTGTTTTCAGTCAGTGAATTTTTTGAAATATGTATATGTGCTCTGGCATTTTATGAGTTCTGTTTGGAGTGTAATTCAACTTGCATATCATTGTATTTAAAATGTACTGAGTTTGGGGTATATATAAATTTTTCTGTGTATACATCACCTGAAAAGCTTGTAATTAAAGATAAGTTCATTCTATAAAGTTTGGATTTTAAAAACCAAGAGACATTGTACTAGGAGAATGTTATCCATAGAAACGTTCAGAGGTATGCCTGTTTTTATTGAGCACTTGTAACATGCCAGGTACCCTGCAAGGGATATGGTTCTTGTCTACAGGCCCATATTTTAAATAAAACATGGTTGTGTTTTCTAACCCTGTCCTAAATACCCCAAAAGTTAATATAGAGGGGAAAGTAAGCAGAAATTCTTTTTTCTCTAACCAGATAAGCTTTCCTACTCCTCTCACTTTATGAAAAATTATAAAACATCTCATCAGATGAGTTCTGGATTCTAATCCTAGCTTTCTTTGGGTATAAACCTAGCAAGTCACTTCCCTAGGTGACAGTTTCTTTATAAGTTGAGAAGTAGACTGAATTAAGATTTCTAGGGTTCTGTCCAGTTCTAAAATTATCTGAAATTTTGCTTCAAACACATATAAGTAAGTCATATAAGCAGAAAATACTCAAATGAGTGAAGCACTTTTAGAGCTTCTCCCTTCTAGAATATTCAAAATTTCTGTCAATAGCTTGTATTCTGTAATTGCTCTCAGAAAAACCCCAGTGTTCCCCTTGTTGAGGAATGTCCTGATCTCATAGGATAGGAAGACAGTGATCAAAAATTGTTTTTTATCTATTTATTTTGTTAATTTAAAATATGTTAACAACAAGTATTAAGAAAAAGCACATGAACCACAAAATTGATTATTAACTTTTCATCATATATGTTTCTAGGTGAAGGTCTGTAATGAGAAAAGGGCAATGAGAAGATAAATTTCACAGTGTTAATAGGCAAGTCCTCTCTGGAGTAGTTTTTTCTTTTTCCAGGCATTACTCTGCCACTAGTGAAGTCTCATTATTTCTAAGTGTCCTAATCAATAAGGTCATGAAAGATTGATGTCAGGAGCTGTCACTGTGTTTATGACAAGAAGCATATAGAGTCATTTATAGGAGTGGGCAGTAATTCTCCTGTTAACTTGTAAGTCAGGGAATCAGTAAGCCCATCTTACATGTCTTTTGGTGGTGAAGAGAATCTCAGTGGTGTCCATCACTGACTGAGGAGAAGGCCAATATTGTTAATTGAATTTCCCTAAAGAGAACAAAAACATACCATCATGTCAGGGGAAAGGGAGAAGTAGAAAATCCATACAAGTCTCTGATATGTATGAGTTAGTTGCATTGATTTTCCTCTGCTAATGGTATGGGATGGATACAGAATTGTCCTCAGAAAGTAAAAGGTTGATTACTACAGCTCTTTTCTACTTAAGACTTTTAGGAGCAAACTGCCAGTGTTCCAAATAAAGATATGTGTATTTTATTGTAATTTTGAAGTAAAACATTTTAGTTTTATTGTATTAAAGTAATGCGTATTGTATAAAAAGTGTAACACTTAAACATTTTCTTATTATTTCTTATGAACATGCTTCTTAAGAACCACACAGTTTTTTATCACATGAGAGCACTATAATTTAGTTGGTTAATCATCTGTTTTGGAGATCTTTAGGTTCACAAAGCCTTTTGGAAAGAAAAATAATCTTTATTTCTATAACATGTTCATTGTTTAAAACAAAATTAACTAATATAGAAACAGAATAAGTGAAAGCTCCTTCCTCTTTCCCTCCTTGGCCCTCTTCTCAGATTTAACAGCTGTTAACAGTTTGGAAAATATCCTCCCGTATTTTTGGTTGTTTCATATTCTTATGCATATACATGCATACACATTTTTTCTAGTTAAAAAATCAAGCTATATGTATTGTTAGTCCTTTCTTTTCAGATATTATCAGTATTATCCTACATGAGCACATCATCTACCTGATTCTCACCATTCTAATTAGCTGGGCTTGTTTTTCAGTTGAAAAAAATGGCAACACATGGCTTTAGAAAAAATTAAACCATCCAAAAGGGAATTCCATGTAAAGGAAATTTCTCTTTTACTTTACCCTGGAAATTCTTTTTAAAGACTGAATAGTATTCCATGGAATAGTTGTACAATTAACTTATTTAACCATTTTCCTATTGATAGACTTTTGTTTGGATTGGGGGGGGGGGGATTTTGCTTTTTCAAATAGTGCTTCAGTGTACATCCCTGTACATATGCCATCATGGGCCTGGGCTTATATTCCAGGACGCGTGCCTGTGTGCTAAGTCACTTTAATCATGTCCAACTCTTTGAGAGCCTACAGACTATAGCCTGCAAGGCTCCTCCATCCATGGGATTGTCCAGGCAAGAACACTGGAGTGGGTTGCCATGTCCTCCTCCAGGGAATCTTCCTGGAGGATAGATTTACTAGATATGGAACTGAAATTCTAATTTTTTAAAAAAGCTAATTATGTATACTTCAGACATGTTAGAACCTGTTAGGTTGGTACAAACGTAATTGCTGTTTCAGACCATGAACATGAAAGTGAAAGTCACTTAGTCATGTCTGACTCTTTGTGACCCCATGGACTATACAGTCCATGGAATTCTCCAGGCCAGAATACTGGAGTGGGTAACCTTTCCCTTCTCCAGGGGTTCTTCCCAACCCAGGGATCGAACCCAGGTCTCCTGCATTGTAGGTGGATTCTTTACCAGCTGAACCACAAGGGAAGCACTTTAGACAATGAATTTCATATAAATATTTATAGTGAGGCTGAAACACCTCTTTATTAATGAAAGTAGGAACCATTACATTTTTGCCAAGGGGAATAAGTTTGTTTATTACTGTAGTGTAAAAATCCACGCTTCCAGATTCGACGAACTCTTGGAAAGCATTTTCTGCCTCCTGCTCGTTGTGGAAGCATTTTCCCTGCAAAAAGTTGTTGTCAAGATGCTTGAATAATTGGTATGCTCAAGATGCTCTCGATTGGTGAGAGGTCAGGTGAATATGGTGGATGAGACAAAACTTCATTGCCCAATTCGTTCGACTTTTGCAGCCTGGATTGTGCAGTGTGTGGTCGATCGGGCACTGTCATGGAGAAGAATTGGGCCCTTTCTGTTGACTAGTGCCAGCTGCAGGCATTGCAGTTTTCAGTGCATCTCATCTATTTGCTGAGCATACTTCTCAGATGTCATGCTTTTGACGGGATTCAGAAAACTCTAGTGGATCAGATCAGCAGCAGACCACCAAACAGCGACCATGGCTCTTTTTGTGGTGCAGGTTTGGCCTTGGGAAGTGCTTTGGAGCTTCTTCTTGGTCCAGCCACCGAGCTGGTCATCGCCAGTTGTCATATACAATCCACTTTTTGTTGCACGTGACAATCCGATTGAGAAATGGTTTGTTGTTGTTGCAAAGAATAAGAGAAGATGACACTTTGAAATGATGATTTTTTTTTTTCAGTCAGCTCATGAGGCACCCCCTTACTGAACTTTTTTACCTTTCTAGTTTGCTTCAAGTGCTAAATGACTGTAGAATGGTCGACATTGAGTTCTTCAGCAAAGTCTCATGTAGTTATACGAGGATCAGCTTTCATGATGACTCTCAATTGGTCATTCTCAACTTCCAAAGGCCAGCCATTATTGCTCCTCATCTTCAAGGCTCTCATCTCCTTTGCAAAACTTCTTGAACACCACTGCACTATATGTTCGTTAGCAGTTCCTGGGCCAAATGCATTGTTGATACTGCAAGTTGTAGTCACTGATTTACAACCCATTTTTAACTCAAATAAGAAAATTACTTGAATTTTCTTTTTGTCTAACATTTTTTCCCTAGTCTAAAGTGAATATAAAATAAAAAGCAAGTGGTAAATCATTAGCAAAAAGCAAAGTGAGAAATGCACGTTAAAATTATATATAACCACATTTATTTAGGAATGTATTCCAGTATCAAATGGCTAATTTCAGCAGTGTAAAACTTCAATTACTTTTGCAACACCCTTATATAACCTTCTTTGCCAGGAGAAATATCAATAACCTCAGATATGCAGATAATACCACCCTTATGGCAGAAGGTAAAGAGGAACTAAAGAGCCTCTTGATGACAGTGAAAGAGGAGAGTGAAAAGCTGGCTTAAAACTCAACATTCAAAAAACTAAGATCATGGCATCCGGTCCCATCACCTCATGGCAAGTAGATGGGGAAACAATGGAAATGGTGGCAGACTTTATTTTCTTGGGCTCCAGAATCACTGCAGATGATGACTACAGCCATGAAATTAAAAGACACTTGCTCCTTTTAAGAAAAGTTGTGACAAGCCTAGATAGCATATTAAAAAGCAGATTCATTACTTTGCCAACAAAGGTCTGTCTAGTCAGAGCTGTGGTTTTTCCAGTAGTCGTGTATGGATGTGAAAGTTGAACCATAAAGAAATATGAGCGCCAAAGAATTGATGCTTTTGAATTGTGGTATCGGAGAAGACTCTTGAGAGTCCCTTGGACGGCAAGGAGATCAAACCAGTCCATCCTAAAGGAAATTAGTCCTGAATATTAATTGGAGGGACTGATGCTGAAGCTGAAGCTCCAATACTTTGGCCACCTGATGCGAACTTTCTCATTGGAAAAGACCCTGATGCTGGGAAAGATTGAAGGCTGGAGGAGAAGGGGACAGAGGACAAGATGGTTAGATGACATCACTGACTCAATAGACAACAACTTGCTCAATGAGTTTGAGCAAGTTCCAGGAGATGGTGAAGGACAGGGAAGCCTGGCATATGGTATGTAGCCTGGCTACATACAATCCATGGGGTCACAAAGAGCCAGACACGATTGAGTGACTGAACAGCAATAGGCTGTCATAAAAATTCAGTTGGCAATGCTTTAATCTTGTAACTGTAAGTATTATTTACTATAACCTTATAGTATATAATTTTAAAATAGTAGAATTTGGTTTGCAGTGCTATCTTAATTAGAAGGTAACTTGAAGTCTTCTGGAGAACTGGGCTGGACTTGCATAACTTTTCATAAAGGCTGTACAGAGAAGTCATAACAACTATCTCCCATAGGATTGAAGAAATGAAAGAATGAGATTCATTCAATAATATAGAAAATTAGAGTTATAAATTTTATTCCATACTCTTCCACTTAAAGTTATTGAAAAAACAGAAATGCTAAATAGATTTTAAAATTCAGCTCCAATTAAAAACTGTCCTTTAAAGAGACAGTTTTCACCCTTTTTCTACTGGTTAAAACTGTCCTTTAGAGTAAAAGAAAAATTCACCCTTTTTCTACTGGTTTGTAGTTCGTTTGTCTCTCATATTACTTATTCTTGCCTCAAGTAAGTTGTGACAATACCTTCGGTGCATATTTTTTCAAGACTGATGACAACACTTATGACCTCCCAAAGCTGCTCCCTTGGTGACCACTAATGGTTTATCCAGTGTCAAACAAGATCTTTGTTTTCTTGATTTTAGATAAATTTGCAGGCCACTGCTTCACCAGTCATGAAGTCAGTTGTTTACATTTCAACAAAATGTTTGTCGTAACTTTCAAATACAGAGGAACTGTAGACAGACGGTGTTTATCACATTGTAGAGACTGTCAGAAATGGTTGGCCTCAACATAACTGAGTTGAGCTCAGTGTTTACATTTTCATCTGCAAACTGTCAAGCCTGCTCACTGGAGTGACCAACTGCAGCATAAGAAGATGAATAGCGCAGCATTTCTTATACTACTTACCATATATTGGTCTGAAATGGTCTTGTTCCAAAAAAAAAAATGTGTTTTACAGATGATGGCTAAAGGATGAGAAGAAGCCATTCCAGTATTAGAAATTTTAAGATTACTATTATGGTTAATGACCCTCTTCCAAAAGTGAAATGTGGAAAGTCACATGTAGAGTGTGTTTCCTGTGGTGATATTTTTTTCCTGTCATCTCCAAGTTCTATCAGAAAAATGTGCTGACAAGTAGACAGAGGAGGAGGTTTTAGAAAGAAGTGGCCCTTGGCTTGCACTGTGGTCATGTCAACTATTACAGTCAATTAAAGCCTGTTTCTCAGTTTTAGGCATTCGCTCAGTCTTTTATTGAACAAGAATGGGGGTGTATAAATAAATTTAATATTGCTTAAGATATGTCCAGAGATCATATACATGTGTATAAATACTGACATACTGAATTTTTAACATTTCATTCCTGACTGACTGCATGCTGCTTCTTCCTCTGAAATACCTACTTCCTGAAGCCATCTCCTACCCATTCTTCAAAACTAATTTCAGTAATCTCCACTTTCAGGAACCTTATCCCAGTCCATTGTTTAGCTTTAAAATCCTTACCAAGTTTTTTCATAGCTGCATAATAAAGTTTGTCATTTCTGCCTCATAATATGATTATCTATTTTCTTGTTTGTGTCCCCTACTAAAATTGAAAGCTTCTAAAAAGTAAGGGCTATTTTATTTAACCAATGTGCCACTAGAGAAAAGTAGAGTGTTTGGCATACAGTAGGTGCTCAATAAATGTTGAATTATTTAATTTAGGTCATCATATTTCTGCTTTAGAATTCTAGCATTCATGGCTCCCCTCACTGATTCTTTCCTTCCCCCTTCTTGAAGACCTTCATGCCTTGTTAAACAGAACAGCATCTTTGTATTGAGCCTGCACCATCTTTTCCTTCCCACATTTCCTTGCTTCTGCAGTAGGCCCTCATTTCCTCTGCTTATCTGGATCTATTCTTTTCTTCAGGATCACATTCAAGATGCATTTCCTTTCTAAAACCTATGATTAATTGATGCTATCCTCGATGCTTTCAAGAATACAGTGAGGAGTATAGGCCTTCAGATACTTAATGATATAACAAATGAGTAATAGATAAGTCAAGGAATAGAAAGTCACCATTAGACTGCAGATTTAAAACAGAAAAATATGGTAAACAAGAAGGAAAAGAAGTGATGGGAAAAATCATCTCAGTGGAGCTTGAATATTAGTCATATAATCATTTTACTGCCAGTGTAATCATCTCCATGATGAGGGAAAGCAGTGCCACAGAAATGACAAGCCTCAGCTTCTTGCTCCAGATGTGTCGTTCCTGGATATTTGTGCTGGGGAATGACAAAACCTCTTAGCCTCAGTTTCCTTGCCTGTGGGTTCATCCAGCTCTCCAGTCTTGGACTCCTACAGATATCTAAAAGTAGAAAAACTGGTTTTGGGTGGAACTCTTTAGATTGATTAAAACTCAGATAGCAGATGTCTCTAGAACCATACTGTGGACACTTCTTCCCTGCTGAAAGGGTTGTACAGTCATGGCAAGGGGAGTTTTAAGTTATTATGTGACTCAAGAAGACAAGCATTCTAGGATTTCAAGAAAATTGTTACATCATTCAAAGAGAATTTAAATGTAATTTTTCCTCTAATTGCCTCATAGCACAATTAGAGAAATGTAGTATATGAATTAGAAAGTTTTTGGCAAGCATAGTCAGAAGGTAGTGGAATCTCAGAATGTACCATCTCTCCAATCCCATATCAATAGTTATAATGCTTATATTTGTAGACTGCATCCTGGTTTCCAAAGAATCTTTCTCATTTCATTGCTCATCCTCTTACAGTAGTTAGACCAAAGCTGATGGGTCAGTAAGAGTTTGAATGAGGATAAGGACACCAAGGGTACCATGGGGCTGGCAAGTGGGAGAAAACTTAAGTTCTGTCTACTCCATCTTAGAGAAGACGTTTATTCTTGCTAGGGGATGATTTTGCTTATCTGCGTTTCTCTACCATGCCCTGATGCCAAAGAGACAAGGAACCTGCTGAGGAAAAGCACATGGCCACCATCCAGATATCCAGTTTATTGACTTCACTAGATTGGCAGATGGGCCACAAGCTCTCTGTGGGGTGCTGAAGGCTTCCCTTACTCAGAGCAAAAGAAACTGGGAACGTAGAAGACTTCTCTGGACAACATGATTAAATAAATGCAAACTAATAATACTTATTCGTGCCAGGTACGCATGTACTATTCTTCCCTGGTGGCTCAGTGGTAAAGAATCCACCTGCCATTATAGGCGACACAGGTTCTATCCCTGGGTCGGGAAGATCCCCTGGAGAAGGAAATGGCAACCCACTCCAATATTCTTGCCTCGGAGATCCAATGGACAGAGGAGCCTGGAGGGCTACAGTCCATGGGTTGTGAAAGAGTCAGACACAACTTAGCAGCTGAACAACAGCAAAACCAGTATAATAACACATGTAATCCTCACAGCAGTCCTATTTATTATCCCCATTTTACAAATGAGGAAACTGAGGCACTTTTCCAAGGTCCCACAGTAAATAAGTGGCGAACCAGGAGTTGAAATAAATTACTGCCTGGGGCCATGCTATTAATCACTACCATCTACTGAGTAAAGCAAGTTGATCTGTATCTTTAAGTGAGGTGGTGGCAGATTAAAGTAGGTTGACATATGTAGGAATGAAAAATAAATGCATTTGGAAAGTATTCAAGAGATAGAATCAACATTGACTATGAGGAGTATGGAAAGGAGAAGCTTAAGGTGAAGTGGATGATTGTGCCTTTTAGTATCAAGTTTATAGGACAAATAAGAACTGATTCCATCTTGGACATGTACACGTGGTTGTGGTACATCCATCCATGTGGTGAAATCTAGTGTGAAATTAACTGTAAACACAAAGGGCTTAGAAGAGGCATCTAGGCTAAAGATGGAGATTTAGTATCATCAGCCCTGGACACAGTGAAAGAAATAGTAGAAATGGATGATAATCTGTGAAGTAATGAAAGGGTAGAGTGGAGGAGAAAAACCTGAAAAAATAATATTTACTGCAGAGTTTGGCAGACTAATGCTCATGGACCAACGCTGGCCCACTGCCAGGTTTTTAATGGCCCGCAAACTGCGAAGGCTTTTTGCATTTATTTATGATTGCGTTTTATGGATTTCCCTGGTGGTTCAGACGGTAAAGCATCTGCCTACAATACGAGAGACCCAGGTTCAATCCTTGGGTTGGGAAGATCCTCTGGAGAAGGAAATGGCAACCCAGTCCAGTACTCTTGTCTGGAAAATCCCATAGATGGAGGAGCACGGTAGGCTAAAGTCCATGGGGTCGCAAAGAGTCGGACACGACTGAGCGACTTCACTTCATTATGATTGCATTATACATGGGCTTTCCTGGTGGCTTAGTGGTAAAGAATCTGCCTGTCTAAACAGGAGATGTGGGTTCAATCTGTGCATGGGAAAGATCCCCTGGAGAAGGAAATGGCAACCTATTCCAGTATTCTTGCCTGGGAAATCCCATGGACAGAGGATCCTGGTGGGCTACAGTACAAGGAGTTGCAAAAGAATTGGACACAACTTTGCAACTAAACAGCATTTTATATTATAGTCTTATTTTTGCCTGTTGACCTGCAAAACTTAAAACATTACTATCTGGTCTGTTGAGAAAACTTTACTAATCCCTGATTGAAGCAAAGGAAGACAAACCTTCGACGATGAAGATAAATGTTAGAGAAGGTGAAGAAAATCAGAAGACTAAACAATCACATAAGCCAAGAGGAAAGGCAGGTATTTCAGATAGTCAGGGAAAAGTTGGAAAATGTTGGCATAATAAGTTTATATACTGGCACCTCTACATAACAGTAATAAAAGATATTTTAAAACTAAGAGGATGTAACCAAGTTGAAAGCAAAATCGGGATTTCTGTGGACCAGAAATGGAATGCATAGAAACCAGAGTATTAAAAAGGGCAGAAGTCACCATTCCATAGCACTGTTAGTCCAGAGACCCTGGTGACCAGAAGGTGGGCTCCTGTGAGCTGAAAGAGGGTAAACACCCCATTCAAAGTCAGGTTCACAGCCTGAGGACAAAGCTTGGGCCAGGGACTTTTCCACTCCTGAAAGGTGGTTGAAGAAAAAATGCTGCTGACCACTGGGAGGAAGAGAACACACAGCCTCAAAACCAAGCCCCCTGCCTCCTCAGGAACCAAGTCTGCAGTATCCCCAGGATCATTACTGGAGTCCCAACCTCTGAATTGCCATTTACGTGACCTTGGAACCATGGATGCCCAGGGGAAACAACTATGAAACTAGGTAAGGCAGCATAAAGGGTTAGACATAATAAAACAAAGCTCCTATGCTTAAAATGTAGCTGCAAATCAAAAGTACAGACATGAGTAAATAAAATGTTAGGAAAGATGGCTATGAAACAGATTTTTTAATGGAGCAAGAGTTTATAACAGATGAGACTAATTTCACAGACCTCTCTGAAAGAAATTATTAAAGAAATATATTTAGTAGGCTCAAGGAGGTAAATGAAAGTACTCTTTTAAAATCAATGGGAAAGCATGAAAAAATAAGCAGAAGTGAAATAGTAGGTAATATGAAAAAGAACTAAAAGAAATACAGGAAATAAGAATATAACTCTTGAAGAATATAACTTAATAGAATAAAATATAAACTGAAATTAGACAAGGAAAGAGTTAATCAGTAACTTGGGAGGTGGTAATAAGTAACATACCCCAAACACAGAAGAAAAAGGGATGAAGGAATGATTAAGAATCATGATTGTAGACTGAGGGGTTTCCATAGCACCTATTTGGAGTTCTGAAAGGAAAAAAATAGTGAGAAAAATAGAGTTAATATTTGACACTCAACACCTGAGAATTTTTAGGAATGGAAGAAAGGCATGAATTCACATTATAGGGAGACGCTAGATGATCAAAGAGAAGAAGAAAATATGTAAAACTACCAGAATAGAGACAGATTATCTGAAAAGCACAGTTAGACTGAAACTTCTTGTCAGCTATGAGACATGCCAAAAGTCAACAGAATGGTGTCTTCAAGATGTGTAATATCAGCCAAGAATTTTATGCCCAGTGAAACATGATTCAGGAATATAGGAAAACTGAAGACATTTTCAAACATTCAAAGGCAAATAAATAGAAGTAGTACAGACTTTCACTAAAAGATAGTTCAGCAGAAGGTGAGTTCAGAGAGAAGGCATGTGGTACATAAAAATGGTGAGCCTAGAAATTGTAAAAATGCACCAGTCTGCTTTTTTAACTATTTAACTATTTTAATCACATTTAATTAAAATAGGCATCTGTTAAGGGATGCCTATATTTTAGGTATGCATAGAAAATGTAACTTTATGAAAAAAATAAATTCTACCTTGCAGTCATGTATTAGCTTAGTCAGTATTAATATGTACCAGTAATTATATTTAATTTTTCACAAATTAAGGATCCTTTGATGGATTATTTGAATAATCCAGGTCTCAGAAGATCTTCCCTTCATGTAAACCTAAAGTTTGCAGAAGCATTCATGGTTATTCCTGAGGACTTTCAAAATTTGGTTGCAGTTCTTGTTTCATTCCAGAGATCACACTCTCATGTATTGGTAAGTCTCTGAATGAATGATAAAAATCTCCAGAAACTGTTAAAAGTTGTCTTAAATATCCCCAGAAGTACAGAATGAACATTTCTTAGCAGAATGTGGGACTGTCCTCGTTTCCTGAGTATCACAACAATAATATGGAAGCAAAAATATGCCATAGGATGTAAATAATAATAAATGAAAATATTTTAAAATATTCACTCAGACAGGTGGTGGTCTTGTTTCTAATGGAGCCATTCATAAAACCCTGTAATCCAAGTGAAAATATCTTCCCAAGGAGAAATGATCTCCCTCTTCTTTGAACTCTAAAACACTTTGTCTGTACCTCTCTTAGGACAAGTATCAATTTTTACCTTGGCTTGCATCAACAGTTACTTGTTCTTTTATCTCCTCTCACGCTAGTCTTCTCAAGGTCTCTACCATGGCTCTCTCTTTTCCACAAGGTAGATGAGCAGTCTATACACACAGCACACACATGTTACATGAGCAGTCATTTTGTGTATCTGAATTTTGTGGATTTTTTTTTTACAGTAACAACAAAGCATTTTATAGGAGTGTATTACTGCATGGTTTCTTGAAAAGCTATGAAAATTTTACAAATTTGCTGGTAAAGTAAGTAATTCTATATGAATATTTGGGCCATTAATATAAGAAAAGTTTGTGTAAAGCTAATTGTGTTGATGTTTTGAAAGAACTTCAAACCATAGTTGTATAAGAGTCTTTTTTTAAGTCACGACAGTCATTCCAGTCTTATGAAAGTCAGGAATTGATGGCATGTAGGAGGTAGCTAAGGTAGAAAAGGTTATTTATTTTACCCTGATCACACACAACAGTTGGGATTTTTGATAGTTGATTTATGCACCCTTTTTTTTTTTACTAAGACACTAAAGTGGCAAGTATATCATCCTCTCCATAATATATGACAACATGCTATAAATGTTATTTTTCATGTATAAAGCATGTACTTTCTTTAAAAAAAAAGTAGCAATTTCTCTTCTGTATTCTCAAAACCCTCTGATTATACTTCTGTTATAGCATTAACTGTGGAATTACAGTGATTTGTTTTCCTAACATAGTATACTTCTCATCTCAGTACTGTCATTGGGTGCATACCCCCAGATTAATAAGGAAACACAGCCTTAAGTGACACAAAAATGTTTATTGAATGAATAAGATGACTCACTGAAGTTTGTTGTGTTGTTGTTGTTCAGTCACCCAGTAGTTTCCGACTCTTTTTGACAGCACGGACTGCAGCATGCCAGGTTTCCCTGTCCCTCACCATCTCCCAGAGTTTGCCCAAGTTCATGTTCATTGCATCAGTGATGCCATCCAGCCATCTCATCCTCTGACTCCCTCCTCTCTTTCTGCCCTTGATCAGAACTATAGTTTAACTCCCGTGAAATACAGTTGTGTATGGTTGCTTATGTTTTCTGAAGCACGGAGATTCTTAATCTCTTTGTTGATTTTTAGTTGGTTCTATCACATTCTCATAAAGGGTAATCAGTGAACATCCTGAAAACCAGTAACTCAGAAATTCTGGCTTCTGTGAGAGAGAGAGAAAGAGATTGAGAGAGAAACATTATCCATACCAGAACTTAGGATCAAACTTTTGTCTGATTCTAAGTTTTTGTCATTTATTATGCAAATGTATATTTCTGATCTATTAATTAAGACTTTATCCAGTCCTGTCAACTCAGTCTGAATCTTTTGTAAAGCAGAAAATACTTCTGTAAGTGTTCTAATTTGAATTTTATATACCATGTTTACTTAAAACAATGTGCTACTCTTGGTAAAGACAATTCTACATGAGAATTAAGCTAATCTGGCTATTCTGCAAATGCTGTAAATATTTCAAACCCAGTATTTCAATAAATTGCATGGTTTTTAATTAGACCATTTTGTTATCATTTTAAACAGCTGTATTAAGATACAATTCACATTGGTTGGAATTCACCCTTTTAACAATATGATTGACTGTTTTTATATATTCACAAAGTTGAGTATAATCTTTAGAACATTTTCATCACCCTGAAAGAAACTTTAATCATCTCTCTAATCTCCCCCATCCCCCTTAGCATTTTGTTAACATTTTCACTTGAAGTTTCCTGTCTTAATATAATGATCAAAGGTTCACACTATGTATTTCAACCATCTATTTTTCTATTCCAGGTTTTCACATCTTACTGCAAGCTATTAGTTTAAATGAACTCCAGATTTAGTAATTTGAATATTATCAGTTTATTCTTTCCTTTCAAGTAATAAAACTTAAAAATTAGCATACTGCTTGAGGAGCAACTGTTGCTTTATTGACAGAGTTAAAATCATATTTAACTGACTCAATACCAGTGAATCAGTATATAGTGATTAAATAGATATCTCTCCATCAAATTGAAGTTGGAATAAGTCATACTGGATGAATGTATCGCTTATAGTTTGGATTATGTGTATTCAATTCATACTTCTTGGCCTAAGTTGTTATTTATCATAGATTTAGACAGTTACAAGAAAATTAAAGTCAGTCATAAAGCATCTTGAATTTTTCAGAATGGGAAACCCCGTGTGGATGATCCAAGTACTGCATTTTGGACTCTGTTGACTATGATGGCTACTCCATTTCTTCTAAGGGATTCCTGCCCACAGTAGTAGATATAATGGTCATCTGAGTTAAATTCACCCATTCCAGTCTATTTTAGTTCGCTGATGCCTAAAATGTCGATGTTCACTCTTGCCATCTCCTGTTTGACCACTTCCAATTTGCCTTGATTCATGGACCTAACATTCCAGGTTCCTAAGCAATATTGGTCTTTACAGCATTGAACTTTACTTCCATCACCAGTCACATCCACAGATGGGTGTTGTTTTTGCTTTGGCTCTATCTCTTCACTCTTTCTGGAACTATTTCTCCACTGATCTCCAGTAGAATATTGGGTACCTACCGACCTGGGGAGTTCATCTTTCAGTGTCCTGTCTTTTTGCCTTTTCATACTGTTCATGTGGGTCTCATGGCAAGAGTACTGAAGTGGTTTGCCATTCCCTTCTCCAGTGGACCACGTTTTGTCAGAACTCTCCACTGTGACCCATCCATCTTAGGTGGCCCTAGATAATATGGCTCATTCATTGAGTTAGACAAGGCTGTGGTCCATGTGATCAGGTTGGTTAGTTTTCTGTGATTGTGGTTTTCGTTCTGTCTACCCTCTGATGGAGAAGGATAAGAGACTTATGGAAGCTTCCTGATGGGAGGAAAGGAGGGGGAAACTGGATCTTGTTCTGATGGGCAGGGCCATGTTCAGTAAATCTTTAATCCATTTATCTGTTGATGGGCAGGGCTGTGTTCCCTCCCTGTTGTTTGACCTGAGGCCAGACTATGGTGGAGGTAATAAAGATAATGGGGACCTCCTTCAAAAGCTCCCATGCACGCACTGCTGCATTCAGTGCCCCCAGCCCTGCAGCAGGCCACCACCGACCCACGCCTCCACTGGAGACTCCTGGACACTCACGGGCAAGTCTGGGTCAGTCCCTTGTGGGGTCACTGCAGAATGATTTCTGTTCTTTTCCAAGGCAAACCATTCAATATCACAGTAACCCAAGTCTATGCCCGACCAGTAATGCTGAAGAAGCTGAAGTTGAACGGTTCTATGAAGACCTACAAGACCTTCAAGAACTAACACCCAAAAAAGATGTCCTTTTCATTATAGGGGACTGGAATGCAAAAGTAGGAAGTCAAGAGATACCTGGAGTAATAGACTAATCTGGCCTTGGAATACAAAACAAAGTAGGTCAAAGGCTAACAGTTTTGCCAAGAGAATGCACTGGTCATAACAAACACCCTCTTCCAACAACACAAGAGAATACTCTACACATGGATATCACCAGATGGTCAATACCGAAACCAGATTGATTATATTCTTTGCAGCCAAAGATGGAGAAGCTCTATATGGTCAGTAAAAACAAGACCAGGAGCTGGACAATAATAAAGGCTGAACTTTTTTTAGAATTGATGCTTTTGAACTATGGTGTTGGAGAATACTCTTGAGAGTCCCTTGGACTGCAAGGAGATCAAACCAGTCCATCCTAAAGGAAATCAGTCCTGAATATTCATTGGAAGGACTGATGCTGAAGCTGAAACGCCAATACTTTGGCCACCTGATGCAAAGAACTGACTCATTGGAAAAGACCCTGATGCTGGGAAAGATTGAAGGCAAGAGGAGAAGGGGATGACAGGATGAGATGGTCGGATGGCATTACCAACTTGATGGACATGAGTGTGAGTAAGCTTTGGGAGTTGGTGAAGGACAGGGAAGCCTGGTGTGCTGCAGTCCATGGGGTCGCAAAGAATCAAACATGAGTCAGACACAACTGAGTGACTGGACTGAACTGATGTGGATGATAAGCTATGTTGTATATTAATAGTCTGTTTTGATTAATAGAAGTGTTACGTAAGTCACTCGTCAGAAACACATGAAATGATCTTTTTATTTGTGTCATTTACACTAAGTTCTTGCTAGCACAGAGCATTTCTGAATTAAAATCCCTGCAGAGAAGCAGTAAAATGCATAATATACTAATGAATAATACATTAACAGCCTTATAGTCAAGATCACTGATAAACAATTTGGTAGCCTAGTGTCTGGGGACACATTAGGTTGCTGTCTCCATTTGATAGAGGACTTTTTGGGCTTGTCTACTATCTATGTCTCAAGTGCCATAGAAACAAATTTAATAAATTCCTTATCTAATTTAAATGAGTATTTAGGTAAATTCATGATGAGTCTATGCTACTTCTTTCATGTCTTTGTATATGCTTTGTGTACATTCTTTGTATCCTTTGTATACACTTTGCATAAGTTTTATCACATATATATTCTTGTTCCTCATTGTAACATTAGGGACAGGAATGGATTACTAAAGTACATCTATGAAGGGTTGACTTCTCTTATCACTTCAATTGATAAGAGAATAAAATAAGTAAAGTTACTTTTATATTTTGGTTTACTTAAAGCAATAAATTTAATTTTGAGTAAAGCATTCACCAGTAAGAATTAAGTAGTACTTTATGATCTTACTTTCACTGAGTTTATAATCCTTACATATTTTTGAATAGAAGCTGATTATACCACTAGAATGCTAGACTATAAACTTCACTAAAGGATGGGCATGTCTGTTTTATCTGTCCCCAGCTCCTAATGTAAGAACATAATGGTTGCTTGTTAAATATTTGTTGAATAAATGAATGAAAATGTCAAGCAACGGTGGGCAGTTAGAAAGTACTCTGCAGTTAAGAAAATAGTAACTACTCTAGGTATTTCAAAAGAAATGTCTTTAAAACAAAGATTTCATCATAAAAATTATTGGACAGATTGGAGGACAAAAGAAGAGGGTGATGGTACCCAGGGAGTTAGAACTTGAGGAAGCTATTCCTGCTCCCTCCATGCCACCCAGAGCTGGAGGAGTAAAAGATGGGAATATAGAATTGCCTAGAACTTGTCAATCCATAGCAACCCCTGGCATTGCTGGATCTCTGCCTCTGCCTTTTCAAAAGTAACATTTCTGGTAAATGATAATGTAATACATTGTATGTACTTGCTGTATAGTGCAAGTTAAGTTCTGGTGTAATGTCTATTGGACACAGCGATCTGTATAGAATGTGATTCTTGTGCTGCCTGGCTATTTTGGTATTTCATTTCTTTAGAGGCCACAGTCTTTTGATTTATTTCTTTGTAAATTGGGAGGTGTTTTATTAGTATCAACACAGGAATGTACATTTATTTAAGTACCTACTCAGTGCTAGGCACTGTGTTAAGTATTAGAAGTATAAAAATTAATTTTTAAAGTACAACTTGTAATAAATAAGTATACCTGATGTAACACTCATATTTTCATGTAAATATATTCAGACCATGTATGTACTTTACGGTTTAGACCTGCCATTTTACTTTAAATAGCACTAGTTCTTCGTCTCAAGTTGTACGATTCCTGAAGAAAAAGGCAGGATGACGTAACTGCGTGTCTGATGCCGTCTACTGACTGCTAGGCAGTGCCCCTCAGAGGCCATCTGAAATAGGATAAGTGTATTTCTCAGCAGACTAGAGAAAAGATGACTTGACAGAAACCGATTTACTTAATATAGTGCACATTCTGAGAAGACATAATCATGTCTGTGAGTATCCAGTAGCTTACAAAGGTTAAATATATACTGCTTTCTGAGATTATAGATATACTTACTAGGGCTTAGAAAATATGAACACAAGATTATACAAAAATCTTACATTCTCATCTCTTTGAACTGTTCTATGTTCAAACTGTTCTAAATTGGCACCTATATGATGATGCCACAGGAATCCTTGTAAGTTCAAATTAAGGAAAAAGAAAAGTAGGCTTTTTTGTTCAGAGGCATGGCAACCAATATATGATATCCATTGGAAGAAAAATTGCCTTTCCTAGAAAAAGCAGTATATCTTCACTTCTTCCTTCCCCTCCTCCTTCATATTTTACTCCTTTTTCTTTTGTGTGAAATTAATGTTATTGAACAAAGATGGCTGATTAATGATAAATGCAGTAAAAAAAAAAATCTGTCCAGCTTTCAGTCCTCTATACAAATACCCGATTGAAGCCACTGTTCCATTTAGCAGGACTATGTATTAAAAGTTAAAATGTTTAAAAGTGTTTTTCACTTGGCATTGTGAAAAGGAGGCGTGAGACCTCTCCCTCTCCTGCCATGCATGAACCCTGTGTCCTGTGACTGCCCCATATTCATTACCTTGAAAATCATTACATTCTTTTTATGCCTCCTTTACTCAATTGATAGACTCTTAAGCTTTTTCATGGAGGAGAGTCTGATCCTGTGCTAGACCAGTTTGTATCCTTTCTGCTTCACATGTAGAAGATGACTGGTAAATTGATTCTTCTTTCTCCCACTTCCAATCAGTAGCCAAGGCTGTTGTTGCTTTTACTTGTAAATATAGGTTTTAGCCAGCCATCTTACCTATTTGAATTGTCACTGATGGTGTTTTTGTCTTAACCCACTCCAGTCTATCCACGATATAGATTCTAGCATGTGCTTTTAAAAGTGGGGGGTGAGGGGTGGGAAGTGTGTCTGTCGCTCTGCTTTAAAAACCTTTTGGCAGCTCTCTGTTGCTTTAGAATAAGATTTAGATTCTCTGTCTTTGAATACAAGGTCCTCTGAAAAGTTTGTTCTCTTCCTACACCTCTGACATCATCTCTCAACATTTCCCCATCACATCACACTCTTAACCATTTTCAGCAGCTTATTATCCCTTGAGTAGGCCTTATACCCTCTAATTTCCATACACCTCATCCCCTAGAACACCTCACTGTCTCCCGTTCAGTGCCTTTGCCTCCCTCAACCACACACACACACATACACCCTGTAATCAAATACTTCTACCTGGATGGCTTCTTTTGAGGTTCACCTCTGGTATCACCTCCCTGTCATTCTGATCTTCACCCAAGCAGGTTATGTACTTAACTGTGTAAGCCCAAGGTGTACCCTGTACCTCCATCATACTGTTTAGTCACTAAGGTGTATCTGGCTCTTTGTGACCTCACTGACTGTAGCCCGCCAGGCTCCACTGTCCGTGGAATTTCCCAGGCAAGAATACTGGAGTGGATTCCTATTTCCTTCTCCAGGGAATCTTCCCAACCCAGGGATGGAACCCACGTCTCCTGCATTGGCAGGCCGATCCTTTACCACTGAGCTACCAGGGAAGCCCCATACCTCCATCATACACAAGACTCACCACCCTATGTCGCAGTCATCTGTTTTTGAGTCTTTCTCAGTAGAATGTGAGGTCCTTGAAGATAGGTCCTGATCCTCTGTGCTTCTGTATTTCTGACATTTAGCAAACATGCAGATAGCTGGCAGGCAATAAATGTTTGTTCAAATAAACTGAATGGTTTGTTGGCTTGTCTTCTCATCCATTCCTTGGCTTAAGGCAAGCAGATGCCTGGACATTCAAGAAATGCTTGCCAGGGCCAAATAGCTTACTTTACAGAAGGGGCTAATTTGGCAGATTTGGTAATACCAGGAAAGAGTTCTGGGAATTACCTCACAAAGTCAGTCTATTCAGAGGGAAAAATTGGTGTTATCTTGAAGAGTTGCAACAATGACTTGTGTTTGCTTTCATTTATATATTTCAGTTTTATTTCAACTAAGGACAGAAGGAAGCTGGAGAATATTTTTATCTTAAAAAAGCCTATATATAATTTACACTACTTCTTGAATACAAATCCAAAGTACAGACATTAGTTATTAGTTAAGTTTGATTCTTTGCTATCCTTCACTTTGGTCTTCTAAAGCACCAACTATGGTTCCTTATATATTCTGGGTACCAGATAGATTGTTGAATTGATATAACAAACTTGTTCATATATGGACCCAAGAAAATAAATTGTAAAATATACCATAAAAATCTAGTAAAGTTCTAAAGCACATAACATTTGCCAGACTACCCAAAATGGCACCTTAAATAAGGGAACATTTTTAAGTTCCCTCTTAATCCAAAATTCTTAGTTTCTATAGTTCTTTTCTGCCTCTTACCATTTACTCTTAGCTTTGAATAATGGCTTTTTTTCAAAGCTTCAGTAACCTTATTCTCAAGTACAATGTAGAGCCAGTCCTTATCTGGAAGTGTATAGTTTATTATGTCTATAATGCTATGTTCTTGTCTAGGGAAACCTCCTAGCACTAATCTGTATCATTGCACTCACCTTACAGACCTTTTAGTTCAGTGAAACAGTTTTGTTTCTTAGTGCACAGTATGCAGAGAAGTAATACGGTGTGATGGTTAAAGCTCAAGATTCTAAAATTAGACCTACCTGAATATGAGTCATAGATCAGCCCTTACTAGTTATGTAATCTTAAAGAAGTTACTTATCTTCTCTGAGCTCTGGTTTCTCCGTGTAAATAGGAATGGTAATTGTATCAACCTCATTATATGAGACACTCCTTGCAAGGCAGCACTTAGGAGAATGCCTGGTGCATGTGTGTACACGTTTTAAAATGTCAGTGAATTTTTCATGTGCCAAGCACAAGGGAAATAGCAGTAATTAAAGACAGATACAGGCCCTGCCCATATAGGCAGTTGAACAGTTAATTATTATAAAAGAGTGTGATGAGTTTTTTTAGGACGTATTAAGGAAATACAGAGTTGTTTGTGGAAATAGTCAGAAGACTATAGCCTTGAGGCTCTTTGGAGGAAATAATATTAAAGCTGAGACTAATGGAGTGAGAAGGTAGACTCAAATAAAATAAAGATATTTATGAGAGCAATCATACATTAGTGAAAATTTGAGATACCAGAAAGACTCTAGGATATGTCCTCTCAAGAACTTTAAGGGTCTGCTCTTATGGGTACTGGGGTTTCCCAAGTGGCTCGGTGGTAAATAATTGGCCTTCCAACGCAGGAGACTCAAGAGATGCTGGTTTGATCCCTGGGTCGAAAAGATCCCCTGGAGTAAGGATATGGCAACTCACTCCAGTATTCTCGCCTGGGAAATCCCGTGGACAGGGGAGCTTGGTGGGCTACAGTCCATGGGATTGCAAAGAGTCAGACACTGAGCGCACACACATGTCCATGTTATGGGTATTAGCATTGAATGAACTGGAAGTGAAATGTGAAGGCTGGAAAAAGCATAAACCCTTAGCAGGTAGGAACTAATATTTGTTTGATGATGTTATATTAGGTAATTAGCTTAAGAAGCAGGGATAATATAAAGAAGATAATGACAATTACTAACGTTTAGAAGATCAATTTATTTAATTCTCTTAATAACCTTTCAAGGTGGGAATTATGTGGCCTCATTTGTAAGAACACGGAGGTATGGAGAGGATAAGTAACTTGTCTGATGTTGTGCCTAATAAGTGAAAGAACTGGGATTCAAACCACGGCAGCATTAATCCATAGTGTTAGAAAACGCCGCGGGAGAAAGAAAAAGCCGCCTCTAAGGACCGGTGGTAAAGGCCTTTTATTAAGCGTCGCTCTCGCTCTCGGGCAGAACTCCCGGGGGGCTGGTGAGTGAGGAGACAAAGGGAGTCTGCAAGGTATGAGGGGTGGGGAGGGGTTTTATAGTCCGGGCAGGGCGTCCAGGCCAGGTCTTTTCATATAAGGAAGAAAGCGCGGGCTACAGCGGTGGTCAGTGTCCGAGGGCTCTGTGTTGGTACCTGATTGGACCAGGCTGCAGGGGGCCAGCCCCTGGAAGTTTAGCCAGCCTCCGGAATTTGCCTTGCAGCACTTTCCCGGGGGCATGCCCCGACCTTTCACATAGGCCATGCTAATAGTTTCTAAATGGTAAATATGACATGGTTTGCATCTAATTCACATACCATAAAATTCACCCTTTTAAAGTATACAGTTCAGTAGGTTTTAGTATATTAACAAGGTTGCACAGTCATCACCATTGTCTAATTTCATAACATCATCACTCCCATACCCCATTTTCCCCTCCCCCAGCCCCTGGCAACCACTAGCCTACTTTTATCTCTATGGATTTGCCTACAGAATTAATTTTTTGCAGTGACCTTATATCAAGGCCTTGTTAAACTTGCTTACTAATTTTTTTAGAGCTTTTTTGTACACTCATCTGGATTTTCTACATAAATGTTCAAGTTGTCTGAGAAACTGAATATACAAATAGAGAATAGCCAGCCCATCTGTAGCAGTGACCTACGACCTCTGAAGCAGTCAACCCAGAATGGTCAGAAGTTGATAAGTGACCGTCAGCTTCATAGTTTTTGATCCTGCTTCTTGCTCAAGACCAGTCAGACAAAGATGAGTGTGCTCCTCAAGCCACCAATAAGATGCCCCCTTGTAGTTTACCTGCTTCTGGCTTCCCATGCCAACAGCATTCAAACACTATATACTTGAAGCCGTCTCTTTCCTTCTTTATAAAGCTTTCCAGTCCCTCTGTCTGACTTTGAGTCTCTGCCAAGTGCAGCTCTGCCAAGTGCAGGTTGACTATCTGTTGTAGCAAACTCTGAATGAATAACTTCTGTTCTTTTAAAAGTTAGTCGCACAGTCGTGTCCCAACTCTGTGACCCCATGGACTATAGCCTTCCCAACTCCTCTGTTCTTGGAATTCCCCAGGCAAGAGTGCTAGAATGGGTTGCCATTTCCTTCTCCAGGGGGTCTTCCTGACTCAGGGATCCAATGCCGGTCTCCTGCATTGTAAGCAGATTCTTTACCAACTAAGCCACTAGAGAAGCCCTAGCTCCTTGAAAACAAGCAAACACGTACTGTTTGTGCCACAAGGAACTCACAGTCTGAAATATCATTTCTGCCCATCTTTCTCAAAGTGCTCTCCCTGTCCCTGCTGAAAAGGCCTCCTAGGTTGTACACCATTTAATGTTTACACATGAATGTCTCCAGAAGTATGGATTCGTTTTAGGATCTTTACATTTCTTTTCTAACTGATGACTTTACTTCTCCATATTGGGAGGACATGGACTTGCATGCCGACTTAAAACTAAAACACACCTCAGACTAAAGACTATGTAAATGTAAATTGATCACCAAATTTCTCTTTTGATGAAATTGAGTATTCCTTGTAAAAAGAGATACATATATGCCTTTTTATAAAGAAATAAGATTCTGTAATGTTCTGGTGTTCTCCAGACTTAATGAATCCTCTTGAGTTTTGTTTGCCTTGAATAAACAGACTTTTAAACATCTTAGTTCACCGTTAGAAAAGGTCTTATTTTATTCGCCCTAGCTAAAAGCGGTAGCTCAGAGCATCTCTAGTGTACCAATTCAGTGGGGCAGCATTAGCCCTTCAGTAAACATGATCATACTTGCTTTAGCAAAATCAAGAAGACCAGATACTCTGAAAAAAGTCTTTCACACTGTTCTCTACAGAAGAACATCTTGTTTGCATCGTCTTAATGGGGAACAGAAGCGCTGTGTAAAGCAGTTTTCATTTCTTTTAACTAAAGTATGAAAAGAAAAAGTGAAAGTCGCTCAGTTGTATCCAACTCTTTGCAACCCCATGACCTGGTCCTTGGAATTCCAGGCCAGAATACTGGAGTGGGTAGCCATTCCCTTCTCCAGGGGATTGTCCCAACCCAGGGATCAAACCCAGGTCTCCCACATTGCAGGCAGATTCTTTACCAGCTGAGCCACCAGGGAAACCCACAAATACTGGAGTGAGTAGCCTATCCCTTCTCCAGCAGATCTTCCTGACCCAGGAATCAAACTGGGGTGTTCTGCATTGCAGGCAGGTTCTTTACCAGCTGAGCTACAGGGAAGCTAACTAAAGTGTAAATTAATACAGTCATCTTGAAGTCCAAAATCTGAAAAGCTGCTCATGTTTGCTTTCTTCCTTGCCATGTTTTGTATTGGATAGTCTCTTTAGTAACAGATTTAGCAGTGATTTTATCTCCTCTATTTTCCCTCTATACTTTAGATGCTAGAGAACCAGGAGGGGCTGAACCAGAGTGCAGACTCCAGATAATCCATCTGGGAAATGGATTGCCTGTGATCACTAGCTATTTCCCCCCTTTCATTTCCTTCGGACTAAATTAAGCAGACACAGTGCTTCCTAGCAGGATCATTTCTAAAATCAACTGTACCTGACTTTCCTAGTGCCCTGTTGCAAGGTTGTGTGTGTGTGTGTGTGTGTGTGTTTAATTGAAGAATAACTGCTTTACAGAATTTTGTTGTTTTCTGTCTGCAAGGTTTTTAACCTCACTACTTCTTGGGGAAAATGTCTCGCAATAAATATCCTATCCTGGTCACAGGTAGAGGAGGCATGCTTTGAAGACTCTGAAGCAGTGTCATGCTCCAGTTGGAAGTCTTTGCTGGATTTCACTGATAATCAGAAAGGAAAGGGTTTTGAAAGCCGACCCTCCACCATAAAAAGTACTGAAGGCCAGTGGGGACTGGAGCTGCAGGGGGAGCCCATCCCGGGCCACCTGGGGTCTCTTCTAACCCTGGTCCCACACTCCCTTCCTCCTCACCCGGGGCCTGCCGCCCTCCTGCCGTGTGCACATTTCTCCCGGTTTCCTGACAGTCTCAAGAGCTTCACCACCAGATAAAGAACTACTCGTATTTCAGTCCCTCGGAATCTAGTTAGCTCTCATTTCCTTTTTTATTTACTTGTGATAGTCAAACTTGGCATTCCTTTACATTCTCTGAGTCTGGATTATTTCAAGAATTTAAAAAAAAAATTTTTTTTTTTTTTTAGTTGCTAGTGAATGCTAATATAAGAGATCAGGATTCCCTCTCTAATGCTAAAAGTAACTTCAGCATGTCTTCACAATAACATGGAGCTCAGTGCAATGTGGGTTTCCAGATTTGATCCTGGAACAGGAAAAGGGCATCAATAGAAAAACTAGTAGAAATCCAAATGAGGTTGTAGTTTAATTAATAGTCTAGTGTAATTTCTTACACTATAAGTTTTGATAAGTGTGCCATGATATTAATATGAGTGAAGGCTCAACTAAAGTATATAGTAACTCTCTACTGTCCTTGTAACTCTTTAATCTAAAACTATTTCAAAATAAAATATCCTTTGAAATTTTAAAATAGCATCAAGTCCAAGATGTTGCAGAACCAGGATGTTTAGTGCTAAGTGTGCCAAAAGTCCAGCACATTCCTTTAGCCACACACTCGATTTTCCCACGGCTTTCTTGATGTAGATACATCGTGCCCTCGGAAGTCAGATAAACCTCGGCTCGATCCCTGGCTCCGCCACTTGCTAGCTGTAAAAATTTAAGCAAGTAACTGACTCCTCTATTTTGTTAATGGGATGATGATTCAGACCTCATCATCATCGCATTATACAGGGATGTTTTGAGGGCTTAGATAAGATAACAGCCTACCGCCTGCCACATGGTAAGCCCTTGAATTTGTCACTTTCAGCCCTCCACGTTGGCACTTTGAGAAAATTGCTCTCCCACTCCCTTCTTTAGTACATAAAGGGCCTGGGTCATTACTTTCCTTGAGAACTGGGGGGAGGGGATGAATGCCAGGTAGGGCAGGACATCAGCAAAGTTGTCCACAAAGGCCTTGCCATTGCCCTTCACATTCCTGGCTTTTCCTCTCTGGGCCTGTCCTCTTCAGGCAGGCCTAACCCCAGGGCTGGCCTTGCCTTATCAACCATAGTTTCTAGCTTACCTTTATCCTTGCCTTGCCTTTCCCAGGCACATGAATGTTTCTAAGCCTTTTCTTTGTCATTGTGGATTCATGGGTTTTCTTTCCTCGAAAGAGAATTTCTGATGTTGAAGCCCAGAAACTAGACAGTACTTTTATACTCAGCAGCTATTTATTGAAAACCTGTTTTTTGCTAGACCCTGTATAAACATCCCAACTGTCAAAGAGCTCACAGTCTACCTTGTGATTAAATACATAATCACTATGATCTATTTTACTATTAAATTTTAATAGAAAAATCAGTCAGGAAGTGCAGGTGCTACCGTGGAGTGAGAACAGAGCCCGCTGGGAACACTCATCTCCATTTCCCTGCCATCTCAGTGAACAAGAGCCTCTGAGCTCTCAAGGTCCTGCTCCTTGGGAGCTGCTGGACTGAAGGAGTTTGTCCTTGTTACTGGCTCTTGTCTGAATCACTCACTTGTCCCAGACAGATTCTCCTTGGTCTCATGGTCCTGAGTTTCTTCTGCTTCCCAACTTTAAAGCATCTAGACTGGATTAGATGCAGGAACAAGGAGAACAAGGAACTGCTGCAGTCGGACTCTTCAGATTCTCCCATAAAGCACTGGGTAGCCTGGAAGTTGGGAATGGTGGGAAAATAAAGGAGTTGCCCAGGGAACCTCTTATGTAGGTCCTTGACTGAGTCCTTTGTCTTTTAGTCTGAGAACATGATAACTCAGAAAACTGTTCACATTGACCCTTATTGTGACCTGAAGACCTTGTCCTCTGTGTGCATACAGCTTTTTGCACATCCCCTCGGCATAGCGCTTACTTCACAGCCTTGCATTGGTCTGTGTTAGGTCTGTCTCTCACTGTGGCTGTGAGTGCTAGGCCTGACCCAGAGCCTGCCACTTGGCAGCTTTGTGGAGTATGGAGATGAGGGAAGATCAAAATAACTCTATAGTGAGTTTTGTTGGATTGCAGTCATGAACTCTATACACTGGTCTTTGGTCGTCTGCCTCACAGCGGTTTAAAGAGAAGGAATGAGAGCCCTCAGGCCTTGTGTCCTGCTTTCATCCTTCAATTCCTGCACCACCCCCTCTCACTCACCCTGCCCTGGCCTCGCGTAGTCCAAACAGGTCAAACATGGCACAATTCAGCTCCCTCAGGGAGAGCCTTCCAAAGGGTCCATGTTCCGATTAGCATCACAAAGGAATGGTTCATCTCATCTTGAGAAAGCTTTTCCAGCCTCTTTCAGCACCACTTACCTTATTACCAGACCTTCAAACTGTGGCTTATGATTTTACACCACTCTTTGGCACCACAGTCCCACAAATTTACAATTTCCTTGTGATAATCTTGATCCCAGATACTGATTCTTTCAGGTGTGAGTGTCTATAGCTGAAAAGCTGAGCCAAACCTTTATGTAGATATAGGAATATGAAGAAGCCAACATTAGAAGGCTTAGGAGAGAAAAACCATACACAGTAGAAGGAGTCTCAGCTCATTATGCTTGCTTCTTTTAAGCTGACAATAACCAGTGAAGATCGTAGTTGAGTAGAGATGATGTCCTTTAAGTGTTAGGAAACTTTTCCATATGGGAAAACAACCATTAAAAAATTCACCCCAGAATCTTTTTGTTTCTATAAATTGGGCTGCTAAGTTCTGAATTTGTGAACTTGCCAAAACCTACTTGTATTGTCTCTAAACAGGTCCTAAGGTACCACCAGATGCTCCAAACAAATCTAGCCTATCCTGCTAATGAACATGAAAACAGTTCTCCCCATCTGCTGCCTCTGTCTAAAAGGCTAGGAAGGCCTTCCTCTCTGATCACAAAGAACGTAATTACTGTCTGTAGAGAAGTCAAGTACAAAGGCCACCAGCCTCTGCAGGCCACCAAAGATTAACAGCTGCCTCTCCTTTAATTGGGAGAGGTAATAACAGTTACTCTAGTCAATAATTGAATGGATTCCTAGGCCATGTAATTCAGATTGAAGCTGTCATTTTTTGCTGGCCTTTAGCTAAGCTGGGTTATTAGAATGGAGCCTATAAGCCTATTAGTCAGTTGTCAGTCTCACAGTGGGAGGGAGCAAAGGAAGGCAGAGCTATTAAGGTGTTATGTCAGGTATTGAATACACAAGTAAAGCCACAGGTTTCCACTTTAGAGGCATTTTTTTTTCCTTGCTCAAATCAGAATGAAGAAGCTCTTTATGAAAGTTTTGATTTCATGGTTTCTATCTGAATGCAGAGTATTTGGAAAAGAGGTGGCAGGAAAAAAGAAAAATACCTAGTTCCATCTTTCTAGATGAGATGTTTTCAATCAGTTAACAGACTTTGCTTGGTGTCTGTAGTATATGCATCCTGAGTTTGGCCCCGACTGAGAATCCAGAGGGAGGAGAGCTTAGGCTTCATGTAGTGCATGAACACAGAATACTCTGGGATAACGTCAAATATGAGAAGCGCCATGAGAGAAATACAAAGACAAAGACCTTTGACTTTAGTTGAGGGGATTTGGAAAAATGTTATGAATGACTTGATCTGGGTCTTAAAGGATTGAGAGATTGCTGTTGGAACATTACAAGTTGAGAAGGGAACAGGATGGATAGAGAGAATTTATTATTGTTCAGTCACTCAGTCGTGTCTGGCTCTTTGTGACCCCGTGGATCGCAGCACGCCAGGCTTCCCTATCCTTCACTGTCTCTCAGAGTTTGCTCAAATTCATGCCCATGGAGTGGGTGATGCCATCCAACCATCTCGTCCTCATTTTTAGTATATCTGCTTTTTTCTAGACACTGAGAGGCATAGGAACAAGTATATAACTGTGTATTTGAGGAACATCCAGCCTCATTGTGGCGTCCAAGAATATAGAGAGAGCAGTGTATAGGAAGTACCATGTGATTGGCACAAGGAGCTGGTGTAGTAGGAATGGAGAGGAAGAGGAAGGCTGTCTGCATCCTTTAGTCTACCTGAATTATTGTGTGAAAGGGATCTTCATTTTTCATTTGCATAGAGTATTTAACACCATATGCTTAAGAAGGTGTTTTTCCCCCTTGGTTTTAACATTTGGGGAACTCATCGTTGAGCCAGTGTGATTTTCCCCTTTCTGTCATAGGCTATCAGAGAATTGTCTCGTCTACCTTATGTACAGAGAGAGGGAGAGCTGTTCATTTGCACTGCGTTAGGCAGTGAGATCCACTGGGAGATGTTCCTCTTTGTTGTGCTCACAGGCCCCTATGTTGTATTAAACTGTCATATCTCACAGGACATTTTTGCTGTTTGAAAGAAGGGTTTCTATTTATTCATCCTTTTGTTCAGCTACTTAGCCATCAAGAATTTACCATCCGTTTTCTATGCCAACACTGGGGCTGCGGAGATAAGTCAGCTGCCACTCTTGAGCTTGCAAGCAGAGAGAAATAGAGCTCTGAGAAGAGCAAAGATGATGGCATGAATAGGAGTTGGTGTGGGGCGCGAGGGAGAACTTAGGACACTGACCAGTATTTCCATTTAGCCATGCTCTTTGGAAGAGAATCCAAAAGTGGCTTGTTAGATCTGTAATCCAAAAGTGTATATAACCAGAACTGCCCTTGACTCTGGGGAGAAACTTGTGAGAATTTTTTTTTCCCCCCACAGTTGGTTTTGCTTTTTTGCTTTATTTCTTTGAAAAGTTGCAAATGATAAATTAGAACTTCAATTTTCAATAATACTTTAGTAAAAAATTTGGCTTTCAGTGTCCTTTATGTTCCTGAAATCAGCTTATTTTTTCCTGCTTAATGTCTATTAGAGCCCGTGTCTTAAGTTTTTCAAGAGGTCACATCCATGTTGTTGGCATTGCATGAAAGACTTTGAGTTTATTTTGTTTTGTTTTTAAGGCATAGATGTGTACATTAAGATGGTCTGCTTTCCCTCAGTCCTTTTCCCCCTCACTTTTGCAGTGCTGACCCAGTTCCCTCCCGTTGTGGAAAGGTCTACAAGAACAGCAACAGTGCTGTTTTGTTTCTCTGTGGACAGATTGCATGGATTGGTGCATCTGCTTGGCTTAAAGTATGACATACTTTGTTTTTGAGTTGAGAAGTATCAAAATATAGAGGCTTTATATTGAAACAGACTATGAGTGGAGAATGTATTTCCTTAATGGATATTAAGGAGTCTCAAGGTGAGCATGTCTTTCAGTCTTAAAAACCTGAATTTCATTGTTTGGTCATTTCCATCCTGGTGAAAAACTACTCCATTTGGCTACATGCAATAACAGGAGTGGGAATTTTATCCTGGGCTCATACTAGAGCAATTGACTGCCTGTGTTTTCACAGTTAAAATTGTGTTAAAATGCCTTTGTGAGTCTTCTTTTTCACAACTGTCATTCAGCAACCACTGATGATGCATTTGCTGAGTACACCCCCATCTGCCAAGTGTTGGGCATGTGATGATAAAACAGACGTAGTCCCCAACTGCAAGAAGCTCTGAGTTTAGCGGGATACAAAGAAGAAAAGCTAGAGGGTCATCCCTTCTGAGAAGAATGGTATACCCCAAAGCGCAGAGGCGTGAAAGAGCATGGGCCATATGGGGAATTCGATTGAGAGACAGGTAGGAGCATGGCAGGGAAGGAGGCTGTTAGAGAGGGTTCAGATTCTGAAGAACTGTGCAAAATAATTTGGGCATTCAGTACACAGTGAGGAAGAAATCATTCACATGTTCTACCCCCAGAGTAGCATGATCACGTTTACTCTTGATAATATTATCTTCATTGCATATAGAGGCATTCAGAGCAGGACTACTCAAAAGGGAGTCCACAGGCCAGTGCCGGGCTATTGTCACTAGAAATGGTGAGATAAGTGTACAGATCAAGAGTAATTTCATGACTTTCATCTAATATTTTAAAATGTGGGTTCAAGCTTAGTATATCTTTTGTCCCTCATTTGTATAATATTTCACAAAAGTATTGGTCATGCCAATACTTCACAAAAGTATTTTCAATGGAGTGAAAATCTTAAAAACAAACAAAACACCTGACTTGTGTCAGAGGGTTTGGGAAGCACAGCCCTAGAGAATGCGGCTGCTGTGAGCCTGCATCCGGAGATGCTAATTAGGAGGTTGCTGCAGGGCGTCCAGCAAGAGACCAGGAGAGCCTGAACTGACTTGGTAAGAGTAGGCACGGACAGAAGCGGCAGGCGTGAAGAGCTGTAACAGGAGAGGAGCAGTCGGAACTTGAGCCTGAATCACTGTGAAAGCTGCGGAAGAGTCTAGAAAGGCAGATGTTCTTTTAAGAGTCTGCTGAAAGTTGGCCTCTTGCTCTGTGTGGTTTTTTTAAGAATTACTTATGTATTTATTTATGTACTGGCTGTGGTGGGCCTTTATTGCTGCACACGGGCTTTCTCTAGTTGTGGAGAGCATGAGCTACTCTCTAGTTGCAGTGCATGGGCTTATAATTGTGGTGGGCTCTCTTGTTGTGGAGCACAGGTTCTAGGGCGCAAGGGCTTCAGAAGTTGTGGCTTGTGGGCTCCAGAGTGCCGGTTCAGTAGTTGTGGCAACGGACTTAGTTGTTCTGCAGCATGTGGGGTCTTCCCACACCAGGAATAGAACCTGTGTCCCTTGTGTTGCAAGGAAAATTATTAACCTCTGGACCAGCAGGGAAGCATTATTATCAGCTCTTCCATCCCTATTTTACAGAGATGTTTTCCTTACTTTTAATGTGGCTATTTTTGAAACATTATTAAATATTTTTTATCTATAATTCCTACTTCAGTATAAAAGAAAGGAGATGAACATATGTGTTTACTTCCCTCTCGTAACTCAGAGCCCCTCTGCCATTTTCCCTAGGCTTTAGATGCTGCCCTAGACTTCCCAGGCTACCTTAGGCCTGGCTCTGATAAACTGCTTGTAGGATAACTCATCATTACCTATTTAAATATTGGTATGTACTATATGATCTCCTTTATATGACATTCTACAGTAGAAAAAGCTAACCTGTGGTACCATTAATCAAATCAGTGGTTGCTTCAGGGAGGAAGGATTGACTGTGGAAAGGGCATGAGGGAACTTTCTAGGGTAATGGAAATGTTCAGAACTTGATAAGCATTCATCAAATTTAATTGAATGATATCCTTACGATCTGAGCCCTCACCCTGTTGTAAAGTAATCATCAAATTTTTTTTTAAAAAGCCAATAAACAAAAGGTGTTCAACCTCATTATTACCAGGGGAAGGCAAATAAATGAAAACCTCACTCAAATGCCAGTATACACCCGTTGGAATGACTAAAGTTTTTTTTTTTTTTTTAAACTGGTAAAGCCAAGTTTTGCTTTGAATTTAGAATAACTGAAATCGTCGCTGCACTGCAGGGTGTATAGGAATTGTTCTGAACATGTTGGAAAGGTGTTGAGCCGTAACTGATAACCCTGAACCTGTGCGTGCACTGTGACCCAGCAGCTCCGCCCTTCAGCATGTACTCAGCGCATGTCACACATGCCCAACACGTGTACAGAAAGGTTGAAAGCGGCATCATCCAGAGTTGCAAAGTAGAAACAACCCAAATGTCAATCGGCAGTGAAACATTTAATTAAGGTGAGGTATATCATTAGATAAGAGAATCCTATGCAGCAAGTAAGAGGAACTAAATACTGCTACAGACAATAATATTGATGAATTGGGGGGAAAAATAATAGAGCAAAATTATTAGAGAAATGCACATCAAAACTACAATGAGAGATCATCTCACACCAGTCAGAATGGTCATCAATAAAATCTGCAAACAAATACTGGAAAGGATATGGGAAAAAGGGAGCCCTACTGCACTGTTGGTAGAAATGTAAATTGGTACAGTCAATATGGAGAATAGTATGGAGATTCCTTAACAAGCTAGGAATACGCTAGGAATGACCCGGAAATCCCACTACTGGGCATATACCCTGAGGAAGCCAGAATTCAAAAAGCCACACGTACCGCAGTATTCATTCCCGCAGTGTTTACAGTAGCCAGGACGTGGTAGCAACCTCGATGTCCATGGACAGATGAATGAATAAAGAAGATTGTGGGATATAAATACAGGGGAATGTTACTCCACCATAAAAAGGGATGAATTTGAGTCAGTTCTAGTGAGGTGGGTAAACCCAGAGCCTGTTATGCAGAGTGTCAGAGAGAGAAACACAAGTATCATATATTAACACATATGTATGGAATCTAGAAAAATGGCACTGATGAACCGATTTGCAGGGCAGGAATAGAGATACAGACATAGAGAACAAACTTGTATTCTGTTCACATAAAGCATGGGGGAAGGAAACTGGGACAAACTGAGAGACTAGCATGGACATATATACACTAACTTGTGTGAAATAGATGACTAGTGGGAACCTGCTACCTAGCACAGGGAGCTCAGCTCGGCGCTTTGTGAAGGCCTAGAGGGATGGAACAGGAGCTGTGTGGGAGGGAGGATCAAGAGGACGGGGAGACATATATATATATACACATAGCTGATTCATGATGTAGTACTCCAGAAACTAGCACAACATTATAAAGCAGTTACACTGCAATTAAAAAAAAAAAAAACGAATCAAGCAAGAAGTTAAATGTTGTAGAATACATGGAGTGTGAGTCTGTTTTTATAGAACTGAATAGAAGACAAAAGGAATCTATGATTTCAGAAATCAGGATAGCCTTTACATCTGGCAGAGAGTGAGAGAGAATGAGTAGGCTGGGTATCAGGGGTCCTATGCCATGTTTTAGAGCTTTATTTTTTAATTTTGTAATTGTTACATGGTGTGTTCAATTTGCCATATAGTTATGATATAACTGTATGGTTATGATTAGTGCAGTTTTATCTGAGTATGTGATGTATTAATACAAAGTTATTACTATTTTCTATTTATACTGACATCCCAGCATAAGAAGAAAGAGTGGTCACAGTATTATGGTTTTAAATAATTTACTGAGCACCTACCTAGTTTTTCAGTTTTCTGATTGTTCTAGTGCAAGCAAACATTTTTTCATTAATAACATAAATTGTTAATTGTTAATCTTAAAAATTAAGGTTAAAATCTTATCTGGGACTTATAAGTGAAGTATTATCTGGGATTCATGATGAACTTCTTATAGTCTCATATTGTATTTTATTGTGTACCAATAAGGAATAAATGAATGATTAAGATATTATACTGTCAAACTCCAGACATGTTCTAGAACCAATAATTTCTAGTCCACATAAAGCAGGCAGAGCATTTTGCTTTGAGTATCAGAAGAGTCAGGCAAACATGTTTGGCAGAGCTTATGAATAACTCATATCTCTCTGCCAAGTACCCCCTCCTCCGCCCCCCACCAAAAGTCCCTCAGACATTTCAAGGCTTGATAACTGTGAGAATGCTATTAAAACAAATGCAAGGTGGTGTTGTAGTAGAGACATTGAATATTAGTTTGCTAGAACTGCCATAACAAAGTACCACAGACTGGGTGGCTTAAATATAATAGAACTTTCCTCAGAGTTCTGGAGGCTGAAGTCCAAGGTCAAGGTGTTGGCAGGTTTGGTTTTTCCTGAGGCCTCTCTGCTTGGTTTGTAAAACATACCTTCTTGCTGTGTCCTCACACAGCCTTTTCCTTTCGACATCCCTGGTGTCTCTTCTCTGATAAGTTCACCAGTCATATTGCATTACTGCCCCACCCTACCAGCCTCGTTTTAATTTAAATCACCTCTTTACATTTCTTATCTTCCAACACAATTACATCCTGAGGTCCTCGGGGTTGGGGCTTCAACATATGAACTCAGCAGAGACTGGGGACACGATTCGGCCCACAGCAGGTTGCCATCCTATTTTTCACATATTTGATGCAGTGATTCTGTGGATGTTTAAAAACTCTTGCCTTCCTCGTGCCAGAGGAAGGCAAAGAACTTAGATATCCTTTCCGCCAGAACTATATATAATTCAGAAATTGTCTAGAAAAAAATCATAGGTTGAGATCTAAAATGGTTACTTAATATTCTCCCTAAAGTAGCTGAAGTGGCTTAAGAAAAAAAAGATGCAGCTAACTGCTTAGGCATTCAATTATCTTGTATTACTAAAGAGAAAAGTTCTAGCAAAGGAAATCTTTGTGGAAGTCAATTTATCTTGTTAGGTGGTAATTAACATTACAAAAAGATCCAGTTTTTTAAAGTATTGTTAAAAAGTTATCTATAAAATGAATTTTTCCTGTGCTTGGAGTGCTTCATCCCTTTCCCTTTCCTTTTGCCTGTCTCAAAACCTCAACTTTCCCAGAAAAGCCTGTGCTGACCTTCTCCCCAATATAGAGTTAGTTTCCCCACTGCTCTATAGAGCATCTTTCCTTCTTCTTCAGAGTACTTGTTATAGTGGAAATTGTTATACGTATTTGATTAATGTTGGTCTCATCCACTAAATTTTAAGCTTCACAGGGGACAGCAACCATGATCTTTTTTGTTCACCACTTTTGACCTGTAATTCCTCACACTGAGTAAGCATTCAATAAGTGTTTATAGAATAATTGAACCAACAGAATATTTCACGCTACAACTAACTATTTCATTTGGTTATAATTTTATGTCTGGGAAATTGGGCTAATTCCTCTTTGTATTTCTATTTAGAATGTAGCAGATCAGATTGCATTTCAAGCCGCTGGTGGATTAACAGCCCTTGAACACATTCTTCAAGTAGTGGTCCCAGTCACAAATGTGAACACTGTTTCACGAATTCCTCCTAAGTAAGTATAGTTTTTTAATCTGTCTTTCACGTTTCATTTGTGAGTCATTTCTGCCTATGGTTTCCATATGGGGGAACCACAAGAAAATTGTATGTGTGTGCAGGTTTGAATAGCAAAAGCTTACACTCCCCATTAGGGAGGAAAACAGAGGTGCTTGACTTCACTTAGAAAACTCAAATTGAGCCTAAAAAGCCTTATGAAGGAAATTCCTTTGGTCTGTAACCTTTCCTAACCCCAAATCAAGAAGACCTGATGAACTTGTGAGACATTCTAACCACTTAACAAAATTTGAACAGAAATGAATACTAATAAGAGAAAACTAACTTTTGTATTGCATACAAAAAAAGGTGAGTAGGTACATTAACAAAGGACTGAACTGTGAAATTTGAAAAAGTCCCTAACTTACAGGAAGAGCAGTTGGGGGCCAAGACCGCTGGCGTCTAGAGTCCCAGCCAAATAGTTGGGGACTTAGCTGTCATTAGCTGTAAATTGCTCTGTCCTAAGGATCATGTACCCCCTTTAGACACAAGACCTCCTTTCTTATTATTTTAAGTTACCCTCTGGTCCCTGGTCACCAAGGATGTAGTAGCAGACAGCATTATTTCAGAAATATTGTATTCCTGAGTTGTAACCTGCAAACTTTTTGGATATTTTGTGGAGACATTTGTAGAGTTTAAATAAAAAGTTTTGATAAAAAGTTCACTTATGTCACTGAAAAACTTTTAAATATTTAATTAGCTCAACTAAAGTGAGTGCATCATTTTTCCGCTGGATGCAACAGGAAAAAAAAAAAATCCTTGAGTATGTTATCTTTTTTTTTCTGAGAGACATTTGGTAAATTAGAAATAGCACCAGCTTTGGAGTCAAACCAATCTGGGTTCCAGTTTTACCTCTGCCAGCTACTAGCTAGGAGAATTGGGACAAGTGCCTTAATCTTGTTGCATCTGTTTCCTCATTTGGTCAAACAGGGGTAGTCATTTTCACCTCACAGCATGGGGATCAACTGAAGTGATAATGTATGTGAGAGTTCTTTGTAAACCTTAAAAATGAAAGTGAAAGTCACTCAGTCGTGTCCGACTCTTTGCCACCCCATAGCTGCCAGGCTTCTCTGTCTGTGAAATTCTCCAGGCCAGAATACTAGAGTGAGGAGCCATTCCTTCTTCAGGGGATCTTCCCAACCCAGGGATCAAACCCAGGTCTCCCACATTGCAGGCAGATTCTTTACCATCTGAGCCACCAGGGAAGCTTATAAACCTTAAAGTGTTTTATAAATGTTAGGTGACAGTTTTTAAAATAGCAGTCTTGCTTGGTTTAAGACAGTGTTATCAATTTGATGTGAGATATTTCTGTGTACACACTTTGACACTGAGTTAGTTTGGGTTCTTTTGCTTTACTGACAAAGTAGAAATAAATGAAAGAAGGTATAAGTACCCTGTAAAGTCAGAATATCTTTCTTTGGAGCAGAAAATTCTCCCATAGGATAGTTATAGCGTACATATAGATGTCCTGTCCCAAAAGAGTTGCTGTTCCCTATCAAAGCGGACTTTATTGATAGTGTGTTACTTGACATGCTGTCATCCCTCAGTGTATGTTGATTGGCAGGGAGAGAGGAAGGAAAAAATCAAACACAACGTTTGAGATAAGAAAGGAAATGGTATTTGATTCTTTGGGACAGTGCTTTTCATAACTATTAATTCATATTGTTCTTCTTAAATGCACTTGGTAGCATTTGTTTTCTTTCTTTTTTGTTTTATTGTTGTTGTTTTCTGTGTTTTTCGGTAGGCTTCAACATGCTTGACACTGAGGTCCCTTGATGGTAACCTAGATTAAATGCCTGTTCCCAAAAGCTGCCTTTATCATTGTGGCAAAGGACATGTTCTGGTGCTTGTCTATGCCTCTCGTTGAGAGAACAGAAGAGGTTTTTTCCACAGTTCCTAAAAAGACCTAACCAGGAATTAGCGCACGGCTTTGAAAAGGAGCCATGGAACCCTGAGCGTCCAGATCAGTGCTGCTCTGATCTACCAGCTGCCGAAGTGCCAGGACCAAGAGTCTGTTTCTTCCTCTCATCTTAGGCTAATAGATTTGTGTCTCAACCAGGTACTGCTTACTGAGTGAGGCCAGCTTAAAAGGCTGTGGGCATCTAGCACAGACTCCAAGATTCCCCTGTTCTTAGCACAGCTCAAGATCATGACTCTACTTTCTAACCTAGCCCCCCTTCTAAGGGTGAACAGATTAAGGCTGAGAGTATTATGCTGCTTACTTGGAGACAGGAAAAAGAAATACCACAATTTTGTTAGATTTAAATGGAGACTCAGAGCACACTGGTGGGCATCAGTCAGTGATTTAATTCAAGAAGTATTCCTGTTCATATTCCTTCTAACAGCCTTCTGGCCTTGGGACTTGCATAGTTGCTGGGTACTCCCTTTACTCTCAGCTCGCCCACGTCCTCCCCTTCTACCCTCTTGAGCTCCCAGCCCTCAAACGTAGTGAGCTTTCTGCCACCTTATTAGCACATCTTGTTTTCTGCCTCCTGTGGCATTCCATGGCTCTTACCTAGAACAACTGTTGTTGGTTTTGTTTTAACTATCCTGCGTTAGTTCATTTTTCTCAGTGATAAACAGAAGAGGCTTTGAGAAAGTTCAGTCACTGTCTAGTAACATTTATCATGTGGATCATCTCGACAGTTACCATGTGGACCCCCTGTGACTGCAAACCCAATGTTCCACTCCCCCTGCAGCCCAGAGCTCTGAAGTGGATAAAGGAACTCCCTGATCCTCTTTCCTCACCGTTTTGCCCATCTCCCTTTTTACTCCATGTCGTACCTTAGCAGTTGTCCTGTAATTATTGCTAGGTAACTCCCTCTGAGTGAATATTTTGCTTTTAGCAGATTTTTTTAATGTGAAACTGAGGATTCTACCCACTTCTGAAAATTTTAATTTTTGAAATCTTTCTGAATCTTCACTGTTTTGCTTTTCTTTTTTAGAATCAGAGAAAGCTCATAAACCTGCTTGAATCCTTTTCAAATTATTATTGATTAGGTCCCATTTGTTTATTTTTGTTTTTATTTGCATTACTCTAGGAGATGGATCCAAAAAGATACTTCTACAATATATGTCAGAGAGTGTTCTGCCTGTGTTTTCCTCTAGGAGTTTTATATTATCCAGTCTTACATTTAAGTCTTTAATCCATTTTGAGTTTATTTTTGTGTATGGTGTTAAGAGAATGTACTAATTTCATTATTTTACATGTAGCTGTCCAGTTTTCCCAGTACCAGTTATTGAAGAGACTGTCTTTTCTTCATTGGATATTCTTGTCTCTTTTCTTGTAGATTAATTGATCTTAGGTGCATGGGTTTGTTTCTGGGCTTTCTGTCCTGTTCTGTTGATCTATATTTCTGTCTCTGTGCCAGTACTGTACTGTTTTGATTAGTGTGAAACTATGAAGTTCCGTAGTATCATCTGAAGTCAAGGAGCCTGATTCCTCCAGCTCTGTTTTTCTTTCTCAAGATTGCTTTGACTATTCAGAGCCTTTTGTGTTTTCATACAAATTTTACAATTTTTCTTCTAATTCTGTGAAAAATGCCATTGGTAATTGGGATTGCATTGAATCTGTATTTTGCCTTGAGTATTATAGTCATTTTAACAATATTTATTCTTCCAATCTAAGAACATGGTATATCTTTCTATTCATTTGTATCATCTTCAGTTTCTTTCATCTGCATCTTACAGTTGTCTTGGCCTTTGCTTCCTTTGCTAGGTTTATTCCTAGATATTTTATTCTTTTTGATGCGCTGGTAAATGGAATTATTTTTTTAATTCTTCTTTCTGATCTTTCATTGTTAGTGTATAGAAATACAACAGATTTTTATATATTAATTTTGTATTCTGCAACTTTACCAAATTCATTGATGAGTTCTAGTAGTTTTCTGGTAGCATTTTTAGGATTTTCATGTATCATATCATGTCATATGCAGACACTGACAGTTTTATTTTTCTGTTCCAGTGTGGATTTTTATATTTCTTTTTCCTCTCTGATTGCTGTGGCTAGGACTTCCAAAACTATGTTGAATAAAAGTAGTGAGAGTGAGCCTCCTTGTTTTGTCTGATCTTAGAGGAAATGCTTTCACATTTTCACCATTGAGTGTGATGTTAGCTGTGTGTTTGTCATGTACAATGGAATATTCAGTTCAGTTCAGTCGTTCAGTCATATCCGGATCTTTGCAACTCCATGGACTGCAGCACGCCAGGCTTACGTGTCCATCACCAACTCCTGGAGCCTCCTTAAACTCATGTCCATTGCGTTGGTGATGCCATCCAACCGTCTCATCCTGTCTGCCCCTTCTCCTCCCACCCTCAATCTTTCCCAGCATCAGGGTCTTTTCCAATGAGTTGATTCTTCGCATCAGATGGCCAAAGTATTGGAGTTTCAGCTTCAGCATCAGTCCTTCCAATGACTATTCGGGACTGATTTCTTTTAGGATAGACTGGTTGGATCTCCTTACAGTCCAAGGGACCCTCAAAAGTCTTCTCAACACCACAGTTCAAAAGCATCAATTCTTCACCACTCAGCTTTGTTTATAGTCCAACTCTCACATCTATACATTACTGGAAAAAGTGTAGCTTTGACTAGATGGACCTTTGTTGGCAAAGTAATATCTCTGCTTTTTAATATGCTATATAGGCTGGTCATGAATTTCATGGCTTGTTCCTTGTAAGAAAAGTCATCTCCAGGCCCAAATATTTTTTTTTTTTTTTAATTTTTTTTTATTAGTTGGAGGCTAATTGCTTCACAACATTTCAGTGGGTTTTGTCATACATTGATATGAATCAGCCATAGATTTACACTTATTCCCCATCCCGATCCCCCCTCCCATCTCCCTCTCCACCCGATTCCTCTGGGTCTTCCCAGTGCACCAGGCCGGAGCACTTGTCTCATGCATCCCACCTGGGCTGGTGATCTGTTTCACCATAGATAGTATACATGCTGTTCTTTTGAAACATCCCACCCTCACCTTCTCCCACAGAGTTCAAAAGTCTGTTCTGTATTTCTGTGTCTCTTTTTCTGTTTTGCATATAGGGTTATCGTTACCATCTTTCTAAATTCCATATATATGTGTTAGTATGCTGTAATGTTCTTTATCTTTCTGGCTTACTTCACTCTGTATAAGGGGTTCCAGTTTCATCCATCTCATTAGGACTGGTTCAAATGAATTCTTTTTGACGGCTGAGTAAAATTCCATGGTGTATATGTACCACAGCTTCCTTATCCATTCATCTGCTGATGGGCATCTAGGTTGCTTCCATGTCCTGGCTATTATAAACAGTGCTGCGATGAACATTGGGGTGCATGTGTCTCTTTCAGATCTGGTTTCCTCAGTGTGTATGCCCAGAAGTGGTATTGCTGGGTCATATGGCAGTTCTATTTCCAGTCCAGGCCCAAATATTGTTGTTCGGTCACTAAGTCGTGTCCAACTCTTTGTGACCCCATGGACTGCAGCATACCAGTCTTCCCTGTCCTTCACTATATCCTTGAGCTTGCTCAAACTCATGTCCATTGAGTCAGTGAGGCCATCCAGTCGTCTCATCCTCTGCTGCCCTCTTCTTCTTTCTTCAGTCTTTCTCAGCATCAGGGTCTTTTTCAATGAGTCAGCTCTTCACATCAGGTGGCCAAAGTATTGAAGCTTCAGCTTCAGCATCAGACCCTTTTCAGACAGCAGTAAATGTTCATATTTCATAAAGAAACCAACAGATCTTTTGGGCCACCAAAAAGTCATCACTGGGCTGTCTTTCCTAGGTTGCCTTTTACTTGCTTGGAATTCTTGGTCCTTGACAGATAGTCATGGACAATAAAGGGGCCAAATAGTTAAGTTATTCTACTTAACTATTCTAGTCTCCAGGCTACTCTAGGTTGTCCTCCTGCAGAACTAATTAGCCCCTCTTTCTTCTCCATCAGTCTTACTTCTCTTCCTCCATTGTCCCTCTGGACAGAATTTTTATTTGGAAATAGTCTTATCAGCATGAAGCATTGCATGGTATAATGAAGAATAAACAGACTCTGGAGTCAGATCTGAGTTTAAGTCTCTGCTTTTTACTTAGTAGCTATGGTATCATGGGCCAAATAGTTATAACAGAACCTTAATTAAATGGTACTACTACTATGCAGGGTAGGACTTGTTGGCTGCTGGAAGTACATGTGTTCATTAAGTGCTCTGCACAAAGCAAGCACTTAGTTTAATATCAGTGGGTTGGATTTCTTTTCTTTTTCTTTTCTTTTTGGGGTTGTTATTGTTTTGACTACATGTTGCCCTACTTAATTACTGAACTTTAAATCCCTGTGTCTGTGTGACTTTGAGTTCTAAGAATCTATGATCTATAATTTTACTTGGTCGTTTGTTTTTTCCACCCTAAGTCCAGACTTCATCCCGGTTAATTTTGGCCCAGCCTGTCAAGATTCTTTTTGGATCCTGAGTTGGCTGCTTACTTAGTTTTTTTTTTTTTTTTTCTTTAACACTGTGTCACATCTGAAGTTGATGTGTAAAAGATACATATATTTATCTAAATCATTGAAGAAATATCAAACAGGTTAGAGAATAGTCCAGTTTAACCCTGTATTAATGTTCCCAGGTATTCTACTTGTGTTGTCTTTTTCTCAAAGGGACCATAATTCCTTGGGATCACAGACCATAGTAAATGCTTTATTTATCAATCATATGATGTCTTAGTAAGTATCATTTCCATATATGAATGAATGAATTTTCTGAGACATGTAAGTAAAGCAGTAAAAGAACACACTACATCAAATATTTAACTCTGTGGACTTAAAATATGATTACATCTCAGTCCCAGATGAATAAGGGCCTGATTTAGACCAGTCTGTTAGCTAGACTTAAGGCAGTATTTTTTAATTCCATCTTTAAATTTCTGTGAATCTTATATCTGTAACTGCTTTACTTAGAAGGTCAAAGGGAATGCTGGAACTGTATTCTTGGTTTTTGTCCTTATCACAGTTTTAAAATCAGAGCACCCCCATTTTAATCTGTGGTGAAAAATAAATTCTTCCCACGGCTGTGGCCTTTATAAAGTATACCCATGTATTCATGTCAAACAAATTAATTAAATTCCCTTTTTTCTTATTAAAGTATACACATTTATCTATCCATAAATCGGTCTCAGGTAACACAATAGTCACTGAATACAGTAAAAGTAAATAAATTTAGAATGACGTGAGTTAGAGCTTGACTGACTAGGAAGATCATAAATTTATTATCCAAAGTAAGGTAAACATAAACTTGTGCAGTTTATCTCCTTGGCAGTACTGCGTTTACTTGATTCTTTGAAGCTGGTGAGGGGACAGAACTTAACACTTACTGAGAGCACCCTCAGTGCCAGCCACAGTGCCCGATGCTCAGCACGGCTTCCCTTGGTTACCCCGTCAGTCACCAGCAGCCAGGTATGTGGCCGTTGCCAGCATGAGGATTGAGAGCAGTCATGTTTGGGACACGACTACAACCTGAGAGAGAGCCATGATACTCTTTCTCAGAGAGTGTGTATTCTTTCCAGATGACAGAATGTTCTGAATTACTCTCCCATGATTATTGAGGTTTCATCCCTAGAGGCTTCTGTTCCTTTCTCTTGGTCTTGTGATACTCACAGGGTAGCAACTGATACAGTTCATTTATAGTGGAAAAGGGGTATCCTGGTGGATGCCAGAAGCAGGTAAATGACGTTGGGTTTCTGATTCTGATATCCGGGGAAACTGTCCTCTAGGGATTCCCTTTTTGGGATCAGGTGTATGTACATATGGACATAGGAATGAGATTGCCACATCTAGGAGCCATTAGAAATAGATCTTGTCCTTAGGGAACTTATAGTAATGGAAAATGAAATGGGTTAAACTCTAAGTACCACTGATACTGGCCTGCCTGTGTTACCTTTGTGGAACAGCCAGCCTGGTGGTATACATAAGCTCTTCATAAAAGGAATGCTTTGCTCTATATCTAATGTCTGCAAACTTAGCTTCGTCCGATGCATGGCTTCCTGTGCCTGGCCTGCAGCTTGCTGCTTACTCCCGTCTCTTGTTTGACTGCCTTGTCTGTTCTCTTTGGAGCTCATCTACTGTTGGAGCTTTGCTTTTCTCTTCAGTCTGCAATACAGTCTAAGCTATGTTAATCCTGTTTTCACCATGAGTTTCCTTCAGTGTTACCACTTATTTCTTTTCTGGGTTTGTCCTGTTCACCTCACCTCCAGTGCTGTTTGTTGTCCTCCCTTTTTCTGGGGGTTATGATATTACATGTTCTAGGCTTAAACCTATGCCTCCTCTTCTAAGAAGCTGTGTTTTATGCCATGGGATGTTTCCCTTAATGACCACATTTAGTTAAACCAAGATTGAACATTTGACTCAAAAGCAGCCAATCTTAGAGTCTTAAAACTCAGCCCAAAAAGTTAAACTGGACCAGTCAAGATTGTCTCTCAGGAATTTGCAGTTGGAAAATCGTAAAACTCCAACCCATTGTGTGTGTGTGTGTGTGTGTGTGTTTACATTTGAAAAATCACGCAGAGTAACTTCTGGGATGGTCATTACAGGGCTGTGTTCACTCCAAGTTTAGCAGGACTAATGGAGGCCTTTGTGGGGGGACGGAGGAGACCAGAGCTTTGTGAGAGACGAGGGGCTGGAAATGAGGGGAGGCCCAGTCCACAGAGCTGGCATTGTTCCTGCCCTCCTGAAGTCTGGGAGCTCATTTTCTCCTGGATTCACGTGAACGTTCCCAACAGCCTTACAGTAAATGCCTCTCTTTACTTGAAATATTGTGAGTGAATTTCTGTCCCTTCTAACCTAGATTCTGATACTTTAAAATACAAATATTAAAAGATTTTTTTAAACTCCAGATTGAATTGAAAATATTGGACTATGTAATAGAGCCTTCCTTGCAACCTCATAGCTGTTTTTCTACATTCTTCCATATCAAGAAAGAATAAATGAATGCCCAAAGTTTAAAGTAGAAATAAAGAGAGAAAGCACATTCTACATGTTCTCTAGGGTATCATTCTTTATGAACATTAAATATTTCTACAAGCTCAGACTGACTGAACTTTCCTTTTTTCTCCTAACCTTCATTTGGAGAACTTGTATAGAGAATTAAATACATTAAACGTTCTGTACCTGTAAAGTACTCTAGAGTGCAGATCTTACTTTCAGGATCAAAGATTAGACAACATATTGTTCTTTAATAAAATACATGAATTCTATAAGAACAAGTAACAATACTACTCATGTTCTTTATAGTCCTCAGATGTTAACTTTCTTGGTGGCCCTTGGGTCACACAGAATGGTTTCCTCATTATTAACCTTATAATTAGGATTTAGTTTGAATCTCAGTAACATTGTCTTATTTTCATAAAAACTAAAAAATATATTTTCTTAGCCTCTGTTTTCTCTGACTTGACCATAATGGACCATAGTCCAACTTTTTAATATAGAATAAGTTTGTTCATGATGAACTTAATCATTTCACTAGTTGTCTTCTGAAATTAGAACCAGTTGCCTTCATGCATTAGAGAAGGAAATGGCAGCTCACTCCAATGTTCTTGCCTGGAGAATCCCGGGGATGGGGGAGCCTGGTGGGCTGCCGTCTATGGGGTTGCACAGAGTCGGACATGACTGAAGCGACTTAGCAGCAGCAGCAGCAGCCTATTTTGAAGTTGAGATTAAGATGTTTAGAAGGTGAGAAGATTGCAAGAGCAGTTACTCCCACCAGCTCCCCACTCAAATCCTGACAGCCTGATGCAGCTCAGAATGTTAATCCTATACTACAAAATAAAGCTTTATGACATTTTTAAGAACTGAGTAATTTGCCTTTGTTTTAAGACTCAGTAGTGCAGTTTCAACTGCTAGGCGAAAGATGAAACATTTGTGAAAAAACAAATGATTTTTTGTTGTCATTTTTATAGTACTCAAAACAAGAAAGAAAAGCATTGACTTACTTCAGTCTAAGCTTTTTTGAAATTGCAGTTTTGTTCTTCTCAAGGAAAGCACACAGTATCTCCATATTACTAAACATCTATCCCAAAGCATGACATAGTCATACATCTGATGCAAGTTTCAGAGCCCTGCCTCGTCCTGTTCCTACCTCTGTCTTTCCCAATAAGAAATGCAAAACTTCATTGTAGGTGGGGTGGTTGTGTTACCAGAATTACACTGGTACATTCCGGATTCATGATTCCTGATAAAATTTGCAATTTTAAACTTTTTTTCTTAGCCACTCTACATTAAGGCATTTTCTTTCCATGTAGACAGTTCTCACGTAATAGTTCATTGGTTGAACATTTCTGGTTACCTGTTTACTTAAGAAAATCTTTAACTGTCTTTGGACTATCACTGTTAGATCACTTCCTGGGACATTACTAACAACTTATTTGAGGCTCTAACTTTCTTGCTCTTTCCTTTACACTAATGCCTTCTCCAGGGAATCGTTTTCATCAAGCCTAGCTATTGATTCAGAGATCAGGTTGTTGCCTTACTGAAAATATAAATACTTCTCAGCATTGACATTTGAGTTAATGTGAATACAAATCTCTCTCCATTTTTCAAATTTATGCATTCCAGCAAAAATGATTGTAAAGCTAATTTCTGTTAAGTGAATCCTATTTTCTTATTAATTTCCTTCATAAAATCAGCAGTGTATTTCTGTAAGGAAAATGTCAATGACCTAAACAATTGATGTAGAATTTGTGGCCAAGTCCTCTGGGGTTCTAGACAGTATAACACAGCAGTCTTGCTGAAAACACTCTGTAGTGCTTTCAGAATTGTGAACTATGTAGGTCTTTGCTAACTCTGTAACCTCTTTTCTCTTGTTACCTTCTGAGATGGATTCTTAAGGAACACCTAAATAGGATGAAGATTACAATGTCATATTTTGCAAATATATTTACAGTCTAACACATAATGTATTTTAGGCTAAAATTTACTTCTGTGTTCAAACTACCATACACTTTTGCTTATTTCACATGCTAGCAAGATAATGCTCAAACTCATTAAAGCTAGGCTTCAACAGTATGTGAACCGAGATGTATAAGATCTATAAGCTGGATTTGGAAAAGGCAGAGGAACCAGAATCAAATTGCCAACATCCACTGGTTCATAAAAAAAGCAAGGGAATTCCAAAAAGCCATCTACCTCTGCTTCATTGACTCTGCTAACGCCTTTGACTATGTAGATTACTGCAAACTGTGGAAAATTCTTAAAGAGATGGGAATACCAGACTACCTTAACCTGTCTCCTGAGAAACCTGTATGCAGGTCAAGAAGCAACAGTTAGAACCCAACATGTAACAATGGACTGGTTCCACATAGGGAAAGGAGTATGACAAGGCTGTGTATTGTCACCCTACTTATTTAGCTTCTATGCAGAGTACATCATTTGAAGTGCTGGGCTGAAAGACTTGCAAGCTAGAATCAAGATTGCTGGGAGAAATATCAACAACCTCAGATATGCAGAGGATGCTACTCTAATGGCATAAAGCGAAGAGGAACTAAAGAGCCTCTTGATGAAAGTGAAAAGAGGAGAGTGAAAAAGCTGGCTTAAAACTCAGCATTCAAAAAGCAAATATCATGGCATCTGGTTCTATCACTTCATGGCAAATAGATGGAGGGAAAGTGAAAACAGTGACAGATTTTATGTTTTTGGACTCCAAAATCACTGTGGATGGTAACTGCAGCCAGGAAGTTAAAAGAGGCTTGCTGCTTGAAAGAAAAGCTATGACAAACCTAGACAATGTTGTAAAAAGTAGAGACATCACTTTGCTGACAAAGATCCATATAGTCAAAGCTATGGTTTTTCCAGTAGTCGTTTATGGATGTGAGAGTTGGACTGTAAAAAAGGCAGAGTCCTGAAGAATTGATGCTTTTGGACTGTGATGTTGGAGAGGACTCTTGAGAGTTCCTTGGACATCAGGGAGATCAAACCAGTCAATCCTAAAGGAAATCAACCTTGAATATTAATTGGAAGGACTAATGCTGAAGCTGAAGCTCCAATACTTTGGTCACCTGGTTCGAAGAGCGAATCATTGGAAAAGACCCTGATGCTGGGAAAGATTGAGGGCAAGAGGAGAAGGGGGCAGCCAAGAACAAGACGGTTAGATGGCATCATCAATTCAATGGACATGGGTTTGAGCAAGTTCCTGGAGATGGTGAAGGACAAGGAAACCTGGTGTGGTGCAGTCCATGGGGTTGCAAAGAGACAGACATGACTTAGTGACTGAACAACAACAATAAACATATTCACTTTCTCATTAGATCAGTTCTAGGACTTAAGCCAGGATCTGTATTTAGAATTAGAGACAAGGGACTATAATGCACTAATGAATTAAACTCAGCTGGGATTTAGAATCAGAGCATTAGAGTTCAAATACCAGCTTGGCCAGTGTTTAATGTGAGACCTGTCTTTAAGACCTTATTGTGCTGTAGGATTTTTCATCTGGGGAATGGGGAAAAGATTTCTGTCTCACAGGGTTGTTGTGAAGGTGAAATGCTAATATATACGAAAGGGTTTTGTGAATTGTCACACTCTAGCATGGGATACTAGTGGCACGGGGTCACAATGCCCTGCACACTGCATGGTGTGTAACATCCCTCGACCCATTAAATACCTCTGCCCCCAGTCATTGTGACGACCAAGTGTGTTATTACACATTTCCACACGCACCTAGGGGATTGGTACCATTGGTTGTGTGCTGAGCAGTAGAGTTGTGGAAATAAAACTGTGTCCATAACCATCAGCAGGCTCATTAGTTAAAAAGTGAACTAAACAAGGAAATAGGTAATTTGGTCCTAAGTATAATTGTACAAGTATGCGCCAAGTGCAGAGACAGCGAAAAGGATGGCGTCATTAATAACCAGAGGAAGACAGAGTCTTTCCTATAGGTTTTAAAAGATAGATTCAGAGTTTGTCAAATTAACAAGTCTTCCTCAGCAGAGAACACAGCTTGTGCAAGAACATGGAGACCTGAAATAACATGTCAAATTAACAAGTCTTCCTCAGCAGAGAACACAGCCATGTGCAAGAACATGGAGACCTGAAATAACATGTCAAATTAACAAGTCTTCCTCAGCAGAGAACACAGCATGTGCAAGAACATGGAGACCTGAAATAACAGGATATATTTGGGAAGCTGTAAACATTTTGATAATATTAGGACTGTCAGTACAGTATAAAAATATAATTAAGTTCGAATGAATTGGACAAAATGACTAATTCAGGGGAAAGTGAAAGATATTTATTCCTTATTTTTTTTCACATTTTGAAGAAAGTTAATATCTTTTTCATTCCTCATCTTTCTATTATTGTCTCATCTTTCTGTTACCTTAATTTAAGCCCTCACTGCTTATGCTGTTTTACCCAAAGAGGAATTCACTCATTTAATATATACTTTTATTGCCATGTGGCTAGCACTTTGTTTAGTATTGTGGGTGAAGGATGAGTGAGAGAGAGAGAAGACCTTTACAACGAAGTTGTAGTGAGTCCCTGCTAAACACTTGGCATTGTCAGAAATATGGGTAATAAAGTTATTTTATATTAATCAATATATTACATTTATTTAACAGAGTCTTTGACACATGTTCAATCAATTTATCACATTATATAAATGAAGAAACTAAGGCTTAAAAACACTGAATGATTTATCGTCTCTTATCACATTGGCAGCTAGGACTGAGCATTCTATTCTGGTATTCTTCCTTCTCTATCTTATTGCCTGTATGGTATCACCAAAGAGAGAGGTTTTCAGTCTGGTTAAGAGCCAAAGGGGGACAAGAAGAATGATCTAACAGAAGTTCAGAAAGATGAACCAAAACCACTTGTAACTATTTGTATGTATGAGACAAAATATTCAGAGAAGGTCTAGCAATGAAGTCTACAAAAGCAGTACAACATTTCTGTGTTACCTTAAATACCCTTTTCATGATTTAAATCAGGTGATAAATATAAAGTAAATTCATCATAAGACTTATTCCCCATCAATACCAGATATAGATATAGAGGTGAAAACCACATACCACCTTAGGTATCTGCTACATTACAGCCTCTCATTAAGTGTTAATAAAATGTTATTTGCTGATGTGGGTGAAGTTTAGGATATAATCCATTGTTAAAGAACAATTCCTCATTTCTAGGCAGGATTATTGTTATGTAATTCTAAATAGCTATTTTTAGATCAAGATTTACTAAAAGTAAATAACTTTCCTCAAGATAACGAGAGCTTAAAAAATTATTTTGAAAGCTAATTAGCCGTGTGGGTGTGTATGTGTGTGTGTGTGTTGTGTGCTCAGTCGTGTCCAACTCTTTGTGACCTTACGGACTGTAGTCCATGAGGCTCTGTCCGTGGGATTTTCCCAGCAAGAATACTGGAGTGGGTTGCCATAGTGATTGATAAATAGTCTTCCCATTTGACATATTGAGGCATTTTGTTTGTGTCAGAAGGCAGCACAGAAATGGTTACAGTTGACAGCTGTTATGCCACTAATAAGATTAAAGTAAAGAAATTAGTTGTGTCGACTTTAATCTGCTGTTTAACACTGCAAGCCACCTGGGGTCTTCTCCAGAGCCTATGTGTTTAATTGTGACTTTAAAATTATATAACCAGATCCTACTTAAGAACATATCTAAAGACCAGCTAATCATAACTGTCTTGTTATGAGACAAGACAGAGTTTAACACTAGACTTCAAATTAATGTTTTAATTTTATGCTCATCCTAATTTTTAAATGTATTATTGTAATCTTTGCAACAAAACACCTTCTCAGTGGGAGGTTAATTTTAGGAAATGCAGAAAGTCTAATTAGGTTGTACCTAAAATATATGTGATTTCTCATTTAAAATTAGAGTATGTCTCTATGGAATAATTAAACTGCTTATTCTAATTATACCAAATTCACCAGCTAAACAAGAACCTTTGAAATAACTCATCTAGTTGAAGATTTCTTTCTCCAGCTCCAAGGCATCATTATACTTAGGAAAATCCCTGAATTAAAAAATTAATTTTAGTGTTTTAAAAATGTTACATTGTAGGATATGATACGCGGTGCAGCAGTCATTTGTAATTGTTACACTGAGTTTTGATGCACACTGAGGTGTAGAGCACATAATTTACATCTGCATAGCAAAGATTGGTTGGTCGGACAGCACTATTAGCATCCCTTCTCTACCCCAGTCTTGAGCTGTCTTTTATTTCCAGTTCCTGGATGTTGGCTCCTCGGCTATCCTCAACCACCCTAAAGGAGGGAATCAGAGGTGGAGAAGGCTGTGTGAATTTATGCTAATCATCACAGTGCCAGTGGGGAAAAGTTTTCCTCTTTACCTGCAGCTCACACTGATTCAAATGTCCACTGCAAAAATTCCCCAAAATTCTGTCACAAATCCACCTTCTCTGTGGTCACAAAAACATTAAAACTGAATCATCTGTTTATTGTTAAATTTTCTGCGTCATTCTTCTGTCCCCAGATTTATTGCTGAAAAAACATTTTCTTCTTCTTTTTTTAAAGTTTTATTTACTTTAATTTTTGTGGCTGGGTCTCTGATGCTGGTGGGCTTTCTCTTGTTGCAGAGATCAGAGGCTTCTTTTGTTACAAAGCACAGGCTCTAGGGCGGGCAGGCTTCAGTAGTTGCGGTTCCCGGGCTCTAGAGGAACAGGCTTAGTAGTTGTGACCCATGGGCTTAGTTGTTCCACAGCATTTGGCATCTTCCTGGACCAGGAATCAAACCCATGTTTTCTGCATTGGCAGGCCGACCCTTTACCACTGAGCCACCAGGGAAGCCTGGAGAAGGCATTCTCTTATTAACCAAGACTTGCTTATCTAATTGTACTAGTTCAATATTTGAATTTTGTTATTCTCCATGTCAGAGAGAGGAAAGAGAGCTGTTATGTAGAAGAGTTTGAAGGAAAAATCCCTTTGAGTCCTGAAATATCAGTACAAAATTATGAGATACTTTTAGCTAGGGGAATGGGGCTCCCACCCCTCTTCACTCTAATGATTGTTTAAAAGTAGAAAATGTGGCTAATGAATGTATTGGTATGTCCCACAGTTATCTATTCTCGTATGTTCTGCTTGAAACAAGGAAGACAGCTGTCCCTTCATTTAGACGGATCCCTGTACCCAGCCAGCTGTGTGCTGCATGCTATGAGGACTCCAAAAAGGATGAATCGGACAAGGACCTGAACTAGAAGTCACTCAGAGTCGTTGTATGATAGAGTGTTCAGTGCTTTGACACTGGTCTGTTTTTAGCCTTCAGAACTGGCACATGCAGCTTTCACGTGGGCCAGTCCTCCAGGGCCAGGCCTGAGTCACAGGCCCCGTTGTGTGAGCAGCCACTTGCTTGGTGGGTGCAGTTAGCATGTTAGAATTCTAGCTGCAGTTGCATCTCCCTAGTTTCAGATAATTCTTTTTGATAGTATCTAAGCAAGTTGTTTTTGTTTGGAGCTTTATAATGACAAAACATAATTTGAAAATGGTGAATATAAACTAATAAATTAAGCATTTATTAGATGCTTAATGCAAACAAAATGTACTTAGTAAATTATAATATGTTGGGGAGCTCTAATTTTAATATTCATTTCACCCCTCCCTAGGAAACTTGTATTACTCCAGGTCTGTGTGTTCTGGTTCAGTCCAGATAATCTTTCCTTAAACAATATCATTTGCTAACCATCCTCTGTGATTTGTGATATTCTATCCCTTTCCTACACTCATTCACATCAAGCCAATTCTTTCCTTCCATGAGGACTGAAGCAATAATTTACAAAAATCCCCAGTTTCTCTTTGCAGCTGTATTGTTGTGACTCTGCTACTTGGCACAGGATTTTGCTCCACAGGAACATAAAGCCTTCGCTCACCTCCACGTATATATGTGATATGCCATCTATTATGAACAAATGCTTAATGCAAACCAAAGGCATTTGGTAAATTATAATTTATAAGGGCTCTGGTTTTAAACTGCCAATGGCAGTTGTTTTTAAATGTCTGCTTTCTTGACACTGGTATCAGATAATGGATATGTGAACAGTGTTTTCTGAAAAGCCTTAGTCACTACGAACCTCATAAGGATATAAACTTACGTACTTCCTAAGTTATATTATCAAGTCCTCTTCGGCTGCAACTCTCTAGGGCTTTTCTATTTAACTATTTCATAACATCTTAGATACTAATCTTAATGTCTGAGGTATACTACGTTTGTATTCAAATAGTGTTCTTCTTGGATTTAAAAAAAAACAAACCCACCTTCGTGACGCCTTTTCTGTCCTCTGTTTTTCAGAGAAAACATTTTCAGTGAGAAGACCTACTGACACAAGATTCACTCATGTATTCATGATTATCTGGAATCAGAAAGCCCTTATCTCCACCCCCAACCACAGTGTACTTTTGATGGAATGGACAGTAAGATTTTACTGTCTTCTCAGAAGATACTTTTAAAATCTGGGGCTTTCTGTTTGATGTTAAAAAGTGCTTCCAGTCATGTGGGTTTTAAATTACAAGGAAAGCTGCTTGGGCAGACCACCCAAGCTGGGTTCAAAGAAGTGATCGTTCTAAGACAGGTGCTCTTCAAATAGAGGTTGTCTTTCAAACAAGTTCTACTGAGTGGACAAGTTTTTCCTGACCCCTGGGATTTTTTATACTCCCCCCACCCAGTTTTTCTCATCAGAAACCAGTTTCTTTGTGGAAGTTTCTTGGGAAAGTTTTGTAAGCATAAGACTATATAGATGTAACATTCCACACTTTACTATTAAATGCAGTTTCTTTAATGTAAAGCACAGAGGGCATTAGGACAATAACCCCACACCCTGTGCTGTTTGCTTTTTCATGTGTAGGTTTACTTATGCCCTGATATTCCACAAAAGAGTTTAGATAAGTTGTAGGGTTTTCATTGACTAAAAAAAAGAGAGATTAGAAATTAAGACCATAAAAATTATATATCAAAGTCAAAGGGAAAAGAGGGTACAATTATAGAACTATAAATTCCACATGTCATTCTAAATATAGTACCCTCATTTTTGAAACTTTGAGAGATCTGCAGTTGTATATATTGGTCCCACTGTACAGCTGCAATACATAAAGCAGTGTGTAATTGCCTTTATATATTACAGAACTTACATAAATTATCAACTAGACTAGGAAACCGGGAAACACAGCCTGTGTATAGTGTGTATATAGTTATAGTAAAGGTGGCGTTTCAAACCAGTAGAGAAAAGATGAATTATTCAAGAATTTCTTAGGTGGGGGAGGGAATTTAGGCTTCTGCTTCATGCCACACATCCAAATAAATTTTAAATGATTTGATAGTAAATTATAAAACCATAACATTACCACACACAGTGATGATTAAATACATACAAATGGCTGGATACAAACATGTAGTTACCTCATCTCATGGTAAAGGGTAACTTTCTAAAGGAAAAAGGGGCAGGAAGAGAAAATAAACCACAAAGAATCGTCTAACTACATGAAATTGTTTAGCTTCAGTATATAAAAGATGCCTTAAAAATAGTGAGCAAAATTATTGGCAGTAGATAAACTGAAAAAAATATTAACAATATGTATTAACCCTTTGCTATATACATATAATGAGAGAATCCTTATAAATCATTAAGAAAAAGAGAAAAACCTTCAATGAAAATTTTTAAATAGAGGATAAGAATAATTAACAAAAAGAAAAGTGTAAATGGCTACTTACTTCATACCTTACCCCACAATCAATTTCATATCTTATATTTAAATGTAAAATCTATGAAAATACCAGAAGTAAATTTTAAAAAATATTTTTGTAATGCTGAAGTAGGAAGACTCTTCTGACACAACATCCAGATATACTGAAGGGAAAGTTTGACAGATTTTATCAAATAAAAATGAAACCATTCTTTATGACAAAAAGCAAAAAATTTAGATAAACAACAGACAGGAAAATTTATTTGCTGTATATGATGATAAAAGGTTCATATCAGAACTTCCCTGGTGGCCCAGTGGTTAAGAATCTGCCTTGCAATGCAGGCGACATGGGTTCAGTCTCTCGTCGGGAACGAACACCTCACATGCCATGCCGGCGCAAAGGCCTGAGTGTAGCCTTTACTGACCCCACACACTTCAGAGTCCACACACCACAACTTGAGAGTCTGTGCACCACCACAAAGACCCCGCACACTGTAACTAAGACCTATTGCAGCCAATAAGCAAATAAAAAGTTAATACCTTTGTTATTGGTAAAGGGCCTTAAAATCAATAAGAAAAAGACAACCCCCCCCCATAGAAAATGGGTAAAAGGTTCACAGTGATAATTAAAGCAAATATAAATACACATTGCCAATAAGCACATGAAGTGAAACGTCCTTAATCACACTAGCAATTAAAGAAATGCAACCTTTAACATTTTTAGCTGTCAGATCAGTAACAGATTTTAAAAATGAAAGTATCTGATGTTAGTGAAAACATGGATGAACTTTTTCTGGGAGTATAAATTGATTTAAAATACTTTTTTTCTGGAGGGCAATTTGAATTTTGCAATGTCTATCAAAAGTCTTAAAGTAAATCTTCATATCCTTTGAACCAAATTACCATTACCGAACATTTACTCTCAGGAAGCAGAAGGGTTTGTTGGGTACAGCCGTGGTGAACGCTGGTTATGCAGTTGAGCACCCCCTGCATTTATGGAGATCCCAGGCACAGTGTGGCCCTCCCTCTATATATGAGAGCGAACCAGGTGTCTGCTCCCCAGTACTCTGTGTCTAGAATATAAACTTGTGACCTAGGCTTTACAACGCAGCATACCCACTCCAGACTTCTACTCTGAGGCTAATAAAGTAAGAAGCAAGGACATCCCACACTCTCTTCCTTTGACAATTGCAGGCAGCTGCATCTGTTGTCCAAGGTCATAGTGTGAGGTCAAGCTGTGACATATGGTGCCCGGAGTTTTTTTGTTTTGTTTTGTTTTAGCAGATCAGGTTCATGGTATGTGATTTGGATATTGGTCCATGCAGTATAACTTTGATGAAGGTGTTTTCTAAATCCTATGATATACCCAAAGCTTGTCAGTTAATTTCCTTCCTGTTTAAATCAACCAGAGCTTTCTTCCCCTGGCGTATAACTAAGAACTCTGAATATTAAAACAGCGTTCTTTCATTATGTTGAAAATTGGATACATTAGTAAGGAATTGATTGATGTAAAATTTTACATACATTGGGTGATCCTGTTCCTTCTTTTAAAAGCGACAGTATTTCTTAGTTTAAGTAGTTTAATCAGAAGAGGAATTTAAAATAAGAAATTGGATGCTTACAAATTTGTTGGAAAAGGTTGCAGACCTCTTTATTGACTCCAGAACAATACCAAACATATCCACTGGGGGCACTGCTCCCTCTGAAGCCAAAAAAGGAAGGAAGGAAGGAAGAAGCTAATGCCACACACAACTTTCTGTCACACTCAGGAAACCACAATGGGTACTGGAAGCTGCAGATCAGAGATTAGGAAATCAAATCAAATAGTACAAGTTGTCCCACTGGTTCTTGATACACAGAATCTGGAAAAGGGAACCTGAGTCTACTGCAGGGAAGCCTCACCTTTCCAAACCTTGCTTGTTGACAGCAACAGCCAACCGCAGGGAAAGATGTCCTTGGCTCCAAATCTTGTATGATACCATTTGTGTAGAGGGGAAACTCTTGCCTATGCACAGACTACTGGAAGGACATGTGCACTAGTAACCGTGGTGATTTCTAAGGTAGGGAATTGAGGGGCTGAAGGACATAAGTAAGGGGGAGGTACTTTTCGCCATACTTCTTGGTGTGTGTTGTACTAAGGTCATCATTCCTAGTCAGAAAGTTACCAAGTTAAATTTTATTAGTATTAAAGCTCAGGAGTTTTTACTGTACTCCAAGGGAACACACCTGCAGGTCTCTGAGGAGTATTTCAAGGCTCTTTGAGAGGAAAACAGAGTGGGACTCTGGGTCAGAGCAACTCTGATTTTATCTGTTCTTTGGTTTAAGCTTCTGAAAAAGATTTCATTAGCTTTTAAGCTTCTGAGCAAGAAAGTAAGAAAGCTGTTCTTTTTTTTTTTAAATTGAAGACCAGTGTTACCAAAGAATATTAAATGTCATGGAGAAATATTCATTTTATACATATTAACTAAGTGAACATTTCTAAGATGAGAAGACTGGAAGTACAAGTACCAAGTATCATGGTTTTTTACTGTTTATTTGTGCTCTCTTTCTTACAGTTATTATAATTATCTTTAAAATTATTTTTATAATCACAAATACATGTTATTTTTTTAACTGAAAAGAAAAGCACTCTTGCCAATTTAAATACGTTAGCTAATAAATAGTGCTGAATTGCATTTGTGGTAGATTTGTTACGTAGAACCTCCAACTGATGTGTCATAAATGTGTTACACCTAAGACACATAAGACTCCTGGACAGTCCTCAGGGGTTAAGTCAGGCTGGAGCTGAGGCTTCTCCTGCTCCCTTCAACTTAAAGTCCTTTCATTGTTCATGCCAGTATACCATGTAAAAATTTACGAAGCATGGTGCTTTATTATTCTGGAAATTACAGCTTTCATAGCATGCTTTAATTTGATTTGATTTTTAAATGTTTTAATTATGACTTATTCATAACAAGAATAATAAGTTTAATAACTCTAATGAAGCCTATCATTATGAATTATTTAACCATGTGCCAGGCACCATCCTAAGTACTTTGCATCTATTATTTCATTTAATTCTTATGATGACCATGTGAAGCTTAGGTATTATTATCTCAGTTTTACAGATAAGAAATTGGATGCTAAGATATAAATGAGTAACTTGCTAAAACCTCAAATGACAGAACTAGGTTTCTAACCTAGTATCTTATTCCAGTATCTCTCCTCTTAACCAACATACTCTAATGCTCAAGTTTCAGGAACCTATCAATTATGTTGAAGCAAGTACCACTACATCAGCCAAACAGATGATTACAACAGGAGCTGTCTTTACCATCTTTCTCCCACTAGAGCATCAGCTCCATGAGAACAGAGCGCTTGTCTGTCTTGTCTACCTAGCACAATGCCTGGAAAATCATAGGGAATTACATATTTGTTGAACAAATGAATATTTACATGTTGATTCTTAGACCCATGCTTCTCAACTCTGCCTGTACATCAGAATTGCTCATAGAACTTTTGAAACATGCAGAATTTCTAGAGCCCTCCCACTCCCACTAGCATCTCCAGGGGAGGAATTCAGGCAAGTCTGTATCTTTAAAGATATACAGGTGATGCTAGTGCTCTGTCAAACTCTAGAGCTCCTATTCCAGAGCAGTGGTCTGGAATTTTGTTTTAAAAAAAAGTGAAATTCATTAAAACACAAATTGCTGGACTCCACCCCCAAAGTGTCTAGTGTTTAGTAGATCTGGGGTGAAGTCTGAGAATTTGCATTTCTGAAAGTTCCCAGGTGATATTGATGCTACTGGTTCATGGTTCACGCTTTAAGAATTATTGTTTTAGAGGATTGGTTGTAAGGGACTAAATCAAAACATTTGTACATAGGACTTAAGCAGGGGATTTAGTGAGGCCAGAATCAACATTGATCACTCAGGCAGTGCAGGTTTATTACAGTTTTCAAAGCACTCACAAGAATGCCCATTGAGTTTGTTGCTCCAAAACTTACTTTGAAAAATGGGATATAATTTTTTAATCCCAAAGGGAAAAAAAAAGCACATTTCTTTGATGGGTTTGACCCGAGACTGTTTTACTCTTTAGGTCCTCTCCTGCTGAGGCACTCTGGGCCCGTCTGTACAATCCCTGGGCAGGTGTGGTGCTCACTCCCCAGACCTCTGCAGTTCTTGTCTCACAAGGGAAAACCTGTCGTTTCTCTTCATGTGTGCTCCTTTCCTCCATCATCTGCCCTTGTCAACCAGGAGACCTGGCAACAGGAGCTTTGGCACACTCTTTTTTCTGGATACTATTCAAAAATTCTAGATCCCAAAATTCCTGGGTAACATCTAATTTTAGGTTATTAAGACATTGTCAGTAGACTGGTAAGTACATTTCCATTGTCTGCTGCTGCATTAATAAGAGGCAAGAATTAGTTTCTAATGAGCACTAGGCTGTGGATAAAAATTAAAAGCTTTTATATCTAGCTGATGGACCTTGCACCTAGTAATATTTGGCTTGGTTTTTTAAGAGTGATTTCTATCCCATGCCTGCTGCTTTTGTACTGTTCATTTTGTGTATTTCACATTGTTTAGAGAAGAACTGCACAAGTTTTATAAATGGTGTTTTTCTCCTTCTGTTAGGTCTCTTTGCAATGCAATCAATGTTTACAACCTCACCTGCAATAACTGTTCAGAAAACTGCACTGATGTTCTGTTTAGTAACAAGATTACCTTCTTAATGGACCTCCTCATACACCAGTTGACGGTATGTAATATTATTGCTTTGAATTAGAAGCAGTTAAGATTTGAAAAATATCCCCTATGGAGAAAACTAAAAGAAGCCATCTTATTTATTATCCAGATTGAAAAAAAAAGTGAAGATGATTGGGAGAGTAAAATAGGAACTGGCAGAAAAACCTCTTCATTTGAAAATCTTATAATGCATTCTTCTAAGTCCCAGTATTTGATGGATAATGTACTTGTAGCACTTGCTGAGATCACAGATTTCCATGGTTAGTCTGGGACTTTGGAATGAGTTAGGCTCAAAGCCGTATCTCTGAGGTCATAGGAATTAATGCTGTACAAGGGAAGAAAGTCTCATAACCTCTCTTGCCAGCTCAGTTTAAAGGGTCACTTTATGTTTAATTTGGTAAGAAACATAAAGAAAGGGAAGTAATGCCTTAGTGATGAGGCAGGATGAATGGTGGGAGAAGATATTAAAGAAATGCTATTTTTTTAAAAAAGGTCAATTTAAGATGGACTTTTTGAGGGCCCTTGATGTATTTTTTGAAGCGAGAAACTCCTCTGTCACAAAGGGGCAAACCTGTTATACTTTTGAAATAGGAACAAGCAGCCAATTGTAGCCTTAAATTTTACTTCAGTTCACAGATGTTGAAAGAGGTAAGCTCAGTATAATATCCACAGGTTTAGGTCTGTCAACTGCAGCCTCCAGAACACAGCCCTGGGGCCAGAAGTTTCCTGGTGAAGTTTCTGAGCCCCTGAGGTATTGGCACAAAATCACTCTCAAGCTGCAAGTTTATAACACAGGAGATTTATTTTTCAGAACCGATTTATTTTACTCAGCGTGTAGTTCTAATAGCTTTTCCCTAAACTGTGAGCCTTTTGCTCTCTTTCCTTCTCCATCTGGTTAATTTCTACATCCTGAGACCTCTACTAAGACATAATGGCACTTTCCTCATGAAACCTTCCCCAACCTGACCCTCTCCCCAAGTCCAGGTTAGGTGTTCTTCTTATATGCTCCTGTCCCTTAGGTCATTCATAGGATTAATCACATTGAATTGTAATTAACTGCTTACTTGTCCAATTCCCCAATTAGCCATAAAATCAATGAGGACAGGAGGTGATTCATCACTTTCTCCAAAATCCTAAAACAGGGCCTGACACAGTAGCTTCAGCACATTGTTAATGAACATATAAGTAAACAAATGGATTCCCATATGTTTAAAGCTGAAAATCAGAAAGGAAATGATGAGGCTCTCACATGCTCTTCTCATGACAGAGAGAAGGGACAGCAGTGAGAAAGGACAAAAACACAGACCTAGAACAATACAGTGCAATAAAGGTTGTTTATAAATGACACTGAGTCATCCCTTGAAGGCTAAGTTAATATATGGTTTATCTATAAAATAAGGCATTGAAATACAGGTAATGAATTTTAGCAAAAATTTCAATCAGAAATATTTGAAAGCCAGGGACAAGGAGAAAGACTTAGCATTTGCTGTATGACCTTATGTCCCAGGCATTTTAATATATATTGCCTCATTTCTTTTTTAAAACAGAAAGTCAGTGTTAGTATACTGCTTTACAGGTGAAGAAACTTGAGTCTGAGAAAGGTTGACTTGCCCAAGGCTACATGGATAATCATGGAGGCAAGAGCCCAGGCTAGGTCTGTCAAACCCCAATTGAGGGACATTCTACACAAAAATTGACTCATACTTTTCAAAAGTGTCAGTGTCATGAAAGACATAGAAAAGTTGAAGAACTGTCACAGACTGGAGGAATCTAAGGGGATCTGACAACGAAATGTAACGTGGGATCCTAGACCAGAAAAAGGATGTTCGTGAGAAAACTTGAAACTTCAAATAAGGTCTGTAGAATAGTTAATTTTATTGGCTCAATGTGATTTCTTGCTTTCAGTAATTATACCGTGGTTTTTCACAATGTTAGCAGTAGGGATATGGGTGAAGGGAACTCTATTTTTGCAACATATCCTACTTTTAAGTCTTCTTGCTTATTCCTTCACATTTCAAAGCCATTCTGTTTTGTTACTTTACCCTGTTCAAAGTATATAATTTCTATGATTCCATTACCAATTTTAAATTATTTCAAAATAAGAACTGGAAAAAAACAAATAAACCCCATGCTCTCCAACTATTCCATGCCGCATTATCTGGAAGAATATACTGTGTGAAACCTATTCTATATTGGTAATGGAAGAAGATACATAAATGTACTTTGAACAGAAAAAGTAACAAAGGGAATGGTGTTTGAAATGTGAAGGAATGAGCAAGAAGACTTATTGACAAGATCTTCCATCCTAGCTCTTCATTCTTTTCTGATCAAAACCTGTTCTTATCATATAAGGTAGTTTGTTTATTCTCTCACTTAATAATTATAAGTGCCTACTATTTCCAGTTGCAGAGAAGTGTAGGGTATGATCCTAACCATCCAGGAAATTCCTGCTTTGGAGTAGGAACAGATATGCAGGTTGCACATAAAAATGGTGTGATGTCAGCCTGTGTAGAGTATGGTAAAGCCCAGAGAAAGGAGGTCGGTAGCCTCTGCCTCGGCCATCACAAAGCTAGACCGTAACTCCTCATAATAGCTTTCATTTATTAAGTGCCTGCCATGTGCCAGGAGCTTGTAAGTAGCTTGATCCTTTCCCTCCACTTTGAAAGCCCCAGTTTCCTTTGAATCATATTCCCTTACTTGTGACCTCAAGATTTCTTAACACTCGGAAAGCTTTTAATCTCCCAACCAATGAATTTCACCACATTCTATGTTTATTTTGTTCAGTTTAGAACTTGAATCCTGGGACATTAGTTTGTCAAACACATTTTATCCCTCCTTCCCTTAAACGTGGCACTTCCTGGTCTTACTGTTCTTTTTGGCCTTTTATTCTCTGTCAGTTCTAATGCTGCTGTGATGGAGTTTGTGATAATTGAAAGAGGTATGTTTTCTAAGTTGGAGAGGTAGAGGTGGTGGTGGTTATTTTTACATTTCTGGAAGTCACTTGTGCATGTACATTTTTTATTTCTAACTTGTTTTGACATACATGTAACTGAAATGTGGATCACTAACTTGTAAGTACCCTTTCAGCAAAGGGTAGGAGGCTGTCATCACACATTTTCCAGAAGGATTATAAAGAAGCATAAAAGAAGTTAATTAATTCAGATCTGGTAGAATTTATATGACAACTGATTATAGGGCAGTTCAGCCTTTCTTCAGCAAACTGAGATGGTTTAGAAGGCTTTTCTCCCCTAATGTAGCTGTTTGGAGCTTGTTTTAGCACTCTTGTATTACATCTCAATTAAGTGCAAAGCGTTGTACAGATGCCAGGATTACAGAGGTGAATTGGACACGGTTCCTTCATTCTAGAAGCCCACAGTTAAGGAATAAGCAACTTACATACATTAATATTAAAGAAAAGCTGTGAGAAGTTCTGTAACATAATCAGGGCTACAGAGTAGTGCACACAGCCTAGAAAAGTACCAGGCATGTAAGGAAATGCCTGTTAAAGATTTGATTAATGAATGAATGAGTTCTAATTTGGAGCATTGGAGAGGCTTTTGGGAAGAATTTGGATTTGCCTATGCCTTGAAGGGTAGAAATTCTACAATTCTGGATTATGATTTTTACAAAAGCTAAATTAGCAGGGGTGGCACTGAAAAAGTATGTGCTTTTTCTTGCGGTGTAGATTCAAAGTAGGATTTTTAGGATAAGGTCTTGAGGAATTTATTTGGAGCCCTATAAAAACAGTACATTTAGATAGGCATTATCTTCAAAAAGTATGAAAACTTTAAACTATGTTAAAGCAGATTTCAATAACTGAGTGTTAAGACTCTTCTCTGTGCCTGAATCATTACACTGCATATGAAAGTAGGCCTCTACCTTCAAAATGTCTCCTTGAGGAGACTAGACATGAACATTAGAAGGCAATAAAAAGACAAGTGAAAAAGAGCAAACTGGCAAAATAGATAGTCCCAGTTCTCATTCCCAAAGAAACACTTAGCAACTATATACAAACCAAAATAGTGTTATGAACGCAATGACATAAATCAAAGCAAGATCCTCTATGACCCACCTCCTAGAGTAAAGGAAATAAAAACAAAATAAACAGCTGAGACCTGATTAAACTTAAAAGCTTTTGCACAGCAAAGGAAACCAAAAGCAAAGTGAAAAGACAACCCCTCAGAATGGGAGAAAATAATAGCAAATGAAACAACTGACAAAGGATTAATTTCCAAAATATACAAGTAGCTCATGCAACTCAACACCAGAAAAGCAAACAACCCAATCAAAAAGTGGGAAAAAGACCTAAACAGACATTTCTCCAAAGAAGACATACAGATGGCTAAAAAACACATGAAAAGTTGCTCAACATTGCTCATTATTAGAGAAATGTGAATCAAAACTACAATGAGATATCACCTCACACCAGTCAGAATGGCCATCATCAAAAAGTCTACAAACAATATATGCTGGAGAGTGTGTGGAGAAAAGGGAACACTCTTGCACTCTTGCTGGGAATGTAAATTGATACAGCCACTATGGAAGACAGTATAGAGATTCCTTAAGAAACTAGGAATAAAACCACCATATGATTCAGCAATCCCACTCCTAGGCATATACCCTGAGGAAACCAAAATTGAAAGAGACACATATCCCATTGTTCATTGTAGCACTATTTACAATAGCTAGAAAATGGAAGCAACCTAGATGTCCATCAACAAATGAATGGATAAAGAAGTGTGATACATATACACAATGGAATATTACTCAGCCATAAAAAGGAATGCATTTGAGTCAGTTCTAATGAGGTAGATAAACCTAGGACCTATTATACAGAGTGAAGTAAGTCAGAAAGAGAAAGATAAATATCGCATTCTAATGCATATATATATATGGAATCTAGAAAAATGGTACTGACAGGGCAGCAGTGGAGAAGCAGACATAGAGAATAGACTTGTGGACGTGGGAGAGGGGAGGGAGGGGGAGAGGTATGGAAGGGGTAGTATGGAAACTTACCATTACCATGTGTAGAATGGGCAGCCAACAGGAATTTGCTGCGTGGCTCAGGAAACTCGAGCAGGAGCTCTGTATCAGCCTAGAGGGGTGGGGTGGGGAGGGAGATGGGAGGGAGGTTCAAAAGGGAGTGGATATGTGTATACCTATGACTGATTCATGTTGAGGTTTGACAGAAAACAACAAAATTCTGTAAAGCAATTATCCTTCAATAAAAAATAAATTAAAAAAACATTATAAGAATTCCATAAAACAGTTTAGATATTACAATACCCAAGGTGATCTCAAGGCCAGGAACAACCACACTGATGTGAGTAAGAAAAACTATTTTGGTTTACTCACAATCTCTCCTCTCTTGAGTTGGCACAGCTTGGCGTTGGAAGATGATACCCCAGCTCATGGTTCTCTGCTTTAAAGGGAGAGGAGTTGAGTGTGAATCCAGCATTCTGGCTTTTTGGAGGACTGCCCAAGGGACTTGTGTCTGCCTCACCTGACTCATGGCACTGCCAGGAAGCTGGCTTACTTTGGATGCCTGGCAGCCCTTGAGAACAGCAGAAAGCAGGGCAGCTTACTGCTGAGAATCAGAGAACCTGCAGTGCTACCTACAGACACCAGAGGGAGCAAGAGATTACAATCGCCTGAGTAAGAAACCAGCCAGGCTTTCTAATTGAGAAATTGCACATGCAGGCCCAGAGAAGCCCTGTCCCCTATAAAAATGCTTCATAGAACCTCTGACTCCCTAGTCAAGGGAATTTGTGTCTTCCCCTTTACAAAGGCAGTATGTACAGTCGAAAAGTGATACCTCTTTTTTCAAATGTGCAGATTCCAACAAAAAGTTACAAGACACACAAAGAAAAAGGGAACCATGGCCCCTACAAACAACAAGATAAATCTTCAAGAATCAACCCTAAAGAAGCAGGTATATGAATCATGTGACAAATATTCAAAATAATTATTCTAGAGATGTTCTGTGAACCCAGAAAAATGATATATGAGCAAAATGAAAATTAAAAAGAGATAGAAAATATAAAAAGAGGCTGATTCATATCAATGTATGACAAAACCCACTGAAATGTTGTGAAGTAATTAGCCTCCAACTAATAAAAAAATTAAAAAAATAAATAAATAAATAAATAAAAATAAAAATAAAAAAAAGAAAATATAAAAAGAACCAAACAGAAGTTTTGGAGCTAAAGAGTAAGTTATTGAACTGAAAAAACTAGAGGAATTCAAGATCAGCCTTGATCAGACAGAAGAAAGAATCGTTGAACTAAAAGATAGGTAATTTGAAATTATCCAATCAGGAATAAAAATAAAAAAGAATGAAAAAAAGCCTAAGGGACTTACGCTATACTGTAAAGTAGACCAATATGTGTATTATGGTGGTCACAAAAGGAGAGAAAGAGAGACAAAGAGAAAATGGGGCAGAAAACTTATTTAAATAAATAATGACCTAAAATTTCCCAATCTAGTGAAGGAAAGGGAATCCAATTTCAACAAGTCCAACAGGTCCTAACTTTGGTGAACCCAAAGAAACCTCACATAGACACACTATAATCAATTATCAGAAGTCAAAGATAGAACTTTGAATGCAGCAAAAGGAAATCAACTTGTCACATGCAGAAGAACTCTCATAAAACAATCAGTGTATTTCACACCAGAAAACCTACATGCCAGAAGGGAGTGGGATGTTATCATCAAAATGATAAAAGAAAAAAATACCAACCAAGAACACTATATCCAGCAAAACTATCCTTCAAAAAATGAAAGAGAAGTTAAAACTTTCCCAGATAAACAGAAGCTAAGGAAATTCATCACCACTACTAGACCTACTTGACAAGAAATTCTAGAAGGAGTCCTTGAAGTAGGAGGGGAAAAAAAGACACTAAATAGCAACATGGAAGCATATGAAAGTATAAAGCTCACTGATAAATGTGAATATAAAGACAAATACTGGATGCTGTAATACTGTAATGGGGGGTTAAGTCAGTGTTAATCCTGACATGGGAATTAAAAGACCAAGCTGTTAAAATAGCCATAACTATAAAAGTATGTTAATGGATACATGATTTAAAATATGTACTTTGTGACATGAGTAACATAAAATATTGAGGGGAGAGAAGTAAAAGTATAGCATATTAGTATATGATTGATATTAAGTTATCAGGTTGAAAGAGATTATTATAAATTGCAACCACAAGGAAAAATACCTACAGAAGATACTCAGAAGAAAATGAGAAAGGAATCAAAGCATGTTACTACAAAGGAAGATGGCAGAAGAAGAATGAGGGACAAAATAACTGTATAAGACATAAAATAATTAACAAAATGACAATAGGTATTCCGTCTCTATCAGTAATTTAAGTGTAAGTGGTTTACTCTCCATTAAAAAGACACACACTGGCTGAATGGATAAAAACACAAGATCTGACTATCTTTTGTCAACAACAGACTTATTTTAAATTTAAGGACACACATAAGCTGAAAGTGAAAGACTTGAAAACAATAATTCACGCAAATGGTAACAAGAGAACACAGGTAGCCATCTCTGTATCAGACAAAATAGACTTAAAAGTCAGAAACTCTCAGAAGAGATAAAGAAGGACATTATATAGTAATAAAAGGCCCTTTTTAAAGGAAGGTATAACAATTGTAAACACACATGCACCCATCAGAGCACTCAAATATAAGAAGCAAGTATTGAGGAACTAAAGGAAGAAGATGACAATAGCTCAGTTAAAGTAGATTTCAGTACCCCACTTTCAATGATGTAAACATCTAGAAAGCAAATCATTAAGTTTAAACAGAGGATTTGAACAGTGTTATAGGCTGCATGGACCTAATATACATATATAAAATATTCCACCAACCAGCAACATTTTCTCAAGCACACATGGAACATTCTTCAGGATGGATCATACATTAGGTCACAAAACAAGTACACAAATTTAAGATGACAGGTGTATTTTCTGACCACAATGGAATGAAAATAGAAATTAATAACAGAAGGAAAACTGGAAAATTCACAAATATGTGAAAATTAAACAACCTGATGAAAAAACAGTGGATGAAAGAAGAAATTAAAAGAGAAACTAAATAGTATCTTTAAGACAAATTAAAATATGGCATATGAAAACTTATGGAGTGCTGTAAAAGCAGTGCTGAGAGGGAAGTTCATAGCAATAAATACCTGAATTAAAAAGGAGGAAAGGTCTCAATCAATTTAACTTTATACCTTAAGAAACTAGAGAAAGAAAAACTAAGCCCAGAGTTAGCAGAAGAAGGAGATAATTAAAGATTAGAACAAACTGTCATAAAAACAGACACATAGACCAACAGAACAGAATAGAGAGCTTGGAAGTAAACCCACAAATATACAGCCAACTAAGATTTGACAAGATGTTAAAAATACGCAAAGGAAAACGTTGTCTCTTTAGTAAATACTGTTGGGTAATCTTCAGTAATCGCTGTTGGGAAATGGTGGCTATCCACATGCAAAATAATGAAGTTGGACTCTTAGCTCACACCATACACAAAAATTAACTGTAAATGGACTTAAAGCTTAAATGTAAAACCTGAACCCATAAAACTCCTAGAAGAAACATAAGGGTAGAGCTCCTTGACATTGCTCCTGGCAGTGATTTTTTTTTTTTTTTTTTTTTGGATGTGATACAAGAAAGCACAACAAAAGCAAAAATAAACAAGTGGCACTGCATTAAACTAAAAGCCTTCTGTACAGCAAAGGAAACAGTCAACAAAATGAAAGGGCAAACTGCAGAAGGGGAGAAAATATTTGAAAAGTATATATCTGATGAAGGGTTAATGTCCTAAATACATAAATATAAAAATCAGAAACATAGAAAGTAACAGGTATTGGCAAGAGTTTGGAGAAATGGGAACTCTTGTTTCCTGGTGGAAATGTGAATTGGTGCACCTACTTTGGAAAACAATAATGACAGTTCCCCAAAAACTTAAAAATAGAACTACCATATGGGATTACTTCTTGGTATTTACCCAAAGAGAATTGAAATCAGAAACTCTGAGATCCTTGCACTCTCATGTTCACTGTAGCATTTCATAATAACTAAGAGAGGGAGATAACTGAAATGTCCATTGAAAGTGAAAAGTGAAAGTGAAGTCGCTCAGTCATGTCCGACTCTTTGTGACCCCGTGGATGTAGCCTATCAGGCTCCTCTGTCCATGGAATTTTCCAGGCAAGAGTACTGGAGTGGATTGCCATTTCCTTCTCCAGCCGATCTTCCTGACCCAGGGATTGAACCTGGGTCTCCCGTATTGCAGGCAAACGCTTTACCATCTGAGCCACGAGGGAAGCCCATTGGCAGTTGAATAAAGAAACATGTGTGTGCATGCATTGGAATGTTATTCAGCCATAAAAAAGAAATCTTCCATATGTGACAACATGGATAAACCTTGTAAAATAAGCCAGTCACAGAAGGGCAGATACTGTATGATTTCACTTACATGAGACATCTGAAGTAGGCAGACTCACTAAACTGAAAGTCGGGCGCCAGGATGAGGGCAGATGGAAAGTTGCTGTTCAGTGAGTATTGAGTTCAGCTATGCAAGATGGAAAAGATCTAGAGATCTGATTTACAACCATGTGCATGTAGATAGACTATGAAATATACTTAAAATTATTAGATGATAAATCTATGTTACATGTTTATCACCACCAAAAAAAGACAAGTACGAGTACTGCTGAGTACTGTGAAGATAGATTGATTGACTTTTAATGTGGACAAATTCTACATAATCCATATTACAGATTGGTAAATTGAATTATGGCAAAGAGATCATACAACTACCTAGTGATAGAATCATGACCTGAATGCAAGTCTCCTGAGTTCTTGTCTAGGACATTCCCTTCCTATAACCTAAATTGATGTGTCCTCACTTTATTGAGTTGACAAATAAGATAAAGTAATATTTTTGTGACTTTAATTTTATACATGTTTAATATTTTCACCTGGGTAATATACACTGAAGAAGCATTTAATTAAAAGATTTATAATTTCTTGATGTTTCATTGCACTTTAAAAAGGCATTCAATATTTTATTAGCATTCTTATTTTTAATTCATAGTGACCTGCTCCTCATGGAATATTTAAAGAATACTCTTATAAATTGTGTGTATATATTTTCTGGAGCCAAAGAAACTGTTAATTGAAAAGTGATGTACAAACCTTAAATAATTGATATGATACTGTTGTATCAAAGAGACTGTTGGTGAGCACTGCAGAAGATGACAAGAAAGCCCTATGTACTAACAAAGAAAATATAAATGCAGCCTTACAGCAAGGGGATTGTTTTTCATTGAGTCTGGTACAGAGCCATGTGGATGCCTATTTTATTTTCATTATAGCATCAAAGGCCTGTAATTGACCATTCACCACATTCTCTTCTTTGTAACAAGGAGCCAGAACATGGACTTCATAGTTAATTACATGGGAATAGAAATCCTTCAGCTGTCCACAAGTAACATTGGCCTTCCTGATGCCACTTGCATCTTGTTTCTCCTTTCCTCACTGTGTGGTACTTGCTCAACATGTCAAGGGCACCCTACCCATTTCTTCATCAATAAAATGAATTCTGTTTCTCATACACTATATATCAGTCAGTTCAGTTGCTCAGTTGTGTCCGACTCTTTGCAACCCCGTGGACTACAGCATGCCAGGCTTCCCTGTCCATCACCAACTCCTGGAGCCTACTCAGACTCATGTCCGTCGCGTTGGTGATGCCATCCAATTGTCTCATCCTCTGTTGTCCCCTTCTCCTCCTGCCTTCAATCTTTCCCAGCATCAGGGTCTTTTCCAATGAGTTGGTTCTTCGCATCAGGTGGCCAAAGTATTGGAGCTTCAGCTTCAGCATCAGTCCTTCCAATGAATATTCAGGACTGATTTCCTTTAGGATGGACTGGTTTGATCTTCTTGAAGTCCAAGGGACTCTCAAGAGTCTTCTCCAACACCACAGTTCAAAAGCATCAATTCTTCGGCGCTCAGCTTGCTTTATAGTCCAACTCTCACATCCATACATGACTACTGGAAAAACAATAGCTTTGACTAGACAGACCTTTGTTGGTAAAGTAATGTCTCTGCTTTTTAATATGCTATCTAGGCTGGTCATAGCTTTTCTTCCAAGGAGAAAGCATCTTTTAATTTCATGGCTGCATTAACCATCTGCAGTGATTTTGGAGCCCCAAAATATAAAATCTGTCACTGTTTCCATTGTTTCCCCATCTATTTGCCGTGAAGTGATGGGACTGGATGCCATGATTTTTGTTTTCTGAATGTTGAGTTTTGAGTCAACTTTTTCACTCTCCTCTTTCACTTTCATCAAGAGGCTCTTTAGTTCTTCTTTGCTTTCTGCCATAAGGGTGGTGTCATCCACGTATCTGAGGTTATTGATATTTCTCCCAGCAATCTTGATTCCAGCTTGTGCTTCATCTGGCCTGGCATTTCACATGATGTACTCTTTAAAAGGCTGATGTAATCCTTAAAACACTATATATATATATATATATATATATATATATATATATATATATATATAGTATATATTTATTGATACAGAGTGTATCAGAACCAGAGAGGAGGCTTTCATAGTATCTAGTCTGGTCTAGTCCTCCTTGTCTTACAAATGAGGACAATGGAACTCAGAAAAAGAGAAGGATGGGAGATGTGTGGGCTGGGTATTTGCCAAAAATTTCACAGCCTATTTCCAATAGAATTAGGATACAAATTCAGGTCTCCCAAATCCCAACCTAACTTTTTTCCACTATATTACATGGCACATTGTTCATTTAAGTCTGGTGAGAACAGTTAAAGGATATTGCGACTGGTATAGAACTTTACCCTTAAAGCTACATTCAGAATTGATCTAGTGAAAGAATATGGATCAAGTTATAACTCTTAAGTGCCATTCTACTGCAGTCACATGAAATCATATCATCATCATTATTACTGTCACCTATAATCACAGAGGAATTGACACATCCAGCATCATAGTGGAGATTTTACCACACTGCTTTTAGACGGTGGGTAAAGCAAACAGAATGGTTAAATATGTACAAAATTGAATAAAGCAATTAGCAAACTTGATACACATAGATAGAACCATATGTGAAACATTAGAGAATATAAATTTTTTATAAGTACACATGGGAAATTTGCAAGAATTGATTATGCACTAGGCCATAAAGCAAGTCTTAACATACTTGAAAGAATCAATATCATACAAATGATCCAGTTTTGCTTCCAATATTATTGAATAAACTCCTGCCAGAGTGACCCTTCTGCAGATGACAGGAGGTATAAAGTATGAAAAAAACCTACCTGAAGGTGCCACAGACCTATCAAAAGCAGACAGATTCTGATCGGAATAGACACTTGGAAGAAGGAAACAGCATTGACTAAGTTTCCTGGTTTTATGGCTTTTAGCCTGAGGGCAATACCACATGGGATGGCTAAAACTATCATAGAAAATCCACAGTCTTTCTAGCCTCAAGAACTGGAAGACAGAATTTGGGGCAAAGGCAACTGCAAGAATATAAGGATGACATTCAAAAAGGAGATAACCAGAAAGGAGGATTCCCTGACTTATTTATAAATATCTGAATGACCCTGGTACCCTATGTTTGTGGGAGACTCCAAGTACTTCAGCTAAAGACAAACTGAACTGAGATTTCAGTTGCTATCCATGAATAAAGTTTTGCAGTTGAGTCCGGCAAAGTCATATACCTGCTTCTTTTTTTAAAATCAAACTGAAAAATATAACTGAAGTCAAAAATTCACTGAATGAATTAATAAATGATAATGATGAGAAATAGAAAAATAACATGAGACAAACACCACAGTAATGCTTATTGCAGGAGAATAATCATCAATGGATGAAAAAATTAGTGAAAAAAAATTAGTGAGTAAAAGTATAATTAGAAAAAGGATTTTTTGAAGTTTCAGAATAACTTTGAATTACAGAGAAGGAAAATAGAAAATTTGCAATGGAGAAACTTGGCAGATATACTACCTTAACTGTGTGATCAAAACTAACATCACTAAAAACAATATATCAACATCATTTACTTTCTAGTATTATATTCTTAGAAGCTCACACTGTCATTCTGTGATACTTTTGCCAAATATGTCATCTAAATATGAGAAAATATCAAACAGTTCCAAATTGAAAATGGTCCACAAGATAGCTGATTAAATGCAAAGATTGAAGAAGTCATAGAGACTAGAGAGATGTGACAACTAAATTCAATGTGGGATTCTGGATTGGATCATGAAGCACCCCTCCCCAGCAAAAAAGGACTTTAGTGAGAAAAACTGGGAAAATTCTAATGAGCTCTTTAAATTAGCTCATTGTTTTATATCAATGTTAATTTTCTGGTTTTAGTAATTGTGCTGTAATTATGTAGGGTGTTAACATCAGGGATAGCTGGGAGAGGTGTAAAATTATTTACAAAGTAAGTATAAATTTTAAAAAAATTCACTGGTGGATCTAACAGAGTGGAAGTAACAGAGGAAAGATTATTGAACTTAAAGTTATATGAATAGGAATAACCAGTCTGATCAGTGTGTGTGGTGGAGAGATTGAGAGAACAAAAGCAAACAGAAAGAACAGAACCTTAGGGAACTGTGGGACAGTATTAAACAGTGTAATATGTATATTGGATATCCAGAAGAACAAAGAATGAAGCATTAAAATATTTTTGAAAGAATAATGTCTTAAGTTTTTTCCAAATTTGATGAAAGTCATAAATATACAGATTCAATAATAAATTCACCAACCCCCCAAAAGGATAAATACAAAGATAATAATGTCAAACTGCAAAAAATAAGTATAATAAAAAGAGAAAATGTTGAAAGGTGCCACATTGCATACAGACAAATAATGATTCAGGTAATGCCGGACATCTGTCTCATCAGAGGCCAGAAGACAGTGAACATTTTTAAAATGCTAAAAATTAAAAAAGAAAAGAAAATTCAATCCATAATTTCTATATCCAGCACACAAAAGAAATGCTTCAAGAATAAAGGTGATATAAATACAGTTGACATTTTAAAATATATGCCTTAGACAATTAGATGACAAAAGATTGTACTACTAGAAATGGTAAAGTTCTTCAAACTGAAGACAAATGACACCTGATGAAAATGACCATCTTTAAGAAGGAATGAAGAACTCTGGAAATGAAGATGTGTTTCTTCTTTGTTTCTTTAACAAAACTTTAAAATATACATGATGGTTTGAACAAAATTTTTAGTATTGTTGTTTCGTTGCTTGGTTTTGTCTGACTGACTCTTTACCACCCCATGGACTGTAGCCTACCAGGCTCCTCTCTCTATGGGATTTCCAAGGCAAGAATACTGGAGTGAGTTGCCATTTCCTTCTCCAGGGGATCTTTCCAACCCAGGGACCAAACACGTGTCTTCTGCTTAGCAGGCAGTTTATATGTTTAGGTGTACAGCATATGATGCATAGTATAACTATAATATAAAGGATGGAGAAATTCATAACTGAATAAAAAACTCAGACTTAAACTGAAGAGGTAGGGAAAACCACTAGGCCATTCAGGTATGACCTAAATCAAATCCTTTATGAATATACAGTGCAAGTGACCAGTAGATCAAGGGATTAGATCTGATAGACAGCTGCCTAAAGAACTATGGATGGAGGTTCATGACATTGTACAGGAGGCAGTGACCAAGACCATCCCAAGAAAAAGAAAGGCAAAATGGTTGTCTGAGGAGGCCTTACAAATAGCTGAGAGAAAAAGAGAAGCAAAGGCAAGGGAGAAAAGGAAAGATATACCCATCTGAATGGTGTAGAGTTCTAAAGAATAGCAAGCAGAGATAAGAAAGCCTTGTTCAGTGATCAGTGCAAAGAAATAGAGAAAAACAATAGAATAGGAAAGACCAGAGATCTCTTCAAGAAAATTAGAGCTACCAAGGGAACATTTCATGCAAAGATGGGCACAATAAAAGACAGAATTGGTATGGACCTAACAGAAGCAGAAGATACTAAGAGGAGGTGGCAAAAATACACAGAACTATACAAAAATATCTTAATGACCCAGATAACCACGATGGTGTGATCACTCACCTAGAGCCAGGCATCTTGGAGTGTGAAGTCAAGTGGACCTTAGGAAGCATCACTACAAACAAAGTTAGTGGGGGTGATGGAATTCCAGCTGAGCTATTTCAAATCCTAAAAGATGATGCTGTGAGAGTGCTGCACTCAACATGCCAGCAAATTTGGAAAATTCAGCTGTAGCCAGAGGACTGGAAAAGGTCAGTTCTCATTCCAGTCCCAAAGAAAGGTAATGCCAAAGAATGTTCAAACTACCACACAATTGCACTCATTTCACATGCTAGCAAAGTAATGCTCAAAATTCTCCAAGCGAGGCTTCAATAGTACATGAACCAACAACTTCCAGATGTTCAAGCAGGATTTAGAAAAAGAGGAACCAGAGATCAAATTGCCAGCATCCACCAGATCATCAAAAAAGCAAGAGAGTTCCAGAAAAAAACATCTACTTTTGCTTTATTGACTACGCCAAAACCTCTGACTGTATGGATCACAACAAACTGTGAAAAATTCTAAAAAGACGAGAATACCAAACCATCTTACGTGCCTCCTGAGAAGTCTATATGCAGGTCAAGAAGTAACAGAGCCAAACATGGAACAATGGACTGGTTCCAAATTGGGAAAGGAGTACATTAAGGCTGTATATTGTCACCCTGCTTTATGCAGAGTACATCATGAGAAATGTCAGGCTGGATGAAGCGCAAGTTGGAGTCAGATTGCCAGGAGAAACATCAATAACCTCAGATATGCAGGTGACACCACCCTTATGGCAGAAAGCAAAGAGTAACTAAAGAGCCTCTTGTTAAAGGTGAAAGAGAAGAGTAAAAAAGCTAGCTTAAAACTCCACTTTCAAAAAACGAAAATCATGGCCTCGGTCCCATCACTTCATGGCAAATAGATGAGGAAACAATGGAAACAGTGAGACTTTATTTTCTTGGGCTCCAAAATCACTGCAGATGGTGACTGCAAGCCAAGATGTTTGCTCCTTGGAAGAAAAGCTATGACCAACCTAGACAACATATTAAAAAGCAGAGACATTACTTTACCAACAAAGGTCTGGATGGTCAAAGCTATGGTTTTTCTAGTAGTCACCTGTGGATGTGAGAGTTGGACCATAAAGAAAGCTGAGTGCCAAAGAATTGATGCTTTTGAACTGTGGTGTTGAAGACTCTTGAGAGAGTCCCTTGGACTTGAAAGGAGATCAAACCAGTCAATCCTAAAGGAAATCAGTCCTGAATATTCATTGGAAGGACTGATGCTGAAGCTGAAGCTCCAATATTTTGACCACCTGATGTGAAGGACTGACTCATTGGAAAAGACCCTGTTGCTGGGAAAGATTGAAGACAGCAGGAGAAGGGGACGACAGGATGAGATGATTGGATGGCATTAGTGACTCAGTGGACATTAGTTTGAGCAAGCTCCAGGAGTTAGTGATGGACAGGGAAGCCTGGCGTGCTGCAGTCCATGTGGTCACAAAGAGCCAGACATGACTGAGCAACAGAACTAAACTGAAAGGGTGGAGAGGACAGAAAAGCAGTAACATTACAAAGTTTCTGCTTTTTACACAAAATGGTACTGTCTCAACTTGATAAATAAACAATGAAAAGTTAAACAAAAAACAATAAATAGTAGGTCCAACCCAAATCTATCAATTATTATGCTGAACAAAATGTGCAAAACTTTCCTTGAATAAGTTACAAGGCATAAATTGTTAGAAAGGGTAAAAACAAAGACCCAACAAAATGCTATCTACATGAGATGTACTTAAAATATAAAAATACAATCCTGTATAAATATATGTTGAAACAAAAGAGTGAAAAAGACTCACATAGTAAACATAAACTAAAATAGCTACATTCATATCAAATAAAGAGGAGTTTAATGTAATAGTATTAGAAGATATAAACAGCAACATTGCAGGTAGATTATAGGTCAACCAATAGGAAAATATAGCAATCATAAATGTGTGTATGCTTAATAACAGCTTCAAATTCAGGAAGCAAATATTAACAAAATTAAAGGGAAAAATAAATAATTCCATTCTCATAGATGGATATTTTAACAACCTTCCTTTAGCAACTGATAAAACAACTTGACTAAAAACAAAAATTCAGTAAAAAATATAGATGATACCACCTTGATCTAATTGATATTTATACATCAGTATACCCAGCAACTACAGAATGCACACATTGTCTTCCAACATACGTTGTGTGTTCAAGATAGACTATATGCTAGGCCATAAAGCAATCATAATAAATTTAAAGAAACTGAAAGTATATTCTCTGACCACAATGGAATAAAATTAGAAGACAGTAATAGAATGCCTACAAAATCACAAAGGAAATCAGAAGATATTTTGAAATGATGATAATGAAAATATTGCATATTCCAAAAAAAGCAATGCTTAAAGCAAAGTTTGTACATTGTTTTTTGTTTTTAATTTTTTTTAATTTATTTTTATTTTTTGACTGTGGTGGCTCTTCACTGCTGCACACTGGCTTTCTCTGGTTGTGAGCGGCAGCTACTCTTCATTGGGTGTGAGAGCTTCCTACTACAATGGCTTAACTGGTTGCAGAGCATGAGCTCTAGGTGCCAGGCTTCAGTAGTTGCATGCACGGGCTCAGTAGTTGCGGCTCTCAGGCTCTAGAGCATTGGCTCAGTAGTTGTGGCATATGGGCTTGGCTGCTCTGTGGTATATGGGATCTACCCGGACCTGGAATGGAATCAGTGTCCCTTTCATTGCAAGTCAGATTCTTAACCACTGGACTACCAGGGAAGCCCAAGTTTGTAGTTTTTATTAGAAGTATTATACAGTTAATTTGCTGTGAATATAATGCAATTAAGATGGAAATCAATAACAAAAAGGTAAACAACCGTATACATTTCAAAATCTAGATACGTAACAAACTCAGGAGTCATACAGTAAGTCACAAATTTTTAAACTTAAAATAGAACAATAATAAAAATACAACATATCAAAATTTTGGGGTGTAATAAAGCAAAACTGTAAAATATATATATATGTATCTTTGATTATATTTGAACATAGTAAAGTATATAAGTAGTTGAGTATTTGACTTAATCTTAAAAAAAGAGAAGCCAAATTGATCTAGAGAGAAAACGTGGGAAATTATGAAGTAATTAGAAAACAAACATTGGAGAATATCAACAAAGCAAATATTAGTTATTCATAAAATCTAATAAAGTGAGTTAGTGAAAGTCGCTCAGTTGTGTCCAACTCTTTGCGACCCCATAGACTATACAATCCATGGAATTCTCCAGGCCACAATACTGGAGTGGGTAGCCTTTCCCTTCTCCAGGGGATCTTCCTAATCCAGGGATCAAACCTTGGTCTCCCTCATTGCGGGTAGATTCTCTACCAGCTGAGCCACAATAAAGTAGGCAAGTTTCTATCAAATTTGACCATGAGAAAAGAGTAGAGACACAACTAATATAAGGAATAAAAAGAATTAACTACAGACTGAAGAGAAGTTAAGAGAGTACTTAAAACAACTTTATATCAGTGCATTTAAAATTTGTAGTTAATTTAACAAATTCCTAGGAAAATATAACTCAACAAATTCAAGTAGAGAAAGCCTAATAAGTTCTTTAACCTTTAAAGAAATTGAATTAGTTATTTACAGTCTTTCCACAAAGAAATCACAGGTCTAGATGATTTTATAGCCAACTTCTATCATATACTCAAGGAAGAGATCATTTCAGTCTTAAACTATTCCAGAAAGAGTAGAACTTCTTCCCAATTCATTCTTTGAGGCCAGTACAATCTTGGTAGAAGAATGGTACAAACAAAACCAAACAAAATGGTACAAGAAAAAAAGTTGCAGACCAGTCTCTCTTATGAATCAAGAAGATACAATTCTAAAAATACTAGTAAATTAAACAAAACCAAACAAAAATGGTACAAGAAAAAAATCTTGCAGACCAGTTTCTCTTATGAACCAAGAAGAAACAATTCGAAAAATATTAGTAAGTTAAATTCATTAATTTTTTCCAAATACTATTTTTATAAAATGTGAAAACAAGGGAAACTAAAAATTATATTCTCTAGGGACACATAAATACATGATTTTAAAATTTTTATTTAGCAAGAGAATGACAAATACAAAATTCATGATAATGGGTTACTTAAGTAGAGGCATGGAACAGAATAGCAGAAGGTCTGAAAGAGTTGGACTCTGTTGGTATTGTGCTAATTAAATTATTAAACTTTTAATTAATTAAAACCATAATTTCAGTCTTGGTATTTACAGTCTTGTGGATAGTTCAGTTCAAATAAGCAAAAACACAAATATGATGAAATATTTTAAGAGTTATGATGAGTCAAGACAGGATGCTGAGACTTTCAAGGGCCAGGGGTAGTTGCTAGAGAAGCTGATATCTAAAGTAGGAACTGATTGATAAGTAACTTAATCATTTTCTAAGGAAATGAGAAAAAAAATATCAGTCTTAGTAAGCTCTTGGCCCAAGTACAGGCAGAGGCAAAGAGTTACTGCTAAGTGGCAAAAGCTCCAGCAGGACAGAGCCAGATACAAGTTAACGTGGATGCTCAGTTAACAACGAAATGACATGGCCTTAGCTTTTACCCTACAGAAGCTTGCTTGTTTCTCAGGTTTCAAATGTGAGTAAAGAATTATTTATTGTACTGCTACTTTTTTTTTAATGTTGAGGGGGCTTTTTAAATTTATTTTTTATTGAAGGATAATTGCTTTACAGAATTTTGCTGTTTTCTGTCAAACCTCAACATGAGTCAACCATAGGTATACATATATCCCCACCCTTTTGAAACTCCCTCCCATCTCCCTCCCCATCCCACCCCTGTAGGTTGATACAGAGCCCCTGTTTGAGTTTCCTGAGCCATACAGCAAATTCCCGTAGGCTATCTATCTTACATATGGTAATGTAAGTTTCCGTGTTACTCTCTCCATACATCTCACCCTCTCCTCCCCTCTCCCCATGTCCATAAGTCTGTACTGTATGTCTGTTTCTCCATTGTTGCCCTGTAAATAAATTCTTCACTACCGTTTTTCTAGATTCTGTATATATGTGTTAGAATACGGTATTCATCTTTCTCTTTCTGTCTCACTTCACTCTGTATAATAGGTTCTAAGTTCATCCACTTCATTAGAACTGACTCAAATGTGTTACTTTTTATGGCTGAGTAATATTCCATTGTGTATATATACCACAACTTCTTTATCCATTCATCTGTCAATGGACATCTAGGTTGCTTCCTTATTCTAGCTATTGTAAATAGTGCTGCAGTGAACAATGGGATACATGCTCAGCATCACTCATTATTAGAGAAATGCAGATCAAAACTGCAATGAGATATCACCTCACACCAGTCAGAAGAGCCTCATCAAAAAGTCTACAAACAATAAATGATGGAAAGGGTATGGAGAAAAGGGAGTACTCTTGCACTGTTGGTAGAAATGTAAATTGATACAGCCACTATGGAAGATGGTATGGAGATTCCTTTAAAAACTAGGAGTAAAACCACCATATGACCCAGCAATCCCACTCCTAGGCATATACCCTGAGGAAACCAAACTTGGAAGAGACACATGTACTGCTTACTTTAAAGAAAAAAAAAAAGGCCTATATTTTAAATAGATACAAATAATCAATCTATCAGCTTAAGTAGGAAGACCTATATCTCAAATCCTATTCCAGCAATCACTCTGCCAATTTTTAACCAGTGAAAGAGAAATAATTACTTTTTAATGAAATATTTATGCTGTACCCATTTCTTTAAAATAAAATGAAAATGTGATAAAGGATAGGATATTTACCTAGTTTCAAAGTACATTCCTATAAAATTGTTATTAATTACAAAATAAAAATAACTTTGTAGTGGGAAAACCTGGTACTGAGGTGATCAAAGTGAGCATTATCAATTGTGCAGCAAACCAAAATTGTCTGCCACTTGATAAGCTACAATGAGATAGCTACATTATCACTACTGTGATAATGCTACCAAAGATACATAATCTGATCATGAGGAAACATGAGACATACCTAGTGTGCGACAATCTTCAAAATAACCTGAACTCTACAGAAGTCTCAAAATCATGAAAGTTCAAGGGATCAGTGAAGAATTTTCTAGATGGGAGGGAACAAGTTATGATAACCAGGTACAACATGGTTCTGAAGTATATTTGCAACTTTTCTGAAGTTTCAGATTTTATACGTATACAAACACACCCATATACACACAGAGAGACATATATTCTTTAAAGAAGAACAGAAATAAAAGTTCTAGAAACCTGGAGTTTGATTATTTGATAAGAGGTATATGGTTTTTCCATCAGCTACATGCACTGACCTCAGCAACTAAAATCCCCAGGTGGTGCAGTGGTAAAGAATCTGCCTACAATGTGGGAAACCCAGGTTCTATCCCTGGATAGAGCAGATCCCCTGAAGAAAGGCGTGGCAGCCCACTCTAATATTCTTGACTGGAGAATCCCATGGACAGAGGTCGGAAAGCGTTGGACATGACTGAGTGACTAACACTACTACTAAATATGGCCTTGAACTGAAAAAGTTTTCTTCATTGGTAAAATTATTGTTTTTATGAAAGGAAAGTGAGGCTTTTGTTACAGACTGTATATCTATAGCTATACAGTTGATGTAAATCAAATCCCTTACGATTATACAGTGGAAGTGACAAGTAGATTCAAGGGATTAGAAATGATAGACAGAGTGCTTGAAGAACTATGGACAGAGGTTCGTGACACTGTACAGGAGACAGTGATCAAAACCATCCCCAAGAAAAACAAATGCAAAAAGGCAAATGGTTGTCTGAGGAGGCCTTACAAATAGCTGAGAAAAAAAGAGAAGCTAAAGGCAAAGGAGAAAAGGAAAGATATAGGAAAGATGATACCCATCTGAATGCAGAGTTCCAGATAATAGCAAGCAAAGATAAGAAAGCCTTGCTCAGTGATCAGTGCAAAGAAATAGAGAAAAACAATAGAATAGGAAAGACCAGAGATCTCTTCAAGAAAATTAGAGCTACCAAGGAAACATTTCATGCAAAGATGGGCACAATAAAAGACAGAATTGGTATGGACCTAACAGAAGCAGAAGATACTAAGAGGAGGTGGCAAAAATACACAGAACTATAAAAAAATATCTTCATAACCCAGATAACCACGATGGTGTGATCACTCACCTAGAGCCAGGCATCTTGGAGTGTGAAGTCAAGTGGACCTTAGGAAGCATCACTACAAACAAAGTTAGTGGGGGTGATGGAATTCCAGCTGAGCTATTTCAAATCCTAAAAGATGATGCTGTGAGAGTGCTGCACTCAACATGCCAGCAAATTTGGAAAATTCAGCTGTAGCCAGAGGACTGGAAAAGGTCAGTTCTCATTCCAGTCCCAAAGAAAGGTAATGCCAAAGAATGTTCAAACTACCACACAATTGTACTCATTTCACATGCTAGCAAAGTAATGCTCAAAATTCTCCAAGTGAGGCTTCAACAGTACTTGAAACAAGAGCTTCCAGATGTTCAAGCAGGATTTAGAAAAGGCAGAGGAGCCAGAGATCAAATTGCCAGCATCCACTGGGTCATCGAAAAAGCAAGAGAGTTCCAGAAAAGACATCTACTTCTGCTTCATTGACTGCACTAATTCCATTGACTGTGTGAATCACAACAAACTGTGTAAAATTCTTAAAAGAGATGATAATACCTGACCACCTTACCTGCCTCCTGCGAAACCTGTATGGAGATCGAGAAGCAACAGTTAGAACCAGACATGGAACAACAGACTGGTTCCAAATTGGGAAAGGAGTACATTAAGGCTGTATATTGTCACCCTGCTTATTTAACTTACATGCAGAGTACATCATGAGAAATATCAGGCTGGATGAAGCACAAGCTGGAATCAGATTGCCGGGAGACACATCAGTAACCTCAGATATGCAGGTGACACCACCCTTATGGTGGAAAGCGAAGAGTAACTAAAGAGCCTCTTGTTAAAGGTGAAAGAGAAGAGTAAAAAAGCTAGCTTAAAACTCCACTTTAAAAAAATGAAGATCATGGCATCCGGTCCCATCACTCCACGGCAAATAGATGGGGAAACAATGGAAACAGAGATAGACTTTATTTTCTTGGGCTCCAAAATCACTGCAGATGGTGATTGCAGTCATGAAATTAAAAGATGCTTCCTGCTTGGAAGAAAAGCTATGACCTACCTAGACAGCATATTAAAAAGCAGAGACATTACCGTGCTGACAAAGGTCCGTCTAGCCAAAGCTCGAGTTTTTCCAGTTGTCATGTATGGATCTGAAGAGTTAGACCATAAAGAAAGCTGAGTGCCAGTGAATTGATGCTTTTGGAATTGTGGTGTTGGAAAACACTCTTGAGAGTCCCTTGGACGGCCAGGAGATCAAACATCCTAAAGGAAATCCTAAAGGATTTCCAGTCCATCCTAAAGGAAATCAGTCCTGAATATTCATTGGAAAGACTGATGCTGAAACTGAAGCTCCTATACTTTGGCCACCTGATGGGAAGAGCCAACTTATTGGAAAAAACCCTGATGCTAGGAAAGATTGAAGGCAGGAGGAGAAGGGGACAACAGAGGATGAGACGGTTTGATGGCATCACTGATTCCATGGACATTTGAGCAATCTCTGGGAGATGGTGAAGGACAGGGAATCCTGGCATGCTGCAGGGGGTCTCAAAGAGTTGGACATGACTGAGTGGCTGAACAACAACAATATAGTTGAAACATGTTTTTAAATGCCTGGAGAGAAATTTTGAAAACATCTGTTTGACTTGTGTTTTGAAAATTCCTTAAACAGGGTGACAGCTATTCACTGTACACTTCGTGCCAACTTGAACACACTGTGTCGTCATCTGACATAAAGATTCAGGAAAATGGGTGATCTCAGTGCTCAGACTGGAACCTGTAGTATTGTAGGTGTCCTATAATAGAATGTTCTAGCTGCAGGGAGAAAACTACTGCAGATGAAAAGCACAGAGATTTACATCTATCAAGTTTAGATGGGCTTCCCAGGTGGCTCAGTGGTAAAGAATCTGCCTGCCAACGCAGGAGACATGGATTTGATCCCTGGGTTGGGAGGATCCCCTGGAGAAGGAAATGGCAACCTTCTCCAGTATTTTTGCCTGGGAAATCCCATGGACAGAGGAGCCTGGCAGGCTATATAGTCCATGGCGTCACAGAAGAGCTGGGCAGGACTTAGTGACTAAGCAAGAACATCAAGTCCAGATACAGTCTTGGTAGTTTTTGTTTGTGAGGAGGAAGAGAAGCCTGAAATAAACCTAGCGGAGGTGAGACCCGTACACATGCACATTTGTACCCGTACTCAGGAAGCAGAAAGGAGAGAGAAAATGGAAGAATCTAAAAGGACGGCAAGTGGGACCCAAGAAGAGAAGGAAACAGAAATAGGAGATCTAGGGTAGGGGATATAGAATGGAGGGAAAAAGAGACAGCTAGTGGGCCAGGTGTAGGAGGTGAGCAGAAATTATAAATAGAAGAGTGAATACAGAGAAACTGTTTGGGCCTTTCTCAGCACCCTATAATGATTCAGTCTCTCTTCCTGTCTTCTTGAAGCTTACATCCCTCCATCTTCATGTTTGTCCTCAGACACAGTAGGGCATCAAGCAGAAGGCCTTCTGGCTCTTCTAGTAAGTGAAAGAGAGCAGGAATGCTAGATGTGAAAATGGCCATACACACAGCTGAGTTCCTGTTTCTCTGCCCTTGCCCAGTCCTCTCGGGGTTTTATGAGACGCTGGAATAGACTAAAAGCATTCTTTATGTTGGGCCTCTGCTTTTGCTTCATTCTTTCTCACCTGTGAAAGCAGTCTGTTCAGAGAGAAAAAAGTAGTAATATTAGGTCTCATTAACACCTCTGACTGCAGCAAATGAGAGTCTTAAAGTTGACCACACTTCAGTATGTAGTTTTGTTTCTTGAATGATAACTTGCTTTCTCTTGAATCTTGACAATATAATTGAACAAATCCTGTTGCTTTTAAAAGTGTGGTTGAAGTTTAGCAGTTTCTCACAAACATATACTAGCCCTATGCGTGCATGCTAAGTCACTTCAGTCGTGTCTGACTGTTTATGACCCTACAGACTGTAGCCCGCCTGGCTTCTCTATCCACAGGATTCTCCAGGCCAAGGATCCTGGAGTGGGTGGCCATGACCTTCTTCAGGGGATCTTCCCAACCCAGGGATTGAACCCATGTCTCTTATGTCTCCTCATTGGCAGACAGTTTCTTTACCACTAGCACCACGTTGGAAGCCCCACATACCAGCAATGTCTCTCCTTGCTATTTACCCAAGAAAAGTGAAAACATTTCTTCACAAAAACAGCTTGTATAAGAATGACATTAGCAACTTTATTCATAAATAACTAAAATCCTTAAACAACACACATATCCACCAACAGGTGATAATGATCAACAAATTTTGGTATATCCATACAATATCTAGCAATAAAAAGGAATGGACTGATAATACACTGAACAGCATGAATGAACTATTCAAAAAAAAAAAAGCCAGATTCAAAAGTCTACCTACTGTATGATTCCACTTATTTGAAGTTGTAGAAAATACAGAATAATCCATGACACACAAAACAGATCAGTAGTTGCCTAGAATGCTGAAGGTATTGAAGGACATTGACTTCAAAGTAGCAAAGGGAACTTCAGGGGCTGTTGAAAATGTTCTCTATCGTGATGGTCTTACACAGGTACATACATCTGTGAAAACGTACTTTAAAGATACACTTAAAATAGTGAAGTTTACAGTAAAATTTATTTTTAAAATGTGCTTTTGAATATGTAGCAAAATGCTATCAGCTGATGAATCTAGGTAAAGAGTATAGTTCATTGTTTAATATTCTTTGGCTTTTCTAACAGCCTGACATGTTTCAAAACAAGAATTGTGAGAAACGTGCCTTTGTTTCCATACAGACAGGTCTTTGGCTTTTGGCACTGTAAGCTGAGGGAAATTTAACTTTTTGCCCTAGATTTGGAAGGGGAGAAGTACTGTTTAAGAAGCAGCAGTGTAAAGACACTAATTACATTACTGAAGGGTGAAAAAGGTACGGGGCTAAGGACTACACCATCTTTATATGCTTTTATATCCATTTTCTCTTTTTTTGTTGCTGATATGAATAGCATAGAGGGAATGGCTGTTGATTGTCTCTCCTGTTTTAAGCATATGTAATTTATTCCATTTACTTGTGTGCCTTCTTTAGGCAAAAATATGTTATACTAGGCATCACAGGAAATCAGAGACAGTATGGTATGGAGCTTGCTTTCAACAAATCATAGTCTTAATGCAAAGGTCAACAAGCTAGGACCTATAGGCCAAACCATCACCTGTTTGTAAATAAAGTTTTATTGAAATACAGCCACACTCATTTGTTGCGTATGACTGTTTTCTCCCTACAATGGTAGAGTTGAGTAATTTTGATGGATACTGTATGACTGCAAAGCATAAAATATTTGCTCTATAGGCCTTTATAGACAAAGTTTGCCATCCTCTGGTCTTGTAAAATGAGACATGAATGCCAAAGCAAAGAGTGCCATGAACAGAACAAAGAACTGGATATTCTGAGGGTTCAGAGGAAGGAGAGATTCCTTCCTAAGAGGAAAGTTGGAGAAGGCCTCACTGAGGAATTGTTGGAAGCTGAACATAAGTAGGAATTAGGCAAGTGGGAGTGGAGCAGGAGACTTGGAAGGAGCACGTGAATGGGCTCTTGAAAATCACCAGGTATAGAGAAAAGAATGTCCAATTCACCATCCTTAGACCTGCTTGCCAACAAATCATAAAATATCAAAAACTATAAAGATCTTTAAGGATTCTCTCCTACAGCCAGCCCTTTCAAGTTTCAGGTGAGAGAACAGAGTTAAAAAGGTTAAATAACTCATGCAAGGTCACATACAAAGTTAGTGGAAGGAGCTATCCTAGTACCCATTGTTTTTGCCTCCACACCTTGTGTTGGGCACCCTGAGGCACTTTGACAAGCACTGACTGAAATGAAATGACTTGCCTTCCTGGAGGAAGTCTCATCTAAGTTGTGGGCATGCAGATCAGATTGTCTAGAAGACTTTTGTCAAATCACACTTATTGTCCCTTCCTTTGAGGTTTACTGAGTGCAGTGAGAAATGTCAGTGGGGATTTGTTTCCAAAATGAATGCTGTGAAAGAATAAGACTGAAACCTTTATTTTAATTGTGCATTTCACATATGGTTTGATATATGTTTGATAGGTATTTTTTAGAAAAACAAATGACATAATTCTCAAAAACTACCTGTTGTCGCCTATAATTAACTTGGGAGTATGTGGCTTCTATGTTGGATCAGAATACCCATCCTGAGACTGGCACTTTTGTATTTTTCTCTGTTTTATCCCTGCATGTGTTTTTGACCAAGTTGCCAAATGTTAAGCTATCATTTGTAAAATGCCAGCATCATCAGCTTTATTGTGTTACTATCATTGTTTAGTTGCTAAGTCATGTCTGACTCTTTGGGACCCTGTGGACTGTAGCCCTCCAGGCTTCTCTGTCCACGGGATTCTCCAGACAAGAATACTGGAATGGGTTGCCATGCCCTCCTCCAGAGGATCTTCCCAACCCAGGGATCGAACCTGTGTCTCCTGTGTTGGCAGGTGGATTCTTTACCTCTGAGCCACCAGGGAAGCCCTCCTGAAATTTAGCATGCCAAAAACTGGGCCTGTCCTCCCCCCTTTACCGTCCTGCTAAATAACACTGCCATCTGTACCAAAAACCTAGGGAATGTTTTAAAACCGTACTTCCCCTTTATTCTTCTTCCTCCCCATTCACCAAATATGCAATTAATCAGATTATTCTGTAGCCCCCATCATCTCTCATTTGTAGCAATACGGTAGCCTTCTTCCCTGCCTTCAATTTTAATCTCTACCATAACACCACGTTATGACAAGAGTCCTGTGTCTAAAATGAATCCTTCTTTGGCTCACCCATCACCTTCAAGGTTAAGAGCCAAAACCCTTAATGAAGCACACCAGGCATGTGATCCTGTAGTCTTATTTCCTGCTGCCCTGGCTACACCCAGCAACCTGCCGCTCTGTAGGGTCCGCACCCTTCCAGGCCTTCTTCCACGCCGCATTCTTTTGTGTATTCTACTGCCCCCGCCGCCACCACCCCACCAAGCTCTTCTCGCTAAACTCTTCTCTTCGGTGAGACTCAGCTTAGGAGTTACCTCCTTCTCCTGGTATTCTGTGCCAGTCCTCACGGAGATTACTTCTGGGGTTGTACTTATTGCATGGAATTCTAATTATTCTTTACTTACCTATGAACTTTTGAAAGCAAGACTGCTTTTATTTTCATCCATTGAGCTTATCACAGAGCTCTAGGACGTAGTATTGGGAAAATGTTTGATAAATGAACGAAAGAAAGTATGGTAAGCTCATGTGCTTTAGAGAATTATAATGTCATTTCAAATGTCGTTGAAATGTGAATGACAGACATTTCCTTTTTCACATGAATTTGTCTGCTTCATAATCTACATACAACTATTTCTGTAACCTAAGGGATTCCTCCAGAACTTAATCTCCTTCCTATAAAGTGGGTAACATGGCTCAGTGATTATCTGTAACATCTCTCCTCACATCTTTTATTTAAACCTGTCTAAAGAGATTAACCCCAAACTCAGCTACCATTTCTATATGTGCAAAATGTAAAAATACCTATGGGAAAATAGTCTGAACATGTTTTTCCCTAAAATTCTACCTTTAAAACTTTCATTAAGAGGAGCTTTGCAGCTTTTGCAGACTATGAAACATTGTCTTTTGGGTAGCTGTTACAATGGGAGACAGTGTTTAAATGATTCATTAGCATTGGATGAAACCTGAATTTCATTTATCTAATTGTGATCACTTGTCAGAGTACTCTGAAAAGTGGTGATAAAAATTTCCTCACACTTGTTTAGTGCTTTCTAATTTTCAAACACTCTCACATGTCATCTTAATTAATCCTCACTACAGTATTGTAAAGTAGTTTAAGGCCCAGGCTTAGCAGTGAGACTGGATTGAAATCTTGACTCTACCATAATACAATCTCTCTAAACCCTAGCTTTCTTGTCTGAAAACAGGAGTAGCAATGCTGCTCTGTGGGGATACCATCTGGGTTCAGTTCAGTTCAGTCACTTAGTCTTGTCCGACTCTTTGCGACCCCATGAACTGCAGAATGCTAGGTCTCCCTGTCCGTCACCAACTCCCAGAGCCTACCGAAACTCATGTCCATTGAGTCGGTGATGCCATCCAACCATCTCATCCTCTGTCGTCCCCTTCTTCTCCTGCCCTCAATCTTTCACAGCATCAGGGTCTTTTCAAATGAGTCAGCTCTTCACATCAGGTGGCCAAAGTATTGGAGTTTCAGCTTCAACATCAGTCCTTCCAATGAAACGCCCAGGACTGATGTCCTTTAGGATGGACTGGTTGTATCTCCTTGCAGTCCAAGGAACTCAAGAGTCTTCTCCAACACCACAGTTCAAAAGCGTCAATTCTTTGGTGCTCAGCTTTCTTTATAATCCAACTCTCACATGCATACATGACTACTGGAAAAACCATAGCCTTGACTAGACAGACCTTTGTTGGTAAAGTAATGTCTCTGCTTTTTAATATGCTGTCTAGGTTGGTCATAACTTTCCTTCCAAGGAGTAAGCGTCTTTTAATTTCATGGCTGTAGTCACCATCTTCAGTGATTTTGGAGCCCAAGAAAATAAAGTCAGCCACTGTTTCTTTCCACTGTTTCCCCATCTATTTGCCATGAAGTGATGGGACTGGATGCCATGATCTTAGTTTTCTGAATGTTGAGCTTTAAGCCAACTTTTTCACTCTCCTCTTTCACTTTCATCAAGAGGCTCTTTAGTTCTTCACTTTCTGCCATAAGGGTGGTGTCATCTGCATATCTGAGGTTATTGATATTTCTCCCAGCAATCTTGATTCCAGTTTGTGCTTCATCCAGCCTGACATTTCTCATGATGTACTCTGCATCTAAGTTAAATAAGCAGGGTGACAACATACAGCCTTGACGTACTCCTTTTCCTATTTGGAACCAGTCTGTTGTTCCATGTCCAGTTCTAACTGTTGCTTCCTGACCTGCATACAGGTTTCTCTAGAGGCAGGTCAGGTGGTCTGGTATTCCCATCTCTGGAAGAATTTTCCACAGTTTATTGTGATCCATACAGTCAAAGGCTTTGGCATAGTCAATAAAGCAGAAATAGATGTTTTTCTGGAACTCTCTTGCTTTTTCGATGATCCAGCAGATGTTGGCAATTTGATCTCTGGTTCCTCTGCCTTTTCTCAGTCCAGCTTGAACATCTGGAAGTTCACAGTTCACACATTGCCGAAGCCTGGCTTGGATAAGTGTGATGAACTGAGTGAAGTCATTAGCATCGGTATCTCACGTTGTTAGGTGCTCATGTTAACTGCTATTATGCTCCCTACTGGCTCTTTCACTATTTCTGTTACCACTGTAAGAAAAATCCCTGCATAGTGACAGTGGATATTACTCTCTGGAAGAATCAGAGGCCTTAAGAAGGGGTTAAGCACTCAGGCTGTACGCTTCTGCCATGGTGGTTTCAGAGAAGGCTGAGTAGAAAACTGGGATTTTAATCATCACCTAGCAGTAATTAGCCCCTCTCTTCCCACCAGGGAGCTTCCCAGGTGCCTCAGTGGTAAAGAATCCACCTGCCAAGCAGGAGATGCAGGTTAAATCCCTGGGTCAAAAAGATCTCATGGAAAAGGAAATGGCAACACACTCCAGTATTCTTGCCTGGGAAATCCCATGGACAGAGAAGTGTGGTAGGCTACAGTCCATGGGGTCACAAAGAGTTGGACATGACTTAGAGACCACACAGCCTCTCACCAGGGTCAGTACAGACCATGCTGAGAGCTTGAATTTTTCACCTCACCCAGAAACAGTGAGACTCCCTCCTTCTCCCTCTCACCAGAGTGGGATCAGAAAGGGCCAAATAGAATTCCAGGACTTACCACCTTCCTCTAGTAACAAGTCCCACCACCCTTACACCTTCCAGTGGGAACCCTCCTGTGGAGGCCATTTGGGGAGCAGTAACATCTACCTCTCCCTCCCCAAACCAGCAAGCCAGTGGGGTATCAGTGGAGAACTACGTGAGGAGCCTGAACTCCTGTTCTCACCCAGCAATCATGGGCCATCATTCTCCGCCAAGGGTGGCAACGAAGGCCCTCCAGGGAACCTGCACTTCTGTCCCCACCTGAGAGGAACAAGGTGGTACCCTCGACCCCATACCAACACAGTCTCAGAAAAGGCCTTTTAAAATGCACGATTTAAATAAGATCCAGAGCCTTAAAATGTAATACCCAAGATATCAAAGATATAGTTTAAAAAATCAGTCATCCAACCAAGAGCCTGAAGAATATATACCTGAATGAGAAGAGAGAGCTCCAGTGTGGACAGTGACTGCAGCCACAAAATTAAAAGACACTTGCTGCTTGGAAGAAAAGCTATGACTAACCTAGACAGCATATTAAAAAGCAGCATCACTCTGCCGACAAAGGTTCATACAGTCAAAGCTGTGGTTTTTCCAGTAGTCATGTATGGATGTGAGAGTTGGATCTTAAAGAAGACTGAGCACCACAGAAATGATGCTTTCGAACTGTGGTGCTGGAAAAGACTCCTGAGATCAAACTAGTGAATCCTAAAGGAAATCAACCGTGTATGTTCATTGGAAGGACTGATGCTGAAACTGAAGCTCCAATACTTTGGCCACCTGATGCGAAGAGCTAACTCATTGGAAAAAAACCCGGATGCTGGGAAAGATTAAAGTCAAAAAGAGAAGGAGATGGCAGAGGATGAGATAGTCAGATAGCATCACCAACTCAATGGACATGAATTTGAGCAAACTCCCCAAGATAGTGAAGGACAGAGAAGCCTGACATGTTACTGTCCATGGGGTCAAAAGAGTCAGACATGACTTAGTGACTGAGCAAAAACAATAGTGATAAAATACTTTCATTGGAGGAAACTGGGACATGTATATAGAACTACTCTATACTTTTATTTTCAGTTTCCAATTAATCTATAATCATTTTATATTAAAGAGTTAAAAAAGCTCATGCCAATTCACCCAGCCATATTTCTGTGAGCTTCATAGTCCAACATTCTTTCAACATCTTGCCTTGCTGCTCTGTGCTGCCTTACAAATCATCATAGCATCTAGTTAGATATGCAGGTATTATAAGCCCAACATTCCGTTTATGATGCACATTTATTCTCCTCATTGTACCTCTTACTCTTTTTACTCCTGACACTTCCATCACAGCAAATAAAATACTCTTTTTTCTGTTCTGTTTGACTTTTATTTAGGCTGTGTTGGTCTCTTGCCATTTACTAGGCTATATTCCAGAAAGTCCTTTAAACGTCCACTAGAAATTAAATGACCTCAAAATACTTAATTCTTATGATTTAGAAATCCCACTTCTGGGTATGTATCCAGATACTAAAATAAGCATCTCGAAGAGATATCTGCACTCTCATATTCACTGCAGCATCATTCATAATAGCTAAATTGTAAAAAGTACCAAACTTAAGGGAACAAGCAGAAGTGGTGCTGAGGAGGCATTTTATAGCTGTAAAGACTTGTATTAAAAAATAAGAAATATCTCAAATCAACAACATACTTTATAACTTAAAGAAAGAAAAAGAACAACAAACTAAACTCAAAGAAAATAATATAGCTTAGAGAAGAAAAAAGCTAAAGAAAGAATAGAAAGACAACACAGAAAATAATGAAGCCAGAAGTTGATTTTTTTCAAAAAGATTGACAGAGTTAAACCTTTAGTTCTGTGGACAAATTTTTTTTAAGGAGAAGTAGAAGACTGAAATTACTAAAATCAGAAGTGAAAGTGAGGCCATTACTACCAATTCTATGGAAATGAAAAGGATTGTAAGAAAGTACAGTGAACAGTTGTACACCAAAAACTTGGATAACCTCGATGAAATGGACAAATTCCTAGAAGCACAAAATCTACCAAGACTAAATCATAGAGAACTAGAAAATCTGAATAACCTATAACTAAGGAGGTGGAATCTGCAATTTAAACTCTTACAACAAAGAAAAGCCCTGTACCTAATGGCTTCACTGGCAAATTCTAGCAAACATTTAAAGAACTACTATCTGTACTTCTCAAACTCAAAAAAAAAAAAAAAAAATGAAGAGAAGGGAACATTTCCTAACTTATTCTATGAGGCCAGCATACCTTGATATGAAAGCCAGTCAGGACACTACAAAAGAATAAAACTACAGACCAGTATCCCTTGTGAACATTGATGTAAAAATCCTCAAGAAAATACTACCAAGCCAAATTCAGCAGCATATTAAGAGGATTATATACCACTAACAGGTGCAGTTTATTCCTGGATTTCAAGCTTGGTTCAACATACAGAAATGAATCAGTGTATTACACCACGTTAACAGAATGAAAGAATGAAATATACATGATAATCTCAATTGCTACAGAAAAGCATTTGACAAAATACAGCACCATTTTGTGTCAAAAAAAAAAAAAACACGCTATAAACTAGAAACAGAAGGAAAGTGTCTTCACATAGTAAAATTCATATATGAAAATCTATAGCAAACAATATACTCAGTGGTGAAAGACTAAAAGCTTTCCCCCTAAGATCAAGAACAGGCAGTGTCCATACTCACTGCTTCGACTCAACGTAGTACTGAAGTTCTAGCCAGAGGAGTTAGGCAAGAAACAGAAATAGAACTCATGCAAATTGAAAAGGAAGAAATGATCATTGTTTTTTCCTGATATGATCTTATATGTAGAAAACCTTCAAGATTCCACACAAAAGAAAAAACTGTTAGAACTAGTAAATGAATTCAACAAAGTGGCAGGGTACAGAGTCAACAAGCAAATGTAACTGCGAAGCTACCTTAATCCTATGGTGTGCACGTGTGTGCGTTTGCAGTCATGTCTGACTCTCGCGACCCCATGGACTGCATCTCACCAGGCACCTCTGTCCATGGGATTTTCCAGCCAAGAATACTGGAGTGGGTTGCCATTTTCTTCTTCAGGGGATCTTCCTAACTCGGAAATCAAACCTGCATCTCCTATGTCGCCTGCCTTGTCAGACGGATTCTAAGACAAAATGAATCAAGGAACTAAATATAAGAGGTAAAACAATAAAACTTGTGGAAAAACATAGGGCAAGGGTTTCATGATGTTGGATTTGACAGTGATTTCCTGTATATGACACAAAAGGTACAGTAACAAAAGAAAATAGACATATTGGACTGAATGATTTTTTTTAATTTGTGCATCAAAAGACACTATGAATATAGTAAAGAGGCAGCCTTCAGACTAGAAGAAAATATTTGCAAATCACTTATCTGATAAGGTATTAATGTCTAGAATATATAGGAAATTCCTACAACTCAGTAACAACAGCAGCAAAATAAAGCCCAATTAAAATATTGTCAAAAGACTTGGACATTTTTCCAAAGAAGATATGTGAATGACCAATAAGCACATGAAAAGATACTCAACATCATTAATCATTAGGGAAATGAAATACTACCTCACATTCATTCATAAGGATGCCCACTGGCAAAAGATTTTTTTAAAAAAATGGTTTGGTGAGGATATGGAGAAATTGGAACCCTTGTGCACTGCTGGTGGGAATGTAAAATGGTTACAACCATTGTAGAAAATGGTGTTTTCTTTAAAGTGTCTAAAGGAACTAATTCTTGAAAAAATTAAAAATAAAATTACCATATGGTCCAGTAATTTCACTTCTGAGTATATACCGAAAAGACTTGCAATCAGAATCTGCAAAAGGTACTTATACACCCATGTTCATAGCAGCATTATTCACAGTAGATAAAATGTGGAAACAAACCCAAATGCTCATCAACCAATGAGCAGATAAATAAAGTTGTGGTATATCCATACAGGGAAGTGTTATTCAGCCTTCAAAAGTTTAGAAGGAAATTCTGCCGTGCACTTCAGCATGCGTGAACTCTGAGGATATTGTGCTAAGTGAAAGAAGCCAGTCACACAAAGACAAAATACTGTGTGATTCCACTTATGTGAAGTACTTAGCATAGTCAAAATTATAAAGAACGTTGAATGTTGGTTCCCAGAGGCCCTGGGAAGAAGAAAATGGAGAGTTACTGTTTCGTGGGTATAGAGTTTCAGTTTTACAAGAGGAAAAGATTTAAGGGGATGGATGTTGGTGATAGTTGCACAGCAGTGTGAATGTATTTATTACCACTGAACTGTGCACTTAAACATGGTGAAGAGGGTAAATTTTATGTTATGTGTATTTTGCCACAACTTTTTAAAAGACATAAAAATGGGTTAAGAGAGTAGACACCTCCTGATAATTGTCTCATATACCTTAGAAGGTGATATAGCCCAGGCTCTGGAATCAGACTACCTGGATACAAATTCTAACTCCATAATTAGCTAACTTCTAATTTTGAACCAATTTCTTCACTTCTCTAAAACTCAATTTTCTCACCTATATGGGGATAAACAATAGTACCATTTTCAAAGAATTTTGTGATCTTTTAAAAATACTTGTTAAGTACATATACAAGGAACTGAACATTAGTTACAGGGGTAGAACAGTGTATGAAGCACATTTGTCCCAATCTTCACAGAGCTTCTGTTTTACCAGGTATGGGAAGTAGTCTTCATGTGATTAATTACGTGATTACTGTTGTGACACATGCTAAAAGAATGTGTACAAGGTACTACTAGAAAAGCATAAATGGGAACTGACCAAGTTAGGAGGGTCAAGAAAGGCCTCCCAGAAGAAGTGACATTTATATTAAAATCCTGAAGTTTTAGTTTTTGCCTGTTAGCTAGGCAAAAAGGGAGGTGAGAGGATAATCTAGGCAGAGAGAATAGCCCTGAGAGAGCCCTAAGGTGGAAAAGAGCTTGCAGAATTCAGGGAACCAAAGGAAGGCCATTGAGGCTAGGTCCTCGTGAGCAAGAAGTGAAGGGAATCAATTTAGGCAAATGAGGTAGATTTTGGCCAAAGCTGGACTTCGTAGGTTCGGTTAAGTTTCTGACTTTAGTCATAAATGTACACTCTGGAAGGATGTCAGATATGATCAGAAATGGATTTTCAGGGAATAAATACAAATGCAGAGAAACCAGTTAGATTATCAGAGTAGTCTGTAAGAAAGATTATGGCAACTTGGACTAGTATAAGTATGGCCATCAAAATGGAGTCAAGAAATATTCAGGATGTAGAATTAGAGTGTGTATATCTGCTCAGTTCGAAGAAAGCAATGGCACCCCACTCCAGTACTCTTGCCTGGAAAATCCCATGGACGGAGGAGCCTGGTAGGCTGAAGTCCATGGGGTCGCTAAGAGTCGGACACAACTGAGCGACTTCACTTTCACTTTTCATTTTCATGCGTTGGAGAAGGAAATGGCAACCCACTCCAGTGTTCTTGCCTGGAGAATCCCAGGGATGGGGGAGCCTGGTGGACCACCGTTTATGGGGTCACACAGAGTCGGACATGACTGAAGCTACTTAGCAGCAGCAGCAGCATCTGCTCAATTATTTCAGTCGTGTCTGACTCTTTTGCGACCCCCATGGACTGTAGCCCACCAGGCACCTCTGTCCATGGGATTCTCCAGGCAACAATACTGAAGTAGATTGCCATGCCCTCCTCCAGAGGATCTTCCCAACCCAGGGATCGAACCCATGTTTCTTGCATCTTCTGCATCGCAGGCAGATTCTTTACCACTGAGCCACTGAGGAAGCCCTTAGAATTGGTAGCTTTTGGTAATGAATATATAGAGTAAGGGGGGCTTCCCAGGTGGCACTAGTGATAAAGAACCCTCCTACCAATGTAGGAGACATAAGAGTTGCAGGTTCGATCCCTGGGTCTGTAAGATGCCCTGGAGGAGGGCATGGAAACCCACTATGTGTATTCCAGATAGATGGCTTTATTTGAATAATTTCATGATCATAAATTAGACCTACAGAATCATAGACTCTGAGAATAAAAAGAGCCCTCAGAGATTAACCACTCCATCCTCCTACTAGGAGAGATACAGTGATGTTGGGATAAATCACTATACATGAAATCAGGCCTTCTGAATTTAAGAAGCTGTGTTATCACTTACTGACTTCACAAGCTTGTTCAAGTTGTTTTACCTTTCTGAGCCTCTGTTTTCTCACTTGTACAATAAGGATAATAACAGATATATTTGAGGGTTGCTGTAAACATTTAATGAATTAAAGTACCTCTCATCATCTTACTTCCAACAGACTCAGCAAATTTTAAAGCTAAATGCCCTTATTTTATGCATAAAGATTGGACATACACAGGTCATGTTGGTAACAATGGCTACAGTAGAATGAGACCCTAGCCGCCTAGCTCTCAACACAGTAATCTCAACACATCAGTACTGCTTTGTAAATGCTTCTAGAACCTACTCATTCTTTCATTTCACAAACATTTAAAAGCACCAGGTAGATAGTAGGCACCTTAATTGCAGAGACAAATAGCTTACAGTCCAGTAGAAAAGACAGATTGTTACTGTTGTTAGTTACTAAGCCGTGTCCGACTCTTTGCAACCCATGGACTGTAGCCCACCAGGCTCCTCTGTCCATGGGATTTCCCAGGCAAAAATACTGGAGTGGGTTGCCATTTTCTTCTCTAGGGGATCGAACCCAGGTCTCCTGCATTAGCAGGTGAATTCTTAAGCGCTAAGTCACCAGGAAAGCCCAGAAAAGACAGATAAGAGACATTTAAAATGCACTGGTATTAGTGCTACAACAAAGCAGAACATGCACAGGATATTTGGAGACTGCAGTGAGGCACACGACTTATGTTGGCAGGAGGGGGAAATAGAAGACATACCCCAGAGAGTGCAGCAACTGAAGCAGGAGTAAGAGGTGGAGAAGAAGTAGAAGACCGCATGGAGAAGGGGATAATAGGCAAATTCCTTTCTGCCTTCTACTCACTTCACAGATTCATCCAGGGTGACTGCATACTGTACATTTTTGTTTTTTAAGTGCTGGTTTTATTTTTGACTTGTGAATAAGTTATAATAATATCTTTTTAATTGAAAATCAGTGTCTAAGTGCATTCAACAAGTTATTTTTCTAACACCTTCTACATAGCCAGCGGGCTTCCCATGTGACTCAGTGAGTAAAGAATCCGCCTGCCAGTGCAGGAGATACAGGTTCAATCCCTGGATAGAGATCCTCTGGAGAAGGAAATAACAACCCATTCCAGTATTCTTGCCTGGAAAATCCCATGGACAGAGGAGCCTGATGGGCTATAGTCCATAGGGTCACAAAGAGTCAGACATAAAACAAGTGTTGTTTTAGGCGCCAGGAACAGAAAGAAAGTGAAGTCGCTCAGTCGTGTCTGACTCTTTGCGACCCCATGGACTGTAGCCTGCCAGGCTCCTCTGTCCATGGAATTTTCCAGGCAAGAGTACTGGAGTGGATTGCCATGCCCTCCTCCAGGGGATCTTCTTGACCCAGGGATCAAACCGAGGTCTCCCGCATTGCAGGCAGACACTTTACCATCTGAGCCACCAGGGAAGGGCAGGAAGTTGTTTTAGGTGCCAGGAACAGAGCAGTGAACAAAACAAAATCTCACCCTCATGGAGCTTATATTCTAGCTTGGGGAGAGAGGAAATATCAATACATAATAGTTTAGAAGGTGACCATTGCAGTGGGAGAAAAATAAAGCTTGAGTAACAGGAAAGGGAATTGGGTTTGCAGGAGAAGGCTGAAACTTTTAAAGAGGTAGTCTGGGAAGGCTTTTGGATAAGGTGGCATTTGAATAGAGCACTAGCAGAAGAGGGGGAATGAGTCATGAGGATACCTGGCAGAAGAGTATTCAGGCAGAAGAGATAACAGAGCAAGAGCCAGCAGAGGGTAGTACATGAATTTAGAAAGATTGCTGAAGAAGTATATCAAGAAGGGGCTCTTTGGCCGTTATGCGTTTTTGGACTTTAACTTTGCAGAAAATAAGAAGCCAGGGATTCTTTGAGCAGAAGAATGATACGATTCAACAAAGAAATTTCCAACCATCAAGACCACTAAGGCATGCACTATAGAGTTTGCTAAAATTATTTTATGTAGGATTTTGACTGCATAAAATATATAAACAGTTTGAAAGGCATAAATGTATTAAAAATACAAATGTATTTGGGATAAAATACAACATCCTCTAATACTGTCTTAATGTTGTTTGTGGAATTTTAAAAAGATAAAGTTGAAAAACTATTAGCCATTACTGTGTAATTTCTTTTCATGCTTTTAAACCAAATAAATCATCAGGGTAAATATCTTTCATAACTTCTGTTTTTATAACAGCATGTCATAATGTAACATGAGCGTAGATGTTTTATAAAATATCAGTGGTACAAAGACTGTTCTATGTCTGAAGACAGTTTGTCTAAGGAAGTAAAATGGTGCCAACAATGTAGAAACCTGTGTCTGATGCTGGAGCCCTTCCACATTTTTTTGCCCTTTTTTTTTCTTATACTCTGACACTGACTTGGTAGGCGCTTTCTAAACAATCTCCTGTTGGTTCTTAGTGAGTTTAATTCATATTCCAACCATTGTGAACACACTGTACAACTTAAAAATACTTAAACCCAACTTTACAATACTGAAAATTAGTTGGATAGTATTACCACTGATTACCAAGTTAATTTTGTCTCTCATGGGATCATATTACAGAGGGATAGATTTATACTACTAATAAAAGCATCTTTCTGGGTTGCAAAAAAGAATGTAGGAAGTTTTTGAAACATGGTAAGGAGGTATTGGGGTGGGGAAGAATATGAACTCATCTTTTAAAAGTGATAGTGACTTTTAATTTAATTTTGCTAAAACACTTTGCTTCAGGGCTTGGCCCTATAGATATTGGGTTTCTCCTTGGAGTAGGTTTAGAGAACAGTACTTATTCCAGCCCTGATGGTTTCTTTCTTTTCAGGCAAGTCTCTTTCTCCCCTGGACCATGATTTCCTCAAATATAAAATGAAAAAATCTGATTCTAAGTTTCTTTCTAAATCTAAAACTATATGAAATACCGGCAGATTTTGAGAGGGCCAAATGTTTTTTGAGAGGAAGGAGAAATTTAATAAGTGTATGTACATGAAATCAACTTATAGTTTGCTGCTACTGTGAGAGTGAGATAATGACCACACCAGTGTATCCTAAAGAAATATACTAAAGGAAATACCCTGCATCCATTGAAGAGAAACTGTGGCTTTTAGATTTCTGCCTCAGAAGTGACAGATTGAGAGGAGCCAAAAGCTACATAGCTCTGATTTTTCCCAGGCCAAGCCTGGCACATTACAGCAGGTGGTAAAGTCACACGCACGGCTACATGCTGGGAAGGTAACCTTCCCCTGCCCTCCACAGACCACCCACCCCAGGATGGAATGTGTTCCAGATTCAGGTAAACCAGGTGTGCAATAGACAGTGGGCAGGGGGAGGGGAGGATGTTGCCAGAACACCTTTCCTAAAGGACAGGCCCCTGAACTTGCCGTGTGCCCTTGGCCCAGCAGCGGTGTTAGAAGGAAGTTCAAACTCAAGTGTTAGTGTATATAAGCATATATCAGAACTCTAGATATGCATTTCATCTACTAAGTGTCCCAGAAGAGCAGGCCGCTAATGAGTTACTTTACCTCTGACAAGTAACAGTGATACCCAGCTAGACAAAAGACAACAGTACAGAGTACTGCTCTGGATAGAATATCCTTTACAGTGTAGATACCTTCTCCTTAAAGTTTCTCTTTATCAAGTCTCATTCTTGAAGACTAGAAAGAACTTTTTGTCTAACTGAAGATAAGCCCTTTCATACCTTAATTTGGGCAGTTTTGAAATTCTTTCTTAGGTGAAACTTCAGTTTCCTATTAAAACATTTCAGTAAAGTGATTTTAAACCGGCAGAAGAAAAATCTATGTAGAAGGATGGGGAAAACTTCTGTGACCATTTGAGTAAAATGATGTCCTGATGAGACAAAGTCTTCACCAAAGGTTACAAGCAAAAGAAAACTATTCTCAACAGTGAAAGGATCAGTGTTAAATGAGGAAATTAGAGAGAAAAACAGATTTGGGGGGGAAACCTGATGAGGTGAGGGGCTTAGACTGTTGGAAAATAAGAAATCAGGGTGAGAAAAATAAAAGACTGTTCAGTACAATGAGAGCCTTTGGACTCAGATCCCTGGTCCCAGGGTTCACCATGACTAGCCTAACAAGGGAGGCTTGACTCCTAACCAGAAGGAGAGCTCCTTGGCTTCTGCAGGCCACAAGAGTTCTTCATATAATTGGCAGATTGCTAGAGAAGTTTTTCCATTTCTGTTTACTTTATAAGAAACTGGCAAAATGGTGTTTCTAAAATTAAGCAGAAATCCCCAATGGAATAGAAAAATCAGAAGTTGTCAGCTGTGGACAAAAAAGATAAAAATAGTATAAACATGTATCTGATTTACTTGACCTTGATTGAACTTACTTTAGGGGACTGATGAAGAAGTTACATTTGGTCCTTGCACCACATTTATGGTTTCTGAATAAGAGGCTTAGTATATTGCATTCATAATTATTACAGCAGTCTTTAAATAAAATGTTTTCATGCTCTTTGGTCACGAGTAAAGTTCTTATTAATTAAGAACTTTTAATGGAAAAGACATCAGAAAGGCAGTGTTTGACCCATGATCAGTTTTCACCTCCTTCCACTAGAGACAGTTTCTCCAGAATTCTCGGAAAAAGAGATGGCCAATGGGAAGTCGGTGTGGGGTGAGAGAAAGCATGTGGCTTTAGAGTCTAACAAACTAAGGTTCCAATCCCAGCTCTTTAACTATAGCTGTGAAACTTGGATGTGTTGACTGCTATCTCTGAGCTTTGAGATGTTAATCTGCAAAAATTAAATGTGATGGTATAAGGAAAATGCTTAAGTACTTGGCATAGAAGAAAACCCTAAAAAATGTTAGTTTTCATCATTTTTTTCTCTGCACCCACCCAAATAAGTTGTGGCTCATAATTTAGCCTTTTTTTGAATACCTGAAGGTTGTCATTTTGAGCATAAACAGTTATACTGTTTTGTAGTAAATAATAATTTCAGTGCAAAAAAAAAATGAGTCCAGTAAAAGCAATGAGTCTCAGATTGCAGAGCCTTTAGTATTCTTATATCTGTTTTTTTTTCTTGTGCTTCAAGAATTAGTGTTATATTTTGCTTCCCTGATAGCACAGTTGGTAAAGAATCTGCCTGCAATGCAGAAGTCCCCGGTTCGATTCCTGTGTCAGGAAGATCCACTGGAGAAGGGATAGGCTACCCATTTCCAGTGTTCTTGGGCCTCCCTTGTGGCTCAGCTGCTGAAGAATCCACCTGCAATGCAGGAGAGCTGTGTCTATCCCTGGGTTGGAAAGATCCCCTGGAGAAGGGAAAGGCTACCCCCTCCAGTATTCTGGTGTGGAGAATTCCATGGACTGTATAGTCCATGGACTTGCAGAGTCGGACGTGACCGAGGGACTTTCATTTTCACTTTGCTACCTCTACAATGGCCACCACTTCTCTTTCATATTGTCCTTTCTGTTCAGCTATAAACCAGTAAACCACAGCTTGCTACACTTATTTGTAAAATCAGAGTCTACAGAGTCTAAATGACCTTACAGTAAGCAGAGAATCTCTGTTTCTTTGACCATGGACATACTGGATATTCAAATTTTAGATGAGCAGGTGATTAAATAAATGACATTAATTTTGATATCTCGGAAGTCTTAAATATCTTCATGATTCTCAACTATATTTTTAAAAGATCTGATTACTGGGTAAAAATGCTTCTAGAAAAGGGAAAGATTGCTAATAGCACGTGTATAGTGTTTTATTTGACATGTTTAGTATCAGTACAAGGTTTTTGAAATGAAAGGAATATGAAAATTTGTGATGTATGAAGAACCCTGACATAACCCAGAAATGTGTTTCTTGTATTCTTTCTGTAGTTTGTAAAAGAAAAGGAAAGTTGTGCCTTTATGGTGATTTGCTGAGTTATAAATGTGAAGTATTTACCTAAAGTCATGTGACCTGCTAGAGGAGGAACTGGAACTTGAACACAAAGCTGTCTGATCCCACGTTTAAACTTTCTTTCTCCCCGTCTCTGGCCTGTTGTCTCTGCCCCTTTCTTGGTAGCAAGGTCTTCAGGAGCCTCTGCTCCTGGGAAGAGTGAACCCTTAAGTAGCCAATATCACACGCCAAGGCACAGAGTTCCCAGTCTGGTAATCACATATCTAGCCACTGTGCTTCCAGTCCCCTTCTCTGTGAGAGCTGCTGTTCATACCCAGTTGTGCTTACTCCTGGTAATAGTAGGAATCATAGTAAGAGTAGCAGTTGCTCCTTCTTTTTGGATGTAGCAGATGACACTTCTGTGGGACTTACCTATGAGCCAGACATTGTGCTAAGGCTTTACATATGTTGATTCATTGGATACTGTGATTATCTTCATTGAACAGTTCAGGAAACTGAGACACAGAAAGGTTAAGGAACATGTCTGAGATCATATAGCTGGGGCTAGAACCCAAGCCCAAGTTCTGACCCCTTGTCCAACTTTTAAAAGCCATATTACTTCCTGTAAACTATAAGTAAACAGCTCAATATGATCCTGTGTATTAGGGGAAATACTATTATATTTTACCATTTTGTAATAAGAAATGCAAATTTTTTCCTCATAGAGGAATTTAGATTAGATGTTTTAAAAATCTTTGACAAGAAACAGTGCTGTTGTGGGAGGGGGGGACACCTTCCAGGGCCCAAGAGTGGGCTCTTGTCTAACAGTCAGAAATGAACTGTCCGAGGAGACATGTGCTGACAAAACAAGAGACTTTATTGGGAAGGGACACCCCGGTGGAGAGCAGCAAGGTCAGGGAACCCAGGAGAACAGCTCTGCCACGTGGCTCGCAGTGTCGGATTTTATGGGGATGGGATTAGTCTCTGGGTTGTCTTTGGCCAGTCATTCTGACTCAAGAGTCCTTCCTGGTGACACACGCATTGCTCAGCCAAGATGGATGCCAGCAAGAAGGATGCTGGGAGGTGGTTGGACACGTGGTGTTTCCTGAACTCTTCTGGTTAGCGCTGGCTTGTTAGTTCCGTGCTCCTTACCAGGACCTCCTGTTGTAAAATAACGCACACAGGTGGTTACTGTGGTGCCTGACCAGGATGGGCGGTTTCAGTCAGTGTGCTTCCCATTAACAGTGCTACCAGTTAACCAGGTGGTTTGTTTTCTGAGTTTATACAAATTTTTAATACTTTATTCAGTTGAATAGGTAATATTTATTGAGTGCTTATTGTATGCTTAGGATGAGCTAAGTGTTTTATGTTATTAGCTCATTTAGTCCTCATAAGAACCCTATGTTATCAGTAATGTCATTATCCCTGTTTTATGAGAAAATTGAAAATTGGAAGTAGCGACCTGCCCAAGGACGCCTAGCTACTAGGGGCAAAATTGAGATTTGAACTGACAGTCTGACTTTAGAACCAGCACTCAAACATTCAAATAGCATTTCTAGAATTTCAGAATTATTTATGATTCCAGAAATTTTCTGTATCATCTGTTTATTTTTGGTGGTTTTATTGAAATACAATACTGTATTTTTTCCATCTAGGTTTATGTTCCAGATGAAAATAATGCTATTTTGGGAAGAAATACAAATAAGCAAGTTTTCGAAGGCTTGACAACTGGACTTCTCAAAGTCAGTGCTGCGGTTTTTGGCTGCCTGATTGCCAATCGACCAGATGGAAACAGAAAGCCAACTACACCAAAAATATCAACACAGGAAATGAAAAGCAAACACTCACAAGGTGATGCTTTTAACAGTCGAGTTCAGGACCTCATCAGGTAAATTTCTAGATTTCTTAAAACTTGTTTGTTTAAAAAAATTATTTTAAAATAATTTTAATTCTCAGGTCCCATGTGATGGCAAGTGTTCTAATACCATCCACAAATTCCTGATAGAAAATATACCACATTTTGTAGAGAGAAGGAAAATCCTATTAATGAAAAGTAGTATAGTTAAAGCTTATCTGTCATTCTTGATATTTAATATTCAACATTAGAATAGGTAGTTTCCAAGCTTTTTGTAACTGTTTTTGCTGTCAACTCTTTCCAACTCAAAGAATTTGTAAGAATTCCCGTATCTCAGGTCATCTCTGTTTATAAATTTGGTTCAGATTCTAACTACTCATAATAGCTATCATTAATTGTAGCACCCATTATTAGTAATGTATTGTGGTGTTGTTTAGTTGCTAAGTTGTGTCTGACTCTTTGCAACCCCATGGAGTGCAGTATGGCAGCTTCATTGTCCTTCACTATATCCCAGAGTGTGCTCAAACTCATGTGCATTGAGTTGGTAACCTCATTTTGTCAGAACTCTCCACTATGACAAAGAACTCTTGACTCCCGGTGTGGAAAGAAAGAATCTTTTAGGGGCTTCCCAGGTGGCACTAGTAGTAAAGAACCAGCCTGCCAGCGCTGGGGATGCCAGAGACAAGAGTTCAGTCCCTGGGTTGGGAAGATTTCCTGGAGGAGGGCCTGGCAACCCACTCCAGTATTCTTGCCTGGAGAATCCCACAGACAAAGGAGCCTGGCAGGCTACAGTCCATAGGGTCACAAAAAGTCTGACATGACTGAAGTTACTTAGCACTCACACAGAAAGTGTGGAAACTCTAGAGGACAATGATATCCTTTGGATCCTCTGTAGTTTTGCCCCAGGTGATGCTAGTGGTAATGAACCCACCTGCAATTCAGGAGACATAATGAGGTGTGGGTTTCATCCCTGGGTCGGGAAGATGCCCTAGAGAAGGACTTGGCAACACACTCCAGTATTCTTGCCTGGAGAATCCCATGGACAGAGGAACCTGGTGGGCTGCAGTCCATAGGATCACAAAGAATCGGACACGACTGAAGCGACTTAGCTCGCACACACTCCACTATGACCCATCCATCTTTGGTGCCACTGCAAGGCATAGCTTATAGCTTTGTTGAATTACACAAGACTGTGATCCATGAAGGGGAGTAAAGTATTGTAGTAGAAGCTTTGCAGCCCTGTAAGTGTAGTATTTCTAATTCAGACTTTGTTCAGTTCAGTTCAGTCACTCAGTTGTGTCTGACTCCTTGAGACCCCATGGACTGCAGCATGCCAGGCCTCCCTGTCCATCACCAACTCCTGGAGTTTCCTCAAACTCATGTCTATTGAGTCAGTGATGCCATCCAACCATCTCATCCTCTGTCATCCCATTCTCCTCCTGCCTTAAATCTTTCCCAGCATCAGGGTCTTTTCAGATGAGTCATTTCTTTGCATCAGGTAACCAAAGTATTGGAGTTTCAGCTTCAGCATCAGTCCTTCCAATGAATACTCAGGACTGATCTCCTTTAGGATGGACTGGTTGGATCTCCTTGCAGTCCAAAGGACTCTGAAGAGTCTTCTCCAACACCACAGTTCAAAAGCATCAATTCTCTGGCACTCAGCTTTCTTTATAGTCCCAACTCTCACATCCATACATGACCACTGGAAAAACCATAGCCTTAACTAGATGGACTTTTGTTGGCAGAGTAATGTCTCTGCTTTTTAATATGCTATCTAGGTTGGTCATAACTTTCCTTCCAAGGAGTAAGTGTCTTTTAATTTCATGGCTGCAGTCACCATCTGCAGTGATTTTGGAGCCCCCAAAAATAAAGTCAGCCACTGTTTCCACTGTTTCCCCATCTATTTGCCATGAAGTGATGGGACCAGATGCCATGATCTTTGTTTTCTGAATGTTGAGCTTTAAGCCAACTTTTTCACTCTCCTCTTTCACTTTCATCGAGAGGATCTTTAGTTCCTCTTTGTTTTCTGCCATAAGGGTGGTGTCATCTGCATATCTGAAGTTATTGATATTTCTCCCGGCAATCTTGATTCCAGTTTGTGCTTCATCCAGCCTGACATTTCTCATGATGTACTCTGCATATAAGTTAAATAAGCAGGAGGACAATGTAAAGTCTTGACGTACTCCTTTCCCTATTTGGAACCAGTCTGTTGTTCAAACTTTGTAGGTAAGGAAATTGCTCAGTGGGGTTAAGTGCTTTGCCCAAGGTTATGTAATGAATAAGTTTAAAATTTAAGTAGAATTGAGACTGGAACTCAGGTCTATCTGGACTTCTAACAGCTGTATATTTTCCACTACACAAATGTGGCAATTTCTAACACCTGTCCAAGGTCAATCCTGCTTCCTTCCACAGTCACCTTTTTCCGGGGAAATTTATTCCTACTCTTGACATTCAAATTCTTTTTGCCTAGTGAATCTGGAATCAGATAGGACATTTAATTTCCCAACAGGATTCCATCTGGTATTAATCAATTACCTGTCCCACCTAGCAGAAACTCCTCTGTGATCTGCACTGATCTCTGACTCTCAAAACCCATGCAATTTGTTACTCTTTGAAGCTTATAGTAGGTTAATAGGAGAAAGAGAATGCCCTCTTCTGCATTCGCTTCTTTCTCAGTTCATAAATTTCATCTGGTCTCTTGTAGTGCTTTCTTGGAAACAGTTGTTTCATTCAGGATCTTTTTTACCCTTGATTACTTTGTTAACTTGTTCCTTGCAGCTGCCTTCCCTCTCTCCCCAAGCATATTTATTGCTCCAGAGTACCAGGCAGGCCCTTTGGGTCCACAAACCATTTATCATGCAGCACTTGACTTTGACCCTCCCTGGCCTTTCTCCCTGTTGCTTGATCTCATTCAATTTCCCCATGTCCTTTTGGTCTGTAGAACCTGGCCCTCCCTGCTGATAAATGCCGTTCAGTCCCAGCATCCTCCCTTGGGCTACTGTGTGATGCAGCAGCCCTGCATTCTTGTCATCCAGACAACTCAGCTACATGCCTCAGCTACAGTGAGGCAGAAGGCCAGCCAGATGCTTCAGTGCAATTCCAGTGGGCCTGCCAGGAGAAAGTACCTACATTTTTACACTTATTATTATAGTTACCAGATCCTTCATTTAAAAAAAAGGTTATTGGGGGGGGGGGAGGGGGGAAATAGCAGTGATGATCTGCCAAACCAAATAATTCATGTAATTCCTTTTTAGGCATGTAGCTTAAAAAGGATGATAGGCAATTACAGTGCTTCAGAGCAAAACGATGCCACCCTTTATCTGGCTTGTACCACTTTTGGTAAATATTGTTTTCTTATAGATAATGCATTGTTAGCTGGCTTGATGAGCCCTATGTGTAGGACCACAAACTTTATCTCAGATCTTCCTAGTGAAGCAAACAGAATATGTGTAAATAGTTTCATGCTTTCTTTCTCACCTTCTCAAATATGAACTGACAGGAAATCTCCCTCCATTCCCTCCTACAACCTGGGCCTTTTTTGTCAGTTTATAAATCTCTAACACTGTAAAGCTGTGAGGCAAGAGTTCCAGCACAGTTTCTTGCTCTGGTCTCTTGCCTATGCCACTAAGGTAGAGCAGGAACAGGGTACATCACTCTGGCGTATGTCCTTTTTCTCTCCTTATCTGTCATGGAAGAGGCAAGGGGGTGTCTAACTGAGATGAGGTAATAACAGTATTTATTCTCCTTATTTTAGATGGTTCAGTCAAGTTTCTAGCCTTAAGGGATCCTCAGAAATATCTATCACCTCAAAATATTGCCACTTGTACTCACCTTATGCCAGACACTTTACAAGGTCCTAGGATACAAAAACAAATTTAAAAAAAAAAAAAAACCTTTAACAGAATATCCAAATAATATCTTTTGGCTATAAAACATTGGAATATTTTTGTAAGATGCAAATATTGGCAATTTCAAGTGTTTAGCATAGTTCTAGGAAAGCAGTATTGTGTATAGGATAGAAGCAGATTGCAATGTGAAAAAACACTGGTTTGAAATTTGCCCAGGAAATGCATCAGTCCTGAAGCGCTGCAATTCAGTTTTTTCCTGGCTCTACTGAGATATGGGTGGACATATATAACATTGTGTAAGTTTAAGATGTACAACATGATGATTTGTTACACATATATATAGGGCAAAATGATTACCACAGTGACTGTTTGTTAACAGCTCCATCACCTTACATAATTAACTTTTGCTGTGTGTGTATATTGAAACATTTAAGAGTTACTGTTTAGCAACTTTCAGGTATGTAGTACAGTACTGTAGCTTTTAGTCACCATGCTGTATGTTACATTCCTAGAACTTACTCATCTTACAAATATAAATTTGTACCCTTTAACCAACATCTCCCCATTTCCCCTACCTACCCCCAGCATTGGGCAGCAACCATTCTACTGTTTCTGAGAGTTCAACTATTTAAGATTCCACACAGTATTTGCCCTTTAACTGTCTGACTTATTTCACTTAGCATAATGCCTTCAAGGGCAACCCATATTGTTACAAATTGCAGGATTTCCTTATTTTTTATGGCTGAATAATATTTCATTTTACACACACACACACACCACTTTGCAGGTGTGCTCAGTTGTGTCCAACTCTATGGAATTTTCCAGGCAAAATTACTGGAATGGGTTGCCATTTCCTCCTCCAGGGGATCTTCCTCACCTAGGGATCAATGTCTCTTGCATCTCCTGCATTGGTAGGCAGATTCCTTACCACTGAGCCATCTGTATGTGTGTACTTAGTCACTCAGTCATGTCCAACTGTTGGCAACCTCGTGGACTCTGGCCTGCCAGGCTCCTTTGTCCATGCAGATTCTCCAGGCAAGAATACTAGAGTGGGTTGCCATGCCCTCCTCAGGGGATCTTCCCAACCCAGGGATTGAACCCAGGTCTCCCACATTGCAGGCAGATTCTTTACCATCTAAGTCAACAGGGAGGCCCATGAATACTGGAGTAGGTAGCCTCCAGGGTATCTTCCTGCATTGCAGGCACATTCTTTACCAGCTGAGCTACCCAGGAAGCCCAGAGCCACCTGGGAAGCCCTATATACAACTTTACCACTTTTCTTTATCCATTCATCTGTTGATGGACACTTAGCTACTCTGGATAACGCTGCAGTGAACATTAGAGTACAAGTATCTCTTTAAGATAGTGATTAATTTCCTTCAGATATATACCCAGAAGCGGAATTGATAGATCATATGGTGTTTCTGTTTGTAATTTTTTGAGGAATACTCCACTGTTTTTCATAGTGACTATACAAATATACTTTCCCACCAATAATGTACCAAGTTTCACTTTTCTCTCTACATCCTGCCGATATTATTTCCTGGTTTTTAGGGTTTCTTTTTTGTTTGTTTTTGATAATAACCATCCTAACAGGTATCGGGTAGTATGTCATTTTGGTTTTGATTTGTATATCCCTGATGTTTAGTGATGTTGAACATCTTTTCCTATATCTGCTGGCCATTTGTATCTGTTCTTTGGTAAAATGTCTATTCAGGTGCTTTGCCTATTTTTAATTGAATTATTTGTATTTTTACCATTGCCCTGTAGGAGTTCCTACAACAATTTGGGAAACATGGAAGTTCACAATGCATTTTTAATATACAAGCATTGTCTTTAATCCCACCAGCCAAAGATAATCAATCATTGGTTTTAATTTTGGTTTTGGTGTACATATATGTGGTTATTTTATGAAAACAAATTGTAATACTTATACATACTTTTTATGTCATACTTTTTTCATCATACTTTTTAATTTCTGTTTTTCCAAATCAACAGAAACTTGCAAATGAATTTCTACTGGCTTTCCAAGTATTTAATTATGTAGCAATGATTTGCTTCGTGCGTGTGTGCTAAGTTATTTCAGTCATGTCCAACTCTTTGTGACCCTATGGACTGTAGCCTTGCCCCTCTGTCCACAAGAATTCTCCAGGCAAGAATACTGGAGTAGGTTGCCATGCCCTCCTCCAGGGGATCTTCCCAACCCAGGGATCAAACCCACATCTCTTATGTCTCCTGCATTGGCAGGCCAGTTCTTTACCACTAACGCCACCTGGGAAGCCTAAGGTGATTTGCTTCAGGTGACCTATTACTTAAATAGGTTTATTCTACTATTTTACTATTATAGATAACACTGTAAAGAATATCTTTCCCTATAATTGATTATTGTTTTCTATTAAACTTAGAGAAGTATAATTTTGGAGTCAAAGAATGTGTATTAAGGATTTTTATCCAAATTGCCAAATTGTCCTACATAGAGATTACATATGAGTATGTCCTTGTACCTTCAGCCTAGACAGTGTTGAATAGCATCATTCTTTTGAGTCTTAGCCAGACTGAGAGGTGAAAATATTTCATTTCTTTATATTAGTAGTGATACTGCACATTTTAAAATGTTCATTGACCATTTTAATAGGACTTCCTTGGTGGCTCAGTCATTTGTGAATTGCCTTTTCATGTACTTTGCCCATTTTCCTATTGGAGGTATTGACTTTTTTAGTTGTAAAAGCTCTTGGTAGATGATAAAATCATTAGGCACCTGCATAGAGGAACAACCATATGAAGAGGTAGCAAGAAGACAGTCATCTGGAAGCCAAAAAAAAAAAAAAAGAAAGCCTCAGAGGGATCCAACTCTGCTGGCACCTTAATCTTGGCTTTTTTGGCTTCCAGAACTTTTCTGAGATATGGGTGGAATATACTAAAGAACAGCCAACCATCTTGTACTATGAAACGGATTCCAGTGCTGTAGATGATACTCCTATTTGTCAGGATCAGTGTTGATTCCCTGTAGTAAATGCTCTGCTTATAAGGTCTTCATTCATTGCTTGTGAACTTACTGTGCCATCAAACAGATGGCCTCACTAGAAGCCCAGATAGTAACTATCCACAGACAAGAACCACTGTGAAAACTCAGAATGAAGAAAGTGGGTAAGCCTGAAGCATCCCCTCTGGACCTCAGAGACCAAGAAGTAGCACATTAGAAGGGTAAGAGGAGCAGCTACACACTGGCCACAAGACCACTCCCAGTAAGACTGAAGCATCCCCCTCTGGACTTCAGAGACCTAGAAGTGCTTCCACAGGCCAGCACAGCACTATATGCAGCACCACCCCCCCCCAAGCCTATGGTTCCTCCAGTACTAAGAAGGAGCCCAAATGAACATCTAGCTCCCCCAGCATTGTGGGACACTTCCACTTTGGTCTCACCGAACAAAGATTACTGGGGGAATCTGCAGGGCTTGACCACTGGGGAGCAAATAGAAAGGGGGAGTGTGGTGCTTCAGCACTCAGATCTTGTGCGATTGTGCTCCTGGCTACTATGGTGCCCAAGCAGAGATCCCAGGCAGCAGCTCTGCCCATATATGAAGTTGAGCTGTAGCCCCATCTGGTCAGGGAATTCAGTTGGCAGTTCTGCTGCTTAGGGTCCCCAGGCTGTACCAGCTATAGAGCTTATTTTACCATGCAACCTGGGCAGGAAAGCAGGTCATCATCCATGCCTTCTTGCTCAGCATTGCCTTCATTTCTGACCATCCAGGAAGGTCAGCTGTGGAACCTAGGGAGCTACAAAGTCCAAACTACAGCCCTGTTCAGGCAAGGAGTCAAGCCAGCAACCATGTCCAACTGTTGAGCTCAGCCTCTGACCCCACATAACCAGAAAGACTGAACAGTAACCTTGGGAAACCTCAGAACCCAGCTATGGTCCAACTCAACTACAGAGCATAGCCTGCAGCCCCACCCTATAATGGAGCCCAGACAAAATTCTTCTCAACCAGAGAGACAGTTTCTAGACCCACCCATCTGTGAGATACAACGGGAGATCGCTCCAACCAGAGAGGCCAGCCAGCAATCTTGCTCAATATCAGAGCACAGCCAGCAACCTGATCAAGAAGCCCAGCCTATGGCACAGCCTTTCAGAATATTGAAGAAAAAACTGCCAACCAAGAATGCTGTATTCAGCAATGCTGTCCTTCAGGAATGAAGGAGAAATAGACTTTCTCAAACAAAAAAAGCAGAGGAAATCCATCACCACTAGACCTCCCTTACAAGAAATACTATAGGGCATTCTTCAGGTTTAAAGAAAAAGGTGATAATTAATAAGATAAAAACATATGGATGTGTAATACTCACTGGTAATGCTAACCATATAGTCAAAAATCAAATCTCTGGTATTATAATGGTGATACATAAAATTCACTTACAAGCTAGTTTGAAAGTTAAAAATCAAATGTAGATACAACCATAACCATAGAAATTTGTTATTGAATGAACACTATAAAATATGTGAACTGTAACATGAATAACCTGAAATATGAAGAAGGAGAAGTAAAAGTACAGTTGACTTTTAAACAACACAGGTCTGAAATGTGCATGTCCACTTACATGCAAGTTTTTTTTTTTTAATAAATACTACCATAGTACTACACAATCTGTAATTGGTTGAGTCTACAGGTGCAGAACCAAGGATATGGAGTGCCAATGATGGGACTTGAGCATCTGTGAATTTTGGTATCCACAGCAGGTCCTGGGACCAGTCCCCCACAGATACTGAGGGACAACCGCATAAATTTTCTGTATGCTGTCAAACTTATCAACTTAAAACAGAAAGTAATATGCACCACAACTTCCTTATCCATCCATCTGCCAATGGACATCTAGGTTGCTTCCATGTCCTAACTATTGTAAACAGTGTTGCAGTGAACATTGGGGTACATGTGTCTCTTTCAAGGCATCAGAAGAGACACAGATGTAGAGAACAGACTTTTGGGCTACATGGGAGAAGGTAAGGGTGGGATGATATGAGACAATAGCACTGAAACATGTCTATTACTATATGTAAAATAGATGACCAGTGCAAGTTTGATGCATGAAGCAGGGCACTCAAAGTCAGTGCTCTGGGACAACCCAGAGGGATGGGGTGGGGAAGGATGTGGGAGGGGGGTTCAGGATGGGGGTACACATGTGTACCTGTGGCTGATTCATGTCAATGTATGGCAAAAACCACCACAATACTGTAAAGTAATTATTCTCCAATTAAAATTAACTAATTAAAAAAACAGAATCCAATAAATATATTTCCCAAAGAAAAACCTATAGTAGATACACTTAGAATAAAGAAGTCAAATCATGCTGTCCCAAAAAGTCATCAGGTCACAAAAGAAGACAGCAAGAGAGGGAACACAGGTCAAGGGAGCTAAAAAACAGAAAATAATTAGTGAAATATCAATAGTAAGTCCCTAGAGACCAGTAATTACTTTAAGGGTGAATGGATTAAATTCTCCAGTCAAAAGACACAGAGTGGCTGAAGGATAAAAACAATATCCAACAACATACTGACTGTAAGAGACTCATTTTAGCTTTAAAGACACAAAGACTAAGAGCAAAGGGGTGTGAGTATTTCAAAGAAATGGTAACCAGAAGGAAGGAAGGGTAGCTATATTTATATCAACAAAAATAGATTTTAGGCTAAAAATGGTTAAAAGAGACAAAGAAGATCATTATATAATGATAGAGGGGTCAATCCTCCAAAGATATGACAGTAATTATTTATGCATCCAGCCCCTAAATATGTAAAACTGATACTAACAGAACTAAATGGAGAACAACAATACAGTAATACATGGGGATGTTAATACCCGACTCTCAACAATAAATTCCTGGAGAAGGAAATGACAACCCACTCCAGTATTCTTGCCTGGGAAATCCCATGAACAAGGAGCCAGGCAGGCTACAGTCCATGAGGCTGCAAAAGAGTCAGACATGACTTAGCAACTAAACAGCAACAAGAAACACCCAACAATAATAGATAGATCTTCCAGACAGGAAATCAATGAGGAAACAGCAGGTTTAAACAGCACTTAGGCCAAAGGACCTAACAGACATATATAGAGCACTCCATCCAGCAGCAGTGAAATAGATACTGCTCTCAAACACACATGGCGCATTTTCAAGGACGAATCCTGTGTTATGCCACAAAAGAAATCTCAACAATCCAAAAACATAGAAATTATATCAAGTATCTTCTCTGATACTTGATATAGTGGTGTGAAACTAGAAAACAGTAACATTTTGTAGTCAATACACAGATCATCACATTGTATACCTTAAACGATGTGTATATTAACTATATCTCATTAAGCCTGAAGAATAAAGCATTAACCTTATCTTACAGGTTTCAGATGCTCTTTCGGTTTGTCAATATTCCCTTCAAAAATATTTAAACTTTCTGAGTTTATGTAGTGTATCAACCTACACCTTACAAAATTATCAATACCTATGTACCAACTTGACATCATTTTTCAGTAACATAACATTTTTCCATATTGTCTTAGATCTTTTTTCATATTGGTAAGAAACCAAATGTTGCAGGTACAGCTAACTCTCCATCTACATGCCTTTTCCTTACACAGTGATTTATCCCTTGAGAGTTAGAGTGTGTGTATATAGTTCCCATGCATCTTTTTATATTATTTTTATATATGTATGTGCAATATATATGTGTATAGTATATATATATATTTCTATATATTCATATAATAAATATCCATAAACATTTCTGTTTTGTATGTATTTAAGATTTACATAAATACTATCATACAATTCTTTCAATTTCTATTTTCACATGTTGAGATTTATTTATGTTGATTCATATAATTCTGATTAATTCATTTTAACTGCTCTACACATTTTTTTAAATGAATAAATTCCCAGTTTGTACACCTATTTGAGGGCAGTAGTTTCTATTTTTTCACTATTTCAAGCAATGATACAGTGAATATACTTATAGAAACTTCTTTTGTACCTATACACAAGTTTCTCAAGTGCATATGCCTACAGTAAGAATTTTGAATCCTATGATAAATCCATGTTCAATTTTACCAAGTAACATCAAATTGTTCTTCAAAGAGTACACTTCCCATTGGTAAAGGATAGGAGTCCCATTTTCTCATATCTTTATCAGTGTTTTATGTTAACATACTTAGTGATTTTTATCAGTCTAATATTTGTGAAATGGTATTTTGTGTTGTTAATTTTTTATTGTATTTATAACTAGTAAGTTTGCATGCATCTATTTTTAAAATACTGCCATTATTACTACTAGTAACAATAAAACTAATAATAAAATATATCAAGTTCTTTGCATGTATTAGCTTATCAGTCACTTATCACAAGAACCTTCTACTAACACTGTTATATCAAAAAGAAAACAGACTAAGAAGGTAATTTGCCCAAGGTCATCCAGTAACTTGTGGGACTAGGGTTCAATGTGTCAATATGTCATTTTCCTTTATTATAAGATAATAGGGCTGGTGGTCATCATTTCATATTTCCCAATTTTAAAACTGGGAGATGCTCAGTAACCAGATGAATATATTTCCTAACTTAAAAAGAGAAAGGGAACATTATTTTATACCTTGTAAATAGTAAACTTAAAAGAGTCTACCAACATGAATTATTATTATTCATCAGATTCTCCTTCCTTTTACAAAAGAAGTGTATTAGTAAATGAACAGTGATAGGGATTTTAGTGCAGTTACAAGCAGAAGCATCAGTTCCTTTGCACATATCCCTGAAATATGTGTTGATTTTTCAGAACTGCTATATTCAGAATCCTTTGCTTTTCATATATGTGAATGCAGTAGCACTGAATTGGTATAAAATCTCTAAGCTAAGGCTGATTTATCTACAAGGTACTTTATAGTCTTCAAATATTTTCAATTATTTCTGCTTTGTGGACTGAGAGCTACTATTGTTGATCTGAGTTAATAAACAGTTCTAGAAAACTGTTTAATAGACTGAAAAGATGAGAGTAACTTCTGAAGTGATACTGTCAACTCTCAGAGGGCAACAGAGGGCAATTGGATTCTTGCTGCTTGTTGTACTCTTAATGGTGATAAGTTTTAAAAAGTAGAGAATCTACAGTGGCATTGGAAGTTTAGGTTATAACAAGAGTGCCTGGGTAGCATCATCCTGAATCCTTGCATTCTAGTGAATTTAGCTCCTAGTACTTTAAGAAGTATTCCTTTTCAAGAGTATGGAGATCCTTATAAATCTTTTCAGTTATTGTCAGACTCTAGACTGGTGAGAATGATCAGATAATCACTTTCTTGAAGAAAATAGCATTAGAGTAGCCAACAGAAGTAAACAGAACCATTCATAGAAATAACTGATTATTCAGGGATAAATCTAAGGAGATAGTTGCTTAAGATATTGTACTCAAACCTGTGTTGTCTTTGCTTGTCAGAGAGGCCTAAGCCTGTGTTTATTAAGGTTTCTCTTTGAAGGTGAGGGCTTCCCTGGTGGCTCAGCCATTAAAGAATCTGCCTGCAATGCAAGAGAACTGGGTTCGATCCCTGGGTTGGGAAGATGCCTGGAGAGGGGAACAGCTAGTCACTCCAGTGTTCTGGCCTGGAGAATTCCATGGACAGAGGAGCCTGGGAGGCTACCATCCATGGGGTCCCAAAGTCGGACATGACTGAGCAACTTTCACTTTCACTTTTTGAAGGGAAAGATGTTACCAGGCTACGCACATGGTAACACGTATTTGTCCCCACATCTAGCTACGTGGTGAACATCGGTCTGATCGACAAGCTTTGTGGCTGCTTCCTCTCGGTGCAAGGCCCAGTGGATGAGAATCCCAAGATGGCTACGTTTCTGCAGCATGCCGCAGGACTCTTACAGGGAATGTGCACTCTTTGCTTTGCTGTCACCGGAAGGTAAGGCCTCTACTCGATGTCAGTCTGGACTCAACTTTTGAAACATCTCTTGGAATTTGCTCATTCTGGAGTCATTTCATAGGGATGTACATGGTCATCTTGGCCTCTTTTCCTGTTTGTGCTACATCTGTCCTTACTGGCTTCTCATACTGAGACTTGTCTAATGTTTCTCATTTTTCCCTGGCTACAAGCTCCTACCGGAGCCTATTTTTCTTGTTGGCGTCATTAACTTATCTATAATTTCTATAAGAGACCATCCAGTCCCACTTCCACTGAGATCCAGGGAATCAAGTGATTTTCCTTCAGTCAGGAGGTCAGTAACAAAGCCTAGACCAATCAAGTCAGATCCTCAGCATAACATGCACAGCCTCACAGTGCCCTGACCATCACATGCTTTCAGTTACAGCCTGCTGGGTTCTTTATTTTCCCCTTTGTTCCTTCTTCCAGGGTATCTCTATGAATAAGAGAGGAGCCATCCAAAAACAATAACTCCGTGAAGTCACTCGTGCCCCGTGGGCATGATTATAGCCGGTGTATCAGGAACTATTAGTAGCCTGGTTGGCTCTCTAAACTCCCCACCCCATCCTGTGGACGGCCCTCAGAAGCAGTAATTTTCTGAGAGACAGTAACCGCCTCGTGTTCTTTCCTCTCCCTCCCTACCAAGTTCAGAATCGTTTGCAACAGTGACTCAGTGTTCCTGACAGGAACATGACATATCCCTCAGACATATTGAGGATATTCAGTAAAATAATTTTCTTACAATTAAAGTCTAAACAGCACTGCATGCCAATTATATATATATACATATATATGTATATATATATATATGCTGTGCAGTGCTTAGTTGCTCAGTCATGTCTGACTCTTTGCGACCCCATGGACTGCAGCCCGCCATGCTCCTCTTTGTCCATAGGGGTTCTCCAGGCAAGAATACTGGAGTAGGTTGCCATGCCTTCCTCCAGGGGACTCTTCCCAACCTAGGGATCGAACCCAGGTCTCCCACGTTGCAGGGAGATTCTTTACCCTCTGAGCCACCAGGGAAGCCCAAGAACACTGGAGTGAATAGCCTATCCTTTCTCCAGGGGATCTTCCCTACCCAAGAATCAAACCGGGGTCTCCCGTTGAGCTACCAGAGAAGCCCATATATCTGTGTGTATGCATATATATATGTATATGTAGGGATTTATCAAGAAAGAAACTATTTGAAGCTACTTAAGTCTAATTACTTAAAGAAATCTTGTCCAACCATATTCAGTGTACCACAGTGCTAATGTCTCTTTTCAAAATATTGTAAAAGAAAATTTGTTTTCAGAAATTAACTTTCTCAACATTTGTTGGTCTGTTCTACATAGGACCTTGATAGCCATCTAGTCTTTATTCTTACCCAGTCCCTCCAGCCCCAGTCACATTTCTAGGAAGATTAAGACTGTCTGAGTATCAAGGAAGTCAAGCATGGCCTTTAGTCACTATTACACTTGGTCTGTTCCCTCTAGAAATGTAGCCAGAGGCTACCTTCCAGGGATTTGATGAGAACTCAGAAACGGGCTGTTTGTAGGTCTGTGACCTAGGTAAGTTCTGGTAGCAACAGTAACAGGGATCCATCCAGGGCATTGGCCCCTGCCAGTTTAGAAGCCGCCATGCTGCCCAACTCGCTCTGTGCAGTAGCCTGGCCACTCCCTGGGAGGGATCATCTCACCCAGAAGACCATTCCAACACTGGCTCTTTCATGTACATGCCATTATAAACCTGCCAGCATCTCAAGTCTTTGTCCTCTGTACTCTTCCCTTGAATCCAAATGAATATCACACACATAAACATTTCCATATATGGTTGTTGTATAGTTTGTGGGCATCAGCATTCCCTTAACACATGGATTCAGTCACTTGAAATCTGTGGGACTTGAAAGAAGCTTAAAGGTCATTCATAGCCACTCATAGGGAAAGCAGCTGAGCCAAAATAATTTGAGTTAGGACTCAAGGTTCCTCCTCTGGTGTTCCCTCTTATACACATGCCTTCATACTATTCAGAATATGGGAGCATACATTTTGTTTCTTTGAAGACTTTCTCAATTACATATATGGAGGACAGTGTCCTCTTCTTTTTAACACACACAAACATGTCCTTGTCTAGTAGACATTGACTGAACATCTGCCCTGGGCCAGACTCCAAGCTAAGTACTGAAGCTCCTCAGGGAGCCCAGAGTCTGTCAGAGGGTCAGACTTGTGAATTAATAGCTACAATGTAATAGCTGCAGCAGAAGAGAGGGTGCACAGAAAAGGAAATAAAGCACTTCCAGAGGAGGTCAAGAAGGGCTTCAGTGACCTAAATCGTAAAGGATCCAGAAGACAAGTGGAGTAAAGAACTCATTTGGGAGAAAGGGCATAAGGGTACTGCATGATATAGCAGGTGTTATTGGCACCTGAGGCCTATTAGGTGGTCACCTGCCAGTGACTTTCTGTATTTCACTACCTGGGGATATTCTCTGGACAAGTAGCTGTTTGCTAGAAGTTACAGGAGAATTAATACCCAGGAGTCACTCTCCAACAATAAATTGGTGGATAACATCCCATCTGCACTAACCCTCAATGGGACAATCCTGAAGTATGTTGCTTACAATCTCTCCAAGGGGCCCCTTGGAGAGTGGTAACCTGTTCATTAACACACACTTGATTGACTTTTCTCCCTGCCATCTTTCCTTCTCTACTTCCTTCCAGGTAAACATCGTACAACCGTATCTTTGTTTCAGGGTCTGTTTGGGGGACAGCCCAAACTGAGAGTTATTGTCTCATGTTCAGTTTGATGTGGTTTATAATAGGGTGACTGTGAAGGGTGGCAGGAGCTTTGACATTCAGTGAGCTTCATAGATGTTCACATTTCCGTTATAGGATGATCACTCCTAAAAAGTATAGAAATGGCTGGAATGGCTTGAGTCTAGTAGGCTTGAGCCCACTAGAAGGAGTAGGCTTTTTAAAAAAATTTATTTATTTTAATTGAATGCTAATTAATTTACAATATTGTAGTGGTTTTTGCCATACACTGACATGAATCAGCCGTGGGTATACATGTGTTCCCCATTCTGAACCACCCTCCCACTTCACTCCCCATCCCATCCTTCAAGGTCATCCCAGTGCACCAGCCCTGAGCACCCTGTCTCATGCATCGAACCTGGACTGGCGATCTGTTTCACATATGATCATATGTTTCACATATGATATATACATGTTTCAATGCTATTCTCTCAAATCATCCCACCCTCACCTTCAGTTCAGTTCAGTTCAGTCACTCAGTCATGTCTGACTCTTTGTGCCCCCATGAATCGCAGCACGCCAGACCTCCCTGTCCATCACCAACTCCCGGAGTTTACTCAAACTCATGCCCATCGAGTCAGTGATGCCATCCAGCCATCTCATCCTCTGTTGTCCCTTTCTCCTCCTGCCCCCAATCCCTCCCAGCATCAGGGTCTTTTCCAACGAGTCAACTCTTCGCATGAGGTGGCCAAAGTACTGGAGTTTCAGCTTCAGCATCAATCCTTCCAATGAACACTCAGGACTGATCTCCTTTAGGATGGACTGGTTGGATCTCCTTGCAGTCCAAGAGACTCTCAAGAGTCTTCTCCAACACCATAGTTCCTTAGGAGTAGGCTTTTTAAATGTTGAGGACCTGTGGAGACAGTGAAAACAGAGAGGAACAGATACAGTGAGGACACAGAATAAATGTAAGTGAGATGACATAGAGCTGATAATATGGGAGGATAAAAGGAAATGAAGAATCCAGAATGACTTGCAGGTTTCTGATGAAATTTTTGAGCAGTAGATGAGATGTTCTCCAAATGATAGGATATACACCACCATGTTCCATGATTCTAGACATGCCTAGGATTATCCAAGCAGACCAAAGTGTGAGTGTGTGTGTATGTGTGCATGTAGGTGTGTGTGTATGAAGTTTATATATAAAACGATAGTCCATATGTGTGTGTCTGTGTGTGTATGGGCTTCCCAGGTGACACTAGAGGTGAAGAACCTGCCTGCCAGTGCAAGAGACACAGGAGATGAGGGTTCAATCCCTGGGTCAGGAAGATCCCCTAAAGGGGAGGGCATGGCAACCCATTCCAGTATTCTTGCCTGAAAAATCCCATGGACAGAGGAGCTTGGCAGACTATAGTCCATGGGGTCGCAAAGAGTCCAACACAACTGAAGCAACTTAGCATGTGTATTGTGTGTATGCTCATAAAATGAAGTATAATTATTTATATGTACACATTCAACTGGATTTTAAATAAGTCAGTGATTAACCCTTAGTAGTTTGTTGTTGTTGTTCAGTCACTAAGTCATGTCTGACTCTGCAACCCCATGAACTGCAGCACGCTAGGCTTCCCTGTCCTTCACTATCTCCCTGAGTTTGCTCAAATTCATGTCCATTGAGTCAGTGACACCATCCAACCATCTCATCCTCTGTCACTCCCTTCTTTTTTGGCCTTAAATCTTTCCCAGCATCAGGGACTTTTCCAATGAATCAGCTCTTCGCATCAGATGGCCAAAGTATTGAAGCTTCAGCTTCAGCACCAGTTCTTCCACTGAAATTCCAGGTTTATTTCCTGTAGGATTGACTAGTTTGATCTCCTTGCTGTCCAAGGGTCTCTCAAGAGTCTTCTCCAGCACCACAGTTTGAAAGCATCAATTCTTTGGCACTCAACCTTCTTTAGGGTCCAACTCCACATCCATACATGACTACTGGAAAAACTATAGCTTTGACTATATGGACCTTTGTCAGCAAAGTGATGTTTCTAGTAGTTTTTAAGAATTCTTTTTTTTTTTTTTTTTTTAAGAATTCTTAATCTATTTTTTCCCAGTATAATTTCCTTCCCCAATCTCAGTTACTCAGCAGATTTCTATTAGTAGGCCTTCTTATGAAAGTAGGTCCAAGTAGTTCCCTGGCTCAATTTGCCTAAGAAATTCTTAGCAGTATCAGTATAATCTGCTTCTGAGACAGCGAGAATGGTCCCTCACTGCTTTTCTTCCTCTTGTCTTTCCATCTTCCAGCATTTCCTGAGCACTGCCAAGCTACAGGAAAACAGGGAGTTTTCCTATCTCTTCTGATTTGTTTACCTCTAATAGTTACAGACCGTTTTGTACTACTTCCAAATCTTCATAGAAATTGTATTTCTGAATTGTCAACTACAGTGGCCTGTTGAAAGCACTTCAACAGGGTTTCGGCACAAGGTCATAGCTGTGCCTGGGGAGAAAGGTAGCTTGGTGGTTGTTCTGTTGGAGTAATTCACATAATTCTTGTTTGGGCTGCGTGGAGAAGCCAGCCAGAGCCAGTGTCGAGCAAGGCTTTTCCTCAAAGCCCTTTTGTGACCAACAGGAATAAGAGACAAAGGGGAGCCAGAGAAGCCTTCAGAAATTGCCTCTTGTGAACTGGCAGACCTGAGATAATTAGGGACACTGATGGATCGCACAGGGCTTTGAGTAAACACTCTGCAGCCTGCCAGTGGCCGGCCTTTGTGGTGGTGATTATAGCAGGTCTGCCTTTGCTCTCCCCTCCCATTGTGCCCTTAATCTTCTAATTTTTTCCTAGGCTTTGTGAAAGACAATTTAGGTGTCAGAATGTACTCTGTTAATCTCTGCTTCGGTGTGGGTAGGGGAAGCACTAACTGATTATTTTTGTATCAGGCTTGGTTTTAGACAATAACTTGCATTTCTTTAGTAAAAATTGAAATTGCAATCTTCAGGTGAAAAGGATTGATTTTATATTAGGAATACGTCAGAATTTTAATATGGGAATTTTTCACCAGCTATAATTCTTGATCACTGCAACAAACTTCAACAATCTGTAATACAATTTTTCGAAATGCCTGTTTAGCCTTTACTGTTGTCAGTTTTCCATTCTTGGGCCTACAAGAAGTAAAGAAAAGAGGATAGTTTTCAAATCTTGGGGCAATGACTCAATTGCCATAATTGGCTGAGGCTCCCTGCGGCGCCCTTAAGGTGCTGGCTCCTTAGCTGAACTAATGGGATCAGAACCATAATGAGTAATTACACATTGCAACCAACACAGATCTTTCACTTAGTCAGCAATCATTTCTAAATTCATAACTATGCAAAGTAGTATAGCAGGTGGGCCAAGAAGTAGTGGGATTCAAAGTGAAAGAGTTTACAGTCTTTATGACTGCACAGATGAAAGAGAGAAACTTGTAAAAACTAGCTAATTCTGATTGGTTGGAAAATACTGTTCTGAATTCTACAATATTTTTGCACAAAAAGAAGTCTGTTAATATGTGTATTTGTTGTTTTCCACTCTTACATCTGTAAACAACACTGATGAAATAGATTCTAGCCAAGGTCCCTAGAAACCTGGGTCTTAAAAAGATAAGAATGATTCGTAATTTAGCCCATTAATTATGTGGATATAAATGAGTGCTTCTCAAGTGTTTAAGGGTGCTTGAAAACCATTTGTTCAAGCAAAGGTAAACTTTAACTCTGCCTGCCTGAATTATTCATTCATTCATTAGACAAATATTTATATAGTGCTTGCTCTGTGCCAGGCCCTGTGCTAGACTTGGGAGAAAACAAAAATGACTCAGACATTGATCATATCCTCAAGGAGCTGGTAAGCTAGTAAAGAAGAGATGTATACAAATATCCGTGGTATAAGGTAGAGAGCAATACAGAAGATAGACGATAACGTAGAGAAAGCACTCAGCATGCTGCTTGGCACATAGTAATTGCTTGATAAATATTGGATTATCATGTCATCATTGACAGAGTTCAGAGGAGGGAGAGACCACTCTTAGTTGCAGGAATCAGCTGTTTTCCAGAGCAACAAAAATTTAATCTGGGCCTTGAAAGATAAAAGGGTTGGAACATTTAGAGTTGAGAAAAACATAGACAAAGAAAATAGCATAAGCAAAAACATCAAAGCAAAAAAAATATGAAGAATGAACAGAGTACATGCTTTAGCTGGATTTTTAGATGTCCGCAGTGGTGATTTTAGTACCTCCCAGGCTGTTACGATGTTCAAGTGAGATAATAAATATAAAAATACTGTGTGATATATAAAATGACCTGCTGAATGTGGTGGTGACAGTGGTGTCATTAAAATCCTTTAATCAGGGGATTTCCCTGGTGGTCCAGTGGTTAAGACTCCACATTCCCAATGCAGGGGGCCAAAGTTTGATCCCTGGTCAGGAAACTATTAATAGATCCCATATGCCACAACTAAGAGTTCACAACTAGGACTTCCCTGGTAGCTCAGTCGGTAAAGAATCTGCCCACAATGTGGGAGACCTGGGTTCGATCCCTGGGTTGGAAAGATCCCCTGGAGAAGGATCTCCCCTGGAGAATGGCAACCCCACTCTGGTATTCTTGCTTTGGAGAATCCCACAGACAGAGGAGCCTGGCGGGCTACAGTGCATGAGGTCGCAAAGAATCAGACACAACTGAGCGACTAACACAACAGAACACAAGAGTTCACGTGCTACAGCTAAAAATCCCACGTGCCGCCAAGTAAATAAATAAATAGTTTTTAAAAGCCTTTAATTAGGGCAGTGACATACTAAGGACCACATTTGGAAGTTATCATGTGAAAATGTATGGGAGAGGTTACAGAAAGACCATTAACACTCATCTGGGCAAGAGACAAAAGGAATGGAAAAGAAGAATCTTTTTCAATCCCCTCATAGTTTCTCTTTTTAGGTATGGTGTCACCGGTGTCCCAGGCATCAGACTCCAGATGTCACCTCTGTCTCATCTGTCTTCCTTGTAACCCAGATCTAACCTGCTGTCACATTCCACTGACTGGAAGGAACCTTACCGTCAACTGAACCCATTCTTTGGTTCAAATTTGTATCTCTTCAATAACCTTCCTCAGTTTATATTCTAGTATCTTCATTCACAGGGAACTGGGGGAGCCTATGCACTCCTTGATCAGTTTTAATGCTGTAAAAGCTTCTCCTTATATCAAGCTGTAATCCACCCCCCCCCCCCCAATGCTGCCCACTAGTACTAGTCTTGCGTACTACTCGGCAGCATTCAGACCATTCTAACCCCACTCTTCTCCCGTCTCACCCTGCCACACACTCTCCTTTGTTTTTCTTCTTGTTCCAGTCACTGTGGCTATGTAACAGATTACCCCAAAACGTACTCACATGAGACAACAGTCTATTCATCTCACAGAGTCTGTGTGTCAGGAATTCCATCAGACACAGGGAGAATGGCTTTCTTTGTTTCACAGTGTCTGGGCCTCAGTAGGAAGACCTGAAGGCTGGAGGTTGGAATCATCTTTGTACTTGTTCACACATGTCTGTTCTCACCTGCATCCTTTCTTCTCTGCACTCTCACTCTCACTGTTTGTTGGGGACCTTTCCATTTGGTCTCTCTGCACAGGCTAACTTGGGCTTCCTCACAGCATGGTGACAGGTTCGAAGGAGGAGCACCCTGACAAAGGAGAGAGCCAAGTAGAAACCATGTCATGTTTTATGACCTAGGTCAGGGTTCATGCAGTATCCCACCACTGAATTCTCTTCAGCAAAGCAGCAACAGAGTCCCACCCAGCTTCAAAGGGAAGAGAAATAGACTTCATCTCTTTGTGGGGAATATAAAGTTTCTAGAAGAGCATATGATACCAGAAATACTGCTGTGGCCATGTTTGAAAAATAGAGTCTGCCACATTCTGGCCTACCCTAGAGATCAATGTTTTCCCAGTATCCTGTTTTCATCTGTATTCTTTCCTCTTTGCACTCTCATGCTTGCTATTATCACCCTTCTCTTGGTATCTTTAGCCACTGCCCTCAGAAAAAAAAGGCTTGTTCATATTGGGAGATGGGAAATGAAGTAAATGCAGTAGGATTAAGCAAGTGGAACTAAAGGAAATAACATTTGTTGAACACCATTTACGTGCCCCAGATGAAGGGCACTTCATGAGTTATCTCCCAGCAATCCTCACACTGTCCAGGGGGTCATTACAGCCTCTAGACTTATAAGGAAGAATGACTGTCCTCATCCTTCAGGTTTGGAAAGTGAGAAGAATACAGGAATGTCTGGACTGTCTCTATATTCACAATTAAGCAAATGTTTGTAGAGAGATTTCTAAGAGATCTGTCCCAGCTGGTAATAAAGCCGTAGTTGACTTGTAAGGGCAGAAGGATTATCGCTTCATTGCTGTGATTCACACTGTGTGTCTACTGTGTGCTAGGCACTATCCCAGAAAAAGTGGGCTGTCTGGGCCTGACCCACAGGGCTAGCATTTAGGGGCAGCCTTTTCTGGCTACAACTCCCAGAGGGGATAGGATGTGATGAAGGAAGTCTGTCAGTATGTATGCAGGCTCACCAGACTTAGCGTAGCAAACTGTCTGGGATACACTTGCAGCTGAACCCACACGGATTCTAGGACTCTGGTGGTCAGGATCTCAAGAGGAAAATCCTTTTATAGAGTTGTGTTGAAGAGCACGGGTTTGGGAGTCAGAGAAATATGAGTGCTGGTCCTGCTCTCCTAGCTTTGTGACGAGTGACAGATTCTTTAGCTTCTCAATGCCTGTTTCCTCACATTACGAACATGAATTTGCTAATTCTTCTTCAAAGAGTGGGACAAGGAATGGGGCAGACAGGGACTAAAATGTCTGTCAGCCTGAACTGCCCAAGGTAGCTTTTATATATATATTTAGTATACCCCACTCTGTTCCAAAAAGATTTGAGTTGGGTTACAGAGTATGTGTGTCTTTTTACTTTTTAAAAAATGAAATAATTATAATAAAAGATAATAGGGAAAAGTAAATTAATCCAGAAGCAAGTAAAATTAAGACATAAACTGTATTCATAAACAAGGCCCTGATAGACATTTCCTCTTGGAATTCCTACTTGCAATTTCTTCCAGGAACTGATATTTAATATGTCAGATTCTAAGCTCATTGGCTTTCATCCAAAGTTGGCCTTTTTTTCCTCCTGATTACCTTATGCTTCTCATGATTCTAGTCATATGAACAGATTTTACGACCCCAAACCTTTATTATTTTTAACTTCTGTCTTTCAGAATCCAGTCCTACCCTATCTAATTAAATAAAAATAAAAAATACTTGCTTCAGAAATGTGAGATGGCCCCTACTATTTATACCTATGACTTGATATCTGTCTACTTCTAATTCACTAGATCTTTGTCCTGAGTATGTCTTCAAATGAAAAGATTTCCTTAAGGAGAGAGACTAAATGTCCTAGTAGCTCCCCTTTGGGCACCTAGCACCTGGGCTAGAAACAAAATAAGAAACTGGGAAATAGCCATGACTGGCAGCGTTAGCAAATACCAGTGTGTACTAAGGATCTATGCCAGGGCTCCATTTCCTGTACCCACTCTTAACATATAAAGAAGAGTTGCCCATGTCTCACGCTCTTCTCCCCCTAAGGTGAGAAGGAGACATCCAAGGCCTTCATGCCTTCGGTATACCTCACTGAAACCAGTTCTCTTCTCTCTGTCTCTGTCTGTCTCTCTTCCATTGCTTTAGCAAATCTTTATTAATTGCTATTTACTTACCATTTATGTGCCAGACATTTGTCAAGGTATTAGGGATCCAGTGGTGAACAAAAACTCCATGGAGCTTGCAGTCTAACAGGAGAAAAAGATGACAAACCAGTAAATGAATAAGATAATTTCAGCTAGTGATAGTGATATGAGAAAATAAAGCAGAGTAATACAGCAGAGTGACTTGGGTAGACAGAGTGGTCAGGGGAGGCTTCTCTGGGAGGGTGATACTGAAGCTAAGCAAATAGAGTAGCTAAGCCTACTCTATAAAGACTGAAGGGAAGAGTATTGCAGTTGAGCAGAGCAGGAAGTTGATGACTCCCAAACATCTGAAGTGGGTGTGTACCAGAAGCAGAGAAGGCAGTGTGCTGGAATGTGATGAGCAAGAATGTGCTAGAAGATGAAGTCGGAAAGTAAGGGCCAAGAGATGAGAACAGAGGGTGAAAGTTTGGCTTCTATTCCAAGTGTGGTAGGAAACCACTGGAGGATTTTAAGCAGGAGAACAGCATGATCTGATTGTTTTAAAAGTAATGGACTTTATTCTGTGTAGAATGAATTGTAGGGGAGAGAGTGGAAGCAGGAAAGATTGGTTAGGAGGGTACCACATCGTGCAACCCAGATATGACATTGTCCCCTCCCAGTTACTCACCCAGAAGAAGTAATTGCTCTCTTTTGGCAACACAGCAGAGCCTCTGAGAGACTCCTTCAGCCTAACTGACAAATACTAAAGACAAGCCCAAAATGTCAGCTAAACTAGCCAAAATCAGCACAGGACCCTTTTGTGTTTACAGTCACTATGAGAACTGAAGATAGAGAGGTCAGAACTGTCCCACGTGAGAAGCACTCTTGCACAAACCTAGCATGTAGTTCCAAGATCTAGGACCACATGCTATTGTTTGTCGTCCAGAGCCTACCACCTTCTCACCTCATGGGCTCCGCCCTGCCCTTTCTGCATGTATCTTTGGTTGCCCCCAGACTGTCCTGAGCTCATCACCATTTTAGTTTGAACTTTCTCGGGCCTCCATTCAGACCTCTGCCAGGAACCAGAGTTTCTTCTTAGGGGCCTCACCCTTTACCTTCCATTCTCGTTGGTGTCCTCCTGGTCTTCCTCTTACTCCAGCGTGTTTTAGTTTATTGATCCCAAACCACAGGAATGGCTACCTATCTGTTTTCATCATCTAGCACTTCTCTTCCCAAAAGGGTTTCCTTCTCAAAAGTTCCTGTTTGAATGAAATTGAAATTCATAACCAGGTGAAACTCTTTCCAAGTATAAACCAGTCTCCCCCTATCTAATATTCTCACTCTTTAGTTGCCCATATGTTTTCCCTCTTCTCTAACCAAATGTCCAGACAGTCTTATAGCGCTTGCACATGTATCTTTTCCACTTTTAGTTTTCTCTTGCTCTCATATCTCCAATAAGTCATCCTCATTCCCTTCTACAGGGCTCCAAATTAGAGCTACATTAAACAAGTTATTTTCTCCCTGTAGCGTATACATAACATAGTGTGTGGGAGAGGGAGGAGACTATAATTTTCAATGTAGAGTCATATCTGTTGTAACAGTCCATAACTGAACAGAATCTTAGATATCATCCTGTCCAATGTCCAGCCAAGTTTTGATGCCACAGCCCTCTGTGACTTCAGTGAATGTGTTCCTCTACTTATTGCAGAATAGTTAAGAAAGTAATACCTTATCAACAGCCCATTTAACTTTTGAGTGTTCTAATTGTTAGAAAATTTTCTGTAAGTTTAGTATCTACTTTTGGGTAACATCTCTCCTCTGGGATCATAAGTAACAGTGTAATACCTCTTCACTTTGAAGATAACCTTTTAGCCCCCAGTTCTGAAATAAATTCCCCAATTCCTTCAAATTTTCCTCAGATTATGTTGTTTCATATACTTTTCCCACCAGAAATCACTTTCCTTGGGAACTTTGTGATGCATCAGTGACCTGAACATGGTACTTAACCCAGTGCTAGAACCAGTCCTTCCAGAGTGGTTGTTCAGTGCAGTGTAGCAGGTTAAACCTTTCTTGTTACATATACTGTACTCCTGTTAGCTCAGTCAAAATTGAACTATATTCCTTGGTAACAGGCAAGACTGTTTCTTTATTTGAATAGGTATATAACTAATATGCTAAGTCTTTTTTCCCCCACTTACTGTTGAAAACTGTATTCCAGTCCCCTATCCCTCTTCCCATCCTAAATGTATGCAGTTAGTTTTTATAATCTAAAAATAGTATTTAAGTCATTTCTATAAATTTTACCTTAGTCCTCATTTTTAATTAAACTTTTTTATTTATTACTCCCTTCTCCTTGAAACTATCTTCACTTTGCTTCTAGAACATCACACTTCTTGCTTTTCCTCCTACCCCACTGGTTTCTGTTTTTCAGTTTTCTTTGCTTATTTACTCTCATCTTCCCAACATGTTGGAATACCCTACAGCTCAAGTCTCAGGCTAATTTATGTTCACTCACTAGATGAGCTGACTTTAAATACCATCTGTCTGTTGATGACTCCCAAATATGTCAAGCCCAGATCATTCCTCTGAATTCAGACTTGTATATTTATTCATTTATTCAACAAATGTCTACTGAGTGGCTACTGTATGTCAGATACTGTTCTAAGCCTTAGGGATAAGATATACAGAATTCCCTACCCTTGGAAAGCTCGTTTTATCCAACTTCCAATCCAGTATCTTCACTTATATGTTTAATAGGCACCTTGAATTTAACATGTTTACAGCTAAGCTCCTCATTGTCCTCCCCAGACATTCTCTATCCACTGTCTTCCCTGTCTCTGTAAATAGCTGCCACATTCTTTCAGTGACAGGCTGAAAATCACTGAGCCATTTTTCACTCCTCTTTTTCTTATATTTATGTTCAATCTATCAGAATATCATTTTGCCTTTCCTTTCTGAAGATTTTCAGAATCTACTCACTTCTTACTACATCCATGGCTACCATCCTGGTTCATCCACCATGATTTCTCATTTAGATGATTGAAACAGTCTCATAATTGCCTCTCTGCGTCTGCCTTGGCTTTTCTAAAAACTTTAACCAATTATCTCTAGTGATTATTTTTAAGCCAAAGTCATACTACATCACCCCTCTGCTCAAAACTTTACAATGACTTTCTGTTTCCTACAAGTAAACCCTTATGATGTCTTTACAATGATCTGCAAGCCCCTACCTGATCTTCTTCCTATTTCTTCTCTCACCTCTTCCACCATTGTCCTTCTGCTTGCTCAACCAGGTATAGCCACACTGGCCTTATTGCCATTTCTTGAATATGTCATGCATGCTCCTGGCTCCAAGCCTTGGGGTTTGATACTCCTCTCCCTAAAACACCCTTATTCCAGGTATCCACATGGCTTCCTTCCTCACTTCCTGTAGAATTCTGTTATGTAACACTTTAGGAAGGACTTCCCCACCCACTCTGTATAAAATAGCATCACACACACCCCCTACATCTTCATTCCCTACATATCTGCTGCTCCTTTATAGCACTTAGCACACCTGACATACTGTATTTATTTGCTCATTGTATCTCCTGTACTAAAAGGTAAGCTTTATGAGAAAAAGAACATAGATTTTACTACTGAATCCTAGTGCCTATAAAAGTGCTTGCCACAAAATAGGTCCTCAAAATATTTGTTGAATAAATGAATTATCAATGAATAGGCCCATTGTGGTAGGCAGAATAACACCCCTCCAGAATATTCTACGCCAAAGCAAAATACACATTCTTCTCAAGTGTACATGTGACATTTACCCAGGTAGAATACATGTTAGGCCACTAATTAAGTCTCAGTAGACTGGACATCATACAAAATCTCTTCTCTGACCATAACAGCATGAAGTAAGAAATCAATAATAGAAATAAAACTGAAGACTCACAGATTTGTGGAAATTAAACAAAACACTCATAAACAACAAATGGTTTAAGGAATAAATCACAAGGGAGCTTTGAAAATATTTAAGAGAGGAATGAAAACAAAAACACAACATCTCAAAACTTAGAGCCTAAATCAACTGACAAAATGGCAACAGAGTGGCTGAATGGATACAAAAATAAAACCCACATATATACTGTTTACAAGAAACTCACTTCAGATCTAAAAATACACACAGACTGTAAGTGAGAAGTTGGATAAAGGTCTTCCATACAAATGGAAATCAAAAGATAAATGAGGTAGAAATACTCATATCAAACAAAATAGACTTTAAAACAGACTGTAATAAGAGACAGAGGAATATTACACTGATCAAGGATCAATCCAAGAAGATATAAAAATTGTAAGTATATATGCAGCAAACATAATAGCTCCTAAATACATAAAGCAAATATTAAAAGACATAAAAGGGGGCTTCCCTGATGGTCCATTGATTAAGAATTCACCTGCCAGGACAGAGGACATAGGTTCGATCCCTGGTCTGAGAAGATCCCACACGCCATGAGCAGCTAAGGCCACGAACCACAACACTGAGCCTGTGTGCCACAAATGCTGAAACCCACATACCCTAGAGAACATGCTTCACAACAACAAAAAAAAAGGCACCGCAATGAGAAGCCCATTCATTGCAACTAGAGAAATCCCTGTGCAGCGATGAACACCCAGAGCAGCCAAAAATTTCAAAATAAATATAATAAAAATTAAAGACATACAGGGAGAAATTGACAATACCACAATAACAGTCGGAAACTTTAATATCCCACTTACATCGATGGACAGTTCATCCAGACCAAAAAATCAATAAGGAAACCCTAGCCTTAAATGACACATAGACCATATGGACTTAACAGATGTATTTATAAGAATCCATCCAAAAGCAGCAGAGTACACATTCTTTTAAAGTGCACATGGAACGTTCTCCAGGATAGATTGCCTACTAGGCCATAAAATAAGTCTCAGTAAATTTTCTTAAATTTACTGAAAAATCATATCAAGCATCTTTTCCAGCCACAACTCCATAAAACTAGAAATCAATTAGAAGAAAAAAACTGCAAAAATTACAAACAAGTAAGGCCAAACAATGTGCTACAAAACTGCCAGTTACAGTAAGTAAAACATTATGTCACTGCTACAAAAACAGACACAACTCAATGAAACAAAAATCAACCCACAGACTTCTGGTCAATTAATCTGTGATAAAAGAAGCAAGGATATTCAAGGGTGAAAAAACAGTCTCTTAAATAAGTGATGTAGTGAAAACTGAACAGCTCCATGTTAAAGAATGAAATTAGAGCATTTTTTCACATAATATGCAAAAAACTCAAAATGGATTAAAGACCTGTTCTAAATGTGAAACCCAAAACCATCAAACTCCTAGAAGAAAACAAGCAGGATACTCTGACATAATTCCAATATATTGGGGATCTGGCTCCTGAGACAAAGAAAATAAAAACAAAAATAAGCAAATAAGACCTAATAAACTTAAAAGCTTTTGCATAACAATGGAAACCATTGACAAAATGAAAAGACAACCTTTTGAATGGGAGAAAAGTTTTGCAATTCATACGACTGATAAGGGGTTAATATCCAAAATATATAACTAGCTCATACAACTAAATGTCAAAAAAAAAAACTGTATTAAAAAATGGACAGAAGTCATGAAAGGACATTTTTCTTAAAGAAGACATACAGATGTCCAACAAGCACATGAAAAGATTGTCAGCATTGCTAATCATCAGAGAAATGCAAATCAAAACCACAATAAAATGAAGCTAGAGCACATCTTCATAGCATACACAAAAATAAACTCAAAATGTCATAAGAACTTAAATATAAGACACAAAACCATAAAACTCTTAGAGAAGAACCTAAGCAAAACAGTCTCTGACATAAATCTTACTAGTGTTTTCTTAGGTCAGTCTCCCAAAGCATTAGAAATAAAAGCGAAAATAGACAGGTGGGACCTAATCAAACTTATAAGCTTTTTGCACAGTAAAGGAAATGATAAAACAAAACAAAAAGACATCCTGCAGACTGGCAGAAAATATTTGCAAATGATGCAACCAACAAGGGCTCAATTTCCAAAATATGCAAACAGCTCCTACAGTTCAGTAACAGAAAGACAGACAACCCAATCAAAAAATGGGCAATAGACATTTCTCTAAAGACATACAGATGGCCAGTAGGTTCATTAAAAGATGCTCATCATCACTAATTATTAGAGAAATGCAAATCAAAACTACAATGAGGTATTACCTCACACCAGTCAGAATGGCCATTATTTACAACTCTATAAATAGTAAGTGCTGGAGAAGATATGGAGAAATGGGAATCCCCTTACACTGTTGGTGGGAATGTAAATTGGTACAGCCACTACAAAAACAGTATGAAGGTTCTTCAAAAAACTAAAAATAGAGTTGCCATATGATCTAGCAGTCCCATTCCTGGGCATATACAGTACCCAGACAAAACTATCATTTGAAAAGATATATACACCCCTATATTCATAGCAGCACTGTTTGCAATAGACAAGACATGGAAACATCCTAAATGTCCATCAGCAGATGAATGGATAAAGAAGATGTGGTACACACGCCCGCGTGCGCGCGCGCGCGCACACACACACACACACACACACACACACACACACTGGAATATTACTCAGTCATTAAAAAGAATGAAGTAACAACATTCGCAGCAACATTGATGGACCTAGAGATGATGATACTAAGCAAAGTAAGTCAGAAATAGAAAGGCAAATACCACATGATATCACTTATATATGGAATTTAGAATGTGACACAGATGAATATATCTATGAAACAGAAACAGACTTATAGATACAGAGAACACATTTGTGATTGTTCCATGGAGGGAATCGGGGAGGGAAGGATTGGGAGTATATATAATGGATAAACAACAATATCCTACTGTACTGTACAGGGAACTATGTGCAATATCCTGTGATAAACCATAATGGAAAAGAATATATGTGTGTATGTATACATATATATATATACACACACATGTACAGCAGAAATTAAACACAACACTGTAAAGCTACTATACTTCAGTAAAATTTTTTAAAAAGTGAGGTATCACCTCATACCTGTCAAAATGGCTATCATCAAAAAGATCACAAATAACAAATATTGGCAAAAAGATGGAGGAAAGGAAACCCTTGTACATTGTTGGTGTAAAGTAAATCAGTCTTGCCACTGTGGAGAACAGTATGGAAGTTCCTCAAAAATCAACAATATAACTGCCAGTAATTCTTTTCCTGGGTGTATATCCAAAGAAAATAAAAACACTAATTTGAAAAGATACATGCACCCCAGTGTTTATAGCATCCTTACTTTCAGTAGCCAAATATGGAAGCAACCTAAGTGTTCATTAACAAATGAATGAAGAAAGGTGCATGCACACCTACACATATACACAATGGAATACTACTTGGCCATAAAAAATGAAATCTTGCCATTTCCAACAACATGATTGGACCTGGAAGGTATTATGCTTAGTGAAATAAGTGACACTGAGAAAAACTGCTGCTGCTAAGTCACTTCAGTCATGTCTGACTCTGTGTGACCCCATAGACGGCAGCCCACCAGGCTCCTCTGTCCATGGGATTCTCCAGGCAAGAATACTGGAGTAGGTTGCCATTTCCTTCTCCACTGAGAAAGACTAATACTGTATATTACCACTTATATGGGGCTTCCCTGATAGCTCAGTTGGTAAAGAATCCACCTGCAATGCAGGAGACCCCGGTTCTATTCCTGGGTTGGGAAGATCAGCTGGAGAAGGGATAGGCTACCCACTCCAGTATTCTTGGGCTTCCCTTGTGGCTCAGCTAGTAAAGAATCCGCCTGCAATGCGGGAGACCTGGGTTCGATCCCTGGGTTGGGAAGAGCCCCTGGAGAAGGGAAAGGCTACCCAATCCAGTATTCTGGCCTGGGGAATTTATATGTGGAATCTAAAAAGTAAAGCAAATGAAAGAATATAACAAAACAGAAACAGACTCATATATATAAAGAACAAGCATGTGATTATCAGTGGAGACAAGGAAGGGAAGAGGGGCAATAGAGTCATAGGGGATTAAGACATACAAACTACTATGTATAAAATAAACTACAATGATATATTGTACAACACAGGGGATACAGCCAATATTTTATAATAGCTTTAAATGGAATATAATCTATAAAAATTTTAACCACTACCTTGTACACTTGATATACAATTGATTTATTATATAATACCGTAAATCAACTATACTTCAATAAAAAATTAAATAAAAATCTTAAAGTTCACAGGACATAGTAAAAGCACTGATAATGGGAAAGTGTATAGCTATAAACATTTACACTAAAGAAACAAGAAATATCTCAAATCAATAAATTAACTATATAACTTAAGGAACTGGAAAAAGAACAAACTAAACCCAAGGCCAGCAGAAAAGAGATAATTAAAATTATGGTAGATATCAGAGAAGTAGAGAATAAGATAGCAATAATCGGTGAAACCAAAAGTTGGTTCTTTGAAAAGATCAATAGAATTGATGAACTTTTAGCTAAATGAACTAAAAAGAGAATTCTCAGATTACTAAAATCAGAAGTAAAAATTGGGTGCTCTGTTTGACAGCACACAGACCAAAATTAGAATGACACAAAGATTACCATAGTTCTTGCACAAGAGTGACACTCAAATTCTTGAAGCATTTTTTTAATAGTACAGTATTATATACTTATAATTTATTAGAGTAGATTTCAAGCATTCTACCCCAAAAAAGGTAACTATATGAGGTAATAAATGTTTTAACTTGATGATGGGCATCATTTTACAATGAATATGTATATCAAATCATCATGTCTCATACAGTAAATGTTACAATTTTGTCGATTATATTTCAGTAAAACAGGAATGGGGAGAATGAAAATGGGATGTACTACCAATTCTACAGAAATAGAAGGGATTATAAGAGAATACCATTAACAATGTATACCAGTAAACTGAATAATCTAGATGAAATGGACTGATTCCTAGAAGCACAATACCTACCAAGACGAAATCACAAAGAAATAGAAAATCTGAATAGACGTGTAACTAGTAAGGAGATTGAATCAGTAATCAAAAGTCTCCAAAGGAAAATCCTGGACCTGATGGTAAAATTCAGTAATGAATTTTACCAAACATTTAAAGAACTAGCACCAGTCCTTCTCAAAATTTTCCAAAAAATTGAAGAGTAGAGATCTTTGTAACTTACTCTATGAAGCCAGCATTATTCCTGATTGCAAAACCAGACAAAGACACAAGAGAGAAAATTCCAGATTGATATTCCTTTTGAACACTGATGTAAAAACCCTCAACAAAATGCTGCCACACCAAATTCAGTAGCATGTTTAAAGGATTATACACCATGACCAAGTGGGATTTGTTCCTAGAGTGCAGTAATGGTTCCACATATGAACATCAGTCAATTTAATAGGTCACATTAACAGCATGAAGGTGGGGAAAACATGGTCATCTCAATCTATGCAGAAAGAACTTTGATAAATTTCAACACTCTTTCACGAAAAGAAAATAATACTCAACAAACGAGGAATGGAAAGAAGCTATCTCCACATAATACAAACTTTTCCTCTAACATCAGGATAAGGCAAGGATGCCCGCTTCTGCCACTTCTATTCAACATACTACTGGAAGTTTGAGCCAAAGAAATTAGGTGAGGAAAAGAAATAAAAGGCATGGAAATTGGAAGGGAAGGAGTACAAATTTTCTGTTTGCAGATGATATGATCTTATATGTAGAAAACCCTAAAGATTCCACACATACAAAAACCTGTTAAGACTAATTGAATTCAATAAACAATACAAAGCTCACAAGAATTAGTTACATTTCTATAACAGTGAATAATCTGAAAAGGAAATTATGAAAATTCCATTTATAATAGCATCAAAAAGAATAAGATACTTAGGAATCAACCAAGAAGATGAAAGACTTGTGTAATGAAAAGTACAAAACATTACCAAAAGAAATTAAAGAAGGCATAAATTGGAAACACATCCCATGTTCATGGATTACAAAACTTAATATTGTGAAGTTGTCATTACTACACAAAGCAGTCTCTAGATTACTTGCAGTCTGTATCAAAATCCCAAAGACTCTCTTTGGAAAAAATAGAAAAGCCCATCCTTAAATTCATATGGAATCTCAAGGGACCCCACATAACCAAAACAGTTTTGAGAAAGAAGAACAAAGTGGGCACACTTCCTGATTTCAAAATTTACTACAATGCTACAGTAACAAAATAGTGTGGTAATGGCATGAACACAGACATATGTAACAGTGGAATAGGATAGAGAGCCCAGACTTCAACCCTTGCATGTATAGTCAAATGATTTTTGACAAAGGTTCCAAGACCATTGAATAGAAAAGGACAGTCTTTTAACTGGATATCCATAAGGAAAACGATGAAGCTGGGCTCTTACCTAACACCTTAATTTAAGATGGATCAGAGACCTAAATGTAAGACATGGAATGATAAACACTTTGAAGAAAACACAGGGCAAAAACTTCCTGACATTGGGTTTAGCAAGGATTTCTTTGGATATGACACCAGATGCACAGGCAAGAAAAGAAAAAGTAGACAAATTGGATTGCATGAAAATGTTTTGATTTGTGCATCAAAAGAATATCAACAGAATAAGGAAGCAACCCAGAGCATGGGGGGAAATATTTGCAAGTCATATATCAGTTATATGATAGCTGATATCCAGGAACTATGGAAAACTCCTAAAACTCAACAACAGCAAAATAACCACATTTTTAAAATGGACAAAGGATTTGAATAGAGATTTCTCCAAAGAAGTAGTACAAATTGGTCAATGAGCACATGAAAAGATGCTCAACGTCTTTATAGGGAAATGCAGATCAAATTTCAATTAGATATCACTTCATACCCATTGAAATGAATACTATAAAAAAGTACCAAGTTTTGGTGAGGATGTGGAGAAATTGAAACCCTTGTGCATCATTGGTGGGAATGTAAAATAGTATAGCTACTGTGGAAAATATTATGGCAGTTCCTTAAAAATTAAAAGTAGAATTACCATATGATTAAGAAATTCCACTTCTGTTTATATAGCCAAAAGAATTGAAAACAGGGTTTTTGAAGATATGTTTATATACCCAGGTTCATAGCAGCATTCTTCACAATAGCTAAAATAGAAGCAACCCAAGTGTCCATCAGTGGATGATTGATAAAATATGATGTATACATATAATGGAATAATGTGCAGCCTTAAAAAGGAAGGAAATTCTACCATATGCACAGTGTGGAGGAACCTTGATGACATTATGCTAAGTAAAATAAGCCAGTCACAGAAAGACAAATAGTATATAATGATTCCACTTATCTTACATACATAGAGATCAGAATTACGGACACAAAGTAGAATGGTGGTTGCCAGGGGGAGAAGGAATGGAGAATTATTATTTAATGAGTATAGAGTTTCAGTTTTACATAATGAATGAGTTATGGAGATGGTTGGTAGTGATGGTTGTGTAACATTATGAATGTATGTAATACCATTAAACTGTACACTTAAAAACAGTTAAGATGGTAGACTTTATGTGTATTTTACTGCAGTGGAAAAAAACTGGGGATAGGGGTAGATAATAGCTCTGCCAAAGGTATCTGTATCCTAATCATCAGAACCTATAAATGTGAGATAAATGTGTTATCTCACATGGCAGAAGGAATTTTGCAAAACGGTTAAGTTAAATATTTTGAGAGAGAGAGTGTAGTTTTGATTACCCAGATGGGCCCAGTGTAATCATACAGATCCTTGTACGTGAGAGAAGGAAGCAGGAAAGTCAGTGTTAAGAGAGGGATTTGAAGATGCTGTGCTGCTGGCTTTGAAAATGGAAGAAAGGGCCAGGAACCAAGGAATGCACGATACTCTAGAAGTTGTAAAAAGCAAGGAAAAAATTCTCTCCTACAGCCTCCAAAAGGAACAAAGCTCTGGTAGCACTTTGGTTTTAGCCTAGTGAGGCTTATTTTGGATTTTTGACCCCCAGAATTTTAAGAGAATAAATCTGTGTTGTTTTTCAGCAGCTGCTTGCATGCGTACCTGCCCAGTCGTTCGGTGTTGTCCAGCTCTTTGTGACTCCGTGGATCATAGCCCACCAGGCTCCTCTGTCCATGGAATATTCCAGGCAAAAATGCTGTAGTGGGTTGCCATTTCCTACTCCATGGGATCTTCCCGACCCAGGAATTGAACTCGCGTCTCCTGTATTGGCAGGCGGATTCTTCACCACTGCGAAGTCCTTTGAACAACTAGCTTGTGATAATTTATTCCAGCAGCAATAGGAAACTGATGCATACACCTGCCCCTGTTAGACTTGTTCTTCAGTCACAAAGTCGTGTCCGACTCTTTGCGACCCCATGGACTGCTCCATGCCAGGCTTCCTTGTCCTCTGCTCTGTCCCAGAATTTGCTTAAATTCATGTCCATTGAGTCAGTGATGCTGTCTTACCATCTTATCCTCTGTCACCATCTTCTCCTTTTGCCTTCAATCTTTCCCAGCATCAGGGTCTCTTCCAGTGAGTCGGCTTGTCGCATCAGGTGGCCAAAGTTCAACTTTGGAGCTTCAACTTCAGCATTAGTCCTTCCAATGAGTATTCAGGGTTGATTTCCTTTAGGATTGACTGGTTTGATCTCCATGCTGTCCAAGGGACTCTCAAGAGTCTTCTTAAGCACCACAGTTCGAAAGCATCACTTTTTTCTTTGGTGCTCAGCCTTCTTTAAGGTCCAACTCTCACATCTGTACATGACTACTGGAAGAACCATAGATTGACTATATGGACCTTTGTCAGCAAACTGATGTCTTTGTTTTTTAACATGCTGTCTAGGTCTGTCATAGCTTTCCTTCTAAGAAGCAAGCATCTTTTAATTTCATGGCTTCAGTCACCATCTGTGGTGATTTTGGAGTTCAAGAAAATAAAATCTGGCACTGTTACCATTGTTTCCCCTTCTATTTTCTATGAAGTAATGTGTCTGGGTGCTATGATCTTAGTTTTCTGAATGTTGTGTTTTAAGCCAGCCTTTTCACTCTTCTCTTTCACCTTCATCAAGAGGCTTTTTAGTTCCTCTTCACTTTCTCCCATTTGAGTGGTATCATCTGAATATTTGAGTTTGTTGATATTTCTCCCAGCAATCTTGATTCCAGCTTGAGAGTCATCCAGCCCAGCATTTCACATGATGTACTCTGCATGTAAGTTAAATAAGCAGGGTGACAATATACAGCCTTGACGTACTCCTTTCCCAATTTGGAACCAATCAGTTCTTCCATATAAGGTTCTAACTGTTGCTTCTTGACCTGCATACCTGTTTCACAGGAGACAAGTAAGATGTTCTTGTACCCATCTCTTTAAGAATTTTCCACAGTTTTTTGTGATCCACACAGTTAAAGGCTTGTGCATAGTCAGTTAAGCAGAAGTCGATGTTTTTCTGGAATTCCCTTGCTTTCTCTGTGATACAAAGGATGTTAGCAGTTTGCTGTCTTTCTTCTGCCTTTCCTAAACCCAGCTTGTACATCTAGAAGTTCTTAGTTCACATACAGCTGAAGCCTAGCTTGAAGTATTTTGAACATAAACTTGTTAGCATATGAAATGAGTATAGTTGTATAGTAGTTTGTGCATTCTTTGGCATTGCCCTTCTTTGGGATAGGAATGAAAACTGACCTTTTCCAGTTCTGTGGCCACTGCTGAGTTTTCCAAATTTGCTGACATACTGAGTGATATAGGGGATAGTATGAAAAGGCCCCTGTTAGACTGTAACCTTCTGTAAGGCAAGGGCCTGGTCTTCCTTGACTTTGCATCACAGGTGGTCATTGTTCCTGGAGCATGGGCACTTTGGCTTTGTAAGCAAAGAGTATATGACAGATAATCGTGTCCCTTTTGCTCACCACAGAGTCTGATGAATGATGATATTCCTGGATACAGGTCCACTTTCTCAGACTATCCCAGTATATAAGATCCCACAGCTGGAATACCTCTCTAAGAAATAATTCACTTCTCCTTGAACAGTGAAGTTCACATTCATCAATTGGGCGGAGAGTGACTTAACTCCATCCACCCCAAGTCCTGTGCAAACCTTTGGGCAGAGTGTTCTGGGTTCAGAGACTAAAATGGGAGATTCTAACAAGATACCTCAGGGATTCTAGATCTAAAGAAGGGAGCAAAGGCCAAATCCTAGAAGCTCAGAGGGCTGTCTAGAAGATCACCAGCACTGAAGGGCGTCAGGGTGGTTGTTACCAAACCAGAAATCTGGGACCAGGGATACAAGAGCCAGCAACGCCAAGAACAAGTGAGGAAGAGGAGGTTATAGTGTCTGCAACTCTCACGGCTGCCTTTTTGGGCCAAATAGGGCCTAATACATAGTGGTTTAAAATCTCAAAGATGGAATGGATGGCACTTGATTCATACCCACACAAATTACTGCTTTTTTTGCCTAGCTATACTCTCCTTTAAGGCAAAGTAGGGTTTTCAAGAACTGTGCAGGAGTACTGATGGCCCAGTTATAGTTTTTCCTAATTGAATGTAGCTTTTAATGAACAGAAATGAATATACCTAATTTTAGAGACCAAACAAAAACACTTTAAAATCCAGTAAAATTGAGAAGATCTTAGGGTGTAACATATAAAATTTCAGATCTGATTTTTCATATCTCCCATGTATTTTGAAAAGAAAACTTTATAACCTGTGCCTGATATGAATAAGGCCTTTTACTTTTTTATTATAAACATTTAGGCTTAAAGTGCTTATAGCTGACATTTAAGACCAACAGGAGCCAGTGGCCTGTTCATGGACGAACTATCTGTATTTCAGACTAAATCAAAAGTAAACATTCTCTAAAGTCCTTTCAGGTCTACATTGGTCCTGTGGAAGTCAAATGAAGTCAACAAGCCCTCTGTCTCCCCTCCATTCTGTATATTCTGTAGTCTCACTTTGAAATGAATCATCCTTTCCACAAAGCAATAGTATATACATTTTGAACCATTTCCACATCTGAGTCCTTGAATGCTAATTTAATTGATTTTTCTGAATCAGCATTTTTATTTCATCAGAGGAATACTGCAAAAGATCCTAGGTCATGTTGTTTTATAGTTCTGTGTTTTCCTAATGGGGGGAGGGTGCGGTGTGAGGAAGGGCTGGAGAGAAGAGATACTGCTGTGATCTTCGTTTGCTGCCTTTTTAAAAAATTTACTCTTTTGAAGAAATAGTAGCAGTGAAGTCATGTCATTTCATAAATGCTTGCAAAGGTTAACTATTACAAAGTGTTCTAAATGATAGTGCTATATCCCTGAATATCTGCATTTGAATATGCTGATAATCAGGTTAAAAACAGCACAGGCAGTAAGAGGGAGGTCACCATGCTGAATCACAGAGCAAATCCCAGAAAAACTCTTGTCAACCAGCCATGATGTCACTCAGCTCCAAGCTTCTGGAAGCCTATTAGAAATTAACTTTAGAGAGAAATGTCTTCTGACTTGTCATTGGTTCTAAAAGGCATTGGTTAAACAAACACAGACCCCTTTTGGGAATCTATATAATAAACTCAGGCACATTAATCTCCACTTGGAGAGATTAATCTCTCCTCAGTCTTTAGTCAGGGTCTGACCCCTAACTCTTAGGGCTATAATGGAAGGAAGGGCAAACTGAACTGACATGAGCTAACAGTTTGTGTAAAGCAAATAAATAACAAATAAAGCAAATAAATAACGTTTCTTAACTTTTTGTTTTTATTGAGTCCCATAAGACAGAAAGTGTCTCTCTGTGATGATACAGAATTACATTACAATCTGTGTAATTTGTTTAACAGTGTTTCAGTTTATCCCAAGATTTGATTTAAGAGAAGACATGGAGATAAAAGGAGGGGTCACCTATTTGGCCTAGATGTTTTGGTGTTTGGACAAACACCGCCTTTAAAGGGTCAGAATTTTTGGTGGTACCCCTGCTTTTGCCACTGACAAATATTTATGACCCCAAACATCTCACTGAATCTCTGAGGGTCTCAGTTGTGTCACGCGTGCAATCAGGAGAACCATACCTTCTCCACCAACTATGAAGAAGTAGGAATGAGGCAAGGTGGAAGGTGTGAGTGTAGTTATCAGGTCCTGCCATGCAGATGAGATGGTAGTATTTTATAAGAGCTGCTTTCTTGAGAAGAGAACAAGTGTCAGTTCATGCTCCGCTCTTAGCAATACCAGAAATAGTGCACATTCAGGAAGTGCTTACTATGGTTATGACTAAAACTCTGATGAAACTAGCAAATCAGAATGAATAAAATAATCCCTTTAGGGATAAGTTATGGATTAGAAAACCAGACAAGATACTAGAAACTTGCCAGCCAGCACTTTCAGATTTGTAGTCACTTAGTGGCATCTCTTCTGTGCTTCTGGGCAAGTTTGTGAGATAAGCATAGACCCTGAGTGCCTCGCTCCCCTTCTAGATTCCTGTTGGAAGGAACAATAACAGTAGAAAAGGGAAGGTCAGGAGGAACCTGAGTTAGTGTTGAAAGTAGGGAAGGGCATCAGCCTGTGACAGAACCGTAAAGACAGGTTGTCCCATGACGGCCGGTGACTGACCCACTTGGAACAACACTGAGAGACCTGAGCATTTGTGCGCAGCTACCAACCTTCCTTCTCCGATTCAAACCCTGGGGAGAAAAGGTGAGGCCCTCTTTCCAGGCATTTCAGCACAAGAATCTCCCTCCATTCCATTAGCTCTGACAGTGACACCTGCCATCCCCAAACCTTGCTGAACCATCAGAGAAATAGAATGTACCCCTTACCTTGGACCTATTCACCCTTGAGCCAGAGTGAATAGGAAGGGGCCCCACCTGAAGCATGTTGGCTGTGAGAAGGGGAGAGAAACCTGGATATAGTTTCTAGGGGGAAAAAAGGGGTGAGTGAATGCTTGCCAGACGCACTTACTTATTAAACTGTAGGCTCGTGGTCACTAGATACTTCACGTATACCTGAGTTCAAGAGTGAGATAAATTTAGCAAACCCTCACCGATGCAATGGACATGAACTTAGGCAAACTCCAGGAGATGGTGAGGGGCAGGGAGGCCTGGCGTGCTGCAGTCCGTGGGATCACAAAGAGTCAGGCACGATTTGACGACTGAACAACACTTCCCACTGACTTTGGGAACTGTTTGCCACTACCATTGCTTCTTGCTTATCCAGAGCATTGCCTGCCATTGTTGCTAAGCTGACTCCAAGGTGGTTTGTATAAAGCTAATCCAGCACCAGCTTTTTCTTGGGAATCTGGCCCCTGCAACCTGTCCTTCCAGTGTTCCTCGATGACAGAACTGTGCCTTCAAAAGCAGTTGAAGTGTCTGCCTGTCACAGTATACCAGCACACTACTGGGTTTTTGAAGCCTCATGCTTTCCTGATAACTGCTTCCCCTGAGAAGACCCCCTTGTGTATCCAGAAAGCAAGCCATGGTGTTCCTGACTTCCGAGTCTCAGCAGCTCTCGCAGACTCTGTCCCGTTCCTGCAGACCTGGAATCTAAACACAGTGGGGCTGCCCAGACTGCAAAGGGCCCAGGAGCAGTAGCAGCCTCAGCGGCCACAGAGCACCCCCTTGCCACTGGCGCAGCGGCCTGGCCTCCCTGCTGGAGAAAAGGGCGGGCCACAGAGCACCAGGGTGGGGGAGGGCTGCCCTTATTCCATGAGGTTTCTTGTTACCTCCCTACACAACTCACATGGTTTGCTTTTAACGGTCTGCTTGTCTTGTTCCATTTGACCTGTAAAAATGCTAACATCCTTTAAGTAGATTTCTCTTAAAGAGTTGAATGTTTCTTTGTCAGGTCTTACAGCATATTTGATGATAATCGCCAGGATCCCACAGGGCTGACAGCTGCTCTTCAGGCCACAGACCTGGCTGGAGTCCTGCACATGCTCTATTGCGTCCTCTTCCACGGCACGCTCTCGGACCCCAGCACTGCCAGTCCCAAGGAGAGTTACGCTCAGAACACAGTCCAAGTGGCCATCCAGAGTTTGCGTTTCTTCAACAGCTTCGCAGCTCTTAATCTGCCTGCTTTCCAGGTACCAGGAGTTGGTTAACCAACCAAGAGTTAATAATTTTATGTAGATATGATGAGAGGTTCTTCTCCTGGATTGGAGTGTCAGGAATAAGCTACAATAACGGGCATTACAGTACCTGCTATTTATTAAGCTACTATATTCTGGGAAATGTATTAACTGCTCTGCATATGCTTTCTTATTTATTCTCATGACTACCTTCCAAAATGTTATTATACCCATTTTACAGATGGGAAAGCTGGCAGTTAAGTAATTTCCCAGGGTTACACATAGCTGAGCCAGGACTGGTACCCATGGTTATATGAACCCCAGCCTATGCCACTCTGCTACTTACAAATCTTCTGTCTTGATTTCTTTAGAAAACCTGTTATCATCCTATAAACATTTAAATATTAAGGAAAGTAATGGTTTCTTATATAAACAGAACCAAAATTAGATAAATTGTTTTGATTGATGACTTTCTATGGATGATTTAACTGACTGGTGTCCAATGTAAAGTACATGTGTAGTTAAATGTGCAAACCCCTATAAATTAAGTTTTTATAGCTAAAGAAAGAAAAATTGCTTTGTGCTAAAACACCAGACTGTCAGCTTAGAAACAGATTTTTTTTCATGTAGGAAATTTAATTTTCAAAAACACTGAACCTTTGGAACAGAGCAAGCCCCAAGGAGTAGACTTTCTCTTTCAGTTTATTAACTGTCAAGTGATTTCATTAAAAAAGGAACAAGCTTGGCAGATGATGAACCCATAATTTAGATGAATTGCTTTGCTTAAAGGGAAAAAGGTTACAGAGATACAAATGTATGAAAAGTGTGGTCTTTGGCCTTCACAAAATGGAAGAAACACTTCTATTTTGTAGCTAGTGACAAATGTGTAATTCTTGTTCTCTTGACAGCTGGAAATTATGAGTCAGTTGTACCACTGGATTCAGTATCTTTCAACTTTGTAGAGTTAGTTTATCCCTCCCAAGAATAGAAGTCTCTTCCTTGGGGTTAATGCTTTTCAGGTTTCAAAGCACTTAAACTAGTCTGAGGTGGTAACTATACAATATGTAAAGTTCTGAGAGGTTACAGCTGTACCTTTAACAAGAGAAAATGCCAGTGGCTCTGGCCTCTGGGTTGTACATAACATTTGTGTTTTATGAAGACTCAACCCCACTATGTTGTATCTGGAAACAGCTTGGAAATCAAGATATGCTCATTTTACGTCCTCAGAATATGGAGACCAGCAGGCTACCCATCAGCTAGATCCAACTAGAGTGATTTCTTTTGTTACCAGGGACTGTGAAAAGCAAATAACAAATAAAAAGTATTCCTCAGTTTCTGGTTTTATGGGTCTTCCGACCAGGGTTTTTACTGCTGCAGGGGGCTCCACTTCATGCACGAGCATTTCCATTAAGTGGGCCATTCCATCAGTCACTCTGCGTGTCAGGGAGCCCCAGGTCCCTGCCCCACCCGCACACCTCCATGAGCTCACAGCCTGTGCATCCTCACTCAGAAGGAGAACCACCCAACTCCTTCCAGCTCCGCTCCCTCGGGGCCTTTAGGCACAATGGCCAATAATGTGAGAAAAGTTAAAAATCTATTTCTGGAGCTCTTCATGCCAAACTAAGATAGAAACCAAGATTTCTCCTCTCCAGCTCTTTGCCTCATCAAGCCCAAAATACACCCCCTACTTGAACCACGTTTGCTTCAACCGCAGGGAAGATACCAAGGTAACTCAGGAGTGTTCCAGCCATTCTTAGAGTGAAATGCCCACCTCCTGAGTGGAATGTCTTTTCTTGGCTGGTTCCCAACAGTTCTTTTGCTTCTTTGTCCTCTGTCCTTCCTGTTACTCCATATTTCTCTTAATTCTTCCCTGCTGTATCTTCTTTTCTTGATCTCTTTCCTGACTCCCTTGTCTTCTTTTATTTTAGTCAATTTTGCCATCACTATTTCTCATTCTCTCCCCAGACACTGTTTCCAGGTTCCCTTTTCCCCTTAACCCTGGGCCAGGAAAGCCTGCAGGGGCCTTTCCTCTTGGCTGCCATCCTTTTGTTGCTCAGAGTCCAGCACGTGTTTTCCTCTTACTCTCATACGTCAGGATGTGCAGGGACCCAGATACCTGGAATTGCTAGCCTAAGGGCCTTTAATACATCTACCAGTGATTACCTTATTGCACCAGTTACTTTTATCCATTTGAAAAACAAACTTAGTGGGGTAAACAGCAACCATTTTATCATGATCATAGCTTCTGTGGGTCCGCAATTCCAGCTGGGCTTTTAACAGTGGGAGTGGCTTGTCACTACTCCACAATGTAGTGCTTCTGCTGAGGGGCTCAAATCCTGGGGTGGAGAGTGTGGAGAGGAGGTGCAGGTTGACTCAGATAGCTGGGAACTGAAATTAGCTGGAGGCTCCTTCATGCTCATATTTTATGCCCAGGAATCCTCCAAGACCAGGTTCACCAGGACTACTGGCCATAGACTCTACATAAGGCTTCTCTATGTGACTTGGGCTTCTCAGAACATCATCGTGTCTGTGTTCTCAGTAGGAGTGTTCTGAGAGGAAACTTCTGGAAAACATGTGCTCCCCAAGGATCAGACAGAAGCTGTATGACTTTTTATGACCTGGCCTCTGAAGTGGTATGGTTATATATCAGCCATACGCTATTGGTTACAGCTTTCCAGATTCAAGAGAAGACATAGGTCCCTTCTCTCAAAGGGAGGGCTGGCAAAGATTTATAGTTGTTTGCTTAACCAACCACTATTGTCTGTTCAGCATGCTAAAGCAAAACATCTTTCCACACAGACATTATTGATGTAAATAGACATCTGATCAAGCGTGCAGTGCTCAAGTAAATGTGATACAAATATACAATATTTGCATTGTAAAGCGATGGGTGAGTTTGGGAGAAAAGTATTTTTATGATAGATATGGTCAGAGAAGCTCATATTCTAGTTCATTAAAACAACTTATTGTCAAAAGTGTGATTTTAGGAACTATGTTTATAATAAGCACAGGATCGCTTCTCAGCCTTTTGGCTAAGATCAAGTATAACAAACACAGAAAAAGAGATGTTAGATACAGTATGGGTCTGACCTCAGAAAAAAATCTGGGAGACAATTTATGAACTGCCCAGAAGGATCAAAGGAACTGAAGAAAACTGAAATGAAATCAGTGGTCTGACCGTCTGAAAAGTTAGACAACGTGAGACATGTCAACAGATTGAGTCCCAGTGCGTCACAACAGTGCATCTCTGTAGAGCTGTTAGAGAGAAACATCCTCATCAAGACCTCTGGGTCTGGAGTCAGACTGACCTGACTTTGAGCCATCATGCTACCAAGTTGTGTGACCTTAGACAAGTCATATGAGTCCTTAAAATTCAGTTTCTTATTTTTAAAATAGAGATTAAAAACACTTACCCCACAAGCCTAAGGATTAAATGAGACTACATAAAAGCACCATGCTAGCTAGCTTGCTCCTTGGAAGGAAAGCTATGACAAACCTAGACAGCATATTAATAAGCAGAGACATCACTTTGCCGACAAAGGTCTGTATAGTCAAAGCTATGGTTTTTTCAGTAGTCATGTACAGATGTGAATTGTTGTTCAGTTGCTCAGTTGTGGCCGACTCTGCAACCCCATGGACTATAGCACGCCAGGCTTCCCTGTCCTTCACCATCTCCCAGAGTTTGCTCAAATTCATGTCCACTGAGTCGGTGATGCCATCCAAACAACTTGTCCTCTGTCATCCCCTTCTCCTCCCGTCTTCAATCTTTCCCAGCATCAGGGTCTTTTCCAATGAGTCAGTTCTTCGCATCAGGTGGCCAAAGTATTGGAGCTTCAGCTTCAGCATCAGTCCTTCCAATGAATATTTAGGGTTGATTTCTTTTATGATTGACTGATTTGATCTCCTTGGAGTCCAAGGGACTCTCAAGAGTCTTCTCCAACACCACAGTTCGAAAGCATCAATTCTTTGGTGCTCAGCCTTCATCATGGTCCAGTTCTTACATTACTATGCTGACAAAGGTCTGTATAGACAAAGCTATGGTTTTGCCAGTAGTCCTTTATGGATGTGAGAGCTGAACCATGAAAAAGACTGAGTGGGAAAGATTGAAGGCAAGAGAAGAAGGAGGTGGCAGAGGATGAGATGGTTAGATAGCATCACCGACTTAATGGACATGAATTTGAGCAAACTCCAGGAGATAGTAAAGGACAGAGGAGCCTGGTGTCCTGCAGCCCATGGGGTTGCAGAGTCGGACACAAACTAACAACCGAACAACAACAACAAAGCTAGCACATGGTAGGCCCTGTAGACCGACTCAGATTCCAAAGGGGTGAAGAATTTACCCAAACCATCTTGCAGGTGTTGAATCAGGTTAAATTTTGAGTGCCACATTCCCACTGTTCCTGTACCTTTCTTCAGAGTGATAAACCTATGTAATTGCTTTGTGTGACAACGTGTTGCATAGTGGTAACAAAAGGTTATCCATTAGAATATTTTCTTAACTGGTTCCATTTCATTGTATACTAATAAGGCTGTCAAAATATTTTTCTCCCTTCAGCAAAGACTTTTATTTCACTCTGAATTCATATTGGCACAGATGGCCTTGAGATCCCGGATATTGTATATTGCATACTCTTTGACAGTTTTTACAATTGAAGGTGGTCTCAAGAAACAAATCAATGTACTGACTTGGCAATTAATTCTGGCTAAAAAGGAAATATGGTTTCCTTGAAAAATTGGTTTAATTTTTATATTCAAACTTGCATGCCCCTTGACCTGCTCTTATCAGTAAAGGTTAAACAGAGGGCAGTGGGTCACAGCAAGCTGGACACAGCTAATTAAATAAGGGCTGAGCTGAGAAGGTGTCACTCCTTGATTTAAAAGAGCAAGGCCCTCCTGAAGTCTCTTTGGGGCTTGAAAAACATCTTGTCTCAGTGCAATGAAACTGAGGCAGAAGGCACTCTTAAAATTTAGCAGTAATTTTGTTTCAACAGTATTAATTAAAAAGACTGTGTTTCACAGGAGGGTTAGGCAGAGTGAATTCATTGAAAGTTCCAAGCTGCAACATATCTGACCTGGTTCAAGCCAGCTAAGACCTCCAATCGAGAGATGAGTTTAAGACGCTGCCGTACCCCACAGGCCCGCAGTGGCGCTTCATTCCAGTGTGGGCTGCGAGTGTATTCTGTGGGCTTCGCCTCTCCCCTTTGCCCTCATGTCGCTCTGTCTGTTTGACATGTTTATTAAATAGAAGCTTCAGGCTGCACAGACAGACTCAGGCTCTCCTCCCGCGTCGCCCACCACCGGCAGCCGCTTGCCTGTCTTGAGAAAGGATCCCAGAAGCCTCGTAACTGAGGGGGCTGCATTTTGTTTGTTTTTTTGGGGGGAGGTGTTTGTTGGGGATTTTTTACATTCTTTTGGGAGCTGTGGAGCTGTTTGAACAATAACTAGTTGTTCTTTATATCTATTTTGTCTTTGAACTTAAGTAAATAATTAGAATTGTATTTTAATCTCTGCATATGAGGAAATATTTTCTCCTTAAAAAAAAAAAAGTATTGGAAGTTAGCTAAGTGATAGATTTGCAGGTGAATTTTAATATCTTTAAATTTTTCCGAGTTTTCTACAGTGAGACTATTGGTGCAATGAGAAAAAAATACCTCATTAAAAATGGGATAAATACTCATGCTTTAGGTGAATAACATCTTGATCCACATAGTTGCAGGCATCTGGTCTGCTATGCTCTATTTTCTTTTGGGGGGGGCAGGGGGCGATTAAGTGTTGCATTTATTATGGTCACTTATTAGAGCAAGAATCCTTGAACTGAGCTGTTAAGCGTTGTACTTTCGAAATTTCCTATGCTTTCCTGGCAGCGTGGCGCAGAGTGCACCGGGCCCAGGCTTGCTTTGTGATTTGCAGCCCTGGCTCTCCCTGGCTGGGGAGTGCTAACTGCTCCTTGTCTTTGTCAGTCTATCGTAGGCGCAGAGGGCTTGTCCCTCGCGTTCCGGCACATCGCCAGCTCCCTGCTGGGCCACTGCAGCCACGTCTCCTGTGAAAGCCTCCTTCATGAGGTCATCGTCTGTGTGGGCTACTTCACTGTCAACCACCCAGATAACCAGGTAAGGGGCCCAGGAACGTTCCTCAGACTGCTTCCCCAGCCCTGAGAGTGTGAGGTATTGGAGTGAGAAAAGGCAGGCGAGCCTGCTGGAACCCATCTGTTCTGTGTGAGGCCCTTGAGGCAGGCTCCAGGGATATGTCTCTGGTTTCTCCTCTCTAGAAAGACGTGATCAGCCCTAGATCAGCACGAGGACCTCCTCTTAGAGCTAGAAAAATAAAATATTTTTCATCAAATATTCTTGTTAAGCCACATAGAAGTGTCTCCTCCCTTACCATGTAGATTCTGATGCTTTATTCATTTTGTTTGTTTGTTTGGATGAAATAGATAACACTTTCAACTTGCATCACTTTGCAAATAGCATCAGAGTCCATTGCTTTATGAAACTGCTCTTGGTCTTTGGCTTCTGCCGAGGTGCTTAAGAGGGTGCCAGATGGTGTTGGAGGGGAGCCTGAGAAGGCAGGGCTTGGGCCTTACTGCCTTGAATCACCCAGAATACTTTTGCATTTAACTGTTTTTTTGTTTGTTTGTTTCTGAGCAAGATTTCATTTGTAAATAGGGTTCTGTTGCCTTAAAATGTTGGGAAATCTGTTTTACAGATTTTATTTTTAAAATAACAATAATAAAATATTTCTCCTTATTTTAAAAAACAGAGTTATGGCATAACATATCAGATTTTAATTCCTGACAACCTAATTTATCTAAAGCCTCCTACTCAGCAACTCTAATTGTGTGGATTATATCTGAGAAAAAGGCCACCAAACAACCCTCGCTCCAAGTTTCCTAATTTTTTATTTTAGGCAACTCTGTAATAAATGTGCTTACTAGGTTTATTAGCCTGCAGTAATCTAGACCAGGAGAAGGCAATGACACCCCACTCCAGTACTCTTGCCTGGAAAATCCCATGGACGGAGGAGCCTGGTAGGCTGCAGTCCATGGGGTCGCTAGGAGTTGAACACGACTGAGCTACTTCACTTTCACTTTTCACTTTCATGCATTGGAGAAGGAAATGGCAACCCACTGCAGTGTTCCTGCCTGGAGAATCCCAGAGACGGGGCAGCCTGGTGAGCTGCCATCTATGGGGTCACACAGTCGGACACGACTGAAGCAACTTAGCAGCAGCAGCAGCAATAATCTAGACCAGGGCAGGACAAGGACAGGAGATAGTTGTAGTGCCAGAGCCAAATACAAGGTGAGAACCTACACTCTAAGAGCTGATGAAACTGCCTATCTGATAAGAAGAAAGAAGATAGAAGAAACAAGACAAGCCCAAGAACTTAGCAGGTGTAGGTATTGGGGTTCACAGGGACACTAACTCCAGTACTTTATTTCCCCAGATGATTGTTGATGCCCCTAGTGCTGACCCTGAGTGAGCATGGAGGCAAAATGTATGTTGTATATCTTCCCTCTAAGAAGGTTAAAGAATATGCAGTCCATCCCAGAAAGATTTCCATGATTAAAATACAGGAAATGCGGACCCTTGCCAGAATAAGTGTCACACATAGAAAAATCCCTCTTTCACAGACCTCGTTGCCCTGGGGGCAGACCTTTCTCCTCTCCCACCGTGGGAGCACTCACACAGCACTCTTCCCAGCCAGCACCTCCAGATAGATGCTCTATCCTTTCTGGACCAGGTTCCACAGGTTCAGGAGTCTCTCACAAGCTACTCAAGGAGGAACATCTCCTGTTAGGTTATCTTTTCTACATGTGTGTCCATTTGACCTACTAAACTGCATCTCATTTCCCTTCAAAAGTTTGTCTTTTTGTTACAAAAGTATCCCTTACTCATCATGAAAAAGATAAGCAAGCTTAAAGAAGGAAGCAGAGTCCCAGCCATTCCTGATCTCCCTGTTGAGACAGCCACTGTTACCATTTTGGCAGGTTCCTTGCAGTCTCTTTTCTGTGAACATTTTGCCAGTTAATATTGTTGAGATATAATTGACATATAGCATTGTATTGGTTTTAAATGTGTACAGTGTGAAGACTTGATCATGGTTATGTTGCAAAATGATTAGCACAATAAATTTAGTTAACAGTCATTACCTCACATAGTTAAATTTCTTTTTATTGTGATGAGAACATTTAGATGTACTCTCTGCGACTTTCAGATATGGAATACAGTATTGTTAACTTGAGTCATATACTGTATATTACATCCCCAGAACTTATTTATCTTATAACTGGAAGTTTGTACCTTTTGACACCTTCACTCATTTCACCCACATTCTGTCCCTCTATGAACATTTTTACCTAGCTGAGCTCATATTGCATATACAGTCCTATCCTGCTTTATACACTTAACATTATATCAGAACCCTTCTTTGTGAGTATCACTTTTAATGGCTACATGACTTTACCTTATGTAAGTCATTTACTATTTATCATGACACTATCTCCTGCCCTTGTAAAGAGGTGAGTAATTTGTGTGTGTGATGATATGTTACTGTACAGTTCTACAGCAAAAGGTTTAGTTCCTTCAGCACACTCATGTTTCGGGATGGTTTGAAACTCTTTGCTTAAATCAGCTGTGTTGTGATGAGTTTACTGAACTGTGTGGGATTTCAGAGAATCTTTCTGCTACTCCTCCCCTGCAGGTAAAACGCATGCTCTAAGTGTCTCTGGGCTCACCAGAGTCAGTGAGAGATGGGGGCGGGGGAACTGGTGTTTGGAAATGGCATGTTAAAGCTGACATCGACCTGATGGCAAAGTAATGCCTGGGCATGTTGGAACAAGAAAAAAGCAGATTCAGTGGGCAGAGAGAGCAGCGAGCAATGCAAGGAGGAGACAGAGACCCTATGGCTTCTCAGTCAGGGAAGAAGATGCCGTGGGGTTTAGAGGTAATTGTGGAGAGGTAAGTTCACTATGAGTAAAAAGTTAGAAAAGTTAAAAAAAAAAAAAAAGGCCAGACCTCCTTTCTCAACACCTTGCCTCCCAGAAATCCTACCTGGACATCCACTTATGATTTGATGGAAGGTCAGAGAAGTCAGTTCAGTCCTGATGCAATTGCTGAAACGGTAAAGTATCTGTGTACGATGCAGGAGATCTGGGTTCAATTCCTGAGTTGGGAAGATCCCCTGGAGAAGGGAATGGCAACCCACTCCAGTACTTTTGCCTGGAGAATCCCATGGACAGAAGAGCCTGGCGGTCTACAGTCCATGAGGTCACAGAGAGTCAGACACAACTGAGAGATTAACACTCGGTGTCAACTAGGGAAGAAATCAGAAATTGCTAGAAATGATAGTAATTGTCAACCACTGAGACACTGAACCTTAAGGAGATGCTGTTTCTAAGCATAACCTATTATAGTCATAGAATTCTTTATTTGTTGCTCAGTCATGTCTGACTCTTTGCAACCCTGTGGACTGCAGCACACCAGGCTTCCCTGTCCTTCATCATCTCCCGTAGCTTGCTCACACTCATGTCCATTGAGTTGGTGATGCCATCCAAGAATTCTTTATACTACCCTCATATCTGTTGTCTTTTGGACCTCCCTCATTAACATTTCACTGAAGCTATAAGCAGAAGATTTATTCCTACCTCACAGACAGGTGAGGTATTGGGATTCAGCGAGGTGAAATAAGCCCCCTGAAATGACATAAAGAATTGGAGGAACTGAGGCTCCGAGAAGGAAAAGGAATTGACCAGCAAGAATTCACAGAACCCAGTTTCCTAGAGGGCAGTCCTGATGCCCTTTCTGCCTCACTTCTGTTATTATGATAGTGAATTTATTTAACCTCATGCCACTTTCTTTAAATCAGAGAAATTTCAGAGGAGAAATTACAATGCTCAACTGATTTAATGTTCCGTATCATCAGGCAGAAATCATGTTAATTTGCAGGCCTGTTTGTCCACAGAGGCTCTTTTATTCCTTCCAGGGAAACAGCTTGTGTCTTTATAAGACAGGAGACCCTGAATTCCTGCTGCAACCGAAGGCTGTTTTATTAGGTAAACTGCTTTGCATAAAGGATTGGCTCTTCTTATTTGCCACCATTTAGTCTATTAACTGGAAGGACTGAGCCCCATGATACCAAGGATGACTTTAGAAGAGAAACCTGGATAATAAAAGCAAGGCCCCATCCTTGATAGAACCAATCATCTGTTTCCTGTAAGGTTGCAGTTTCTAATTAAAAAATTTTTAATCAAAAGCTTCCTTGTATTTTATAGTACTTTCATGACTCTAAGTTCCTTCCCATTTAATTATTATAATGAACGTAATTAGTATGTGCTGTCAGGCCTTCACTTTATTTACATTTTATATTGGATAATTAAATGTGGTCTGATAATTAAATTAACTCAAATGACAGATGATTTGACTGCCTGCATATTACTGTATTGGGAATAAGCACCTTTGCATATTCATTTTAGTTAGTGACTGACTTTTTCACCTGGTAAGACCCCATAGATTCCTGCTATCAGAGCTGGAGTCTCCCATGATAGTTGAAAGGAGGAAGGCTCCCATTGGCCCACCCTCCCCCATCAGCTTCTCTGAAGGGAGTCATGAAGACTGTGTCATCATCTGCTTGTCCATTGATTGGGGGGGCGGGGGGGGGGGGCGCGGGGGGCGGGGCGGTCAGAACTGGCCAGTCAGCTGGACAGTGAGGCTTGTGAAGCTAGATTCTGCCTAAGCTGTGTGACACGCAGTTTCCAAGTCTTTTGTTGCTTGATGACTTAGTAAGAAAATCGAAAGGTAATTGACTAGATGTTCCTAAAATGTTGTGCTCACCTCAGACATTTCCCTGCAAACAAAAACAGGGGCAGTCTCCCGGTTGTATACCGCCTGCCCGTGAGGGACGCAGAGTTGTGTTTTAAGAGTGGCAGTTTCCCAGTACATTTTTGCTTTTAGAACTCTCAGAGGTGCCCTAATTCGTGCGCAAACATTCTTGCTTTGCTCCTTGTTTTTCTCAAAGGCAGATGGTCCTAGGTCACACCCCTTTGGTAAACTCCTCCTGCCTCATCCAGGTCTAAGAGTAGAGTGTGCTGTGGTGGGCTTGGAGTGGAAACTCCAGCCTTCAAGGCCCTTCTGTCCTTCCAGTGTTGGCAGCTTATTCCTGAGCTGTCACACACACATTCAGCTTTCTGTATTTTCTTTCCTTGTGTGACAGATACAGTTCCCTTTCACAAAACAATAATGTATCATGTCTAAGGAAGAGCCTAAGAACTTCAACAATATAACTATCTTGGAGTTACTGTCAGTATTTACAGCAACAAAGGAAGCTATGGGGTTTGTTCCCAAAAGTAGAACAAATGAACTTCCTAATTAAAAATAACTTCTGCCTAAAGATTTATTTGGAGGCTTCCGGTGAGTGACCTGGCTGGTGTTAGAATGGAGAAATTTGCCAGTTAGTGATTTTGGCCACTTGGAAAAGTCACCAATATCACAAAATCCAAACAAAAGATACCTTTACGCCCCTCATCTCTTTGGTGTCCCCATCTCGCTTTTCCCACACAAGGGTAGTTTGAAGTACCGCCTGAGCCTCGGTTTCCTCATCTGTGAAATGGAGGGCATAGTACTACTACTGCCCGTGTTGCTGAGTGAATTAAATGAGACAACACAGGCCCAGACTCATAGTGCATGCTCAAAAAAGGCAGACCTTGCTGTCCCAGTGGCCCTCTTATCATCAGCTTTATGGCACTAAATAATATGGCTGAGGAGAAGGAAATGGCAACCCACTCCAATATTCTTGCCTGGGAAATCCCAGAGGAGTCTGACAAGCTATAGTCCATGAGGTCACAAAAGAGTCAGACACGGCTTAGTGACTAAACAACAGCAACAAAGGTTTGCAGGCTTATTCAGTTTTACTTGTTTAATGTTCACTAGTCTAGATGACACGTAATACACGTTACTATTCAGTGGTCAGTGGACTAAGTCTCTTAGAGCGCTATCACTTGAGCAGAGATTGCGCATCAGCTGCTTGAGCACATCTATAAGAACGCTGGAACTGCCGGTCACAAGCTTCGATACCTAGCCTTTGTTCTGCTTGACCGTGAGCCTATTTCCTCATCTATGTATGAAAGGTGTGCTTTAGTGATTCCTCAGTTTCTTTCCAACTTTAAATGTCTGTGATCTAGTAATATATTTTAAACAACTGATCTGAGGAAGAGAAGATACCTGTTATTGGAAGAGTCGTTTAGCCTAAAAGGTCCAAATCACACCATCTGGGTCTGCTACTAGTCAGACAGCCACTGTCATGGGCACAGTGGTGTGTAACATGACGGCAGCGACTTCAGGAAAGCGACATTAGTGATGTGATGACTTTTTCTCACTGATGCTTTGGCTAAGTGGTTACATGTCCCTACAGCCACTCTTGTCAGTTCTCTTCCCACCTTGCTATTACCATGTGGGCTCTGGCAAAGAATGTTCAAGAAAGGGTGGGAAAATAGTTTATACCCTCCCGGAAGTTGGGAAAGTGCCCCATGTAGACTAGAATTCTGCCCATTTCTGAAGTCTGAGCTTAAAAAGGTTTGGGAAATTCCAGACTGAGACTGAGAATTGAGTTTCTTCATCTAAAAAACCAGCAAATTGGAAAAGATACTCTCTGAAAGCTTACAGAATAAACTTATTCAGAATTAAAAAAATAATAATTATTATTATTATTACTGCTGAGTCAGCAGTAGGCTGAATTCATAATTCTGGCATGGTGAACTGAAAAAAACATGGTTGTACAGATAACGGTTGCTGAAGCCATGAAATTAAAAGATGGTTACTCCTTGGAAGAAAAGCTCTGACAAACTAGACAGTATATTAAAAAGCAGAGACATCACTTTGCTGACAAAGATCCGTATAGCCAAAGCTGTGGTTTTTCCAGTAGTCATGTACAGATGTGAGAGTTGGACCATGAAGAAAACTGAGCACTGAAGAATTGATGCTTTCGAATTGTGCTGGAGAAGACTCTTGAGAATCCCTTGGACAGCAAGAAGATCGAACCAGTCTATCCTAAAGGAAATCAACCCAGAATATTCACTGGAAGGACTGATGCTGAAGCCGAAGCTCCAATACTTTGGCCACCTGATGCAAAGAGCCAGCTCATTGGGAATGACCCTGGTGCTGGGAAAGATTGAAGGCAGGAGGAGAAAGGGGTGACAGAGGATGAGATGGTTGGATGGCATCATCTCAATGGACATGAGTTTGAGCAAACTCCAGGAGATGGTGAAGGACAGGGAAGCCTGGCATGCTGCAGTCCATGAGATCTCAAAGAGTTGACATGACTTAGCAACAGACTGAACAGCAAAAACAAACTATCCTTCCTTCACCAGTCTTCTCAGTTTCTCAGTTTGGGGGAACTCAGGTTCAGAACACTCCAATAACATAACTGTCATGAAATCTAACTTTGAAACTGAAAGCTCACCATAGTTTCATCTCCACTGCACTGTAAAGGCTGGCAGCCCACTAAACTCCTTCAGCAGTGTCTGTGAGGCGAAGAGCATGAGGAGGGACATTGTGAGGGTTGGTTTAGCCACACAGTGACATGAAGTTAATTCTCTGAGATCCATCCCAAGACTGGGCAGAGCGCAGAAAATGCACAAGGGGAAGAAGCCAAACAATGAACCGTCAGCACCCTAGTCCCAGGTACCCAAACCAGGTCCTGTGAACAAGGTCCAAGGCTGAACACTGCCACCAGTTGAGGGGTGTATGTCCAGTCATCAGTCATCCTTGGCTCACTTGGAAGTCTTCTACTGGTGTGGAAAATGAGGCCAGAAAGAATATTTTGTCAAAGTTTAACTAATGACCAATCATAAAACTAACTTTTTCTGGGCCTGCCTTGGTGTTCAGATTTAAAGGGTATCTTTTTAAATCACTGAGATAGACTGTAAAGACTTCTGTAATCACAGAGAAAACACCTCTTCTGACATAGGAGATCTTACGTAAAAGCCTGACATCATAGAACAAACACTGGGACAGCAGTCAGAAGGTAAGGTCTTCTCATAACTATGCAGCTCTGTGACCCTGGGCAAGTCACTGCCCTTCTCTGGGCTTCACTTTCCTATCTGTCAAAAGAATTAGGCTGGGTCCTCCCAAGGACCCTTCCAGCTCTGACAGAAGACAAATGTATAAGTCTAAGATGAAGTGAGAAGTCATGTCCAGGTCAGTATAGGTGCTTGAATTTAATAATTTTCATTTCTAAATGTAGTCATCACAAATGTTCAGCAGCCACGCTGATCTCCTTGCTGTTCTGCAAGCACACCTCTCAAAACTTTGTTCTTACTGCTTTCTACCTGGGAATCTTTTCCCCCAGAAATCAGCATGGTCTGGGGAGGGGTTGCGGGGGGGACTTTCAAAGGCTTTTTTCTCAGTTTTCATGTTATCAGAGTGGCCTTTCCTGACATAGTATCTAAAATCAGCCCCATGGTTCCTGTTTTCACCTTTACCTAGCTGTATTTTTATTCATATACTTATTGCCCACCCCAACATTTATTTTGTCTGTCTCCCCTCTCCCACCCCATGCTACTAAAGTGTTAGTATGTCGAGAACAGAGTCTTTGTCTGCAGTGCCTACAGGAGTGTCTGGCACATAGTAATTACTTAATATTTGTTAAATGAATTATTGGATATTGAGATAATATACCTCTTCTAGACATTATACTGCAGAGAAGGTTAAAATGGCCCCAGATTTTAAAGAATACAACACTTCTGCTTTAGTGACCAAACCTCCTAAACTGACTTTTAGCTAAAAATTTAAGAGCCATTTCTTTGGCATGATAAGTTAGTTACATTTTAATTTATGCTAAGAGAAACTTCTTAGTTTTGTTTTTGCTGGAGCCAGTAGTTCTGAGATCTGAAGGAAACTACTCTGTTTAAGGTTTGGCATATCCTGTGTTTGAGAAAACAGCAGTGTGTGAGAGAAAGCTTTGGAGGCAGACTGAAGTCCATGTCCTAGCCCACCTCTCACTTGAGTGATATAAACTCGGGCAGGTTATCTGAGTGTCGTTTCCCCTAAGCTATAACATAGAGACAGGAAATTGTTGTAATGATTAAATGTCATCCTCAAAACTTCCCTGGTGGTCCAGTGGCTAAGACTCCACGCTTCCAATGCAGGGGCCCCAAGTTCAATCCCTGGTCTAGGGACTCGATCCCACATGCTGCAGCTAAGAGTTGGCATGCCACAACTAAAGAGGCCATGAAGGTCCCACACGCTACCTGCTGCAACTGAGACCCAGCACAGCCAAATAAATTATTTTTTAAATGTCGTCTTTATTACGCAGCCCCCAGGTTTACTTGACTCTCAGCTATGAGAGGGGATGTCTTTCGGATATTTGCTTGTCAAGTTGGTGGCATTGTCACAGAAAGTCTTTTGGATATGTGTGTTCCACTCTGAAACCATACACTGTAGGAAAATCTATACTTAAAGACCCCCAAATCACCATGTCATTCATTGTAATAGCAAGTTTCGGGGGGAGAGGGGGTTAAAATATTTTTCTTAAGTTTCTTCATGTGTGTATAGTTCCTTTGGGATCGTGCACCTTGGGTCTGCATATCTCATCAAAGAACCCAGTGTGTAGGAGTTCTGTCATGGTAGCCATGAGCTGGCCTCTGCTTTAAGGCACTGGCAGTGTGTGTTAATAGCATGATGAGAGGATTGTGGGCTCTGGAGCCAGGTGACCTATGTTCTGGTCACAGCTATCCCCCTTACCAGCTCTGTGATCCTGGTCAAAACCCTTAGCTTCCTGGTGCCAGTTTCTTTAAATCAGGATAACACTGGTAACACCTCAGAGGGTTGTTATGCAGATTAAATTAGGTCATGAGCATAGTGTAAAATTAGTACCTTCCCTGGGCCTGAACAAAGGTTAATTGTGACATGATTGAAATGTCTGCCTTCCACATTCCCTGCTCTTAATGGGAAGATCCTTGGAGTATCCACTCGGTCAGCTCTGACACTTGATACCACCTCAGACAGGCCATCTCTGCTGTCAGAGCCTGTGTTCCCGTCTGTTGAGAAAACTAAAGAGAACTCTGTGTGTCTTCATGGACCCAGAGGATGTAGAAGCCTGAGGAGGACCTCCTGTAGGGCTCTCAGCTGCCACTCGACGCGCTGCCCCAGCACAGCTGCCAAGGGAGGTCTGGGCGGGTCAGTGTGGCCCTGTCCAGCTGCCAGCTCCCCTCCCCAAGGGACATGCGTGGTTCAGCCAGACATACCTGACAGGTAATAAACATAGGCTTGTCTGGAAGGCAGTGGAGGAGAATCTCTGCTCACCATTTGGGGCTGCAGAAATAGGAGGAAGGGAGACCTCACACCCAAATAACTCTCTTCTATATGGGCAACTGCTAAACTGAAAACACACCACAGAAATAACTCAGAGGTGCCCTGAGATGGTGTTAGGAAAAGAAACTGGAAAATGCCTCACATGAATCAATGTGAGCATTTAATGGACCTTAATTGGAACCTTATCCTACTGTACTTAGAACAGAGAGATGAAAGCAAAAGAAATCTGAGAGACCATTTATTTCACTTGACAAAGCAGTAAACTAAAACTACAAAAAGATTTGACTACTGTTATATTTTTTATGATTAAATAAAATTGTCATAGACTGGTGCTGGCGAGCCCATAAGTGCTCCGTGGAATGCATCCATGCTCTTTGGCTGCTGCTGGGATGTGATCAGAAAATCTATCAGGCTGTACTCTGCATTTATTAACTCTGCTATTCTCACACCACCCAAAGGCTCTGTAGTGAGCAAGGCTTGACCCAAGTTCAAAATCAGAATAGTTGAGAATATGAGGAGAGCATATTTTGTGTGAAGACTTTTCATTCATTCTTAAGAAAAAAATATATTCTAAGCTATTTTCACCATATTTAAATGTAGTGTCTGTGCAAGTATAATCACCAAAAGGTGCTCATGTGTGTGAAACCTTGTAACACAGGCTTATATTATTTCTGCAAGTTCACAGGCCTTCAGAGATCATCTAGTCCAGCTCCCCTCATTGCCAGACAAGAGAAGGACTTGCTCAAGTCCCTAGAGCCAGGCCTCCTGACACAAGATCTAGGACTTTTTGTGACCAGTCTTCTCCCTCCTCTCCCCACCCCCTACCTTTTGGTAGGTGCGACATAGATACTTCAAGTAAAAAAAAAAAAAATCCAAAATAAAGAGTTCCCTCAAATGTATGACAGTATGGTGGGTCTGTATCATTTCCAAGGTCTGTGCTCTTTAGACAAAGTTTTTTCTCAAACATAAATTAAAATGAAAAGAGCACTTACGGGTATAGTCCTTGACAAATTATAGAATCCATGACTTTTAGGGTTAGCCAAGTGTTTAAGAGAATCTAGGCCAACCTTCTTGTGCTGCAAGATGTGTTTGAAGGGAATTTAGAACATGCTTCCTTTAAAAGGTAACTCTTCTCACAAAATAGACAACATGAAAGAAGGAAAAAGAAGCTCTAACATGGAACAGAGGCTAGAGGTGACTTGTTCTTGGGGAAATGCCAGTATCATGAGCTTTGTGTCCATATGAGCATTCATCATTCTTTCCTTCTCTCAGTGACCAGCTTTTACTAAATGCTCACTCCATCTCAAACCAAGTGCTGGAGGATGCAGAAATGAGTAGAGCCCCGATCTTGTCCTTGTGGAACCCAGAGCCTAGGGGCAGTGCTGTCGGTGCTGAGGCTCATTCCTTCCTTCTACAGACATTTTTTTTTTTTTTAATTTTTTTATTAGTTGGAGGCTAATTACTTCACAACATTTCAGTGGGTTTTGTCATACATTGATATGAATCAGCCATAGATTTACACTTATTCCCCATCCCGATCCCCCCTCCCATCTCCCTCTCCACCCGATTCCTCTGGGTCTTCCCAGTGTACCAGGCCCAAGCACTTGTCTCATGCATCCCACCTGGGCTGGTGATCTGTTTCACCATAGATAGTATACATGCTGTTCTTTTGAAACATCCCACCCTCACCTTCTCCCACAGAGTTCAAAAGTCTGTTCTGTATTTCTGTGTCTCTTTTTCTGTTTTGCATATAGGGTTATCGTTACCATCTTTCTAAATTCCATATATATGTGTTAGTATGCTGTAATGTTCTTTATCTTTCTGGCTTACTTCACTCTGTATAAGGGGCTCCAGTTTCATCCATCTCATTAGGACTGGTTCAAATGAATTCTTTTTGACGGCTGAGTAAAATTCCATGGTGTATATGTACCACAGCTTCCTTATCCATTCATCTGCTGATGGGCATCTAGGTTGCTTCCATGTCCTGGCTATTATAAACAGTGCTGCGATGAACATTGGGGTGCACGTGTCTCTTTCAGATCTGGTTTCCTCAGTGTGTATGCCCAGAAGTGGGATTGCTGGGTCATATGGCAGTTCTATTTCCAGTTTTTTAAGGAATCTCCACACTGTTTTCCATAGTGGCTGTACTAGTTTGCATTCCCACCAACAGTGTAAGAGGGTTCCCTTTTCTCCACACCCTCTCCAGCATTTATTGCTTGTAGACTTTTGGATAGCAGCCATCCTGACTGGCGTGTAATGGTACCTCATTGTGGTTTTGATTTGCATTTCTCTAATAATGAGTGATGTTCATGCTGATCTTCTCTGTATCGTTCCAATTTTAGTATATGTGCTGCCGAAGCGAGCACCTTCTACAGACATTTAACAAGTGCCTGTGATGGTCCAGCGACTGTTCTAGCCACCCAGGAGACCAAGAGAAACAAAATAGACTAAGTCCCTGCTCTCTGGTTGCTGACACTCTGGGAGGAAAGGGAGAGACGATCAATAAGCAAACCTGGATGGGTGCCTGAGCTTCATTTAGAAATATTTCACAGTGGAGGTGGTGCTTAAGCTGCTATCTGGAGGTGGAATAGATACTTACCAGGTAGCAAGGTAGGAAAGACATTCTGGGCCTAGGAAAGACCATGAGCAAAGGTGTGTGTGCACGCTTAGTCACTCAGTCGTGTCCAACCCTTTGTGAACCCATGGACTATAGCCCGCCAGACTCCTCTCTCCACAGGTTTCTCCAGGCAAGAATACTGGAGTGGGTAGCCATTCCCTTCACCAGGGGATCTTACTGAGATGTAAAATGGCCTGGCAGTTTTAGGGAACGGTAAGCTGTTCCTTCTGTCTGTAGGTTAGGAGGTAGTGGAGAGAATACAAGTTAAGGGTGAAGAAGCTGCCTGGGCCAAGGTCATGAAGAGACCTACGTGCAGTTGGTAGGTCTTAGGGATTTTTCTCTCAGAGATGATGAGGCACCCCTAACGTTACTAGCAGGAGGAGGAGATGTTCAAGCTGTGTCTGAAAGTCCACTCAGGATGTAGAGAATGGGGAGACAGGCCTCAGGACTTCTGCAGTGGAGCCCCAGGATGGGAGCTGGTGTCCCTGGTTATGTAGCATTGCTCATCCCCACAGGAGCAGGGTGGTGTCTGAGGGGGGGCACCTTCCCAGAAGCCTTCTTTGCACCCCTCTGCCAGCAGTACTCAGCAAGCAGCTTGTCACCCATAGGAAGCAGGGGGCACACGTCAGGGGCCTTGTCACCCAGGTTCCCTGGAGGGACACTGCAGGACAGCCACCCCCGCTCACTGCATGAGGAAAGCCCTCGTTTCTGTAGGATCACCTGGTTTCCAGAACCTCTGCAAGGCCCAGCCCCTAGATACTGGCTTTAACCTCTCCTCCTGCCCCTGCCTGCTTCTCTGCCTCCTTTCCTTCTTCCCTCTCTCTCTTTCCTCCTCGACCCTCGGCTGGCACTAGACAGCAATGAATCCCTGGGACCACCAGGAAGAAGGCTAGTGCTCCAAGGGCCTGCCTCCCACACCGTCTGCCAAGATCTCTGCACTTAATCTCAGCCTCGAAATCTATCTTACAGCAGAAGCAAGTTTGGGAAGAGAGGAATGTGTTTGCAGCACTAGCCAAGGGAATCTTTGTGTTTCTCTGCCCCGAATTTGGTTTGATTATGTATGTGGACAGACTCTTCAAATTTTTCTCATGTCATATTTAAATAAAGCCATTTCAGTGCCCAGCCTACTCTACCCCCAAGGCATCAGATCAGAGAAACAAGGTGTGTGGGTGGGGGTGTTTGGGACATACCTTTTTCTTTATATGATTCATAGAGGTCACTGGCCTCAAGGCCCCCTGCTATCATATCTTTCCTCTCCTGGGCTTGGGCGTCAGGTGTGATGGGACTTGTCAGAGAGCACTGTGGACAGAGAGGCTTGGCCTCTGCCCTGGCCCGGCCACTAGGACTGCTGCCCCCTGCACTCCAGCCTTGTAGCAGGACCAGTTTCACAGGGAGGAATGCAACAACTACTTTGTTTCTGCTCTGCTAGAAAAATATTCTTTGTTACAATGATTTACAGGCCCTCTCCGCTGTCTCTTATAATGAATTTAGATGTCTAGACACCTATTTTTTGCCCCTTTGTTGAGGACATCTTGTCTCTGACAAGAAAAGGGAAAAAGCAAAACAAGAATTCCTAGGCATAAAGAATTCTCCTTGGTGAGTTTTAACTATTTGTGTCCATTGCTGTCTGATCTCGTACTCCATTCACCCTACCAGCCTGGCTGATGGAGGTGGTTTGGCCTGGGGCTTGACAGACCAGCTCACAAGTCTTGCTGTCCCTACCCATGCCCCACCTGCCCCTGCTCTCCAGACTTTTGTGCCCAGAGGCTGTTGGAGTCGATGGGGTGCTGCATGAGGGACTGAGTCAGCTGTTCTTGTTAAGTCCAAAGATAGCGACTCTGAGGACCTTGAAAGCCCTGGGAAGAGTAGGCCCAGGGCTCTGGTGTGGTGGTGGGTATGGATAGGCCCCTGGAGTCAGGTTTTGACACCAAAGCTCAGTCCTCATTCATTCATTCCCCAGCTGGTTATAGAGCACCTGTGATTTGTCAGGCACAGTACTAGGCACTCTGCCACACACCGGGGACACAGCAGTGAATAAAAAGGACATAACCCCTGTTCCCACAGTGTTGAAAACTGGAGACTCACTCAGCCTGTCTTTGCCTGAACAACTGCTCATGCTTCTGGAGCCAGACAGGCCATATGTGTGTTTCTGTCTTCTGGTCCATGGCAGACATGGGACTGAGCTTCCAGCGACCTAAGCAGTTAGCAGCTTGCCAGAGGGCATTCTGAGGGGGGAAAAAAAAGAAAAAACATAAAAATAAAATGCAAAGCCCTCTCCTAAATAAGGGAGAAATTTAAGATCACTGTTAGATCTTAGCAAAATTAGCAGGATTCACAGAGTATAAAGTAGATAAGACAGAAAGTGACCACTTTCTATTTTGTTTCCTTGAATGTAGGTGAATTCTGGAGAGATGGAGATTTTGCTATAGGACACCATGGTTGTATCTAAGATGCTTGGAGGGATAGTTGAATGGATGGATTTAGAAAGGGGCCAAGAAACTGCCCCACAGAACCTTTTTCTAGTTTATTTCTGTTATTTAGTGTTATGGTTTTGGTATGGTCAGGGAGAGAGCTGTTCCCATATAAGTGAATTTTGCAGAGGACTAAACTTACCTTTAAAACAAAATATTTATTTAACATTAACTACTCGTGTTCATTTTTAAAATTTTAGTCTCTTATTTCTTAAACTTAAATCATACTTAATATATATTTTTGATGCCTTAAGAAATGAATACCTACTATAGTATCAAGTACATGAGCATTATCATGTATGTGAAGCAAATTTTTTAAGTATAGAGTACTAAGAGAAGGTCATGGGTTATAATATGTGTTACTATAGTATAGTAATGTCACTCAAGGCCAACCATTTATACTAAATGATTCCAGGAAACTTTCTCAATTCTTACTTCTTCTTGAAATAATTTTAATTCCCACCCCCTCACTTATTAGTGTCAGCCGGTGCTTCTTTCTGTCTCCAGCAGTCTCCTAATTTGCTGATTCCAATCCACTTTTGTTAGACTTGCTTCTGAAATGTGAATTGATAGGCTGAGTTGGAGCTTGCAGAACTTAGCTATAAATAATTGACGTGGGTTTTGTGGACAGACTGGGCACTCTGTGAGGGCAGGGGTGTCTCTGACTCATTCACTGCCCCGCTCCCCCGCCTTGCATAGCGCTTGGCCAAAGTGGATGCTCAGCAGAGTTTTGATGAATGAACTGGTTTCCCTGCTCAGCAGCCTGCTTGCTCACTTCCTGGTTCTTGGTTGCATTCCAGATGGTCACAGTTGGAGGAAGGGGGCCTTCTGGGTGAGGAGAATCAGGCTGTTTTCCATTTACATAACATGATAGAGTCCCCAGAGGCCTTCCTAGCTGCTCTCCTTGGGATCTTTGAAGTGACTACGGCAGTTGTCATTTCACAGATTTGAAAAACGCAGACTGCCCAGGCCAACTGCATTTCTAGACCAGATGCTTACCAGACTCAGTAGCTTACCTCCACTTTCCTTTTTTTTCCTTCCTGAAATTTAACTGTTGGGAAAAACTCTTCAGGTCATACCAAGGATTAGCATTATAAATACATCATAGGTGATAGTGGTTGTTTCAAAAACGAGGCCTGGTCTGCAGGCACGCAAAATCCAGAAGGCAGCTAATTACATCACCATCACAAGAGGGTCCTCATTTAGAAGTCACATGTTCCAACAGTTCACTCCTGAGAATCTAGCCCCATCACCAACCGTTCCTCTCTTTCAAGTTCTTATGTCTGATAGTTTGAGACAAACCCTTGGCACAGCCTAGCACATAGCCAAGAACTGGCTATTTGATACCTAGCTAAGCAGAATATAGGTTTTTGAAGAAAGGTCTTTTGTGTTGGTTTAATCTGTGTATGTCAGTTGGTTTAGTCTGTTTAGAATGGCAGTATGTCATCCTCCTCTTCATCTGGGCTGGCAAAGTTGTGTGAGGAGCTGGCTGGCAGCCAGTCATTGGAACAAGCTCAGGGCTTGGCGACAGAGAGCCCCTCTGCCAAGGAAGGGGCAGCCCCCTGGGTTCGATAGCCCTGGACAGGCCTGAGAGGCGAGAGAGAAGCCAGCTCTCAGAGTCAGAAGAGTTTTCCAGGCCCAGCTCCATAAATGACTGGCCAGTGGACCTATAACAAGTCTCTCAAACTTTCTGAGTTTCAGAGCTCTTCTTATAAAAGAGTATAGCCATCTGTGTCTGCCCCCCTCAAGGGTGTTGAGAGCCTGAGATGATGTAGATAGAGGGGCTTCCTAGACTACTGAGTACCGTCTCCGCCAGTGACAGGCTTTCTGCTGCATTGGATGTTGCTGAGGTTCTGGCATGCTGCAGTCCATGGGGTCGCAAAGAATCGGACATGACTTAGTGAATGAACAAGAAGCCACAACTGGCAGTTTTGTTGCCTAGACAATTTTGGATTCCTTCACATCAAGTGAGAGACCAGTGTCACCCCACTACCCACAAAGGAGGAGGATTTTTTTTCCCTTTCCTTATAACCAGGCCAGGGAGCCCCACGTGGGATGCTGAGAGTCTCAAGCCCACTTTCCTTCTAGGGGAGCAGACGAATGATCACAGAATCCATTCTTTAGGGATGTCTTAGTTCAGGCTGCAGTAACAAAGTTGCATAGACTGGGTAGCTTGTAAAACAATAGGAATTTGTTTCTCATTGTTCTGGAGGCTAGAAGTCCAAGATCAGGGTTCTGGGGAGGGCCCTCTTCCAAGTTACAGACCACCAGCTTTTCATCATATCCTCACAAGGCAGAAAGAGGACTAGAGGGCTCTCTGGGGTCTCTTTTATGAAGGTATTAATCTCATTCACAAGGGCTTCACCCTCATGATCTAATCACCTCCTGAAGGCCCCATCTCCTGATGCCATCACATGAGGATTAGGATTTCAACATAAGAATTGAGGGGGGGCACACAAACCTTCAATCTATGGCAAGGGACTAGCTGAGCAGACCTAAGATGTTGTGAACTGGAGACCTGCTTCAGAAAATGGCATCTGTACCCCATGAGAAGAGATCTTGGTATGATTCTCCCCCAAGGCAAGGTACAGAAGAATGTGTTAACTAGGGACCCTGTGTCACTTTGGTTCATTCATTCCAGTAACTCTGAGGTACCCAGCCCTCTAGCAGAGCAGGGGAGGACAGAAAAGGAAACAGTTCCTGCCCTTCTGGAACTAGGAATTAAGCTGCTCACACAATTTACAATATAAGAGCTGCTGCCTTGTCTTTGCATTGAAAAGCAGAGGCAATCTCTGGCCGTGCTGCCTGGGAAGGCTTCCTGGGCTTAAGGATTTCCTTAAGTGCTTGGAGGGAAGCTCCTCCTGGGTCTGAATCAGGAGCCCACAACACCAGCCTTATTAGCTCTGGCCCTTCCTGCTGTTTTCAGATTGACAGATCTGGCACAACAGCCCCAACACACACACAGACTAAGCTTAAGACTGTTTCTCTGTACCACTTACCTGTGTTTCTTGGATCGTGCTTATGCTAGGATTTTCTTTTCAGAGCTGTCAGAATGCACTTCCTACCCCGCCACCACAAGATCCTGGCTGGCATCCCCAGCCTGTTTGCACAGCTCTCTCCTGTGGAGGCAGGGCCAGGGAGAGGCCGCGGCATGGCTTCCCAGGTGGCATGAAGCTTTCTGATGAGTCCCAGGCAGAGCAGGGCCCGCTGCTGCCAGGCGCCCTGTTCTGATGAGCAGCCCTTACAGAGAGGCGGGGGCAGGATGACAGAAAGCACTCATTAGGCCTCACACACTGGGAGGGGACTTCTGGTTCTGCGAGTGTAGGGAAGCCAGATCCGGCAGGAGGAGACTCAGGGCAGCAGAACTGGTGAGCTAACCAAAGGCTCCTAACTAACATTGCCTTTTACATTGTGATCACAGACGCGGTTTTCTTTGATCCTCTAAACCCTGAAGGCTGCCATCTGCCTCTGTTTCACTGAAAGAACACTGTGGCTCAAACCACTTAACCAACCAGAGCCAGGGCTACTTAACACCAAGCTCCCTTGAGCCTGCAGATTCATGCTTGTGGCCTCTGAGAGACAACTGGCCCAGGCACTTCTAAAATACATCAGGTTAGTGAGGGTAGCCTGCTAATGATACTTCATGCTGGCCAGGGATGACAAGGAATCGGACCTGAGCTGTGGATTGAATTGTATTCCCCCAGAATTCATATGTTGAGCCCTAACCCCCAGTGTGACATTCCTTGGAGATAGGACTTTTAAGAGTTAATTAAGGTCAAATGAGGTCACAAGGGTGGGTCCTAATGTAATAGGATTGGTGGCCTCACGCACACTCACTAAGGCCACATAAGGACACAGTGAGGTGTCAGTGTGCAAACCAGGAAGAGAGCCCCCACCAAAACCCCGCCTGCAGCACTCTGATCTCAAACTTCCGGGCTTCTGAACTGTGCGAAAACAAATTCCTGTCATTTAAGCCACCTAGTCTAAGGTAGTCTGTGATGGCAGCCTGAGCAGACAAAGACGGGCTGGCACTGAATCTAGGTTGTTTCTTCTCTCCACGTGAAATTCCTCCACCTACAGTTCTAGGCGCTCAGATCTGATCTAACCTTGAAGGTCCAACCCACCTGCTCAGTGCAGCCTTCCTCACCTTAGTAAGGAGTAATCTCTCCCTCCCATGGGATCCCCCAGTACCTTATCCTTCCCTCTCTGATGACCCAGGCCCCTTTGTATTATTGTCCTTTGTGGTGAGGCTTGACTCCTCTCCATATCCCCTTCAGCATTTGGCACAGGAAGTATTCAGTAAATGGCCACTGAATTTAGAGCTCTCTTCTGGCTTCCTCAATTGGGGCACCCAGTTATATACTTCACTTGGTAAGAAATGCAAAGATTGGAGCCAGAAGGCTTAGTGGGTGTCCAGGGATCAGCAGATGAAAGAATCAACATGTCCCACTTGTCTACTCCAGATTCCTTTTATTTTTATTTTTTTCCCAGATGTCTTTTTAGTGCCGGTATTCAGATCCTCCTGGCCCTCTTTCCAAGGCTATAGCACACATTGGCAGCATGCAACTCTCCTTTTCCAAAAAGCCCCTTCTTCCCAGAATTGTTGATAGTTCCAAAAAGAAAAGGAAGTGAGGGTCTCTCACCCACTTCCTCTCTTACCCTCTCCCTATTCCTTCTCCCAACCCCTTGCCAGTGAAGAAAAAAGGTAGTGAGTGCCAGGGCATACAGGTAAAAGGTGCCTTTCTTCAGTGACCATGGAACTACTCCTGCTGGCCGTTGCTTAGAAGCCCAAAGGAGAATTCTCTCCAGAGGATGACCAAGAATGGGTCCAAGAAGGTCTTGAAGTGCTGTCTCATGTTCTGATACAGTCAAGTAGTTTCAGTGTGACTTGTCTTAAATTCAAAATGCGGGAATCTAATTCTCAGTGAGAAAGAGTATATTAAAGACCCAGAACTCTTGGTCGTGTTCTTTTTCTTTATTTGAGTGCTACTGGCTCAGACAGTAGACAGTCTGCCTGCAATGCAGGAGATGTGCTTCCATCCCTGAGTTGGGAAGATCTCCTGGAAAAGAGCTACCCACTCCCGTATTCTTGCCTGGAAAATTTCATGGGCAGAGGAGTCTGGCAAACTATAGTCCATGGGGTCACAAAGAGTCAGACATGACTGAGCGACTCACACTAACACAGGTATGTTCACTTTGTGAAAAATCAGGCTTTTAACTTAAAGGGGATATACGTTATGCTTCATTGAAAAGTATACTTAAAAAAAAAAATTAAAACCCCAAACAACTGAACAGTTTGCTTAGGTCACACAACTAGTTGGTGACTAGAGTAAAGGCCAGAACTCAGATCTCCTAGCTCTGTAGTTAGTATGTATTTTAGAATCACACCCAGGAGCAAGAGGCAAGTTCAATTTCAGTCACTTTTGATCTGAAAGTGAAAGTGAAAGTCAAGTCGCTCAGTCATGTCCAACTCTTTGCAACCCTGGTAGACTGTTCCTCCGTCCATGGGATTTTCTAGGCAAGAATATTGGAGTGGGTTGCTATTTCCTTCACCAGGAGATCTTCCCGATCCAGGGATTGAACCTGGGTCTCCCGCATTGTAGGCAGACACTTTACCGTCCGAGCCACCAGGGAAGTCCTTTTTGATCTGAAGTTGCTAGAAGTTCTCTTGGTTTCCTTGGAGTCCTAGTCTGCATCTGAAAATGGACAAAATGTTTCAGAGGAGGTTTCTCATTACTACTGAGGCCACACCAGCTCCCTACCTGTTGTCTGATGACTATGGCCTCTAAAGAAATCTACAGGCCGGTCACATCCTTCCTTGGTTCAGTGGTTGGGAAAAGGGGCTCTGTGAAAATACTTTTTATGTTTGTGTTGACCTGTATGCCCTGAAAGAAAGGGCAGGTGGCCTGGCCAGGCTCAGGGTGGTGCCACCTTAGGCCTTTGTCCGGACAAAGGTGACAAGTCAGTTACTGATTTAGTTGCAACTCCAAGAGGAAGGTATATAGAGAGACATACTGACATCATATGGTAGGAGATTTCTCTTACATATGTTTCTTTCATTCAGCAAGACGTTCATGTCCTGTGATGACTCCCTGTTAACTTTCTACTGATTTTGGACAGCTTAAGCCGTCCCAAGTGACATTTGACTCCCCCCTAAGGCCTGGGACTGAGTGACTGGATGAAATAAAACTGAGTCCTGCCCTCATCCCCTAACCTGTCAAAAGCCTCTCAGGCAACTCTCTCCTCATCCCCAAGGCCCTGAGCATTGAGGTCAGGCTGTTTGCATCCCCAGCCTTGCTTCCCTGCGCCTACAGGAAGTACCTAACCTAACTCAGCTGACTGTTCACCTGTGCGCGTGACAGCAAACTGCCACCCCTGTGCCCGAGCCCGCTGGCCTTACCCAGGAGTTGTCTCACCTGCTGAGCCTCGTGCTGTCTCCCCACAATGTCCGAAATGTGGTTTGAGGGACAGTGCTAACTAGATGTCCTCCTCTGGCTCACTGCCAAGCCAGGGGGGTAGCTCGCAGCACCCCTCGCAGACCCCTGACTGTAGTCTGGCTATGTCCTGTCTTGGGTGGTCCTATGGCTAGAACTCCTTACCCCCAGGCACCCAAACTGCCTACCTCCACTTGTGTCTTCTGCAGTCAGGGGACTTAAAGATAGTGGCCTCTGACAGGGCATCTCACTACCCTGCTGGTGACCTCTGTAAACTCACTTTTTCAACAGACAACTCATAGCCAGCTCTGTTCCCAGAGGGGACTGACCCCCAAGGGACTGACCCCCCCTCCCCAGTGAGGGTCAGGAGTCCAGGTGGAATAAGTTACGGTTAAGCTCTCATGTTCTGTGCTGATTTACCAGGAACCAGGAATCGCCATCTTTGAGTTTAACATTGTGCCTGTGCCAGCCAGACTGTCCAGTTTAATATCTTTTCAATTAGGGAGTCTTCCAGTAATAGCATTTTTAACAGTGAAGTTCCAAAGAAAAAACTTGTTCTTAATTTTTGTCCAAAGAGGGGGAAAGAGGCTTCTAATAATGGTATCATTATAAATTCTAAAGTGATGATCATTTGGCTGTGCGACAAAATTTGTAGCTAATAATTAAAATAAAGATTTAAGTAAATGCTTTATCAATAAAGTGGATGATAGGGGCACATTTTTCTCAGCCAGTGTCAGGGATGGCAGCCTATAGCCATGTGCTGAATTGTCACACTGCAAGTCTTTAAAATTCCTGCTGGATTTGAAGGTATTAACAAGTCCCTATCAACATTCTCTAAAGGTTTTTGATGTCATTTTAGCTATTGAACTAAAATATGTGAACTATTACTTTGTTGATTTTGTTCTTAAACCAAACTGCATTATCATCTGAGAGTATGTTCTTAAAGTATTGTTAAAAGTACTTTGAAAACTTGTAAATCCCTATAATTTATGTTTCTCCTGCCTCTGCTGTTTCATTCTGTCCTTCTGGTTTTAATTTGAATGCAGTCCTGTCTGGGTGTGTACCTGTAAAATTGTGTTTTTGCAAGTACAATTTACAGTCTTGACCTTAGATTTTACAGTGTTCCTAACCTTCCATGAGCTTCCTCCTATACCAAGAAGTGGGGCTTTGGGTCACCCAGCTCTTTTATATTAGAACAGTCTAATCAAGGTTACTTGAAACAGATCTGATTTTGATGTTTCTTAGTTTATCATATAGGCCTAGGGAGTAAGTTCGGAGGGCTTCCCTGCAAGCCCATTAATTGCATTGCCCCATTTCTTAAAATGTACACAGTTGTAAACCTAGACTGCTTTAGGACAACAGTCTCGTTTATCTAAACAATTCTCCTTTTAGACTCAATGGCACTGATGGAAACACAGATAAGCTGTATGGATTGGAGGAAGGAACTTTTGGAGCTGTTTTTTTTTTTTTTTTTTTGGCTGAAACTGTTCCCATTCCCCTAACAAACCCCTTTTTTTCTTTCCAGGGGCTTGTCTACATATGGAATAAACTGATCTGTGTTCAGTATATTCCATGAGCTAGGGTAGGGGAAGACTGCAGTGGGAGGGTATAGGAGAGGGTATCTTCTGAGTGAGCTCTTGGCAGGCTTTAAGGAATATGGCTATTTTGCTTTAAGGGGAAGAGTGAAGGGTGCGGCACTGTGTTAAAGTAGTGCGTATCCTAAATCCATTTCGTGGGCATCCTCTCTCCATGATGAATCCATGGTTCCTCGTGGACTGTAAGAATTTTTAAATGGATGTAGAACTTTTGGCATCTTTTCCTTAAGTTAAGAAATGAGATTTCTTTCTTTTCTGCTCCTTTCAAATATCACTCAAATTAAGCTCTGATAAGGAGTTAGGAGTATTTTCCTTTCCTCCTTACACTTCCTCAGCACGTCTTCCGTGATTCTTGCGGGCACTGCGGGCTGAGGAAGCGGGACGCGGGGCAGGCCAGGGCCCCACGGCAGCTGACCTGGGCTCCTCCTTGGCAGGTCATCGTGCAGTCCGGCCGCCACCCCACGGTACTGCAGAAGCTCTGTCAGCTGCCCTTCCAGTATTTCAGTGACCCACGGCTGACCAAAGTGCTCTTCCCGTCACTTATCGCCGCTTGTTACAGCAACCTTCAGAACAAGATCATTCTGGAGCAAGAGATGAGCTGTGTTCTGCTGGCCACGTTTATTCAGGTACCTTCTGTACTTATGCCAAATTCTCTGACTCTGTGTGAAAGCTAATGAGACTGAAAAATAAAAATGAACCAGCTGTTTACCCTTGCCATCCACATTACCCCAAAACTTCACCTATTTATGTGCTTGACTGTCATGATAGTAAAACTGGGGTTTGAGTATTGTATATATTTCTATTTGGAGGATTTCAAGAAAAAGGTATTTTTCCAGTTAAGCCTGTACTAAGGAAATGTTTTTAAAAGACTTCTTTAAGGCTTTAACTGTTACTTCATCTTGCTTTTTGTCTATTTATAGGGAATAGATAATAACTGCTGAAGAAAGATTAAAACTGCAATTTATTTGTAAATTTTTAAATAAATATTCATATGTATATACACACACACTGACTGTGTATGCATAAGAAAAAAAAACATTTTGTTGCTTTTTCTCAAATCTAGAACTTTTAATTATGGCCTTATATTTTGCTGATCCAGTGAAATTCTATAGGACTCGAATCAGAATCAGTACTGTAGCAAAGCAGAATTTCCACATCTAAATTAACCCAGTCAACTGACAATAGAGAATCAGTTTGGTTATTCTTTTAACATTTGCTAATAGCTAATTGTGTTATTTCTTTTCTGTCATTACACAATGACATTATTTGCTGAAAATCTTCCATTATTTTTTCAAATGTTGCACCCTAAAGCCAATACGTGTTTGTTCCATGACACACATATGCTTAATAGACAGTGTTTTCTGTTCATAGTAATAATGAAACAGAAAGCAGAGCTTTGTATTGTTATTGTTCCTTATTCTGGCTAATACACATGTATCACTTTTGAAAGGGCATAACAGTGCCCAGCTGGTTGGGATGGCTAAAGAATCCCCCAAGCTTTCTTCACCTTAGAAGTGGTTTACATTTCTTAAACTATCCTCTACTAGATGATCAGCTAATAAACACACTAGATCAATTATGCTTAGAAATGTTTCATTTTCAACTTGTTTGTTTTTGAGTCTAGATTCCAGTTTCCAAAAAAAAAAAAATTCAAATATATTCAGATTTATAGGTAGGGTATATATATTCAAAAAAAATCTTATAGTTAATAATTAAAATCTTAATGAAGTTTTATATAACCATCATATCAACATATAGGATTCTCCATATATTCTTACAGCCTTAGGATTAAACAGGAAATACGTTATAGAGAATTTTAAGACCATGATCTTAAAATTCATTCTTTCATTCAACAGGTAAATTTTTAGTGCCTCTGGTGTGCTGGGCACTGCTCCACTGGAAATACAGCAGCGAACAACACAGATACAAATTCCTGCCTTGAAATGTAGAGTTGGGGGAGTCAAACAAAAAACAAATAAATGAGCAAAATAAAGAGCATGTCAGATTGTGTTAAATGCTGTGGAGAAAAGTAAGGCAAGAGAGGAAAGGGGGACAGGGTCCTCCAGAGAGATGATATGCAGCTTTTTGTGGCCTGCGCAAAGAGGCCTCAACCAAGACAGTGATTATTGAGCAAAGACAATTTTGTAGCTGTACCATCTTAGTCCCTTACATTTTTTTCAACTGCTTGGAAAACAATTTATAAAAATATAAATGGTACCAGAATCTAAAGTAAGGATCATATATAGTATTTTCATCTGGTGTTGATCTCAGAATACTTCTAATTTGACTCTATTATAGTTAATACACAATTAAGTATAATTTAATATAAATCTAACACATTAACCATATATTTTAGCACAGATTTTATAAATAACTATGGAAATTTCTTATAATGCTTATTTGGGATAGGATGTTAAAAACAAGTTTGGTTTTTTCCTATAAATTATTGTGCTCAAGAGAATGAAAGTACATTAGACTTTCGTTTATATAATGGTTCTTCAAGGTCCCCTGTGTTTCTAGTGACTACTAGAAAATATTAAAAATAAGAGCTAGCAGTTTGTCCTAGGTTCCTGAAATTTCACTTTTTTTTTTTTTTAAATATTTATTTATTTATTTGCACCAGGTCTTTACTTGCGGCATACAAACTCTTTAGTTGTGGCATGTGGGATCTAGTTCCCTGACCAGGGATTGAACCCGGGTCCCCTGCACTGGGAGCATGGAGTCTTAGCCACTGGACCACCAGGGAAGTCCCTGAAATTTCACATATTATAGATGACCTTTTTCATGTTCCATCAAAGAGTAAAATTGCTGGACTTTAAGATTTAGCTATAGAATGGATGGACCTAAAGAATATTATAGTACGTGAAAGAAGTCAGAGAAAGACAGTTACCATGTGATTTCACTTATATATGAAATCTAAAAAGTGAAACAAACAGCAAAACAGAAACAAACTCAGAAATACAGAGCACTGGTGGTTTGGAAAGTGGGATGGGGAGGTGGGCAAAATACGTGAAGGGAATTAAGAGGTACAGACTTTCAGCTATAAAATCAATGTCATAGGAATTTAACGTACAGTGTAGGGAATACAGTCAGTAATAAGATTGTATGGTGACAACTGATAACTAAACAGATCATGGTGACCATTTCAAAATGTAGATGAATATGGAATCACTATGCTGCACAGCTGAGACTAATATGATATTGTATGTCAATTATACTTCAATTAAAAAAACTTAGCTACAGAATACATAAGGGCTTTTATACTTGTGGATTTTGTTTAATGTTAAAAGTCTGTCAATATTTTAAGACAGTATTTGGCTAAAGAATTCAGTTTGTTAGATATAAAACAAAGTTATACTTTCCACAGCAGGCAACAACCTGGCCATTGGTGATACTTAGATTTGAGTCATCATTATTTGATTTAAATATGAGAACCTGAATTACATAACATCAGTTTCTTAAGCTTTTATATTTGGGCTCCAAAGTATTCATGGTAAAAATAGTTATCTCAGATTCAGAGGCATTTTTAAAGCCACTCTCAGCAAAGTTCTCCATGCATAGCATTGATATAAAAACACTTTTCTCGTTTCACACAGGATTTTGCACAGACTTCAGGTCAGGCAGATAACCAGTCTTATCAGCCCAAAGGTATGTCTCTGTTGAAATTAAATGTTATGTATTTGTTAGCTGGACATTTCTCACTCCACCCTTTGCAACTGTTAGAGAAATCAATTTATTACATCACCTGAAATATTTGAAGTTCAGATACCAAGTATATTTCAGAGAATAAAGAAATTGATTTTGTCATCAAACATGAGTGTATCAGAATATACAGAGAAATCCATGGAAGTAAAAGCATGAAACATCTTCATATAATTTATACTCACCTCATGCAAGTTATAATAAATGGTGAATAATTACTAAAGAGCTACCTACCTTGTAATAGAAGATACAATCAGATCATTAATATAGGCCTACGTTACTCACATAAATGCTGAAATTACATACATTTAGTTCCCTACCCGTGTTCAGAATAAAATTGTCATTGATAGTAGCCCATATATTCCCCTAAAATTCCAGCACTTGAATTTTTTATTGAAAATAAAAATTGTAAAATTGTTTTACATGAAGAAAGAGCACAGTTCAGGGGCCAAAAGATTTACAAAAAAATGTTTTTTTCCCTGTAGCATTTCTGCTGAAGTGAGTCCTGTGATCACAGTTGAGATGCAGAATTTTCAAGTGCATTTTTACTTTTTTAAATATTCTGCTACCCACACGATTATTAAGAAGTACAAGTTGCTCTTTGTCTGACTGTCATGTCAGCATCTCTGATTAATGAGAACTTCATCCAGATTTTCCCCAATTCTTCCATTAGTTTGATAGTCTTTAAAGTGGCCAGAGGTCTAGTCCCAGCAACATCCTCTGGGGCACCCACTCAGTAGCCCTCACTTTGGGGGAGGAGAAGGTCACCCTGGGCAGAGGGTGTATGTGTGTCTCACAGTTCTTTACAATGGACAGGTGCTGAAAAGTACATAAATGAGAATATAACTAAAACTGTAACAGTATCATGAAAAAATGTCATTTCTTATTGGCTCAGACACTCTCAAGTAAACAGAAAGCTATGCCCCTTTTTAGAAATTCAAGTCAACATCATAGTTGGTACCATTTGCCAAAGTCAGAATTAGTGTGCAAATTCACTTCTTCCCTGACTCAGTCACAGCTTTTTTAAGTTGTTAGAGGCTAGAAAAAAAATCATAATTTGTAATAGTAATTTGTTACTATATCTTAAAAACAGTGGTTTAAATGTTGAATTTTGAAAATGCCTAGAAAAATCTTCTAATGTATTTATTTTTAATTGTACAGCAGTTTTTTGTTTGTTTTGTTTTGTTTTGTTTGCCAGTAAGAAGTATAGACATTCTTTTTCTTCCTCTTCCTCCTGACATAAGGATGAGTCACCATTTGCTGCCTATCTGTCAGGCATGTCCCAGGGGCTGCCCCTGTCTGCTTGGTTTCAACTTCTCTTTTCCAAGGGATCATCTTCTCTGACTTTCATGCTTTCCCCAATTACTATGGGATTAATCTTCAAAACAGCAAATGGGGAACTGTTCTCTGCTTTGCTTAGAAAAGTCATCACTATACTAGTGACAGCTCATAATATGCTTATCTGATTTTAAAAAACAATGATGCCACACTAAGTTGCTAGTCTGCACCTGGACATCTGTTCCCCTATTGCTTAGAATGTCCCCATAAAATGTTTCAAGATATTTTGAGTTCATTGCCCAGGTAAACCTCTAAATTCTAAGTGTGAAGCAGCTTCTGACACACCCCATTCTTATTGCTAAGGAAGAAGTCCGGTTTCCAAATCCTCAGTGCTGGATGACTGGCTGGCCAGGAGACTGTTTCAGTAGCCAGTAAAGCTGCTGATAGTTCCCTCTGCTTTGTTGGGCAACTGAATGCCAGATTTGAGCATTTATTAAAGTTATGTTTAAACTAAAGTCATGTTTTAGATCAAACAGACTATTTTAGAAAACCACCATTAAGTTTATGTACAGATACAGCCTTTCCAGGCTCACTTAAGGATGGAATACATAACTGTCCTTTTATTTTGTTCACCATACTTATTTTTCCCATTTTCGTACTCCAGAGTCCAAAAACAGTGTTTTTCATAATGTTTTACCTAGAGGTTAATAATGTCTGAGTAGTTTAGAAGCATGAAATAGATTGTAATTAAAATACATATTATATATTTCATACTTCAGATATAGGTGAGTTACCTTTACTGAAATTTGCATCATGGTTTATTTGAAATGTATGTCTCCATTTTTTACTCAGATATCAAAATAATTTTCATTTCTTAAATGTTGAAGACTTTAACCTGTTTACTATTCTCTTCTTTTGTCCCCCCTCAGGAAAATGCCTTGGTTCCCAAGACTATCTCGAACTGGCTAACAGATTTCCTCAGCAGGCCTGGGAAGAAGCTCGACAGTTTTTCTTAAAAAAAGAGAAAAAATAAAGGTTTTGGTTGGTTGTGTGTTTGAGTACCCTCAATAATATTTTAAATTGTTCAAAACACTGTAACTACTCCTTAAGAAGTTCATTTTCACATGTTTATACTCTGTAGATATGGTATATACTTTATGCTATTTATAAAGACTGTAGATACTTTAATGTTCTTTCTAATTCTGTGAGTTTATTTCATTTATGCACAATAGTTTGGAGTTTGGTAACTTACATCCTATGATAATATATACTTTGCATTTGTAATATGGGTGAAATTAGACAAAAAGTTAGCAAGTCTGTTTTGTTCTTGTAATAAAATAACTTATTCTGTTTGCAGTGGTGACTTTTCTTGTGAAGGCAATGCAGATTTGAAAGAAAAACTAATTCCAACTCCGGAATATCTTAAAGACTTACTAAAAGTTAACCTGCTTTAAATTTCCCTTATTAGGTTTGAGTAGAAGATGTTTGTAACAGTTTCACATTCTAATTACATAATATGTTCTAGTAGCTATCTGAAATTAACTTAGAGCATTGTATTCATTTGTCTGCCTTAACTTTCCCAGCGGCCACCACCGAGAGTCTCCTATAGAAATAGGATTGCTGAACTGAAATTCTCCAAAATAAAAATGAGGGATCCAAAAAAGATCAAACATAGTGAACCACCCTAAAGTATTTTCTCAAATAACTGCAATGAAGCCGAAGTAAAAATAAAACATGGTCACAAAGGTCCTGAATAGACGTTTTTACTCCTGTGCAAGGCTCACAGCTGAATGGGAGGAGCGTCTGCCAGGAGATGTTGACCTTTTCATATCTTGTTCTCATCGTTTCTCCACCTTAAGCCGACGGTCAGTGCTAAGCCGTTCACTGAGTGACACTGGGAATTATTTCTGTCAGATAAGGATCAAACATTAACAAGAAAGAAGATCTGATTGGGGGGGGTATTAATACTATACGATTCAAGACTGGGGGAGGAGGGGACGGAAAATACAGGAGTTACACCGGATTGTTAAAAGCAAACTTACCTCCTGTTCAGGACACTAATTTTTGGGTCCTCCCAAGGCTGTCGAGTTATGTATATGCTGTTTTTACTTCTTTGCAAATAGAAAATAAAGAGGTCCAATTTCAAACAAAAGCGAAAGGAAGCAAACGCAATCCGTGTGCGCTCTGCGCTCCTGCCGCCCGGTCCCCGGGGCCTTCCGCGCGCTCGGGCTGCGGGGCCGAAGCCCGGCTGGGCTCGGGGCTTGGGGCGGGGGAAACCCCTCCCGCTTCAGCGGAGCCCGCTCCCAGGGCTTGGCGGAGACTAGGCCCGGGGCGCCAGACCCTGGGCCCGGGGCCCTCGCCGCGGCGCGCGCAGAAGCACCTCGAGCCGCGGCCGGGCGGAGCGCCGCACACCGGGCCGAGGGGGCTCGGCCCTGGCGCCCGCACCTCCCCTCCTGCCGGCGGCCCGGGACTCCTCCGTGGCCAGAGGGCCTGGGAGCCAAGTACCGGCGGCCGGCTTCTTGCGCGACCCGCCGCCGCCCGGGGCGGCCCATCCAGAGGAGGTGTTCCCAAATTCCGCTTGCTCCCGCACCTTGGGGAGTGGATGCAGAATCCTTGTAGCTGAAATGAATAATCAAATATTTATAAGATTTCCTGCAAGACGCTTCACAATAGAAATATACTTATCTGGTCGGAAATTTGCCAAAAAGCCATAAATAATGGAGACAGCTGTGATTAACCTTCCAGAAACCGTACCAGAATTCGCAATTAAACATTTAATTGAATGGTCTCATTTGGCCCGCCCTCCCCCCGTCCGGGAGAGGAGGAGGTTTGATTGAGACAAACCCCGATCCCACCCCGCTGGGGAGCCTGCGAGGATCGGGCCCGAGGGCTCCTCGGGGGGTGACTCCCGACCCGCGCAGTTTCTGGAGGTCTCAAGTTCCCTACTTTATTATTGCGCGCTCCGCCGGGCCAGAGTGATTGAAGCTCTAACTCCCCTGGGTTTTACGACTTCTAAACTCTCCCGGGATGGGGAAAGCACAGCGCGCAGGTGACCGCAGGCATATCTTGCTCCAATCTACGGGGACGAGTGCCACCCACTGGCGTTCTCCTGGGGGCGGGGGCCAGGTCCCCGGTCCCCCGAGGCTCAGGGGCCACAGGTGGACCCGCTGGGCCGAAGCGAACAGCCTCGGCTGGGTCCAGCCTGTAAAACTGACGATGCGACCGGGCCCAGCCGGAGCGTAGGTAACCTTTGCGCCCAGGCTTTAAAGCCGAGAATTGGAGCCAAAACGGAAAAGGCCGCCCGAGGCCCGAGAGCGGCGACATTTGAACGCCCAGCGCCGTTGCCCAACCGAACTTCCCGCTCTCGGCGGCAGCTCGCTGGCCCGGAGCTCTACGCGGCTCGTCCTTCCCGAAGCCCAGCACGATCTCCGGGCCACGGCTTCCTGCCGAGTTTCGGCGCCTCTCCCTCGCTCCAGGCAATCGGGGGCGCTGTGAGCCTCGAACCCTGAACCTAGATCCGGAACTCGCCTCCTCTACCATTTTTCCTTCCTTCCTTCCCCAGGAAGGAAGCCACCTGGGCCAGTTCTTCCAGAGCTCCTTGCCAAGCTTTCTGAATTCTTGGGTCTCAATACTCTGGGAAGGGATTACTCCTCACTACCCCTCTTCTTCCACTTCCGTCTCCCTGCTCCCACACCCGGAACCCAGAGGTCTCCCGCCTTCCACTTGACCCCCCCGCCTTAAAGATCCTGTTTCCCACTGAGGAAACTCTCTGCTTTTCTGAACTCCTGCTCCTCCGCTCACCCCCTGACCCACTCTCTCACCAGCCCTTGACCTTATCGACCGGGCGGTGCCCCGATCCAAAAGATGGACTCACCTAGCACTCTAGCCTTTCTGGCGTGATTTCTGCGAGGCGCCAAACTTGCTTTATAAATTGAACCACTCCCCCACAGCACTCCACATCTGGTTCCCAATGGAGTATTTCTCTGTGCCCTTTTTCGCTCCTATTACTGCTCTCAGCCTGACTCCATTTATCAGCATCTTCCATGCACAGTCTCCATCAACAAGGTGCTAGCCTGTAATTGGTCACACAATCCTCCTTATTGCACCGAATGCCAGTATCTTGAGGAAAGTTTACCTTTACATCAATCAGACCCATATTTAAAAGCCTCTAATCTTCCCTACATCAGCTTAATAAACTCTCTGAATTTCCTGCTTTTATCACAAGTCCATTGGGACTCCTCTGCAAATAGTTTATTATTCATTCATTGTTTCCCATCTCTAGCATGCTGCTATTCAAGCAAATTCCCTTGCTCTCTTTGGTGAATACTTGTATGGGAAAACACAGCTAACGAAATGTGTGGCAACTTATGCCCTCCCCCAGACAGCAGTGGCAGAATCTCACATTTCCTAAGAGAACAATCTTAGACAACGTCTTGCTTAAACCCAGTCTTTGCAGCTCTGAAAAAACTAAGCTATAAAGCTACTTCATATTCAAAACTGAAAGGCTGATTTCTGTTACAAAACCCATTAAAAATTAAAGTTCATTGGGAATACTGCCACAGGGACTCTGAATTTCCCAGAACTGTGTAGCTTTTCAATATGTATTAAATTTTGTGGTAGGGCAGCCATAAACTTCTCCATCTCTGGGAATCTCTTTCCTGCTTCAATTACATAGAGCTACCCAAATTATTAGATAAATCTGCTGAGAAAATCTTATTCTAAGGTGAATCTACTTAAATAACTAACTCCCATTTTCCACCCTATGGCCTCTTTTATTGAACTGACTTTTTTACTACACAACTGGGTATCTCACTTTAAAAGTTCAGTAAGCATAAAATACACTTGTAATTGTTACAGGTAATTTAATTTACAAGGAAATCCCTACTGTATTACAGCGGATGTTTAAAGATGACCTGGGAGCCAGTAAAATTGATATTTATTAATGTAACTAACCAACCATAGATCTGACACCTCACCAGGGACCATCATAATAAGGCTTTACAGTCAAACTTGCCTCTTGGAAACCCACATGGAAAACGATGTGCCCCTCTGGGTGGCTAGCAACAAACTACAGAAGAGCTTCTGATGTTTTATACAGCAATACACACAGCTACAGGGCTTCCCAGGTGTCTTAGTGGTAAAGAATCTGCCTGCCAGTGCAGGAGACTCAGGTTCGATCCCTGGGTCTGAAAGATCCCCTGGAGAAGGAAATGGCGATCCACACAGTATTCTTGCCTGGAGAATCCCATGGACAGAGGAGCCTGGTGTGCTATATAGTCCATGGGGTCAAAGAGTCATATGCAACTTAGCGACTAAACAACATCAACACATAGCTACAGATATCCTAAATACACAGTAACCACTTTGATCAGAATTATTTCCCGATATTCAAAAACAGACACACTCATATAAACATCCAAAAAGGAATCAGATTTTTGATCTATGGTTGGCCAGGGAAGAAGTGATTGCAATTAGATAGGCAGATGTTTCCATCTGTAGCATCAAAATACTGCAATCTGTCAAAAGCAAAAATTCAAAGCTAATTAACAACCATAATCACATTTTTCAAATTCAAGGACCTGTTACTTCCTTTTTTAAAAAGGCAAAACCCGATATTCTGGATCAATCAAAAGTTTTCAAAAGTAAGGCTTTTGGAAGTTTAGCCCCCTATCCAGTGGCCAACCAGAAGGTAAAAGGAAGTATCTGTATTTCTGCTTGGGAGGGAAGAATCTAAGTTAAGGGAACAAACCCTCAAAGACTCTAACCCTGATTATTAAAACCGTTTCTGGGCACTTGAGAGGTAAAGCTGGTCCTCATTAACCCTAAATATCTCTTCCTTTATCTCTAAGTTTGCAGCACCATTTCCTAAATCCTGAAGAAGGAGAATAGTCTCTTTAACGTCTGTGCTAGCATCACCTTGACTTTCAGGAAGTAAAATATAAATGTGGCCCGATCTTCCCACCTCCTCCCATTTTCTTTCAGTAATTGCCAGCTTTGCTGCCAGCCTCCCGTTTCTAATGGGGGGCGGGGGGTGAGAAATTCGCTTTCAGAATTCAGCCATCAGCTCAGCTGAAACACCTACAGTGGCCTCTGGCCATCCAAGCAGCCCATGGCTTTTCAATAGAAGGCATCGACTTCTCTATCCAACGACCAAAAATGCCCCCCTCCGACACATTTTTCCTTACCAGCACCTACCTGAGCTAAGATGGCAACTTAGTAAGGGTGTTGCCCGCTTTCAAAACAATTCCTGGACAAAGGATATACCTTTGGGTTCTTTTAACTTGGTGGGACAAGGAAACAGAAACCCAACGCCAGAGATTCTTCAAGAGTAGTGGAATCACTGGTAGGCTGGCAGCTTTCTGAGTCCAAGTGAGGGCTGGTCTAGGAAAAGAATTATCCCAGGCTGCCAAAGGGTTAAATATTTGTGAAGGGTAAAACCTGAGCCTCCCGTTTTTTTGTGTGTGTGTGCTCGCCCGGGGGCCTGCTAGAGATTCAGTATCTCTCGGTTATTTCCTGCGATCACTAAAGCCAGTTTTCAAGAAAACAAGTCGCAGGGGTTTGAAATGTCACACCAAGTGACCTGGGCACGGCATATCCAGGGGCCATTCCCAGCCCCCTCCCACCCGAGCCAGCCCCCGCCCCCTGCATTTCGGGTCTGGAAAGAAAATAAACCAAGGACACGCCAGACTGGTTCTGGGTGGACTTATTTTCCCTGGCAGCCGCGATCCTAGCGGGGGCTCGTTGTGGCTCCTTCAGTGTATCGCTTGCAGGTGATGCCAAATTCAGATAAGGAGCCGCCGCCCGGCCTTCTCCTCTGTCTAGACGGGGGAATTAATAAATGCAGCGAGATTGATCACGTCGCGCATCCACTCTGGGGACAGAGCCGAGGATGAGCCGTCAAGGCCCCCCTTTTCGACCCTGGGGCCCGCGGGCTAGCCTCGTGGCTCGGTGGCAGGGCCCGCGTGGCAGGCGAGCGAGGATTCTGGATGTGGGAGTTTGGGCATCCAGACCCGCGGGAAGAGAACCGCACGCAGGTAGGGCCCGAGTGCACCGGGCCGAAAAGAGTCGGAGGACCTTGAAGAACTCCAGATTGGGTTCGGCTCCGGGAGCTAAGGCAAGGTTGAGACGGAACCGCTCGCTTCAGCAAGCGGAACAGCCGACATTGGATCATCGCAGGTTTCCCGCCCAGAGTCACCCCGCTACCCCGCCGGCTTCTGCGGCGAAACGCCAGGGATGAGGAACGAGCAGAGGGCGCGCCGGCTTCCGGGAGGGCCTGGGCGCTCTAGCGCTTCGGGGGCCTCGCTGGGCCGCGAGGGACGCACGGAGCGCAGAGACCGAGCCCCGCCCCCCTCGCGACGCCCAATCCCCGCCGGGCCCGCCCCCGGGCGGCGCGGGAGCACGCGGGCCAGCGGCGCGCGAGGCGCGGGCACGAGCCGTGGGCCCTGGGCCGAGTGTCATTTTCGTTGAAAGAAGCTCCAAGCTCCAACCTGCCTTCCGTCCAGCCCTCCCGCTGCGCCAACAGCACACAGGAGCAGCGTCGCAAAGGGTTATTATTTTTTTATTAAGATCAAAATATTCGTCCCACTATGAACTTGCTGTCCTCACAATAAATAACAATAACTTACGTTTTGTTCGGCAAAGGCTCACACACTCTGTCCTCCGTCGACTGATAATTTAAAACATTTTCAAGGAAAGTCTCGTCTCTACTTTTTTCCGGCAATCATGCGCTTTGGGGGATTGAGTGTCTGTTCCTTTGGATTGACCCCGTCCTCTTCCCCGCTAGAGAGCGGGCGAAGCCACCAGGTAGCGCGGGGCCAGGCCAGGGCAGGAGCCATGGTCCGCGCGGGCGGGAGCGGGACCTACCCCGCTCATGCTCCACGCACAGGTGGGTGCGTGGACGGGGGCGCCACGGACCGAGGGAGAGGAGAGGGCAGAGCTAACGCTAGTCAACCCAAATTCTGGTTTTGTAAAAATAAAAGTCCTCGGAGCAGGGCTCTCCAGTCTGGTGGAAGCAGGTTGCGTCCAGGCGATTTTGACTGTCCCGACCTCCTCTCTCAGTCCTTTCTCTTTTTAAATAACAATAATCATAATTACAAAGACGAGAGAGTTTTCGGAGCTGGTTTGGCCTGAGCATAGGTGAGTCTCATGCAGGGAGCATGCGAGGTCCGCGGGCTGGCGGGGAACGGTCCCCCCTCACGTCTCCACGGGACTCGGCACCATGCTGTTGGGGGTGTCCGGGAGCTGCGAGGACAGGGAGGTCACGTCGCTGCCGGAAGAGTTGCCTAGGGAGCCGGACTCGGAGAAGGAGACCTGGAGCAGCGGAGACACCGGGAAGGAACCGGTGAAGACGTGCCCAAGCTGGTTTTCCCGGGCCGCCAGCTCCCTAAGGTATCCTTGGGACAAGTAGCAGGCTGGGAGCATGCCCTTGGAGAAGTCGGCCCGGCCCCCAGGCACACGCAGGAGTATTAGGTTGGGCGGGGGCACGGTGGGTTAATCCCTCGACCTCTCCTCCTGGCGCTTTAATCCAGGGAGACCTGGTTTAGAACCAATTATGGGCCAGGTGCGGTTGCAGCCATCAACCTCCCCCTTCTCCCGGCCCCTCTTCCTCTCAGAGTCCCCCACCCCTTCCCACCTTGGCTAAGTGACTAAATCCACCCCACCTCCCCCGGAGTCCAGCCTTCCGGGCGGGTAGAGCAGGTCCTCACCAGCTGCTGGAAGGCGGGTTGATCCAGGTCACTCTGGAGCGCAAACTCACTGAGCGCTTTCCAGGGAGGCTGGTACGTCTGCACCTCGACTGCACTGCCCTGCACGGCGCTCTCATGGCGGATGGGGCTGCCCGCCACCAGGGGAGTCCCAGTCAGTCCCTGGAGGCTCTGAGGAACAAGCAGAAGAGGGGAAGCAGAAGAGTTAGGTCTTGCGTTTCCCGCCACCTTTGAGACCGGGATCCCAGGCCCTGGCACATGATTTGGAGCCTGAAACTGTTTGGGGAGGCAGGCACTTGTCCGCAGCGGCCGAGTGAGCCCGCCTTCTCCACTGGAAGACACCCCGAGCCCCAAAACAGCCACCGCGGGCCAGCCTCAGTGCTGGAAGCCAACATGACAAGGGAACAAAACGCGAGGTTGCGTTCCCACGCCCTCTCCGGGTTTGCAGAGGGAAAGTGTTTCAACCGAGTCCCGCTGAGAGATGGACACAACCCTCCCCTACTTGCTGAAGCTTAAAACCAGGCTGCCTTGGCTCCGAACTGAGCCCGGGACCCCAACTCCGGTCTACCGATGGGGCTGGGGAAGACCTGACCTCAGAAACAATAATTAAGGTGCCTTCCAACCCCAAGGTAAGTCTCGCTCTGAAAGCACAAAGACACGCTATCTGGAGTAAACAATTCCGCCCTGGATCTCCCGAGAGCCGGCCCAGAAAAGGGCGCGCCGATGCCGCGGTGAGAACCCGAGGCTCCACCCGACCCGACCCTCCAGCTCCCCGACCCTCACCGTCTTGTCGTTGTGCTGTTGCTGCTGCAGTTGCTTCATGAGGATGGATTTCTTCTTGTCCTTGCACCGCTTGTTCTGGAACCAGACGCGGATGACCCGCGGGCTCAGGCCGGTCATCTCCACCAGCTGCTCCTTCATGAGCGCGTCGGGCCGCGGGTTGGCGGCGTAGCACGTCCGCAGAGTGTGCAGCTGCTTCTCGTTCAGCACGGTTCGCACGCGGGTTGTCTTCTCGGTCTGTTTGTGCACGTGCGGGCGCAGCGAGGGCTGCCGGGCGGATCCCGGGTCTGCGAGGGAGCGAGAGGTGAGCCAGCGGCCGCCACCCACTCCCCCTGCGCCCCGCCCCGCGGCGACCGAGCCCCGCAGGGCCCGATCTCGTTTGTCTTTTCTTCCGTTTATTTCGTTTTCTGGTTCGTCTGGTCTCCCTTTCTGTCTGTTCGCCCTACCCGGAGAAAGGTGTGCACTTTCGTCCCTTCTCTAGTTCCTCCACCGGGCTCCCCCGCCGCGATCCCCGCAAAGCAAGCAGGGCCTGGGAGTTCCGAGCGAGGCCTGTGCAGGACAGGAGTGGTTCCACCCTGCTGTGCCTCCTCCGCTTACCCGACCCTCGGAATACCCGCAAGGCCTCCGCCGGACGAGGGAAGCCTTCCAGAAGAGACGCAGTTTCAGAAGAAGAGGAAGGAGGCGCGCCTGGGACGCTGGAAGGGGAAGGGACCGAGCGCCGCGCTGCATCGGGACAAGGGGGCCTGTCTGCCTCTCCCGGGGATCCCCCAAGAGACCGTCTCCCTGATTCTGGGGCCGCTCGGACAGGGCCAGACCGTGTGTCATTAAGACCTGGCCTGGGGTCCGGAGTGGGTCTCCCGGACCTGGAACAGTTCCTTTCTAACAGCCCTTGGACTTCGGCCCCAGGGTCTCCTTTTTAAGGCTCTAGTTTCCCTGTCCAGCGGCCGTTTTCCCGGCCGGCGCGCAGCCGCTGGGACTCTCCTCACTTGGCCTTGGGTTCTCTCAACCCCAGGTTGGGTAGAGTCAGGTACTTAGGGCCCCATTCCGGTGGCCAGAAACCTTCAACAAACAAAAGGGAGACCAGGGTTCACTCAATACTGGCATCACACCCCCATCTGAACCAGGTCTACCTCCCCTTGGATACAAGTCGCACTGTTTCAAATTATATCCCCTTCCAGGCATCTCTAGGTCTGGATAAATATTCACAAATAGCCCATCTAACTCAATGTCCTCATTCGATACTAACGAGAGGGCCAGAGAAAGCTTGATCCCTTCCAGCACACAACACTCAGAGGCTCAGCCTGGTCTGCAGACTGATGCTTCAGGTCTGTGGCTACTTGCTGGTAACTGCTCAGCTGCAGTCACCATTCCCACTGGGTAACCACACACTTAGAACCAGTCTCTGGACATCTCCTGATTATGACCTAGAGCATCCCCTGGGGTGTTTGCCATTATCCCTGAATCCACTGTGCTTCCACTTCTTTCCCACCAAGAAACGTTTGGCTACATTGTTCATCAGACTGGGCCTCAACAGAAAAACGCAGACATGCGCTCTGTACAGCCTTCAGAGCTGTACCGGTAGACTTCTGCCTGGCTGAGCCCAGCTCTAGGCTGGGAACTGTATTCCTTACAAACATCCCCCCAGGCAAACCTGTCTTTCCTCTCCCGCAACACACAGACTGCTTGAAATTCCCAGTACAAGGTCCTTAGAGTCATCACTTGAGATGCCCCATTGTCATTTACCTTCCTCCTCTTCCTACTACCGTGTCCCACACATTCCTGAGAACACAAATCTCCACAATTCCGAACACTCATACACACAACCCCGGCTCACGTTTACCCACACGCAATTTTCCGGGTCACACACGAACATACACTCCGTCGCGTTCTAGCAGAGTTCTGCACTCACTCAGAAACCCCCACAATGCTGGCAAACGGAAACACACCCAAGTGACAAGTTTTCGCCGGAGCACAAGTACCCGTCTAAGAACACACACACCCACGTGTGCACAGCACCCCGCAGCTGGTGGGGCAGTGCCGGCCGCAAGCGGCTTACCTGGCAGATGCAGGCCGCGGGCGCCGGGAAGCGGGCCGGGGCTGCGCGGGCTGCCGGCCGCCGCGCGCTCGAGCAGGAGGCCGTGGTCGGCGCGGCAGAGCAGCTCGTGCTCCCGCAGCGAGAATTCGTCTCCGGGCAGCAGCTGGCGGCTGCATACCGAGCAGCGGAAACACTCGATGTGGTAGACGCTGTCCCGCGCCCGCATCACCAGATCGCTGCTGCTGAAGCCCACCTGGCACTTGGCGCACTTGATGCCGAAGAGCCTGCGGGCCCAAGGCACGGGCGTTGTCAGCATAGGGCCTGTGGCCGGCCTCGCCCGCCGGGCTGCTACCCGCCCAGGGCACGCGCGCCCAGGAGGCTTTGTGGTCGCGAGGGTGGCTGCGGGGCCCAGCCCTCGGGGGGGAGACGCGTGGCGGCACGCGTTCGGGGCGGGGGCACTCAGGCGGCCTGCCATTCTCGAGCCCCGGCCCGGACGGGCAGTGGCGCAGCCCGGACACTTGCGGGCCTCACCTGACGTAGTCCCGCTTGCAGTAGGTCTTCCCGTCTCTCACGAAGCACGTGCACGTCTCGTCCAGGTACTGGCTGCACTCGGCGCACTTGAGGCAGGCGGCGTGCCACTCGAGGTCTGGCGACACCCGCAGGATAAACTGATCGTGGATCTGACTCCCGCAGCCCACGCACATGGCCGTCCCGGGCTTCTCTGCCGGGGAAGGGCGCGGAGCCCGCGTCAGGCCTGGCTGCCCGGAACCCGGCCAAGGCCGCTCCAGCCCCAACCCAACCCGCTCGCGCTCTCTTTCAAAAATTGGGACCACAAGTTAAAAAGGAAATGGGCTTTGCAAAGGTCCAGATAATTGGAAACGAAAAAAAAAACGGAAAAACACAATCTTCTGAATCTGTGAAGGCTTTTCGTCTCTCCCCACCCCCTCCTCAGTTTTTTGTTTTTTTTTTTTACGGTATTACATTCACTTGGACAGAGGCGTTTTAATGATATGTCCTGTAACTAAAAGCTAAGATGTAAGTGAGAAGAAAGGGCAAATAGACATTTAAGCCCTGCGGACGCCACCCCATCAATACTGAACGGTGATGTTCCGGCATTTCCGTCCACACACTCCCTCTCTCCGCGACTCCCTCCTATCCCAACACAGACACATCAGCTTTTAGAGGAGTCTCTGCTCATCCTCTTGGACATTTTTTAGCTTAAACATCCTAGATCAAGCTAAAGAAATCTTCCTTATTTGAAAGGCCGAAAGACAAGCAAGCAAGCAAACAAAAAAAAACCCACATCCCTAAATCAAACTATTGCCCTAGCGCAAAACAGAAGCAGATTTCACAGCCCGAGGTCAGCCTAGCAGGCTTGAGAAAGAATGTTTAATTATAAACTAAAACAACAGGATTCCAAAGGATAAACGGTCCTGCAGGAAAATGTATTCGTTTTGATTTTTTCTCTCCCAGTGTCCTGTCAAATAGAAGCCACTTGTAGAATCCGCTAAACATTCTTCTGCATTAGAAATATTGCATATTAAGCGCGCACACACACACCACACACATATACAGAGAAAGACTTACTCTTGGAATGATCCCCCATAGTACCCAGAAAAGGATAGTGAAAAATAATATCCACCATGCAGAAAAGAGATGTGCGCAAAGCGTGCGGCCAGGGGCAGAAGGACGAGGGTCGTGCGCCCAGCCTCGGTTCTTTGCTAACTAACTCCTGCCCCGCGGAGTTGAAGGAGCGATTCCGCACCGGCCCGCACGCAGCATGACGTCAGCACGCACTCGCCCGTGGCTGGAGCTGGGGGCGGGACCTGTGGCGTCACGAAGCTTCCCCAGAACCGCGGGGGGATGCGAGGGAGGTGTTAGGGACCTGGGGGCTGATGGGCGGGGTGGGTGGAAGGCGGGGGTGACAGGGGATTGGCTGGAAGGAAATAAGCCAGCCCTGATTGGCCCAGAGTGAACAATGGAGCGCGGCCCCCTCCCCGGAAACCTACAAGGATCCTCATTCTGGCCCCGGGTCGGGCTATCCCGGCTGGATCTTGCGTCACTGCTGAGCTGTCTCCGAGACCTCTGCGGCTCTGAGCTTCCTCTTAGACTTGCGGGGCGGTCTCCCCAGGCGTGCTCGAGCAGGGTGATGAATACCTGGGGGAGTAAAGGGCGGAGGTGTCTCTTTTAAATGCTCCTTTCTTTCATTAACAACAAGAAAAAAATTCACCCTCTTGTGACGAGAGCTGGGGAGAAGGTGGTCTGTTTGGACAAAACCTTCACCGTCCAGCCGGTCAGCGTTCTTCTCTCAGACGCCTTTGTTCTCAGGTTCCAAGTTAGAGAGAGAGGTTAAGGGTTTGGGTAAACTCTGTTTAGACGTTCCCCACCCGTCCGCCTGCGGAAAACTCCGAGGTGGAGCGTTAGGTAGGTAGCACCAGAACGCAGAATCCCGAAGACCCTCGCCGGATCCAGACTCCAGCCTTGACTTGCATTTGGGGCGGGGGTGTAATTTGACACGGACTCCCTCATTCTTTCCCCCACTCGAATAGCACAGCTCCTAGGAACAAGACTGGGGTCGAATGTGTGTCTCACTTCCAGAATAAACGATATTTATAAACTCTTCTGTTTTATCTCACAAACGAACTGCAATGCAAATAATTAGAAACAAATGTGGTGCGCAGGGTGATTTACTATCTGTGCAGTGGCTTGTCCTTCCTTAGAAAACCTGCGACTTCTGAGCAAAGTCCAGGCATTTCTTTCAAAGAAATTGCTGTGGGTTTTTTCTGAAAGGGTTCAAAGACTGGCCCATGAATTATAAATCACACTTACCCAACCAGGGTGGCTATTGTTTTTCCCATTAAAAGGTGTACCAAGAACTTGGTGTACGCTTGAGTGGGGCGCAGGTGGGCTCCTAGGCATAAAACGTCTCCACGGGAATCTCAGACCCAGCCCACGTCGGCCTGAGGGCGCGGTGGAGCTCCACGGCCCTTCTGCTAAAAACCTAAGGCTTGTCGGCCTCACGCTCTGGACTGCTTGCTGGGAAATGGGTGCAGTCAAGTACGCAGGGAGAGGCTTTTCGGAGAGCTGGGGTTAGACCCTCAGCGCACACTGAACTCACTACCCGAGGACGGTCCCCGCACAGCCTGCGAGCGCCCCTCCGCCGGCCAGCGCTGTGCTGAGCGCTTCACGCGGTAGCCCCGTCGGGCTTGTAAGACTTTTACCCACCGCCACTACCTTTGGAACGTCTGGTCTTCTCACTGGCCGGTTCTTCAGCACAGCTTACCAGCTGCTGTGCCCACATGCCATTTCTTGAGTCTTTGGCCACTTAGCGCCCCAAACAGCACTCACCCTGAGTGTCTGTGGAGCACGTCGGGGTGGGGAGAATGCTGCGTTTGAATAATGTGTCTATGAAAATAAATGGGGTTGAGGAACCAGAGGGCGGGTATGGGTGGATATGGCTGCACGTGGCCACTCTGTGACCTCAGGCATGTTATTTTACTTCCCTGACCTTCAGTTTCCTCATCTGTAAAATGGGGGAGGGGGGTAAAAATAGTATCTACCTCTACTGTTGTAAGAATTATTCTCTGGAAAAGGCTTAGAACAATATCTGGCACATAGTGCAATACGTGGTAAATATGACACTTATCATTATGGTTTTGTATTGGGAGTCTGTGTGTACACCGTGCCTTACCTGTTCGCGGTGCCTGCCTGCCTCTGGGTGTGGAGGGGAAGTCTAAGTATATCTGTGTGTATGTGTCATCTGATGGTTTGTTTGTGCATTTCCATGTATGCTTGTTCCGTGTGTCTCTTCTGTGGGGATGGAGTCTCAGAAAGTGTGGTCTGAGTGAAGAGTTTGTGTACAGATGATGTCTGTGTAGTTGGGCACAGTCTCAGAACAGGGAGGCCATATGTGGTAGGTACCCTTCTGTAGTGAACGAAAAAGGTGCTCTTGGCTGGTTGTCCTCCCTCCCCAGGAGCTCCGTGCCTGGCCAGACTTTCAGCTCCCAACTACAGGAGCAAGCAAATCAATTAACTCAATGGCTCAGGCAGCCAGGAGGGGGTGGCTCTGGGCTGGAATCCTAGGTCTAGACTGTTGATCTCTTGGGCCAAGAGAAATTCCTCCTACAACCCAGAAAAACTAATTGTTTGAGACCTTATTAGGGAAGGGGGTGTTGTGGGGCCTATGGGCAAGAGTGGGAAGGAGGGGAGGTGTTGAGGGGGCAGTAGGGTGAGTAGTTGATCTCTCCTGGGATGTCAGATAGCTGGGTCATAAACCAGTATTCTTTCAGTCTCCATCATGTGCTAATGCCCTGCTATTAGCCTATTAGGTCTTTACAGCAATGTGATGAGGTGGGTGGGCCTCCCAGGGGCTCTAGTGGGAAAGAACCCACCTGCCAATGCAGGAGGACACAAGAGAGGCGGGTCCAATCCCTGGGTGGGGAAAATCTCCTGGAGGAGGGCATGGCAACCCACTCCAATATTCTTGCCTGGAGAATCCCATGGACAGAGGAGCCTGGTGGGCTATAGTCCATAGGGTCACAAAGAATCAGACATGACCAAAGTGACTTAGCACACATGCACATGAAGAGGTGGGTAGTGTTAGATTCCTTCTGGGTAATGTTAGATTCCTTCAATCCCCGAGGAAACTGAAACTTAGGGAGGTGACATGATTGCTTCTGGTCACAGGATAAATCAGAGCTGACATTCACAGCAGGTCTGCCTGGCTCCATAGGCTTTGCTGCTTCCACTGTGGTCGAAGACCCACATGAGTGTGGTTCCATCTGTCACCAGCTTCACTTCTCTGGAGCTAGAAAATCAAGGACTGTTTTCAAGACCCCTCCATGTGGGTCTCCTGGGTCTCAGCCATCCTTGAGAGTGAGCACAAGAGTGAGAGAAGCAAAAATCCTTTCCCCCTGGCACAGCCACAAGGTGCCATTGATCTGAGCCCGCCTTGGGTATCTGCTTCCCAGATACTCCCACGGGCCCCTTCTCCATGTCCCAGACTACAGGCACAGGAGATCTGGGGGCCCTCCTTTTCTGGGCTTTAGAGCGCTCTCTACCCTTACAGGGAATAGCAGCTTGAGCTCCAGAGCTCTATATATTCCATAAAACTAGCCCTGGCTATGACCCTCCTCCTGGGAAGATTCTGGAAGCACAGAGAAATCTCTCTGGATTCCTTCTCCCCAGACCTCCTCCACCCCACCATTGCTGCCTTAAACTCTACTCACAATTCCCCTAAAAGATAGGCTTACTGTACACAAATCCTTGAGAAAGCACAGAACAGGTGGTCACTCACAATACAGGTACAGCAGCTCCTACCCTGAAAGCAAAACCTGAAAGAAAGAGCAGGAAGGAATCGGGCAGGGGGGCTGGGGCCTGGGAGCAGATCACAAAGCAGGCTTTATTATCTCACAGTTTTGCTTAGTCAAGCCTCCCTTCTTTCCTTCTAGAGCTCGCGAACCAAAAAGCTGCAAGACCCTTTGGAGACTTTCTCTTTCAGGCCTTTTGTCTGACAGAGAGAAAACTGCAGACCATAGAGGTGGTCATCCTTGCCTGGCCTCCTCCTCCTCAAGCACAGAGCTCACAGACAGCTCCTACAGGCCTGCCTGCACATGCACACACACTCCACTTCCTTCCCCGCTAACTGCCTTCCTGTTCTTACCCACTCAGGAGACATTTACCTGCCGCGAGATGTTTTGTCTCCTATTCATCATCATGGAACCACATATATGGGGAAGAATGTGGGGCTTAACCTTCACGTTCAGAATCATCGTCATCATAGCTAACATACAGGACTCTAACTTGGAGCCACCTTCACAAACAGCACTGCCCGTGTGTCACTACAATTCTAGGAAGGAGTTACTATTGTTAAAATTATCCCTGTGTCTGGGACGTCCCTGGTGGTCCAATGATTAAGAATCCATCATGCAATGCAGGGGATGTGGATTTGATCCCTGGTTAGGGACCTAGGATTCCACATGCCACAGAGCAACTAAGTCTACACACTACAACTACTGAGCCCTCATGCCACAGCTAGAGAGTCCGTACGCTGCAACGGAGGACCCTGCAGGATGCAGCGAAAATCTTGCGTGCTGCAACTAAGATCCAATGCAGCCATGTAAATAAAAGTTGTCCCTGTTTCACAGATGAGGACCTTGAGGCTTGGTGACATTAGGTAATTTGTTCCAGGTTCCATAGCCGGTGGTGCCAGGGCTTGAACCAGACTCTCTGCCCCCTGACTTGCTGGTAGTATCGTTACACTATATGGGCTCCGAATCACTCACAAAGGGCATGTCACAGACACACTGTCCACCCAACACAAAGGAAGCTGTTGCTCGTGATGGGAGCATTAATCCCACTGTGAGTATCAGAGAGGAAACTGGAGGCCGATGACCTGTCTTCCAGCATGTAAGTGACAGAAATAAGCCAGGTCCCTTGACCCAGGCCAGGGGTCTTCCTGCTGGAGTTCTTTGGGATGGGATTTCTCTTTGCCCACCTGAGTACCAGGGCTCTCCTCTGGCTCCTGCCTCCATCCCCTTCCCAGCCCACACCCTTGTTTCCAAAGGCAGTTGGAGACATTGTACAGAGGAGGCCAGAAGGGGTCTCAGCACCCACATCATCACCACCATAGGCTTCTGAGAGCTTGATTTTGGGGGGAGTTGGGCACCATGTTTCAGACAGCAGCTCAGGCCTGGAAAGAGCAAGAAACTTGGCAAATCAGAGTCAGATTCCAGGCCCCCTGATAGCCAAACCCATCCTCTCTCCCCAGGCTCTCTTGCCTGACCCCCACCAGCTTCCTCTGAGCCAATAGGCACCCAGTGACACTGGGCGGGCCAGTCCCTCCCTAACATTCACTGAACACTTGCTTCTGGCCAGGCCTGGGGCTCAGTCATCTTAAGAAGTCTCATTTAAAGTTCCCAACAACCCCCAGGACAGGCTGGATTACGTAATATGTGGATACCAGTGCAAAATGAAATGTGGCATCCCTTGCTTAAAAATTAGTAAGAATTTCAAGATGGCAGTGTCAAAGCGTGAAGCCAAGGACGGGGCCCCACCGGATGCAGCTCATGAAGCTGACTCTGCATCTGAGATGTTGAGGCAGGTCCTTTTACCATCTTCCAGCAGCTCAGAAATGAATAAATTAATAACCTAAATGAGTTAATACATCTAGTAAGAGGTGGGACTCAGACTTAAACCCACTAGTCCATGAGACCAGTTATCAACTTTTGCTGTGTGAGTCTGTCCAGATGGGATGAACTTACTTGTTGGCTACTTTGTTTATAGTGGACATGTGACAAAGGTCATTCTGTGTTAAGAAACCCAGAGTCTATAGTACTCTTGCCCTTGGGGGATCAATCGGATCATTATAGAAGGATGAGAAAAAGTAGCCCTTTAAAAACAAAACCACCTGGGAGCCTTTGTTTCTTTCCAAATCACACCCTCATAGCTGCAGGGGATAACCTGCCAAGCTTACATCCCAGGAGGGGAGGAGATCACAAAAAAGACCCATGCTGATGGCTTTAGGGACAGTTGTGTTTTTCCTATCTTTCCAGAAGGGGAATCCCCAGCTGTCTTAGGTGACCTGGATGTGGTTCTGAGCAGTCTGGCCCCAGGCACTGGCATTCTTGGCTGACTTCTGTCAGCCTCACAGGGTCTACCTTCTAAAGTGTGCTTTCATCCTATCACTATCTCCCTTTGCCAAGATCAGGATACTGAGCAAAGTGAGAAAGAAAGGGAGAGAAGGAAAGAGGGAAAGATTGAGCTCTAAAAGGAATAGAATCACCAAATCAAGATTGGGTGGTTTTGCAGAAGGGCTGGCCTCTTACCAAATGGTCCAGGCTAAGGCTGGGGGCCCTGGTTGGACAGGGTGCCTTCACTGAAACAAGGCTAAGGAGGAGAGGATGATGAAGGGAGGCGACACACAGTCTCTCCTTGACCAAATTTTAGCCAGGCTCCTCTGAGCCCTTTCTCAACTAGGCCTCAGTCTTAGCCTGTAGATTTGAGCAAAACACAAACATAGTTTCTCACATCTCAAGTCCACATCCCTAACATCATCCCAGCCCCGCTTAAAGTGTCTACCTGAAAACACTCAAGGCTGCTGAAAGAATTTACTTTTTGTTCCAACCAACACCTGAAGATAGGGCCAGCCTCCTATCTTCCAGCCTCTGTGGCAGGGCAGGAGCCTACCTTGGATAAGAACCCATTAGCAAACCCTGATGGATTTCTCATGGACCAACCCCCACTTCCAGCCTTTTGCAAATTTTCACCTTGCTGACTCTTATGAGCCCTCCTTACTCCCTCACTCTCCCTTTAAGATGTCTGGTCACCTCTGTACAAATTGCAGTTGAGTTCAGTTCATGCGACTCTTCTCCCTGATACAAAAAATATTATTAGTTAAAATCTGTCCTCGCCACTTTACCTCATGTCCGACTTTGTTCACCTTTGACTTATGATCAGCTCTGGGAAGAGAGCTACCAAACCTGGAACAGTAACACCAGGGAGGGAGCACAGAATGGGTTGGCTGGAGAGACTTCTTAGAGCCTGTGGCATCTTATCTGAGCCCTATAGGATGAGTACCAAGAAGAAAAGGATCAGGAAAGTCTGCTTGGAAGAGGAAATGGTCTCAAAGATAGAGAGAGGAGATGAGTGGCACAAGTGCATTTGGGGGAAAGATGAGCAGCTGGGAGAGGCAGAATGAACCAGGACAGTGCCATGAGCAAAGCCCTAGAGAAAGGGGACAGGACAGACCCTGTAGCCACCTAAGGCAGGTCTGTGTGACTGGACTTTCGTGGAGGAGTCAGCATGAGTGAAAGACTGAAAGGGAAGCTCGTGTCAGACTGTGCGTGGCCTCGAAATTTCACTGAGGAGTCTGAGGGATTCTCTTGGCCAAAGGGAATATCCGTGATCCTGTTGCCTGGCCTGAGTGATTCGGATGGAAAATAGCAAGCGCGTAGTGTGCTATGGAAAGAGTAGGTGCGTCAAGCAAGACAAGAGAAAATAAGGATGTGAGTCAGGAGGGGGTAAGGGGCCAGGGGTTGAAGGAAGAGAGCCTATGGATGGACGGCTCCTCTCTCCACCTAGAAACCTAGAAACAGCAGGTTGGCAGCAGGCTAGTTTGGGGAAAGTTGGCTGGTGATCAGTTCCTGGCAACCATTTCCATGGGAGAAAGGGAAGCATTTCTATTCGTAGTCCTGAAGAATGAGGAAAAGAATACCTCTCATTTGTAACTTACTTGTTAAAGATATTGAAAAATACATCTGGTTTGAGATACAGACACCAATATTGTGGGCAACAGTCCTGTTATGTGGGTTGTATCCTTCCTGGGGTTGGCTTTCTCTGCTGTGTCCCGCACCAGAGGTCTTAGAATGTGGGCACGGAATTGGTTTGCCCTGACTCATTTGGTCCTGGCATTTCCCTTGAGCAGTATTTCTAGAGCAAATAAGAGGAACATCAGCTATCAGAGTTCAGTTTGACTTGCCAGCAGGAAATGGAATATTGTAAAAAGTCCTCCATCCCGCACAGATGTGTGAATGTGTGTGGGGGGGTGGTTTTCAGACTTTGGGGGCCAGTCATAGCCCCTTTACCAACCATAGATGCTTACCTTTATGATACTAAAACAAGCAGAAAAGAAAATATCATATATCCTCAAACATGAAGCTGTCTCTTCAGAAAGTTGTTGTCCTGATCGTTTAAAGGTTTTGAAGGATGTCTTTAATTCTTTCCAACATAGGTTTGTAAAAAGCTAAATGTGTATGTGTTTCTCATAACAAAGACTACGGACTTGGGGATTTTGTTGTCTGTTCATCACCTGGAAACAAAATAGGAGACATCAATAACACCAAGTGCTTGGCTCTATTCAAACCCCATGAACTGACAGTTTTTCAAAAGAATCTACAGAGGATCCTCTTTCACCAGAAAACATCTTCCGGAGGCTAGAGTTACTAGTAAATTCCAAAAACAGATAATAAATGAGATGATAGAATCTGGGTTGTCACCTCTTGTCCAATGGGACTATCCAGGGTCTAATCTCGGACAGATTGTGATTAATGTGATTGCGGATGGGGCATTAATCCGATTCAGGAGGGAATCCAGGCAGATTTTCATCTGCGCCGAGTGTGTAATGGGTTTGGAGGCAGCAGAAAAGCAGCTTGTACCAGATTTTGCCGCATCACTGTGATGAGGTCTATTTTGATCAACTTGAGTTATGGACAGCATAAATTATTTATAGCCACTTTAGACATGCCTTACACTTGTAGAGACCTTCAGAACAAAATAATAACACCCTTCTTGCTGTTGTAGGAATCTCATTCAGCTGAATCCCGGTGCCCACAAATTGTGGAAAAACAAGGGAGAGAAGAAATTTAAAGGCTGGTAACTTCGGCATCAAGTACTCACTGAACATTACAAGGGGCAAGAGGTTGCAGGAGGCAGACCAGTGCAGGAGGCTGAGGTACACTGGGTGGTCCAGGCCCTGAAGGGATTCACTATAGATGGCGAATGGGGAGATGGACCAGACTCAGGAAGGCAAAGGCAGCCACGGGAGGCAGTGTGTGATGAGGCTCAGACAAGCTGAGCATGGAGGAGAATTCCCCACAAGCTAAACAGCATTTGTGAAGGAGATAGAATTTGAGCAGGGACTTTAAGGGTGAGACAGCTCCGAATGTGAGTGAGGAGGGAGACAGTGTGGGAGTGAAGGCTGGATGCAGGTCTGCACTGGACAGGGAAGTAAGGCCCGGCGGGGCTAGGGGTCAGGGATGGTGGCGGGTGGCGCTATCATATACTGAGCAGCCACTGTGTGCTGGGAACTGTCCTTCATCTGTCTCACTCGGTCCTCATATATCAGCAGGGTGCTTTGGGCTAAAAAAGGCCCAGGTGAAAGGGGCACAAACAGAAAAGGAACTGGCTCAAAGAACAGGCACAGAGGCAGGGCAGATCTCAAGTTAGATGATCCAGGGGTTCAAAGGTGTCATCAGCACAGTCTTTTGGTGTCTCTGCTCTGCTATCCACAGACTCAGCTTCATTGTGAGGGTGCTTCTTATGGTCACACAACAGCTGCCAAAATACACGCGTCTCCTTGACTGTGACCAATGGGAGAAGCTGGCTTCCTAGGGTTCTCATCAAAGAGCAAGAAAGCTTCTTATCACAATCCCCTGGAAAACCTCTTTTCTGTTTCACTGGCCCAACTTAGCTTAGATTTGTCCATTCCTGAACGAATTACTGCAAGGAATTTTGGATTTTCTTGTTGGTTTAGACTAATCAGCATAGGTACATATATCCCATGAGGGGGTACTGATAATTGTTTAAGAACTGATTCTCACAGAATGCTTTCATTGATTTTTGCCAGACTCTTACTGATTTATGGTTGCACAAGTAAGTTAAAAAAAATCTTCCTATAATCTAGTAAATAAACAGTTATCCAAATATACTAGGTAGGATATCTTAAATGAAAATATTTAAAGCCCTGTCATTAATCCAATAAGACACGTGGAAAGTGTACACGACTAAACCTATCTTGACGAGGTTATGAAAAAGACACACAGTTCTAAACATATTCTGGTATGGAAATAAGGGAAGTCGATTCTATAATCTGTATGTGTACAAATCTATAAATGTATCTCGGTGTGCCACAGATACAATTAAATTGCCAATGGAATTTGACAAAACAATCCCAAAGACAAAATGAAAGAAGAAATGTTTGAGAATCATGAGGAAAGTCTATGAAAGAAGAGAAATGAGGGGTGATTTTTTTTCTACTATACTCAAATGCATCATAGAGTTCTAATAATGAAAACAGTTTGATACTAAAGTAGAACAGGATAGACCTAATGTAACACATGGAAAAGGCCAAATTTAGACTTTTGATCTGATATAAATTCAGTTGAAAAGCAAATGATTATTCAGCAGATATCATTTGTATATTTGAAAGCAGTGAAAGTTGGGCTTTTCTGTACCACTGTTTACCAAAAACCTCTTCAGATGGATTAGAGATTTAAATGTAATGATGAAACCACAAAAGTACTAGACAAAATGTATGTGACTCATGCTGTCACTTTGGGATGAGGATGGACTTTCCAAGTGGCACCACAAAAGGAAAGACCAATGGATCTGACCACATGAAAATGCAATGGCTGTTGATTATTTATGACAGACAAAGGGGTTGATATCTTTAAAACAAAAAGTATTAACAACCCAAATAAGAAAATGATGAATGCAGAAACATGAGCTGGAAAGAAGAAAAAACCATGGTTAATAACACATGGAAAATTTGCAGTCTTGTTAGTTATATTAGCATACAACTCAGTGGCTTAAGACAACACCCATTTATTATTTAAGAGTTTCTGTAACTCAGAAGTCTGGGCATGGCTTACCTGGGTTCTCTTCTCAGGGCCTTACAGGGCTGAAATCTAGATGATGGCCAGACTGCATTCTCATAGGGAGGTGTGGTAGGGAAGGATAAACTTCTGAACTCCCATATTGGTGATGGAATTCATTTACTTGCAGCTTCATTTCATGATGATTTACTTCTTAAAAGTCAGTAACAGTTTCTACTGCTCTGAGCCTAACTTCAGCAAGCCCTTTTAAAGGGCCCACCTAATTAGGTAAGGCCCTCCATTTTGATTAACTGAAAATCAATTGATTAGGGACTTTAATTACACCTGCAAGATCCTTTTACTTCTGCCATATTCTGTTCATTAGAAACAAGTCACAGGTATTCATGGGGACTGAATTATACAAGGGTTTGGATCACTGTGGATTATTACCATATTAGTAACTAAAGCATCATATTACAAAAGTATTTTTTTTAATTTATTTATTTTTGGCTGCACTGGCTCTTTGTTGCTTAGCTTGTTGGATGGAGCATCAAGGATACAACATTCTGAAAAGACACAACAATCTGAGATGCAGGTTGGTGAATTTTGTCAAAGCCTTAAAACTGTAATCCCCTTGATCAAGCAAATCCTCTGCCAGAAATTATTCTATAGAAATACTTATGGATAATGTACACAAATAATTAATCATGAGGTTATACATGGCAGCTTTATTTATAATACCAGAAACTTGGAGGAAAAAAGGAAAAGGAGCAAAAATAAAAGAATGGTTAAGTAAACTGGTAAATCCATATGATGGAAGTGTACTGGATCAGACTATTTTGGAGTCTGGGCTCCAGAGCCAGGATCTCCTGGTTAGAAAGATTCCACTACTTAGCAGCTCTGTAAAATGGGTGTGTATCTTAAACTCTCTAAGCCTCAGTTACAAAGAAGAAATAATAATAGTACCCACTTTACAAGGTTGTTGTGTACATTAAGTGGCTCATACATGTAAATGCCTACCCCAGGAGCTAGACCAAGTCAGCACTTAATTGTATAGGAAGAGGAGGATAGGATATTATGAAATTACCATACAACTTATACAAAATGTTAAAAAGCTAAATGATAAACTCAGAAAGCAGAATAGAAGGGCATCTCTTAGGCAATATTTATTTTCACTTAAGAAGTGAGACTACAGAGGATTACTATGTTCTTCTTTGTGAGTTTTTACATTTACCCATTGTCCTGCACCTATATACATATGACTTTACAGGGAAAATATCCTAACTGATATTTTTTAAAAGAAAGGAAAAGTGGGAGCCCTAAAGGACAGGGAAGACCCCAAGGGTGAGGTGGGGATTGAACTGGTTCTTGTATGACAGTGGTTCTCAAACATTTGGAATTCAAGAACCAAGGAAAAACCAGTAGGGACATCACACAAGACTGCCACTATTCCATGATGCCAGGTGGCACATTAAAAAATTCCACTGTCTCGGGCACTTCTCTTCTCAGCTTCTTGTCCATAGAGGGAGCAGTATGTCCGCAGAAGTCCCCCAGGCAGCCTCTGCAGAGGAGCAGAAGGAAATGGAAGACAAAGTGATTAGTCTGAGAATTTGTGCAAAATTGTTGTATTTGCAAAAATGGCACAGAGAAAGCTGAAGAAGCACAAGTTAAAGCAAGGTATCCTCATCTGAGACAAAATCCTAGAGGTTCAGATTTTTTAAGTAAATGACTGCATAAAGGGTAAAAATATTTTGACTCTGGGGATTACAACATGGCTAAAGCAAAAATAAAGAACAAGCAACTTCCTACTGCAACCCAGGATAAGACAGAGTTCACTGGTGACTACATCCCACTCCACAGGACCTTCCTCAATGGAAACCATCTCTTTTTGCTAGCAAACTGGCTGGCTGATTAAAAAGAGCTGAACCGCATGAATCTTCTAAGCCCCGTTATTTCTCCTTAATATGTTCCTCCTCTGCTTTTTATTTCCTTTTACTCATTAAGTCATTTGAGAGTGATGGCTTTGCAGGTAGCGGTAGCATGTGTTGCTATTGTAAGAGAATATACATGTGTAGAGTTTTTGATTAGTTTAACAGTGCACTGATGAAAAGAACATGTTAGAGCAACATAAAGTAATCTACTTAAAAATAATTGTATATATTACCTAACTCCTAGTGTAGGGCTAGATACAAGTAACAAGTTTCGCAGTTTTAATGTTGACTTTCTTTAATATATTTTAATTATAGCTTTGTATATTACTCTTATTTCATATAACCTCTACTGTTAATTTCTTCTGGATTTTCATTTTGGGTTTTGTAAAACAGATTTAAGACCACAGTTAGAAGAAAGTTCACATGTTTCAAACACAAATAGATGGGGCTCCAAAAGATTTGTATCCTATGCTTGAACTTGAATGGCCTTAAATATGTTTCAGCTTTAACAACAGAATTTTACTTGGGCAATATTTGCCTATTCTGGTGTAACTTACGTGACTCTATTGCTTAGCAGCTGTTGTTGAAGCTAGTATTCTTATTCAGTTCTATAGTGTTCAGAATAGCTTTTGTCGCTGAAGATGTGAACGAAGTGTGCATGTGCATCAACTGTTGAATTCACTTTTGTGCCATTTTTGCAAATACAACAATTTTGCACAAATTCTCACAACTTTCTCTATTACTTTCACATATTAAAGAGTAGATGATGTGCCAACCAAAAGCACAAGTGTCCCTACAAAAGACTCTGTATGTCATTAGAGCTTTTGTATAGTAAGAGTAGTTTATAGTCTTGGGTTTATAGAATACCAAACTGAAGTCTTTGCTCAGTCTGCCATAGACTTAAGCTTCTTCATTTGTTACTAGTACCCATTACATTCAGTGGCCTTGTGCAAATATGATGTGTTGCTTAGGCATATCTTTTGTCCTGTGCAGAACATTTCATTTTGACTTTTATCAAAATTACTATTCATATAATTTATATTAACTTTTTTAATGTAGAAACTTTTTACTTCCACAGTCAATTTGGGTGATACTAGAATAAAATATTTTGCCTCTTGTGGCCCCCTCCCTTCTTTTTTTCTTGCTTCTTTGACTCACATTGTGTTGAGCTGTGCCATTCAGCCTGTTCAGAAACATAAGTGTCTATATCTTTACTCTTGAAATTTGCTCTGCTGAATGCTGTATTTTCTAACCCAATAATGACACTTTCCTTATAATTTCTCAGTTGTTAATTAACCACTCTTAATCCTGTGTGTCTGGTGTTGGAGAAGACTCTTGAGAGTCCCTTGAACTGCAAGGAGATACAACCAGTTCACCCTAAAGAAGATCAGTCCTGGTGTTCATTGGAAGGACTGATGTTGAAGCTGGAACTCCAATACTTTGGCCACCTGATGTGAAGAGCTGACTCATTTGAAAAGACCCTGATGCTGGGAAAGACTGAGGGCAGGAGGAGAAGGGGATGACAGAGGATGAGATGGTTGGATGGCATCACCGACTCAATGGACATGGGTTTGGGTTTGGGACTCCGGGAGATGGTGATGGACAGGGAGGCCTGGCGTGCTGCGGTTTATGGGGTCGCAAAGAGTCGGACACAACTGAGCGACTGAACTGAACTGAACTGAACTGAATCCTGTGCTATTACTAACTGACACTTGTTTAAATAAAAGGAAATTTATAATAAAACATGAGAAGACTGGCCCAGGAATCTACCCAGGATGAGCTGGATTTTAAGTGATTATAATGAGCTAAGTGAATTAGACTTGTGACAATTAGAGCAATTTACATGATAGGTGGAACAGATAATACATATTTAGATATTTTGCTTCTAAAGATGTCATTTTAATAAAATGTAAATTTAATTGTATGTGTGGTTCGCCTAGTTAGTAAGAACTTTAATTAACAGACTGCTGGGACAAATTTACTGGTCTTTTAAGAACTCTTCCCATATGCTGTTATGCTGTAGCATGACTCTAGGGATCAGTAGCCTGAGATGATAGTGCTTTTTTCTTCTTTGACTTGTGCAAGGCCTCCACCTCTTTTGGAGCCAGGCATCTTTTCTGGATCTTGGCTTCATTAGATACCTGCTTTCCTTTGACCCCAAACCACCATAGATGGTGCATTGAGCATAGCGCCTGCACCTAAAGGCTGCCTAGCACTCTGAGGAAAGCTTGCTGATTATCTTCCTGCTCCACCTACCCCAAAAGCAGAAAACAACAAAAGCAATAATGTGCTAATTTGTTACTATAAGGATTGGTGGTGGTTTAGTTGCTAAGTCATGTACGACTTTTGCGACCCCTTGGACTGTAGCCCACCAGGCTCCTCTGTCCATAGGATTTTCCAGGCAAGAATACTGGAGTGGCCTGAGCATACACACCGAGGAAACTAGATCTGAAAGAGACACGTGTACCCCAGTGTTCATCGCAGCACTGGTTATAATTGCCAGGACATGGAAGCAACCTAGATGCCCATGAGCAGACGAATGGATAAGGAAGCTATGGTACATATACACAATGGAATATCACTCAGCCATTAAAATGAGTTCATTTGAATCAGTTCTAATGAGATGGATGAAACTGGAGCCCATTATACAGAGTGAAGTAAGCCAGAAAGATAAAGACCAATACAGTATACTAACGCATATATATGGAATTTAGAAAGATGGTAATGATAACCCTATATGCAAAACAGAAAAAGAGACACAGATGTACAGAACAGACTTTTGGACTCTGTGGGAGAAGGCGAGGGTGGAATGTTCTGAGAGAACAGCATTGAAACAAGTATACTATCAAGGGTGAAACAGATCACCAGCTCAGGTTGGATGCATGAGACAAGTGCTCAGGGCTGGTGCACTGGGAAGACCCAGAGGGATGAGATGGGGAGGGAGGCGGAAGGGGGGATCGGGATGGGGAACACATGTAAATCCATGGCAGATTCATGCCAATGTACGGCAAAAACCACTGCAATATGGTAAAGTAATTAGCCTCCAACTAATTAAAAAAAAAAAAGAGTACTGGAGTGGGCTGCCATTTCCTTCTTCAATGATAAGGATTCAGTTTAGTTCAGTCACTTAGTTGTGTCCGACTCTTTGCGAACCCATGAACCACAGCACGCCAGGCCTCCCTGTCTATCACCAACTCCCGGAGTTTACCTAAACTCATGTCCATTGAGTCGGTGATGCCATCCAACCATCTCGTCCTCTGTTGTCCCCGTCTCCTTCTGCCCTCAGTTTTTCCCAGCATCAGGGTCTTTTCAAATGAGTCAGCTCTTCACATCCGGTGGCCAAAGTATTGGAGTTTCAACTTCAACATCAGTCCTTCCAATGAACACCCAGGACTGATCTCCTTTAGGATGGACTGGTTGAATCTCCTTGCAGTCCAAGGGACTCTCAAGAGTCTTCTCCAACACCAAAGTTCAAAAGCATCAATTCTTTGGCGCTCAGCTTTCTTTATAGTCTAACTCTCACATCCATACATGACTACTGGAAAAACCATAGCCTTAACTAGACAGACCTTTGTTGACAAAGTAACGTCTCTGCTTTTTAATATGCTGTCTAGGTTGGTCATAACTTTCCTTCCAAGAAGTAAGCGTCTTTTAATCTCATGGCTGCAGTCACCATCTGCAGTGATTTTGGAGCCCCCAAAAATAAAGTCAGCCACTGTTTCTACTGTTTCCCCATCTATTTGCCATGCTGATGGGACCAGATGCCATGATCTTAGTTTTCTGAATGTTGAGCTTTAAGCCAACTTTTTCACTCTCCTCTTTCACTTTCATCAAGAGGCTCTTTAGTTCTTCTTCACTTTCTGCCATAAGGGTGGTGTCATCTGCATATCTGAGGTTATTGATATTTCTCCCGGCAATCTTGATTCCAGCTTGTGCTTCTTCCAGTCCAGCGTTTCTCATGATGTACTCTGCATATAAGTTAAATAAGTAGGGTGACAATATATAGTCTTGACGTACTCCTTTTCCTATTTGGAACTAGCCTGTTGTTCCATGTCCAGTTTTAACTGTTGCTTCCTGACCTGCATACAAGCTTCTCAAGAGACAGGTCAGGTGGTCTGGTATTCCCATCTCTTTCAGGATCTTCCACAGTTTATTGTGATCCACACAGTAAAAGGCTTTAGCATAGTCAATAAAGCAGAAATCGATGTTTTTCTAGAACTCTCTTGCTTTTTTGATGATCCAGCAGAAATATATTTGTAATGAGAGTAAGTAGGTTATTCAAAAGCATGTATAATCATTGTAGGATTGACTTAAGAGTTAAAAAATACCCAAAGTAGAATTTCTGTAATATGTAGTGGGGTTTGGGTTTTGTTTTGTTTTTAATGACTATTTGCAAGCTATTACTGTTAAATTCACACACATCAGATTAACCTGAAAAACCATGTTATTCTTGGTTATGGTAGGACTCCTGTTATGGTTTGCAGCAAGGGATGTAACCTCTGCCTGAGTTTTAGTTTGTAAAATAAATACTAATATTAACCTACCTCAAAACTTGTTGAGGATCTGTGAAATACTGAGTAAGTGCCCAAAATAAAATACTGTTGTCTTTTTATTTTTAAAAAAAATTTCACTGTCTCCTACCATAATTTTATAAAAGAGGTAACATATTAACACCAATAAAGAAAGGCCTATTCTCAGTATAAATAGTCCTTCCCACTGAGCTTTGTGAAAAACTAATTACACTATTTTTATTTTTCTCATTTGACTGCAAAAGGTCAAATATTCTTTCTTTGGCTGAAGATTGGGAACCACTGGAGTACAGTCTTGGCAATGAGAAGGGTGCACCAACATCAGGCACGTGGCAGCTACGTAGGGAGACAGGAATGAATCCAAGATGTGGGGACTTTGGAGGGTGTGGCCCCTGCTCGGCCCCAAAGTTCTCATTGCAGTTTCATGGTGTGTGTGGTTAAGTGCAGAGACTCCTGGGGGCCACATGATGCTTTAGTTCTTATGGGTATGCTAGGGATTCCCTAATGGGAATTGCCTGAAACTCCCTTTTTAAACACTGAAAATACAGCTGTGAATAAGACAACTATAATCCCTTCCATTTCTCATGGAGGAGGAGACTCTGGGACAAGTGTTTTTCATTAAATCTATGAGCTCAGAGATGGTATCAGTCTCCTCTCCTGCATCCTCCACAGGCCTGGCAGAGGACAGCAGGCTCAGCAAAGAGCTACTGAACCACAGAATTTTTGGTGACCTGAAAAGCCTGGTCAAGGGCATTAGAGGGAATGACAGCCATCCAATGGGACTTTAGTTGGTGTTTCTCAGACACTTGTGGGCTCTTCTACATCAGCAAAAGTTCCAGTGTCCATTTCTTTCCATGGGTTTATTGGAAAGGTATGCATGTTTTATTAAACTTGGAATCAGACTTCAATATTTATGTATAAATCTCAAGCTTCACTTTAGCCTTGTGAAGGCTGGTGAGATGCAAGGCTAATTTGATAATGGAGGTAAATTCCTTTGCCATTAATCCTATGAATCATACATGTCTCCTCTAAGAGCCTGAAATATAAATATTTTAGCACAGGTAAAATATCAGGAGAGTCACATCTCACTAATTAGGATAAACTGGGAGGTCAGAGTGCCTTCTATTAACAGAAGAAGATGTTACACTCAAGGTCACCTTATTATATAGTACATAGAGTATCTATATGTACATTAGATTAAACATCAACAAAATTGACAGTGGATGAATCATTGCCAAAGAGAGCTTACACCTTAGTTGCTTTCACATAGAGATAAGGAGCCCAGAGTTTTAGAACCTTACTTATTAGTTTGCCAAATAATTGTTTTGGAAAATAACTATGTTTGCTGGACTGTGGACACCATCAATTTGCCTAGTACACCTTTTTCTCAGAGACAGTTATAATGATTGTCTTTACTTCTGCTCAGATCCTTAACGTAAATTCTCAGACACTAAACCGAAAATCGTGGAGTCCTCCAACTCATAATAGTTACATTTAGCGGGGGTTTTCTCTAGAGGGCATTACTTGGATAGTGGCTGTACCTCTGACTATCAAGATCTCCTTTCATGGAGTTTTTGTTTCTTTCTTTCTCTTGAGGGAAAAATATATTTCTTGAGCACTTACTATGAGCCTCTACAATGAGAGTCCTTGGGGCAAGGACAATGTCTATGTTATACCTCTTGGGCCTAGAAGGGCTCAATAAATGGCTGTTGAATTGCTAGTGTCCAGGTGTGCCTGCTGGGTGCTCCATCCATAGGTGGTACCCAGCCTCCATGATGGTCTGCAATGATGCCTGCCTCCTGTTCTTTTCACCCTGGTGCTGTCCTCTCCCACATTGTATCCGGGTTGGTTAGTGTGATCAGAATATGGCAGTCGTGATGGTATGTCACCATCGAATTTAGGTTGTAAGAGTGTAGTGTGTGTCTTGGCATACACTCTATCTATCTCTATCTTATCCTCTGACCACTGACTTTGGGAGAAGCCATGTGGATAGGTTCCCATGGTAATAAATGGAAGCCTCCTGCCAATAACCATATGAGTGAACTTGGAGGCAAATCCTCCAAACTCATGCAATTGACAGAGAATGCATCCCTGGCCAATAATTTGAGTGCTATCTTGTGAGAGATTCTATACCAGAACCACTTAGCTAAACTGCTCCAGGATTTCTAACCCTTGGAAACTGTATAAGACAATAAAATTGTTTCAAGCTGCTAAATTTGGCAGGGTGTGGGGTGGGGATTCATTGTACAGCAATAGATAACTAATATCTAATTCAAAATCTAATAATAGATAACATAAAATCCCACATGTTTCTTATTAAAATCCTTTAAGGCATTAGCAGCACTCTACTAATGAAGACAGGCTTCCCAGGTGGCACAGTGGTAAAGAATCTGCCTGCCAATGCAGGAAATGAAAGAGATGCTGGCTCGATCCCTGAATCAGGAAGCTCTCCTGGAGCAGGAAATGGCAACCCACTCCAGTATTCTTACCTGGGAAATCCCATGCACAGAGGAACCTGGTAGGCTACAGTCCATGGAGTTGCAAAAAGTCAGACACGACTGAGCACACACGAACACACACACACAGTCAAACACACACTAATGAAGACACAAAGGATCAGTGATATTAAAGAATTTGTCTAAGACATCTCAGCCAAATGAGGGGGAAAATGGATACAAATTCAAGCAAAACACCTGCTCTCTCAGAAAACAAAAATATCACATGTCTCTTGACCAAATAATCATATTGTTAAAGTCTGTCACTCTGCTATCACTTGGGATTTCAACATCTGGTAATAATAAGAGTGGTGATTATTAAAAATATACCAACGGAAGCTGTTTGTATAACCCGTAAATGTTCAAGGTCTCATGGTCATGATTTTCAAGTAGAAAAATGACAACACATGGGAAGGAACAGACACAGTGAAAGGAGAATCTGAAAGTGGCACCGTTAAAATCATCTGCATGTATTTTTAGCACCAGGAAAGAAGTCTTGTTGGCAGACACTGCTAAAAAGGGGAGGTCCATTTCCATATGCTATATTTAGAAAGGCAGAATATCATTGCAGAATAATTGCTTGTTGGAAGCACAAGTGAGCCTTGAAACTATGAAGCAGGTTTTAAGAATACAGGCCCATTTCTATGTGGTCCCTATTGAAGCAGAGGAGGGGACCACCCAAAAGCAGTACTCTGGGTGTACCAATCTTATCAGCCTCTAAATTTTAAGTGAAAAAGTGGGCTTGCTGTGCATATGCGGCTTCAAGACAAATCCCTGGTGTTGCTCCTTCTAAACCAGACTGCTGCCCCTAAAATACTCCTGGAGAGCAATTCTGGAGCAGCCCCGGAAAGCAGTGAATTAAAGCCATCTAGATGAAGAGAAGAGAGAACTGAAGGATGTTTTTTGTTTTTTTTTTTTTAGTTATTTTTTTTTTAATGTTTTATTAGTTGGAGGCTAATTACTTCACAACATTTCAGTGGGTTTTGTCATACATTGATATGAATCAGCCATAGATTTACACTTATTCCCCATCCCGATCCCCCCTCCCACCTCCCTCTCCACCCGATTCCTCTGGGTCTTCCCAGTGCACCAGGCCCGAGCACTTGTCTCATGCATCCCACCTGGGCTGGTGATCTGTTTCACCATAGATAGTATACATGCTGTTCTTTTGAAACATCCCACCCTCACCTTCTCCCACAGAGTTCAAAAGTCTGTTCTGTATTTCTGTGTCTCTTTTTCTGTTTTGCATATAGGGTTATCGTTATCATCTTTCTAAATTCCATATATATGTGTTAGTATGTTGTAATGTTCTTTATCTTTCTGGCTTACTTCACTCTGTATAATGGGCTCCAGTTTCACCCATCTCATTAGGACTGATTCAAATGAATTCTTTTTGACGGCTGAGTAATATTCCATGGTGTATATGTACCACAGCTTCCTTATCCATTCATCTGCTGATGGGCATCTAGGTTGCTTCCATGTCCTGGCTATTATAAACAGTGCTGCGATGAACATTGGGGTGCACGTGTCTCTTTCAGATCTGGTTTCCTCAGTGTGTATGCCCAGAAGTGGGATTGCTGGGTCATATGGCGGTTCTATTTCCAGTTTTTTAAGGAATCTCCACACTGTTTTCCATAGTGGCTGTACTAGTTTGCATTCCCACCAACAGTGTAAGAGGGTTCCCTTTTCTCCACACCCTCTCCAGCATTTATTGCTTGTAGACTTTTGGATAGCAGCCATCCTGACTGGCGTGTAATGGTACCTCATTGTGGTTTTGATTTGCATTTCTCTAATAATGAGTGATGTTGAGCACCTTTTCATGTGTTTGTTAGCCATCTGTATGTCTTCTTTGGAGAAATGTCTGTTTAGTTCTTTGGCCCATTTTTTGATTGGGTCATTTATTTTTCTGGAATTGAGCTGCAGGAGTTGCTTGTATATTTTTGAGATTAATCCTTTGTCTGTTTCTTCATTTGCTATTATTTTCTCCCAATCTGAGGGCTGTCTTTTCACCTTACTTATAGTTTCCTTTGTAGTGCAAAAGCTTTTAAGTTTCATTAGATCCCATTTGTTTAGTTTTGCTTTTATTTCCAATATTCTGGGAGGTGGGTCATAGAGGATCTTGCTGTGATTTATGTCGGAGAGTGTTTTGCCTATGTTCTCCTCTAGGAGTTTTATAGTTTCTGGTCTTACATTTAGATCTTTAATCCATTTTGAGTTTATTTTTGTGTATGGTGTTAGAAAGTGTTCTAGTTTCATTCTTTGACAAGTGGTTGACCAGTTTTCCCAGCACCACTTGTTAAAGAGGTTGTCTTTTTTCCATTGTGTATCCTTGCCTCCTTTGTCGAAGATAAGGTGTCCATAGGTTCGTGGATTTATCTCTGGGCTTTCTATTCTGTTCCATTGGTCTATATTTCTGTCTTTGTGCCAGTACCACACTGTCTTGATGACTGTGGCTTTGTAGTAGAGTCTGAAGTCAGGCAGGTTGATTCCTCCAGTTCCATTCTTCTATTCAAGGTTTTTTGTATTTCCATGCAAATTGTGAAATTCTTTGGTCTAGTTCTGTGAAAAATACCATTGGTAGCTTGATAGGGATTGCATTGAATCTATAGATTGCTTTGGGTAGAATAGCCATTTTGACAATATTGATTCTTCCAATCCATGAACACGGTATAGAACTGAAGGATGTTACGCATAATAAATCAAGGTGTAAAGCAGCAGTTCTCATTCATGGAGTCTTGAAACACCGGTGGGTCCAGGTTGGTGTGTGCGAGGTGTTACAAGACCTTGTAATCATTAATGGTTGAATTACTGGCTTTTTTCAGATGTTTGTTTTTTAATTTTAATTTTCCTTATGTGGATCATTTTTAAAGTCTTTTGAATTTGTTACAATATTGCTCCTATTTTATGTTTGTTTGTTTTTTTTTTTGCCCCAAGACAAGTGGGATCTTAACTCTCTGACCAGGGATGGAACTTGCATCCCCCGCATTGGAAGGTGAAGTCTTAATCTCTGGACCACCAGGAAAGTTCCTAAATGTTTGTTTGTTTTTTTTTAAACAGAAAATAAATGAGAGGACTTATCATAATGTCCCTCATCCTTATATCCTAATGATGTGTGTGTGTGAATCTATATACCATACAATTTAAAGTATACAGTGTGATGTTTTTAGTACATTCATAGAGTTGCAAGATCATCACTTCCCTCACTTGTAGACATTTTCATTACCCTCTCCCCGAACTCCATACCCATTAGCAATCACTTCCCTCACTTGCCCTCAGCCATAGGCAACCACTAATCCACTTTCTATCTCTATAGATTTCCCTATTCAGGACATTTTATAGACATAGAACCATATAATACAAGGTCTTTTGTGACTGGCTTCTTTCACTTAGCATAATATTTTCAGGGTTCATCTATGCTGTACTGTGTCAGTATTCCTTTTTATTACTGAATAATAGTCTATTGTATGGATAGATCATATTTTATTTATCCATTCATCAGTTGGTGGACATTTGGGTTGCTTTCAGTTTGGGGCTTTTATGAATTATGTTGCTATGAGCGTTTATGTACAAGATTTGTGTGAATATGTTTTTATTTCTCTTGGGCATATACCTAGGAATGGGATATCTAGTCATATGGCAATATGATAAACATTTCAAAGAATTGCCAAATTGTTTTTCAAACCAGCTACATCATTTATGAGGGTTCCCCCCATCAATGTGTGAGGTTTCCAATTTCCCCACAAGCACTTGTTTTTATCTGTCTTTTTTATTATAGTCACTCTAGTGTGGTTGAAGTGGAATCTCACTGTTGTTTGGATTTGCATTTCCTTGATGACCAATATTGAGTGTTTTTTCATGTGTTTATTGGCACTTGAAGACCTTTGTATACATTCTTTGGGAAAAAGTTTATTCAGATCCTTTGCCTGTTTTGAAAATTGGGTTGCCTTTTTGAGTTGGGAGAGTCCTTTATATATTCTGGGTACAAATACTTTATGAGATATGTGACTTGCAAATATTTCTCCCATTCTCTGGGATGTCTTTTCAGTTCCTTGGTGGTGTTCTTTGAAGCACAAAACTTTTAGGTATTGATGAAGTCGAATTTATCAATGTTTTCTTTTGTTGCTTATGCTTTTGATGTCATATCTAGGAAGGCTTTACCTAACCCAAGATCATGAAGATTTATTTTTTATTTTTTTCCAAGAGTTTCATTGTTTTAACCATTACATTTAGGTCGATGGTCCATTTCTTTAAAATTTTGAGCAAAAGGAAATGATGAGATTAAAAATTTTTTTATTATAGTTGTTCTACAATATTGTGTTAGTTTCTGCTGTATAGAAATAACAGGTTTTAATTTAATATAGTATGCCATCATTTGCTGGCTAGATAAAAACCTCTTATCATATTGGGATAAGCAGTTGACCCAAAATAAAATTGCACATTATCTAGAACAATACCAATATTAAAAACATGTAAGAATCACTGGCAGACAGCCAAAGCACAAAGTTTACATCAGAATATTAATTCTATTGTAATTTATTAACAAGTAAAGTATTGATTTTAAGTGTGTTTAGATTAAGCCTGCTATTCACAAAATTAGAAAAATACCAAAACAACTCCAAGAAAAGAAGAGAAGGGTTAATGTGGAAAAATGAAATATTAATTCTTAGGAAATACAAAAATGTTAGAGCTATTTTAATTTTCAAAGAATTTATACTTTTCATGAGTGGAATTAAAGACATAAAAGAGAGTTTGCTGAAATCCAAGAATATAAAGTAGAATATGGATGAAATGTTTATCTTTCAAGGATAATATAATTTAACAAAATAGGCTTTATAAGAGCTGACAATTAACAATAAGAATTGAAAATACTAGTGAAAGCCCCTTGAAATGCCTTACATTAATATGGTGTCGGAGGCTAACCCTCCACAATGTTAGAGGACTAATAAGTCAGGTACCATTTAAGTATTCCATGTATGGAGAAGAGAACAAATGCTTGCATCTTGCCTTCTAGTCCAGAGTAAAAATAAGATTTGGGATTCAACTAAATCTTTCCAAAATGGCTTATGAGATGGCTTTTGTACTCCTTACTCATATACTTAGAGGTGAATATCTTGCCATGCTGTTCATAAGTTGGTGTTCCTTCGATTTATTTGTCGTTGTCATTGTTGTTCAGTTGCTAAGTCTTGTCTGATTCTTTGCGACCCCACGGACTGTGGCACACCAGGATTCCCTGTCCATCACCACCTCCCGAAGCCTGCTCAAACTCATGTCCGTTGAGTCAGTGATGCGGTCCAACCATCTCATCTTCTGTTGTCCCCTTCTCCTCCTGCCCTCAATCTTTCCCAGCATCAGGGTCTTTTCAAATGAGTTAGCTCTTCACATCAGGTGGCCAAAGTATTGGAGTTTTAGCTTCAACATTAGTCCTACCAGTGAACACCCAGGACTGATCTCCTTTAGGATGGACTGGTTGAATCTCCTTGCAGTCCAAGGGACTCTCAAGAGTCTTCTCCAACACCAAAGTTCAAAAGCGTCAATTCTTCGGTGCTCAGCTTTCTTCACAGTCCAACTGTCACATCCATACATGACCACTGGAAAAACCATAGCCTTAACTAGACAGACCTTTGTTGACAAAGTAATGTCTCTGCTTTTCAATACACTATCTAGGTTGGTCATAACTTTCCTTCCAAGGAGCAAGCATCTTTCAATTTCATGGCTGCAATCACCATCTGTAGTGATTTTGGAGCCCCCAAAAATAAAGTCAGCCACTGTTTCTACTGTTTCCCCATCTATTTGCCATGCTGATGGGACCAGATGCCATGATCTTAGTTTTCTGAATGTTGAGCTTTAAGCCAACTTTTTCACTCTCCTCTTTCACTTTCATCAAGAGGCTCTTTAGTTCTTCTTCACTTTCTGCCATAAGGGTGGTGTCATCTGCATATCTGAGGTTATTGATATTTCTCCCGGCAATCTTGATTCCAGCTTGTGCTTCTTCCAGTCCAGCGTTTCTCATGATGTACTCTGCATATAAGTTAAATAAGTAGGGTGACAATGTATATCCTTGACGTACTCCTTTTCCTATTTGGAACTAGCCTGTTGTTCCATGTCCAGTTTTAACTGTTGCTTCCTGACCTGCATACAGGTTTCTCAAGAGGCAGGTCAGGTGGTCTGGTATTCCCATCTCTTTCAGAATCTTCCACAGTTTATTGTGATCCACACAGTAAAAGGCTTTAGCATAGTCAATAAAGCAGAAATCGATGTTTTTCTGGAACTCCCTTGCTTTTTCGATTCAAGGCATGAAAATAATAGGCAAATTCATAGACAAAAAGTGGATTAGTCATTTCTCAGGGCTGGTGGTATGGGGAAATAGGGATCTGATAGCCTAAGAGTCTGAGGTTTCTTTTGGAAGTGATGAAAATATTCTAAAATTAACTGTAGCTTGCACAACTCTGTGAATATGCTAAAAAATTTATATACATGAAATGGTATATAATTATATCTCAAGAAAGCTGTTGTTACAATCAAAACAAACAAAAAGAGCAGCAATGAAGACCCAGCACAGCCAAAAATAAATAAATAAAATTATTTTTAAAAATATCCAAATCAAGCATTGACAATCATGTGCACCAGCTTGGTTATATTAATGACTTCGATGTTTGGGTTCCACATAAGTTAATAAAAAAAACCATCTTGATGCTGTTTCTGCATGCAGTTTTCTACTTAAACATAACAAAACATTCTGTTTTTAAAACAAATTGTGATGGCTGATGAAAAGTAGATACTATACAGTAATGTGGAGCAGAAGGGGTCATGGAGCAAGTGAAATGAACCACCATCAACTACACCAAAGGCCAGTCTTCATCCAAAGAATGTGATGTTGTATATATGGTGGGACTGGAAGGGAGTCCTCTATTATGAGCTCCTTCTGGAAAACCAAAGGGTTACTTCCAATAAGTACTGCTCCCTATTAAATCAGCTGAAGGCATCACTTGACAAAAAAGTGCCCGAAATTAGTCAGCAGAAAATGCAGAGTCTTCCATTAGGATAAGCAAGACCGCATGTTTGATGACCAGGGAAAAACCATGACAACTTGGCTAGGAAGTTCTGACTCATCCACCTTATTCACCAGACATTGCCCCTTCAGATGTCCATTTATTTCAGTCTTTAAAAAATTCTCTTAATGTAAAAAATTCCAATTCCCTGAAAGACTGTTAAAGGCACAGAACAGTTCTTTGCTCAAAAAGATAAAAAGCTTTGGGAAGATGGAATTATGAAGTTGAAAAATGACAGAGGGTAGTGGAAAAAGGGCTTCCCAGATGGCACAGTGGTAAAGCATCTGCCTACCAGTGCAGGAGACATAACGGATGGAGGTTTGATCCCTGGGTTGGAAAGATCCCCTGGAGGAGGAAATGGCAACCCCACTCCGGTATTCTTGCCTGGCCGTCTCCTCTGGCCGTCGAGTCACAGAGAGTCAGACACAACTGAATGACTGAGCACACACACATGCAGAGTAGAACAAAATGGTGAGTATGTTGTTCAATAAAGTTCTTGATGAAAATGAAAAATGTGTCTTTTACTTGTACTGTATAAACCAAAGGAACTTTTTGGCCAACCCACTAAATTGGAGAGCCAAGCAGAGTCCAGATCAAGGAGGTCTCTGCAGAGCTTTGGAGTGTTTCCCCAGCATGATGGAAGCAATTGAACCGGGGTGATGAAATGTGCTTTATGTTTTAAGAGCATCACTAATTGTTCTGAGAATTGCCTTTGAAGGCAAGGGCAGAAACCCAGAGACTAGTTAGGAGGCTGACTCAGTAACCCCAGGATGAGATGACAGTGGCTTAGGCTAGAGTGGAAGCAGAAGCCTAAAGCCTAAGAATTTGCTGATGGATTGAATGTAGGTTGTGAGTCAGATTACAAACAAAAAGAAATGTTGCAATTTACGTTGGCATCAACATCCTGATTGTAAATTGTAAATTGCATAAATTGTAAATTGCATAAATTGCGTATCTGCTGTATGTTTGAATAGATGAATTTTAATCAGCTTTGTTGTTCAGCCGCTGAGTTGGCTGAATAGGATATCATCTGCATATCCGAGGTTGTTGATATTTCTCCTGGCAATCTTGACTGCTGTATGTGTGTGTGGATGGGTTTTAATCAGCTTTATTGAGGTGAAATTCACATATAATGAAATTCACCAATTTTAAATGTTCTGTTTTTTGAGTTTTGATAAGTGTAGACAGACATTATATATAGACAGATACTATATATATACACCACATTATATATATATATATATACACACACACACACACCACATTATATATATATGCAGATATGCATATATATATATATATATATATATATATATATATATGCAGATAATACCACTCTAATGGCAGGACTGAAGCTGAAGCTGAAACTCCGGTATTCTGGTCATCTGATGTGAATAGCTGACTCAATGGAAAAGTCCCTGATGCTGGAAAAGATTGATGGCAGAAGGAGAAGAGGGTGTCAGAGGATGAGATGCCTGGATGACATCACTGATGCAATGGATGTGAACTTGGGCAAACTTATATTGGGCAAACAAATATATATATATATATATATATACATATGTGGCTGCTGCTGCTAAGTTGCTTCAGTTGTGTCCAACTCTGTGTGACCCTATAGACGGCAGCCCAGAAGGCTCCGCCGTCCATGGGATTCTCCAGGTGAGAACACTGGAGTGGGTTGCCATTTCCTTCTCCAATGCAGAAAAGTGAAAAGTGAGAGTGAAGCCACTCGGTCATGTCTGACTCTTAGCAACCCCATGGACTGCAGCCTACCAGGCTCCTCCATCCATGGGATTTTCCAGGCAAGAGTACTGGAGTGTGGTGCCATTGCCTTCTCCAATACACACACACACACACACACACACACACACACACACACCACAATCAAAATACAGAACACTTTCATCTCACTGAAAAGTTCCCTCATGCCCATTTACCTTTAGTCTTCACCCTCTATTCCAGCGTTTGGAAACCACTTATCTGCTTTTTGTCCCTTTAGTTTTGCTTTTTACAGACTGTCATATAAATGGAATTCTATGTCTTTTGTGTCTGACTTCTGTCACTTAGCATAATGCTTTTGATATTCATTCACGTTGCTGTGTGTATCAATAGTATGTCTTTTTTATTGTGTTACAATGGAATCTAACAGATCATACTTAGCTTGGGTTACCATAACAAAACACCACAGACTAGGGGCTTAAACAACAGAAACGTATTTTCTCACAGTTTTGGGAGTCCAAGATCAAGGTGCCATTGTGGTAGGGTTCTGCAAAGCCTGGCTGGCAGACAGCTGCCTTCTCTCTCTGTCCTCAAATGGGGGAGAAAGGAGGGATGCAGTAATCTCACAACCAGTTCCCCACCTCCATGACCTCCTCTGATCAATATTATCTCTCAAAGGTCCTATCTTCAAATCTATCAAACTGGGCTTCAATATATAAATTTTCAGGGAACACAATTCAGTCCACAGCACAGTGGAATACAATAGACCATGATTTGTTAAATCATTAATCAGTTAATAGGCATTTGGGTTATTTCCCATTTGGGGCTGTGATAATAAGCTGTTATAAACATTTGAGTACAATTTCAATCTAGTTCCTGGGTTAAAAATCACAATAAAACCTTACCACTGCAAAACTGTCAAACTGCCATGTAGTACAACAAGTTAGAATATTCAGCTTCTATTTCAGACCAAAAAAAAAAAAATTCACAGAACTGATGTTCCAGTGTCTCCAAGTTTATAGTTTATGGGAACTTGAATAGAATTTGTATCCTACTGTTGTGCGAAAATTGTATAAATCTTAATTATGTTGCATTGGTTCATAGTGCTTTTCAGGTCTACTATAGCCTCTTATTTTTCTATCTATTCATTCTATTAATTTTTTACAGTTGATATTGAAACTCAAACTAAAAACCTTAATTTATCTACTTAAAAATTGTAATATATAGTGGAACTAGATGTAACTTTGTTCTGTATTTTCCAAGTCTCCTGTAATTGTGTTATCACACTTACATGACTTAAAAAATAAAAAAAAGAATAAACAATCACAGAACTGGTAAGAGTCCATGGGAGTGAATGAATTTCACCACTGACATGGAGACAATGACAAATGATAGATTCAAAATATTTTCAATGAAATATCTGTTGACAAATAATACAGTGAATAAATATAGGCTTTATACACCTTATGTTTTCATAAGTTTTTAAATTTGTCTAAACCTTTTTCTGCTTCGCATGTGTTTTTGCCACCATTAGCTGTAACGCATCATAGCAGATTCCACTTAAGCTTGTACTGATTTGTTTTCTCAGCTTCTTAGGAAACAGTCTGTTCATTCAAACTATTCACAGAGGCCTTCTGCAGTCATTTCAAACTTGGCTCTGATTCCTTGAATAAACAAGACGAACTGAATATTATTACTAATAATACCTGTTTACTCATCCAAAGCTAAGGAAGACTACTTGAAATAATTTACCTTGATTTTTAATTGATTATTGATGTTGCTTTTCATGCCCTCATTTCTTCTACCCCCAAATCTAACTGTAGTAAGCAAGCTAATTTTCTTAGGACACATTTTGTCAGCTGGTAAAATCAAAGCAAATTTAATTAACTCAATATCAGTAAAACAGTTTTCTGTGATTGGTTAACAAATGAGCCACTCAGAAATTTACTTTGGTTGCAGATTTGTTTTCATTCTTTACACTTGTAAAGAAATTCTGGTGTAACGAGCTGCTGCTGCTACTAAGTCGCTTCAGTCGCGTCCAACTCTGTGCGACCCCATAGACGGCAGCCCAGGAGGCTCCGCCATCCCTGGGATTCTCCAGGCAAGAACACTGGAGTGGGTTGCCATTTCCTTCTCCAAGGCATGAAAATGAAAAGTGAAAGTGAAGTTACTCAGTCATGTCCGACTCTTCTCGACCCCATGTACTGCAGCCTACCAGGCTCCTCCATCCATGGGATTTTCCAGGCAAGAGTACTGGAGTGGGTTGCCATTGCCTTCTCCGGGTGTAGTGAGCTATTCTGTTTTAAATACTGCAGATGATATATTTCATTTTTAATTTTCTATTTTTTCTGATGATTGTTCTCCTATGGGTGGACAGTAATGTGGTTAGTCTGTTAATGTTGATATATACTGTATTCTTTTAGCATGGCAATAGTGTTACTGTATAATGAACACAGCGCTTTACCATCTAATTCAATAACAGAATAATTCACGTTCCACTGGATTGTTGTTCAGGTTGCATGTCTGCCCAGTTTTTCCCTCTGCCGCATCCTTTCTGGCTCATCCTTTACACAGGTATGGATCTTAAGGGCACCCCCTCCCAACAGTTGTCAGGTATTTTAAACTTGTCTCAGAGCCCGATTCCATAAGAAACAGGAATGTGTTTCTATTGGAAGTGGAGTGGTCTGAGAAAGCAGGTGATGAGATGCAGTTTTGGAGCTGTATTACTCTTTGCCAGACCAGTTCTGAGGCCCCTCTCACTGCCAGTAGCAGGAATACAGATAACCCTTTGCATAAAGTAGTGGTGCAGTTGTTACAGCTTTCAATGGTGGTGAACTGGGATACTTTGCTTGTGGAAGGGAATACGCTAGGCATTTGAGAGAAACAGGGGAAATAGTTACTATGAGACAATGGCATTGGGTGGCAATTGCTAAGCTCTACTGATGCCCTAGAAAAAAATATAAAAAACTAGGAGTGATTAATAGTCAATTAAAAAAAATAGTCAATTTAAAACCTGTGTAAAAGTTGGAGGGCTTCCTTGGCAGCAATATAATGAAGCAACCTTTAAGACTCTAAAGGATTCTTCTCATTTTTCCAATCAATTTATCAGTATTATCCCTGAAGACACCAGACTAAACCCAGAGGATGACAGTGGACCACCCCAAACTCACCCGAGGAGTAGTCCTCCTGCAGCCACCACACCAGTTCGGGCATCTTAGCTAGAGCAAAAGAACACAGCCTCAGGTACACTTTATGTGGACACTGCTTTGGTGAATAAGTTCTTTTCTATACCTATGAGGAAAGTAGATCAGAAACAGTATGCATTCACATGGAACATCAGTGTTATACATTTATAACTTTACTCCAGAGCTATGTTAACTTTCAGCTTCTATGGTAAGACAGCCTAAGAGATCAAGACCGTTTAGACACCCTGCAAAACATCACACTGCTCCATTACATCAATGACATCTCACTAACTCAGTCAGATGGACAAAAGGTGGCTAGCTCAGGGAAGAAAAAGATTTTATATCAGATCGAGGCTGTAGTCCCAGCAGTACTGCTATTTGGCCATTTATGCTTCCATAGCTGGTATTAATGTTGGATGTGCATCTTGAATCACAGACCTTTATATGGTGTTATGCCTTCTGTAAGAAGAATATGTGAGTTCAGGAAGCAAGGGGTGGAAGCAAGAGGGACCTACTTTACCATCACTCTTGTGAGCTCTTGAGGAGCTTGGGATTCCAGGCTTCACAGCCCAGAGTATTTAGAGTGTTTACTTCCCAGAGTATTCACTTCCATTGAAGTATTTCGCCACAGTTGCCACTTGGGCATTCTGGGCACCTTGTATGCAAGGACCAGCAGGCTAGAAGCAGAGTCATCATCCTGGCCAAGAGTGACCCACTTGGGTGCTTCTCAGTACTCTCTTGCCCAGTCGTGACAATAAATGAACAAATACAACTACCCTGGGCTAAGCAGGGCCAGTGGTCAGAGGCTTGGATCAGCAGGCAGACCATTGAGGCCAGAGGAGGTACCAGCTGAGGGTAGAGGAACTTGGCATGGCTGACTAGGAAGGAGACAGCGAGTACCAGGTGTGGTCCCCAGAGAGCTGCTGCAGCTGGGGCTGTAATTCATCCCACCAACTCTCCTCTTTTAAGTTTTCACCAGGAATCCTAGAGAAGCTGCTCCTGAAACTGGCCTGTGGGGAGGAAAGAGGTGAGGTGAGGTGTTTTTTCAAAGAGATTGGAGGTTAACTGTGGAGACTTCAGGGTTTGACTGTGGCAACTCCTTTCTCCCTCTTCTCACCTTTCCCTTCCTCCCTTTTCTCTTTGAACAAACATGTCTACAACCACTCAGCAAACATGAACCAGATAACAAAAACCATTGGCTGGGTCTTGCCACAAAAGCAGCTCATAACTGAGGGGGAAAGACAGACACCCAGATATCTACAGGGGAAGTCCTCTAAGATAGATGTTTTAGTACACATGTTTTTCGGTGGTTGCTGGCTGGCTTGTGAACATAGAACTAAATGGCCACCACTCCCCCGCAAAGTCCCAAGGGATGTCTCTTGTGTGCTCAGGAGCAGCTCTGGTCAGTTATCACAGACCTGGACAGTTTTCTGCCTTTTCCTTGGTTTTGGTTCTGCTCTGCCAGGAACCACCGTGTCCCTGTGGACATTGCGTGCCTCTGCTGGGCACAGCTGCTGCTGATTCACTGGAGCCTGGGTGGTGCCCAAGCTGCCCCGGTGAGGGTGGAGGTGGGATGGGGGTGGGGAAGCCTCTCTTCTCTTTTGGGTTTTGCTTTGTCATGGGTGTGAAGGCAGGGAAGGAGGTTGGTTTGTGTACCAATTTTTCCACATCACTTTTAGTAAAATACTCCTTTCAGTTTTTACTTAAAGCACCCTGCCCTCTTCTTTCCACTTCCATAGGACTGTCCAATTGGGAAACTGGGTTGGGAGGCAATGCAGTGATAGAAGGAGTACTAAGTGGCACCTCCTACATGTGGACTCCCAGAGGGGATCCACACCTCCAGCCCACCCTGTGGGCGCAGACGTGTTCTAAGTAGATGTAACTGATGTTCAAGTTATGGTCACAGAACCAGGAGAGTAAAGAAGGGGAAACGGTTCATTCACCTTTGGGGAAGGCCTTACAGAAGAAATGCCTATGAACTGAATATTTAAGGTGGCAAAGGAATCTGCCAGATGGAAAAGTCTTGCCAGGTCCAGACAGGCAAAAACAAGCGAAGTATAAGGCCTGCAAATGTTTGTTGGCTCAAAGTTCTTGCTCCAGGGAATTTATATTCCCATGCAAGATTAGCAAGAAACACAAAAGAACAGAAATGTATAAGCCGTTAAGTGGTGATAAATGCCAACAAGGAAAGTCAAAGGAGATGGCAGAGAGTGCAGAGGGAGGAGGACTGTTTTCTGTAGGGTGGCCAAGGTCAATCTTTTTGAAAATGTGGCTGTTGAACAGAGACCTGAATGAAGTGAGAAACAGAGCCACGTGTTCCCCGGTGAGGAGCATTGCAGCCAGAGGGAACAATGGGAGTGCAAAGTCAGAGATGGGAGCTGCTTGGGGTGTTCAAGGAGCAGCAGAGTGGGAGGGGGGCATAGTGACGGGGCAGTGGAGAGGGGGACTTTGAGCAGAGGACATGATTAGTCTGCTGCTTGGAGAGGAGACTTCAGGAGGCATAGGTTTAAATAGAAAGACCAGTCAGGGGGTTCCTGCCATGATCCAGGGGAGAGACGATAGGGGCCTGAGGGAAGGCAGCAGTGGTGGAGGAATGAAGACATGTTGGTGGAACTTGTTGAAATTTGTACATCTTTTGAAGGTAGAGCCAGTGGGATTTGCTGGTAGTCTCGACAAGGCTGGAAAGGTAGTTTGTTACAAAATTGGGAACTAAGAATTTCTGAACGTATCACTCCCCTGCTTAAAGTTCAGACTCTTTAGCAAGCCACTCATTGATTTGCTGATTCATCCAACAAATAGTAATTGAATGCCTCCTATAAGACAGGCTCTGTGTAAGGTGTGAAGACACATTAATAAAAACAAGTAGGACAGACTCTGCCTTTACAGGTCTTACAGACAGATGGGTGAGACAGACCAGTCTCACCTGCCTCCATATGACATGTGACAACTGCCTCCATATACAGGGGAAGTAGTATAGGTGAAAATAGGGGCACATGGAAGAGAGATTTAATTCAGAGTTACTCGTGGCGGTGGCGGGAGGGGGGAGAGGAAAGTCCAAGTTGAAATATCAAGAATGAATAGGTATTAATATTAAACAGTTGAAGGAATAAAGGGGAGAAGAAGGAGGAAAAGAGTAGGGAGGTGAAGGGAATAGGGTATTGGAGGATGTGAAGGAAGTTCTGCATGGCCATGCAAGATGGAAGGGGAGTAAAAGAAGAAGGGATCAGCTCACACAAGGCTTATACCTCACATTAAGGGGTTTGCATTTTACTCTAAAAGCAATGGGGAGCCACTGAAGTGTATTCAGCCGGGGAATCCATCACCGGTTTATCCTTTTGAAAGTGTCCTTTGGTTGCAGTGTGAGATGGATTGAAGGATGGAGAAGACTGGAAACAGGGAGAACAGTAAATAAGCAACTGAAGCAGTGTAAACACAGAACGAGGGAAAAGAGAGTCCTGGGTGGATTTGGGAGCTGTTTGGGGAGTGGAATTGCTAGAATTTAGTGACTGATAGGGTAGAAAATGAAGGAAGGAACAAGTCAAGTGTGACCCTCAGGTTCTGGCTTGAGCCATTGGGTGGAGATGGAAAGCTTTGCCTGAGAAACAGAATACAGGCGGAGAATGAAGTCTGGATGGGAATTCCCAGTCAGTTGTGAATGTGTGCATCTGAGGTGTTGAGAAAATCCTGAGGAGCTGCCCGGTAGCCAAGTGGATAAATGGATCCAAAGGTCAGGAGGGATTTAGCAGTCATGGGCTTGAAGCCAAGGTGTGGTTTGGGCTGAGTGGGGAGATAAGAGGGCCTGGGTGGGGCCGCATGTTACACCCCAATTCTAGACATTTCCCAATCTGCCTCCTTCTATAGGCAGCACACAGCAGCCTGCCCCCTGTTCTGGGATCTTCCGGTCCTGTTCCTTCCTCGTTTGGGCCCCCTGTTTGTCCTCCTCCTAGAACCCAGCTCAAACATCACCAATTCCAGGAATCATTCCTTCCGTAATAGTGATGATACGTTTTCCTTCAGAGTCTGGTGAAGTCAACCTTTCATGCATTCTTTTATTGTATTACCCTGACCTGAAAAATGTGTTTAGCATATTGCAGGTCTTAGCACTGGTATCTGTAATCAAATGAACAGGCAGACGAATAATTAGAGCTTGAGCGGTGGACTTCGTCGAGAGGCCTGGGAAGCCAGGACAGTGACGTCATCAGTCCAGTGTAACAGCGCTGCACGCTGGGACTAGCAGGCCGTCTGAGCTACTGTCACCAGCACTGGCCCCGCTTTGCCCCTGCCTTTCCTTGTTTAACACAGTTCCACTCTGGTCCCACTCCCGAGTCCAGCCCCTAACTTTCCGCCCTCCCGGTTGGTTGCGCGACCGCCCAATCGGCGGGCAGAAACCTTAAGCTCGCGCTCTCTCCGATCGCCTGGTGCGCCAGCTCTCGTTCCCGCGTCTCGCGAGCTTTACGGTGACTCGCGGAGAGGTTGCAGCTCGGTTCACTCTCGGCTGCCGTGAGACGAACTGGTGTAGAGACTATGTTCCGAGCCGTGGCTCCCGGACAGCTCCGGCGGGCGGTGAGTCCCGGCGGGGAGGGCCGAGCCCGGTGACGGTCCGGCCTTAATCTGCTGTTCCTGTGAAGGTCTGGGCGAAGGTCACTGCCGTCCCCAGACCTAGCTGGTCCTCGCTCTGGCAGGCCCAGGTTGAACTGGGACTCGGGTTCAAAGTTTTGGGGCCTCCCCTTGCCTCCTTCCGGGTCTCCAGCTGGGGGTCGAGGTCAGCTCAAAGTACCGAACCTGCGCTCCCGCTGCCCCTCCTCCGCGTCCTCTTCGCAGCCCTTCTCCAGCCCTCCAGCTTTCCTCTTTGCACTGCTGGGCCGCCAGGTTTTCCACCTTTGGCGGGGAGCAAGCATCTGCGTCCCCGGGGAATCTTTACCCGAGGGAGGAAAATGTCGCCGCTATGATGCCTTCTTGTAGAAAATTAAAAACCTGAGTTCAGCTTCGAAGGTGACGTTTCTGAAAGAATTAAACATTTTCCCTGGGCTCGTTATGGCTGCTCGAATCCACTCACTGTCAAGTACTGGGGGCGAGGGGCGGTGTGGTTTTGGAAACTTGGTCTGCTCTGTGGTGTATGGGACAGTGGTGAGTTTAGGTGATTGTATTGACAACTTTGGCCAATTTGCTTTTTTTAATCCAGCAGATTGTTGGTTAAGTAGCTGGGGAACTATTGGTAGCGCTAAGTTTTTGATGCTTTATTAGTTACAACTTATGAGTTTACCACATTTTTCTATTATGAGAAAGACTGATAGAAAATATGTTTTTGTCTAACGCTATGGGACAATAGTATTTGGAGATTGACCAGTTACAAGTCAAGTAACAATTTATATTGTAGATTCTGAAGGTTTTCTAATTTACAGTTAGGTTAAGTGACAAGATTGCTAAACTTGGGTCAGAAACTTTCTTGTGCACGCATATTTTCTTATATCCTGCTGGGACTTTCTCCTTGACACATAGTTAGCAATTTTTCTAGATATCTGTAGGTCCTTTTCTTGTGTATTCTTTGTTTCATTAAAAAAAAACAAAACACCAACCCTCCGTTCCCCCTCCCCCTCATACACACAGAGTTCAAACCCACATCCTTCAGGTCAGCCTTCAGTCTTTCTCCAGATATTTTCCTCAGCGGATCCAGACATAAACAAGTTAAAGTCATGGATTTGGAAAAAGTCCCAGGTAACAGAGTGACACTCTTAATATATACAGTAATGAGAAGGTAGTTTTGTGGACAGGTTAGGAGTCTGGCCGAAGAGAAATAGTTGTGGAGGGGGCATTTAGGACTCAGTTATTTTATAGTTATTAACTCAGTTATTTGATTTCACTGTTGATTTCCCTGTAGTTCAGATGGTAAGGAGTCTGCCTGCAATGCAGGAGACCTGGGTTCGATCCCTGGATCAGGAAGACCCCCCTGGAGAAGGAAATGGCAACCCACTCCAGTATTCTTGCCTGGAGGATCTCATGGATGGAACTGGTGGGCTACAGTCCACAGGGTCACAAAGAGTCCAACACAAGTGAGCGACTTCACTTCAACAGAAAAAAAAATGGAATGACTAACTTAAGTAATCACTATAAACACAGTTTGCCAATATACATGGACAGTATTTCCAAATCTTTACTGTGGTTTGCCAAAGACTTTGACCTTTATGACATATTTTCAGAATTTAAAGTCATGCTAAGTAAAGTAACTCCTTCAAAGTCATTGGAAACATCTAAGAGATTTGAATTTCAAGGATATAGGAAAATAGCGGGAACACTTCTAGAATGAATACATAAATATACATACATATTTAGCTTTAAAAATTTAGAAATTTCAGAAAAGTTTCAAGAATAGCACAAAGAAATCTCAAAACCCTTTGATGAATTTCACCAGCTGTTAACAGTTTGGCACATTGGCTTTATTTCTCTTCATATATTCATCCTGTTATTTTTCTGAACCATTTGCAGACATGCCCTTTACTCCTAAAACTTTTAGTGTATTTTCTATGAACAAGGCGTATGCACCTTTCATAACCACAGTTCGGTTCAGTTCAGTTGCTCAGTCGTGTCCGACTCTTTGCAACCCCTTGGACTGCAGCATGCCAGGCTTCCCTGTCCATCATCAACTCCTGGAGTTTACTCAAACTCATGTCAGTGATGCCATTCAACCATCTCATCCTCTGTCGTCCCCTTCTCCTCACGCCTTCAATCTTTCCCAGCATCAGGGTCTTTTCCAGTGAGTCAGTTCTTCACATCAGGTGGCCAAAGTATTGGAGTTTCAGCTTCAGCATCAGTCCTTCCAGTGAATATTCAGGACTGATCTCCTTTAGGATGGACTGGTTGGATCTCCTTGCTGTTCGAAGGATTCTCCAAAGAGTCTTCTCCAACACCACAGTTCAAAAGCATCAATTCTTTGGCACAATAAAATTGGCAAAATCAGCAAGTTTAACTATGATACAATACTATGCATTATCTGATCTACAGATATCAATTCATGTATTACCAGTTGTCTTGTTAATCATTTGTAGCAGTATTTTTTATTGTTTTTTAAATTGAAGTATAGTTGATTTACAGTGTTATGTTAGTTTCTGCTATATAGCAAAGTGATTCAGTTATACAAATATATACTTTCTTTTTTATATTCTTTTCCATTATGGTTTATCTCAGGATATTAACTATAGTTCTCTGATGCTCTGCAGTAGGACCTTGGGGTTTATTCATTTCTATAAGTACCAGTTCGCTTCTGTAACATATTTCTTACTCTGGTCTGGGATAGTCGAGTCAGGCCTTGCATTTAATGTTCTCATCTCTCTGCAGTCTTTCTTAGAAGGCTTCTCAGCCTTTCTTTGGCTTTGATGACATTGACATTTTTGAAGGCTCCAGGCCTTCTATTTTGTTGACTGTCCTCCATTTATGTTTGTCTGGTGTTTCCTCTGATTACTTTCAAGTTATGTATTTTTGGCAGGAGTATTACAGAAGTGGTATTGTGTTCTCAGTGGATCATACTAGGAGGCTCATAATGTTGGTTTATTCCATTGTTGGTGGTGTTAATTACTTGGCTAAAGTGTTATTCACCAGGTTTCTCCACTGTCAAATTACTACTCCTCCCTTTGTGATTTTTAACTAATTTATGGGAATATACATTGAGACTATAACTCTTGTGTTTCTCATCAGCCTTTCACTCACTGGTCTTATCTGGTGATGCGTCTTCCCTGAGAAATGATTGCTGTGATGTAAAATGGTGATTTTTCTAATTCCATCGTTCCTTCTGCATTTGTTAGCCTTGTATTATTATTTATGAACTCATGGAATCGTGCTTCATTCAGTAAGTTATGATCCGTTACTACTGTTAAATGTTTTGGTGCTCAAGGTGTGCCAGATTTCTGAAGTGCAAGTCCCTTCAATCTGGCCTGTTTGCTTACACTATGGTACTCTAAGTCAAAATGGCTTATCTGACTCCTTACTCTAGAAATTTAAAAAAATTGTTCTGTAGTTAACTGAATAAATTTAGAAAGATACATTTCTACAAAGTCATATGTTTAATAATATATTAATCTACTAAAAGATTTAAAAAATTAAGCTGTTATCATGACAAGGTGAATATAGCTAACGCTACTAAACTAGATATTTAAAATTGGCTGAGATGGTAAATTTTATATTTGTTTTTCATTGCAGTTAGTGAAAAAAGAGATACCTTAAGCTGTTAGAATGTAAGTTAAATGACTCACATTCGGTATCTAAGTTCCATTTCCATTTTGGCTTATTTATGGCCTTGAGCAAAGTCCTTCATCTTTGGAGGGGGCTCCTCAGTGTTACTTGTTAATGAAAGTGTTTTCCATCCAAAACAAAGAGCTGAGGAACACACTAAGAGGAAAATAGGTAGTTAATATTCTTGCAAGGATATTAATCTGAATTATTAGTATTATTTTATTCAGTTGCATTTAAGGTTGATTTGTTGACTAGTAAGATACCAAAGGGACTTCTCTGGTGGCTCTTTTGGTAAAGAATCTGCCTGCAATGCAGATCTGGACTCCATCTCTGGGTCGGAAAGATCCCCTGGAGAAAGGAATGGCTATCTGCTCCAGTATTCTTGTCTGGGAAACTCCATGGACAGAGGAGCCTGGTGGGCTACACTGTCCATAGGGGTCGCAAAGAGTTGGACACGACTGAGTGACTTATACTTTCAAGATACCAAGGAGATATTTTACACAGAGAGTACAGCAACATTTTCAAGGTTATTTGAATCTTCCTATTACTGTATTCATTCCCAGACACGAAGGCACATCTATTATGATTCAGAAGCTATGAAACTGGTATGAAGGAACATGACATTTTTCAGAGTCCATGGTTTATCATTGATGAATGAGATTGAACTCTGTAATTCACATGCAGATTTTAATTTCTTTTGAAGGAAGAGAGAAAGCCAACTTTGATGTGGTACTGAAAGATTTATTGCGTGAGGTGAATTCAGTAAAATTATGCTGCTGCCAACGTGTCTACTTTAAGAGTCTTGTCTGTTTTTAAAGAGAAGTAAATTGTGTTTTTAATAATATAGTCAATGTCATATGACATTTCTAGTCATGATTAAAAGCTACCGTATTTTATTACTAAAGAGGTTAAAGTAATTTAAAGTTCAGAAATGTAATATACATTTTAAAATTACAAAAGTTACATTAAAATAGGAATGGGTAACTAATTATATATTATTTGTCTTTTTCAGTAGAAGTTGAAAGATTTTATAGTTTGTTTCTGCTTTTTAATTTTTGAGTTAAACAAACCTCCTCCCATTTACCATTAACCCCATTTAGTTTTCAAAGGTGGTGGGGGAGGTAGATTATGTTTATTAAACTTTATGTTTTGAGTAGGTTTGTAAGGATAAAGTAGGGAGTTAGGGTCCCAACTTTTTTTTCTTCCAACTCCTGTGGTAGTTCACTACAAGAACATATAGTTAAAGGGGCTTCCCAGGCTCAACAGTAAAGAATCTGCCTGCAGTGCGGGAGATGTGAGTTCAATCCCTGGGTCGGGAAAATTCTCTGGAGAAGGAAATGGCAACCCATTCCAGCATTCTTGCTGGGATAATCCCATGGTCAGAGGAGCCTGGCAGGTTAGAGTTCATGGGATTGCAAGAGTTGTACATGACTTATCAGCTATAGCAATCCTTGGTTGCTCCTGAAAGACTGAAAAGCAAGCAGGATCAAAACTGTTAAGACTGAATAAGAGGACGAAAATGTGTTCATGGAACTTTAGCTATCCCAGGTTGATGATGACTTTGAAGAGATTGTGTTCAGTGTTGAGTGGAAGTGAAAGCCAGTTTGCTGTGAGTAAAGGTTCAGGAGTGAGGTGAGGCAGAAGAAATTGTGAGTAAGGACTTTGTTTTCAAGAAGTCTAGACTTGAGAGGGAGGAGAGAAGATGATAATCTCTTTAAGCCCTATCCTTGAAAAGAATACTGTCTCTTAAAGGCCAGTCAACTTAATAAGGGTATGCAGCTGGTACGTAAAAGAGAACTTCACTTTACTACTTGGAACTAAGTCTAATCAGTAAGTTCAGATAAGTTCCCTAAAAATATGGTGGAGTGGGAAGACTTCCCTGGTGGTTCATTGGCTAAGAATCCGCCTGCCAATGCAACGGACACTGGTTTGATCCCTGGTCTCAGAGGATCCCGTATGCCATAGGGCAGCTGAGCCTGTGCTCCACAAGAGAAGCCACTGCATTGAGAAGCCTGCACACTGCAACAAAGTTTCCCCTGCTCGCCACAGCTACAGAAAGCCCACACACAGCAGCAAAGACCCAGCGCAGCCAAAAATCAGTAAAAAAAAAAAAAAGTATGATAGAGTATCTCTAGTGATTTAGCATGTTTGTGTATTGTTCTTGGTAGACACACATATTAAAGTGCTTAGATAATTAAGTTATCAATAACAGAAAAATGGTTGCTTTTTAGTTTTTGATCATTTTGGGGGAAAATTCTCTCTTGGTTACTAAACATTCACAGAATGCCCACTCTGTATCATTCTCAAAGACAGATATTGAGTTCACAATGGAGAGTGAGAAAGACCTAGTCCCTGCCCAGTGCCTTTCAAGCAGACTGGGGAAGACAGACGTTGAACACATTATCTTACGAGTGATCACGAAAGGTGTATAGGGTCTGGGGAATAGGTATTGGAGGAGAGAATTAATCTAGTTAGGGGGCTGGAGAAACCTGTGAAATTACTTTGTGAACTTAGGTGAACTACAACTGTTGTTAGCAGGTGATGAAGTAATAGTAAGGGTAAAGTATTTTCTTTAGGTAAAAAGGTCACTTCATTTTTGGGTTTTGGCTATCTTAAATCACCTGTTTACCTTTTGTTTTAATTCAGTACTTACTGTATGTGCTCTTTTTTTTTAAAGGAATTTTTAAAAGTATTTTAAAGTCTTTATTGAATTTGTTACAATACTGCTTCTGTTCTGTGTTCTGTTTTTTGGCCTCAGGGCTTGTGGGATCTTAGTCCCCTCACCAGGGATCCAACCCCCAACCCCTGAATCTTAACCGCTGAACCACCAGGGAGGTCTCTTATATGATGCATATCTTGCCTTTTAAACATGGTATTATTTCAAGGGTTGAATTTGAAACAGAAATAAAAGTGCATCAGTCATGTTAGTTTGATTGTTTAAAAAAAAAAAAAACCCAAATAAAAGCGCATCTAAAGTCTGCAGCCCCCTTGCTTCAATTCTGGGCGAGCTTGATGGGCCATCCTAGTTCCAGGGTTCCCTTGTGAGATCAGCTGAGAGCTTTTTAGTGGCTGCATTGCAGTATTGCAGTTCAGCTTCTTCCACTGCCCAGTTATATTTCCTTGATGCCTCATGGGGAGCAAAGAGTGCTCCCCAATAAACGTCTTTCACACACACGCACACACAAAAGGGTTGATGACTGAAAATGGGTGGTGGCACCAGTCTGCATTAATTAATTTAAGTAGCAGTGTTTTGAAGAGATGAGATTCTTTTCTGAGCAGCTACTGTATTGCATATTTCAAGTTATCTTTAAATGTTGAAGATTTGGCTTCTTTTTTTCCTCATAAATAAAGGGGGCCCAAAAGTCTACAGATGCAGTGGATCACAAGGTAATAAACAACTTGCATTTAAAAATCTTTTCAGTAATGGGACCTGTACTTTTTAATCTTTTTGTGATATGCTACACCACTTGTATTTAAAATAGAATTTTAGTGTTGTAGAATTTTTAGAGCTGGAAAAGAGGCCTTTGAAGTCATCTTTTTGACCAGTTCTATTATTTTTAGCAGGAGAGTATTTGCTAGGTGAAATATTACAGGAATGACCCATATATAAAACAGCTAAAAATGGCGATGCTTTGAGAACTGTTAATTACACACCTCAGATCTGAGTCCAGCTACCTGGACTTTAACCTGGTTCTTTTCTTAGGTCTGTAGCCACTAAGTTCCAGTTCCTTCATATGTAAACTCAAGGTAGTAGTAGTACCACATCATAAAGGGTTTTTGAGTTTTAAATACGATTTACTCTTAGTGGAGGGCTTTGATCCCTGGGTTGGGAAAAATCCCCTGGAGAAGGGAACAGCTACCCACTCTGGTATTCTTGCCTGGAGAATTCTTTGGACAGAGGAGCCTGGCAGGCTGTAGCCCATGGGGTCGCAAAGAGTCAGACATGACTGTGACTTTTGCTTTCCTTTCTTTTTCAGAGGGCTCAATAATATTAGTTTGGTTAATTTGGTTAAAGCAAAGTGAGCGACCATTCTGGCAGCCTGCCTGCCTGGTGCTCACTTTATTCTATGTGGTGGGGCCTCATAGATGCGGTGCCTCCCTGGATGGAGTATAGTGTAAAAACCACCGGTTTAGTTTGTCTCCCTCGGTTTGAAGATGAAGAAACAGGGCTCTGGTTTAAGGAATAACATTTTAAAGGCCACAGACCAATTTCTTCTGCTGTAGGCTACACACAGCTATTATTGCTGAATTAAGCTACATAACCATGTTTAGGTTCTGCAGCTTCCCTTTAGGTGGTATGTGAGAATAGAAGGTAGAACTTTGAATTAGAAGAAGTCTTAGATAATTGAAAAAAACCTTACTATTAAACTATAAAGGAGTCAGTTGGTAAAGTAATGTGAAGTGTCTTAGGATATGTGTAGTGCTTAGTAAAGACTGGTCAGATAGATGGACTGAGTAGTTTCTTATATATTCTTTTGTTGTTGTTTATTCTTTAAACATTTTTGAATAGCCTTTTAAGAAGAATATGCAGTGTTCCCTTGGAAGTTCTGAAAAGCTTGACAATTCCTTAGGAAACTACCCAATTTATCTTATTATAGAACTATAATTTATAGCAAATATGGGCCTTCTGCCACCAAATCCTGGATTTATTCTTTAAATGGTGATGAAAAGCTCATAAATTTTATGGTAAATGATATGTGAAGCATAATCAAAAATATGGTGTCTGATATATATTGGTAATAAATAGTTTGTTACTGGCAATTCTTGTTAAATGTGATTTGAATCATAAATTATGCCATTGGATCCTAATTACACAGTTCTTTACTGTGTGCTCTTCTGATTAAAAAAGAAGTACCATATAATTCTACAGGTGTCTATCGGAAAAAACATTGTTCTAGACAATGAGGATACAAAAATGAACAGGCATGGTGTTTGCTTTCTAAGAACTTTCATGCCATCTCAGGGATTGTGAATTGCTACAACTTTTCTGGAGAATATTTTGCATCAATCAGTGTTAAAAGCCTTGAAAGTGTGTCTCTCTCTTGATCTAACATTCCTACTTCTAGGATTTTGTCATAAGTGAATCTTAAGATGTGCATAAAGATTTCTAACCTTAACCATAAAAATTCTTACCTCCTGTGAGATTTTTTTTAATTGTAAAAACGTAAAAGCTATGCAAACAGAGACTTGATTCAGCAAAAACAGAAGTCTCCATTTCTCCCCCTTTCTTGCTCACTTTGAGTAAACAAAAAAAGGAAGAAAAAGATAAATGTCATCCACTAATAAACAATGTAGCAATTCTGTCCTCTGGTTTATTCTTCAGTGTCCTCTTCCCATCCTCATTCTGTGGCTCCGGAAGCATTTATACCCCTGAATGCGTGCTCTGGCCTCTATGGCCCTCAGCTCTGGGATTGGTTCATCAAAGATCGAGGAGGCTTAGAGGGCTGAGGAGAAGGAATGGGTTACAGTTGTAGAGGTAGGAAGCTTAGGAGAAGAGGGGCCCCTATCTTGTTGAACATTGTACAGAATCTGACTTAGTCATCTATGAAAGCAGAGCAGCTGAAGTAACCTGGCCAAGTTCCAATCTGAACTTTTAGTCTTACTGGACTAAAAGGATATCTCATCTGTTGAGGAAGAGTGCAGAGAGCTTTGAGAAGGTTCATCTCTGCATTGTTTATAATCATAAAAAATTTCTGGTAACCCAAATGATTATGGAAACTAGTTGAACTGGTATGCCTAAGTATTAATAAAAAGATGAAAGTGTTAGTTGCTCAGTAGTGCTCAACTCTTTATGATCCCATGGTCCATGGAATTCTCCAGGCAAGAATACTAGAGTGAGTTGCCATTCTCTTCTCCAGGGGATCTTCCCAACCCGGGAATTGAACCCAGGTTTCCTGCACTGCAGGCAGATTCTTTACCATCTGAGCTACTAGGATATGTACAATATAGTAAACAAAAAATATGTATTCTATTGATTTAGTTGCGTGACCAGCATTGTAGTCCTGTGCCTGGCTTCCCTTCATTTATACCCTCCTTATAAAATGCAAGCTCTGGGTACATTTTCAGTCAAACCACTGAACCTTGACATGTGATCATTAGTGCCTCTTTTTCTCATTGTCATTTTCCACAAGGATAGTTCTCAGATTTTCTCCTTTCCTCATGCCAGTGGTATGCTTCCTTATCCTTTCACATGTCAGAACACCTAAACTTTTTCCATTCTTCCGCTTGATTATCTGTGATCTGCAGCTGCCAACATTTTGGCTCTCTTCACTAATTGGAAACTATTCTGTCTTGTACTTGTGTGTGAACAAGCCTTATTTCCCTTGAAAACTTTGAGTGCAGGGACCATTCTTGTTCATCTTTCTGTTTCTGGTGTTTGAAACTATTTCAGACGACCATGAACTGCACGGTGGTTTCTCAACAGTCCACAGTACCTGCGGAAGGATTTTAACTGGCTCCAGGATACAGTCCAAAAGCTTAAGCAATTGAAACTTTAGCAGAATTGCTGTGTAGTGTTGTATTGTAAAGACATATTTACATTATCAGTTCTTTTGGTATTAAGTAATTCATTTTACCTGAAGCAACAGAACATTAGTAGTTGATTACATTATCATTATTCCTGGATATACTGTGCTCTTTAGTAGTATTGGGTGCAAGTGAATGTAATTGGTAGCTGACACCTAGTTTGAGAATGTGTTCTAAGGATTTTAAATTCAGATACATATATCAGTTTCTTGTTGAGCATAGATTAGTGGGAAAGTTGTTTGGAAATAATAAAAATATTTTTTTTTCTAACAGTAGAATACTAATTTGTATTTTCTATTTTTATTAGGCAGGAATATCAGTAATAGAGTGATAGATATAAATAGCCCAGTTTTGCTATTGACCAAGTATTTATAAATACATTTATAGAACTGAGTATTGCATACACTTCTCTTTAAAGCACACCTGCTTACCAATTAGAGCAAAAAAAAATTATATTGCAACATAATTTTCCTTTTTTTTTTCTCTTTTTAGACCTCATTGCTACGATTTCAGAGTACCCTGGTGATAGCTGAGCATGCAAATGATACCCTTGCACCCATTACATTAAATACCATCACTGCAGCCAAACGTCTTGGAGGTGAAGTGTCCTGTTTAGTAGCTGGAACCAAATGTGACAAGGTGAGAAATCTTTAAGGTCAACCATAGCAAATAAAATCGCCATCAAGAGACAGGGAAAGATAGCGACAGAGAGTTATAATGAGGACTGTAGCCCAAACTGGGTCCTAAACCTCATTAAACGGTCAGTTTCACAACCATTACTGTGTGTGAAAAAGAAACTAAAAGATTTGCTCACTAGGCATTTTGTCTTTTGAAATGAGGTGGAATACTTGATTTAGTTCCACTGGCACCATCATGTGCCATCAGGTACCAAGTAGAGAGATAATATTTGTAGTCCCCTTAGAGGTTAATAGCCAATCCCTTTTTAGTATTGATGAATATACTTGCTAATTGCTTTTAATTCCTGAAAGTGGTAAATCTGGAAAAAGTATCATGGGTGTTAATTTTTAATTGGTGTAAGAATTCAAATGCAAGGACTTTCCCAAAACTATACCTGGTACTAGAAGATGTTCTTTGTTTGGTTGTTGACATAAGACAATGACCGCTTTGTAAACGAACCCCCTGAAAAGGAACTCTAATGACGTTTGCAGAGTCTGTACCTTTGGACTTTAGTGTAGTTGAGATCATGCTTTCATTGAGCTTACCCACTTTGAGCCACCGTTTGCCTCTCACACCATACAGGATTAGTCAGTTGTGTAGTTGGGGGCTTGGGCCTCAGGGGAAGAAATCCAGAAGAGAGCTTGTTACTTTTTAGACAATTTAATTTGTTTTTTTTTAGATGGCATTGATGCAGAGCTTGTGATATAGCGCAGGTTCAGTTAGTGTTGTTTTGGCCAATTTCTTACATGCAATTGGTATCTTAAAATAATGTATTCAAGCAGGTGTGTGCTTATGTGGATTTCTTTACCTAAATCCTGCTAACAACTGTTGACTCTTGCATAGTTATAAAAGATAGCTAAACTATCTTTTTGGTTGCCCTACTTCCAGATATAGAAGTTCTGGATTTGATTTTTTTTTTTAACTGTGATTTTAATTAATCTAATATAACTTGGAAGATATCTGATGTTGTTTTATTTATAATATTTTGAGAAAAATTGAAACAAATCATCTCTTCTTCAGTTACAGTCTTATTATCATGTCACATTCTAATCTTAAAGAAAAAGTCAGTACCTGTATATAGAGACTCTGTTAATAACCCAGGCAGATTTCAGTTTTATACTGAAATATAGCTGTTTATCATGGACAGCAAGTAACTTTTCTATGTAGTGCCTGAAATAAGAGATGGATTTGATAGTACAGTATCCCCTGCCAGTGAATACTTGATTAGGAGAGTTGCTTTTGCACTGCCTTCTTTCTTGAGTGAATGTTGTTGGAACCTTACCTCCATTAAAGGAGGGCAGAAGGCGTGGCCTTTTATGTTTACTCATCAGTGAATCAGTAGGAAGGTAAACAAGAAGACGGTAGACCAGAATATGATTGCCGTGTTTCTGCTAAAACAGGAAACAGTCATGCTGTACTTAGAGATTTAAAAGGAGGAATTCTAATGACTTTCTGTATACAGAAAATCTGAGTGGTCAAAGAGCTTTCCCAGAACCCCATCCTGATTCTAAACAAGAGAAAAGAGGAATTAAAATAGAAAATATTTTGCTTCATTATAGATAAAATTTATGTTGATGGGCAGGAACTCAGGGGTTGACAGTGGACTGTTTTCTCTATAGTTTTCTAAGGTTCTATATGGTTTTCTCGATGGCCCAGAATCACTGATTTTAGTATCAGCAGAAATCATTATTGTCAGATAAAGTGCAGTGGCTTGCATACCAGAGTGGTTAAGTCTTGTTCTTTAGTTCTAGGAACCTTAAATCTGAAATGTCTGAAATGTATTGACTCTGTCATTATTACGAGTGAAAGAACCTAACCATTTCTAAAATGATGAACTTATATTTGCATTGAGCAAAAGGGAAGAGCACAATAAACAATTACATTTGAGTGGATAGCTAAGTTGATTTTGGTTTATCAATCTGTACTTTTTTCAAAGCAAGAATTTTTGTTTAGGGTCAGTAGACCGTAAGATCGATTGGCTTAAGATTTTCTTTGTTAAATAATTTTCGTTTATTCCTAAGTAGCCCTTTTTCTCGTAAGAACAGTTTTTACAGTGGCCATTAAGATTTTATACTCTGTTGAATCTGGTAAGGGTGGCTCTATTAGTATCTTTCTGTTAGATGGATAATTAAAAACTTTTATCCATAGGTGGCACAAGATCTCTGTAAAGTAGCAGGTGTAGCAAAAGTTCTGGTGGCTCAGCATGATGCATACAAAGGCCTCCTTCCAGGTGAGCTTTTCCAGTGGAAAAAAATTAATGTCTAAATTATGCTTGAATATCTGACTATGAAGATATTATGAAATGTGTTTATCAAATGTGTTTAATTCTCAGAGGAACTGACACCATTGATTTTGGCAACTCAGAAGCAGTTTAATCACACACACATCTGTGCTGGAGCGTCTGCCTTTGGAAAGGTGAGAAGATTTACAATGTGGAATCTGATGTCACTAGTTGGAAGGGTTAGATTTCATGGTGCTGAAAATGTACAACAGACTTTGTTTAGATAGCTAATTCTGGCTTTCAGAATTAATGTGATAGTTTTGCTAAAATTTATTCTTTCAAGATTTTGATATAATGTCTGTTAAAATGCTATCTCCAGTCTTTCAGCTATGGTCATAGAGACAACTCTGTTCTTTTGAGACTTTGTCATAATTTTTTATAATGCCACTTCCAGATTTTCAGATTTTGTCATGGGGAAAGCCCTATTTTTAAACATATTTTTCTTAAATAACAATGTGGAAATGTCTCATTGTGTGAACGCCATTTGAATTAGTAACCCATTATAAGAAATGGATTTGTTTTGGTTCAGTTCTGTTCAGCTGCTCAGTTGTGTTTGACTCTTTGCAACTCCGTGAACCGCAGCACGCCAGGCCTCCCTGTCCATCACCAGCTCCCGGAGTCCACCCAAACCCATGTCCATTGTGTTTGTTTTGGTGACTGATGGATATTTAGAAAGGCCAAGTTTATCTGTTTGAGAGATTTGGAAAGGACTGTGTAGTGGTTGAAGACATCCTTAGGGTAAAGAGAAGTGTAATCTGATCTCATGCATTGTGATATGTCTGAATGTGCTATGAGATGGGTAGTGGTCTGCCTGAGTTATTTACCTTCCTGAAATTTGTTTTCTGATATGTAACATGATGCAGTTTGGCCAGGTGATGTCTACAATCTACCAATTGGAACTATTGAAAGATGGAATGGGCTTTCTCTATAGCAGTTTCCACTTTCCTTGCAGATGGTTAAGTCAGAGGCTTGCCATCCAGCTGCTGTATTTTGGGATGTTGCAGATCAGCATTGACTAAAAGATCACTGGGGACCCGTCCTTCTCAGGGTTTTGTGTCTGTGTTAGATGATTTAAACAGTTTTGTGAGTCTGGAGTTTCTGTGATGACAGTTCACCTAAAAAAGTGTTAAACCAAGAAAGGGTATTTGTTGTAGCTGATTCGCTAGATTTTAATACTCTGGCTTTGATTGCTGTGTGGGTGTTTTGAGAACAAAGGTTACATAATAGTAGTATAGCTGGTGCTGCAGCTTCTGAATGGATTTGGAATGAGGAAGAGTCCATCAGGTGAAACTAAACAATTTGCTCTATAATAAGTCTTCACCGATTGTCTTTTTAAGATACCACAACTTTATATTGGTAATCTAGAATTTTAAAACTGCCATCTTTTTGTGCATCAAAAGAACACTGTTAGTTATTACCTCTCCTTCCCTGAAACCATGTGGTTTAGCCTGTCAGATAGTGTTGAGATGTATCTGTTTACCATCCATCCTTTCAGGACATTGAGACGTGTGCCTTTAAGTGCTGTGGTAAATTTTGTTTTCAAGATGTGCTAAAATGAAATAAGGGATAGTAGAAGTACAAAAAGTATTAAATTTCAAGGAATTTAAAAAAACTCTAAAACTTTAGAAAGAAACACAGTCTGAATATCACAAAATTTGTGTGAGAATCTGCTCAGCCAGGTAATAATATTCCAGTCATATTTCCTGAACAGTTAAAGAAGGTGCCTCAAGGAAAGAGTTACTTACTGAAGCAGGCTTTAAGTGCTGACAGATTTGGTTTGTTTTAAAAGCAGGTATCTTCTAAACCTCTTATTTACCAAGTTAGAACTATGTTTAATGGCATTTTAATTATTTTCCCAAGCCCTTTATTTCCTATAAAATCTTAATTTTTTTTCTGATTGTGGATTTTATAAACTATGGTACTTTTCAGTAGCTCTGTTGTTATGGTTGAAAGGGAATCGCTATATAATATAGGTAACAATAGACTGAGTATTAGAAAATCTTTACAGTTGGAGGATGTAGCAGGAGGAAATTTGGCTCAAGCTTTCAATACTTGTTGGCATCAATTTATATAGAACTGTTTATTAGATACAGGGTAGGGATGTAAGTGGAGACACACAGCCTCTGCTCTCGGGGTGCTTATAAACTTAGTTGAAGGTTAAATATGTATATTAAAACTTTTAAAACAAAATACATGTTAGTGCCAATAGTTGTGTATGCATGTGACAGGATGCAGAATAAAGGAGTGATTAGAGGATAGTCCTGAGAGAATTGTTAGAGGAACAGAGAAGATTTGGGGATGGAATGAGAGGAACTTGAGTGCTGTTACAATGAAAGTTCACCTGCTAGAGTTGGTTTCATGTACTGAGTTTAGGAGATGCCGTAGAGTAAGCTCTGTGTAGAAAGCAGTGGGGAATTTTACCCTTTCTATTTGTGTGATAAAAGCAACACTTCACTTTTAAAATTACACTTAGATGATGTCATCATCTAAGAGAACCTTTGCATCTAGAAAGTATGCATATTCATTCTTCACTAACTGATTCTGTTTTAGAGCCCAAGAAATTTAGAATAAAAGCATAGAGATTCTCTTCCTCTTACTGTGAGATGAAGTAACTAAGCCCTGGAGTTATTGGGGCTTGCCCAATGATCCCTGATAGTGGGAGTAAAGTTACCACATGTATCTATTCCAGAGATGTTATATGCATATACAGAGAAAGCATATACATGTGTGTGTATATGTATGTATATATATATATAGAGAGAGAGAGAGAGAGAGAAAGGCTGTGCTTTACTTTTCTCATTTTTTAAATTATATGGATTTACTATAATTTGTAAACCTATGCCCTATTGAGGGCTTCCCTGGTGGCTCAGACGGTAAAGCGTCTGCCTGCAGTGCGGGAGACCAGGTTCGATCCCTGGGTTGGGAAGATCCCCTGGAGAAGGAAATGGCAACCCACTCCAGTACTCTTGCCTGGAAAATTCCATGGACTGAGGAGCCTGGTGGGCTACAGTCCATGGGGTTGCAAAGAGTCGGACACAACTGAGCGACTTCACTTTCACTTTCACTTTCATGCCCTATTGATGGACACTTGGGTTAGGTTTTTTTTAATGCAACATCACTTTTTAAAAAGGTGAACATGTCCGATTTGGAATTTTTTCTTTCATGTACATTAAGTAAACATATAAGGATTTTTTTTTTTAGTATTTGAGAATTTTACTACTCTAATTATTTTTCTATCTTATCTAAATTCAGTAATCTATGATTGTCACACTTTGTAAATGATGATCATTAAAGCAAATATCATATCTCATAATTCAATGTACTGAGTTAAGGTAGTTTATTGCTATAAACTCATAAAACTCTTAATGTAGCTAGAGTAATGATCGACTCTTACTTATGTTCAAAGACTATCCAAAAAGTTGTGCTTGAAGTTGCGGTATGTCTAAAGATGCATGTGAAATATAAAATATTCAAAATAAAGTTTCTACAGAATTTGCTTTTAGAGAATGTTACTGCTAATATTTTACAGCCATCCATCATCATGTATTGTGTAACTCAGTACTTATTTTGCTTTTAGAACCTTTTGCCCAGAATAGCAGCCAAACTTGATGTTGCCCCTATTTCTGACATCATTGCAATCAAATCACCTGACACATTTGTGAGAACCATTTATGCAGGTGAGTACCCAAGGAAAACAGTTAATCAGAATGTTAAATTTTTGAAAATTCTAAAAGCAGAAATTAATCTTGAAGATAGGATTTTGAAGCATGGATCATCCTAAAGATTCCCGAAGAAAATCTTACTGTTAGATCTTAGTGTTAGAATTGCTGCTGGACCGTGATATGACATTCTCTCTGATAGATTTAAAACATACTTTTTTCCTTCCTGGTCATTCCATGTACAGAGTGAGATTTTTCCAGTGATAAAAAATTAGGTTTCTTTTCAGTATATTTTGTAAGTGGCACTTGGAAAAGAAAACTTTCTGTTTTTTTAAAAATAATTTCAGTCGTCTTTGCTGCTTCTATTTCATTTCTGTCTGCATTAAGAAATTCAGTTCAGTGTCTTAGTCGATTGATCTTTTGCTAAGCACACTGGTCTCTGGTGGGGCTGGAGAAGGCAATGAACTCTTTGATCTTTCTGATTGAACTCAAATCAAACCTCTCATCTTTAGTAGTGTTTAAAGGGAAGTATTTGGTCATAGTTTAGGTCACTCTTAATGTAATTGCTAATCCATAAGAAATGTCTCAAATACTTTTAAAATCTTGGTGCGGCACACTTCCCGTCCTCTACGCCCCTACCATGTTTTCACTTATTATCTTGCCTTAGCAGGCATGGTAGCTTTGTCTTTATTAAGTTATTGCAGCTCATGTTGTTAAGTTAGTGATCATGTTGTTTTGGAGAAGAAAGCTTTTGTTTATATTCCTTTTAGGAAGAATGTACCTGATTAGTGTGACAGCCTTTTCCAGTTTGTTTCTTCCATGCAGGTCAGCACTTGTTCTATTTTTAAAGACATCCAAGGTTACATAGCCACTGATATGTTCTTCAGTGTTATAGTCTTTTTCCTATATTTAGTAAAGGTAGAAAAAACCTAACTGGTTTACAGTTATTTTTTCCTTATCTTTGTGAAGTAAATTCTGAACCTCAAAGGAATACTTGGGGGATTTTTTTGCCTTTCATGGTTGTTTTTAAAAATAAATGTGCTTTTCAGGAAATGCTGTATGTACAGTGAAGTGTGATGAGAAAGTGAAGGTGTTTTCTGTCCGAGGAACATCTTTTGAAGCTGCAGCAACAAGTGGAGGCAGTGCCAGTTCAGAAAAGGGTGAGTGTTCGTTTGTATTTGCCTTAGTTTCTTATTTTTAGTTCAGACATTATATTAGAATAAGAGATTACTTCTAGTTAAATTTCTAATGCAGACTGTTTGAGAGCTTCATCTAAATAAATGATATTCCCAAGTTTATGCAAAAGTAAGAAATATTTATATTATTTTTTTGTACTGTGATAGTTTGGCATATATCAAAGGGGTAGGAGTGGGGTGCATTGAGATTAATTTGTTATATTGATGTAAGGATTTTTTTACTCTCCTCTCATTGTTTATTATAAAAGAACTTCAATATAATGGGAGACTATAATAATAGTAAACTTATGGAAGGTGTTAACACTTTAATATATACAGTATCTTATTAAACCCCGTAGAGAAAGGGTTATTTCAGTCTTATAGGTAGACTCAGAGAATTAAATGACTTCTCAAAAGTCATATAGCTAATACAGTGAAGGCCGGAATCCAGTCCCTTTAAGTCTTTCCAAAAATCAAAGAGCATGAAATTAGTAGCAAAAAATAAAAAATCACACTAACAAAGTTAAATTTCCTGTGATTAATTCTTTGTGTATTTCTCTTAAAAAATTATTTTTACTGTAGTCCTTGAACTCATACTGTTTGTTTTGTTATATGTATCAATATACGCAGCATCAAGCATTTCCCCAGTGGGAATATCAGAATGGCTTGACCAGAAATTAACAAAAAGTGATCGACCAGAGCTCACAGGTGCCAAAGTGGTGGTGTCTGGTGGTAAGTCGAATATTGTAATTTTAAAAATGATGTAAACTTAAAATACTTTGCTTTTATTAATACTTAATTTTAATGGAGCACAGGTGTTTTTTCAAATGTAAGAAGTAAGTTGTGAGTATTAGTCCCATTTTACCTATTAGGAAAAGGAAATCTTGAGTTTAATAGTTTGGACTTCTGTTGCAAATCTGTTTCATTGGCACCAGGGGGAGCATGGTACAAATCTCAACTCTATAGCTTTGCAACTTGGTATCTTTGTCATTTTGACTGACTCCTGTGTTATTCTGAAGAGTGTGGTTAACTTCTGAGGCAAAGAAAGGACTGATTGGAATCTCAGGGCTGTGTTGTGTGATCCTTTGCTCTATTTTAAAAGTCTTGCAGCACAGTCCAAGTCTCTATGGATAACTCTTTTGAAGTTTTTTTTTCACATTTAATATGAAAGCTGTTAATATTGCATAAGACTTGCTTCTTTTTGTACATCATGCTTCTTATTTAAAAACAAAACAAACAAAAAACCCCAAGAAACAAACAAAAAGACCCATATTTCATAGCCTGCTGACTTTTTAAAACAGTGACTGCTATGATTGAAAAATCTTTCCAAACTAAACATCAAATGAAATAATTAAGCTACCAAACAACCTCTTATTGCAAGTGGCATTGAGAGGAAATAATTTATATTTCAGAAAGGTATATCTGACTAGTTTATTCACTTATTTTTTCAATAAATGTTTATTAGGTATATGTTCTCTGCCAGACCCATTGCAAAGTGCTGGAGAAACAGAGAGGAAAAAACGGATTATTCTTGCTCTTAAGGAGTTTAAAGTCTAGTGGAATGTCTTCTTTCAGTTATTCAGTTAAGTATTGCTAAATATAGCAGTGACCAAGATAGGTATGAATATTATATTTAAAGAGTTTTTGTTCTAGTGGGGAAGACTGATTTTAAAGACTAATTATACTGCTAGTTAACCAGTTAGTTAATTACAGAATTACAGTAGTGTTGAATGCTTTATTGGAAAAGTGCAAGAGTATCATTGGAGAACTTAGGAAAGGCTTTATAGAGGAGGTGGCAGTTATATAATATGAAGATTCACTCATGCATATGAAGTTCAAAATTTTTACAGAATGGAGTTTATATTTGCTTAATTCTTTTTTTTTTTATTTTCCCATCTTCTTAAATGAGGTCGGGGTTTGAAGAGTGGAGAGAACTTTAAGTTGTTGTATGATCTGGCAGATCAACTACATGCTGCGGGTAAGTTTATTTTCCTTACTAGAAAAATATTTCCATTTCATTGGAAATATTTTTTCTTCATTATTTTCATTTGTATATAAATCACTCAAAGCTGCAGATTTTTTTGCTTTCTCTGGTTTTCAACTTTTCTGTCTGAAACAGTTTTTCTTAATCTCCACGTAAATGGTGTAGCATTCAGTGAGGAAAGGTTGTCTTTGTTCTTTATTATTTATATGATACTCTTACCGTTTGCCAAATTTTAGGAGTTTTTCCATTAAAAAAAATTAAATGTCAATTTCATTGCCTACTTCAGATTCAGGAATGTCCTTGTTTTTCTCTTTATTGCTAGCCCAACATAAATCTCTCATACAAATAGAAATTAACATTTAACATTTTAAAAGTTTATAGGGAAGATAGATCTTGTTATTAAAAGTGTATTAAGAATGAAATGATGGTTTTTGAAAAAAATCAGAACATTAAAAATATTTTCGTTTTTAATTATACAACTATAAATGAGTGTATTCTTAATGTCTAGTTTGTTCTTCCCTTTTTGAGAGTTTCGTGTATAACTTTCTGGTTTTTATGCTTTATATTACCTAATATATGTACCCATAGAAATAGTTATGGTTTTGTCTGAATAAAGATGTAATCTTGACTCTATAATCAGATGATGGTATTTGACTGAGGATATTTCATTTATTCATTCACTGAATAAATATTTATTGAGTGTCTGCTATATGACAGGCACTATTTTTAGGAGCTAGGCAAAAAACAGTGAATAAAATGAGCAAAATGATTCAAAGTTCTAGAGGCCAGAAGCACGTCGAAATCAAAGTGTTGGCAGAGCCACACTCCTACTGGGGAGTGAATATGTTTCCAGTTACCAGAGGCTGCCTTGGCATTCCTGGACTTACAGCCACGTCACTCCAGGTTCTGCCACCGTCTTCGTATTACCTTCTCCTCTTTATCTGTATCATGTCTCCCTCTGCATCCCTCTTACATGGATATATGTGATGACATTTAAAAATCACCTAGATAATCCAGGATAAGTGCCTTCTCCCAAGATCCTTAACTTTATATCATATCTGCTGCCACACAGGTAATATTCACAAGTTCTGAGAACTAGAAAGTGAATATATCTTTGGAGGGGCCATTTTTCTGCTTACTACAGACAGTAAACATAGTAAATTAGTAAATAATAAAATAGTATGTTAGGGGCTTCCCAGGTGATTCAGTGGTAGAAGAATCCACCTGCCAATGCAGGAGATACAGGTGTGGGTTCGATCCCTGGGTCAGGAAGATCCCCTGAAGGAGGTAATGGCAACTCATTCCAATATTCTTGCCTGGAGAATCCCATGGACAGAGGAGCCTGGCAGGCTATAGTCCATGGGATCGCAAAAAGAGTCAGACATGACTTAGTGACTAAACAGCAATGAATGCACTGGGAAACCAAAAAATAATCCACTTAACTTGCTTTATTGTGGTGGTTTGAAACTGAACCACCAATATCTCTGAGGTATGCCTGTATACAGGAGAGTGTGCATAGGTTATATGCAAATACTGTTCCATTATGAGGGATTTGGGCATCCTTGGATTTTGGTGTCCTTGGAAGGGTTCTGAAAGTAATCCCTTGTGGATACCAAGAAATGGCTGTACAAAGTTTTGACATGTCTAACGACAGATACCCTAGGAGAATTGTCAGTTAAGCAGTTGGTATAGAAATGTGGAGTTCGAAAGTTTGGACTGGAGATAGAAATCTGGGAATCAATTGCACTTAGGTGGTATTTGAAACTGTGAGACTGGATGAATTCACCAAGAGTGTAGATGTAAAAGAAGTCCTAGGACTAAGCCTTAGATGCTGCAAGATTAAGAGGTAGGGGAGAAGAGGAGAATGAAGACCAAAGACAAATGGAAAAGTAAGGCAGGAAAACCAGGATCGAGAGTCTGATGTTCTGGAATCTAAGTGAAGTGTCTCAGTAAGGCAAAGCGTGATCACCTATGTCAAATGCTGCCCATAGGTCAGGGAAGATGAGCACCGAAAAGTGCCTCATTGATCAGCCACTTAGAGGTCATTGGTGACTTTGAGCAGTTTTAGTAATGGTAGTAGTGGGTAGTGGGGGCACAAACCTGATTGGAGTGTTTATAAGTAGTTACATGGTTGTATTTACTTCATGATCAGCCATCGAAGCTGATCATGAGCTAAGTTCATTTGTGATTTGTGTGCTTTACTTGTATGTGTGTCATATTTTACTTAAAAAGTTTTTAGAAGTAGAATGGGAGGCCTGGCAATGAAGACAGTGAATGCAAACGACTCCTTAGAGGCTTTTAACCATATGGTAGAGCAGAGAAATAGACAGTAGCTAGAGGGGGAGCAGGACCAGCAGAGGAACTTTTTAAAGATTAGAAGATAATAGCATGCTTTATATGCCGATGGGAATGCTCTAGTTAAGAGGGAGACGTTAATCATACGTGAGATGAGAGTTACTGGAGCGATGTTCTTGAGTCAGTGGGAGAGAATATGAACACAGCTGCAAATTGATGGGTGAATGTGTTAGTTGAAGCAGGTTTCCATTTTTTAGTGCAATTGGAAGCAGAATGTTAAAAGAATATTGGAAGTTTGAAGAGAGAGGAAAGATACAAAATTACAATATAGGACAGTCTGAGAGAAATAAGGCCTATTTATTTAAAGTACAAAACAGTTAATATGGCTGAGTATTGGTTTTTCTCCAGTCATGCTGAACTGTATGTAGTAGGACAGGTATGCAAAGGGGAGAAAGATTGCTTAGTCAGTAACCAGAGATGGAGGTTTTCCACCATTTGGAAATAAGATGATATAAGAGGAGGGCAAGGAAATTGAAGGCATATGCAAAGGAGTGCTTAGAGTCATTGATAATAGAAACTGAACTGGGTAAAGAAAGAAGAGAGAACATAAGGGGAGAGAGGGATAGTGCAAAGAATTATAGACCTCAGTGGGGTCAGAGGGTTGTTGGAGTCAGGTACTAAAAGGGGTCAGCTGGAATGGGGAGATCACAGAGAGATTTTGGAAATCGAGATTGTTGATGATATTGGTAATGGACAGATTGAGGATATGACCATGGCTGTGGCTGAGGTAGCATGAAGGGTAAGATGACTGGAAGAGGATTGCTCAAAGAATTGAGGAGCCAAGGTGTCAAAGTCTTCAAGTATTAAGACTAGTATTGGAGGGAGTAGCAAAGACCCAGAAGCTAAAATCTTAGAGAAATGAAGGGGATTGACCTGCTGGTTAATAGATGACACAAGCAATACACGAGTGACATTATCCGATGACATGAAATTCAAAATTGAAGGCTTTTAAGGAGAAAGGAGGGAAAATTTTTGAGAGTTGCAGTGAGGGCCTGGAGCACCACCTTGAGGCCCCAGTTGTATGAGGATAGTGGCAGACAAGGCGGCATCTGCTGGAGAGGATTGGAGAGGGTAAAAAAAAAGTTTTTTTTTTAAATTTTTAAAAAACCGTTATCAATGAATGCCCCCAACAAATTGAATAATAGAGCTTTAAAAAATGACAACTATTTTTTTCTTAGTTGGTGCTTCTCGTGCTGCTGTTGATGCTGGCTTTGTTCCTAATGACCTGCAAGTTGGACAGACAGGAAAAATAGTGGCACCAGTAAGTATTGCAGTAAAATACGCCATGCAAAATTCTGTGGGGATAAGAACTGTATATATTTGTGGAGCAGTCATCTCAGTGATGTGATGACCTATTCAGTGTACCGAGGCAGTTAGCCTTTATCCCGGTGAGTGTGTCCTCACAGGCCTGTGGATCTCTTGGCCTTAGTAAAAATAGCAGGCCTTAAATCCAGCAGTGTTTTTCAGAGTTTTTAAAGCAGTAGAATACTTTGTCAAATTTATGTCAGAACACTAAATATGAAATTGAGAGAAGCATCATTTTATTATATAGATTTTAGATGTTCATCTTAGCATTTATTTACTATAATGCCTATGTATTATAAAATCTATCCATGAAACTGATGAATCTATATTAATGAACACAGACTCTCAAAATCAGGAGCTGTGAATGACAGCTGTAGTCTCACATCTTCCCGAACACCTCGTTTATTTCTGTGTTATGTCTAGTTGCATGAAATTCAGTAAATTCTATAAATTCAGGACTTCTGATTCCATTCTGATCCATATTAGATTATTCTTCAATTAAAGCTATTCAAAACTTAGGAATATATTGGTTTCAAAGTTGAATTACTAACAATATCAAATGATTGTTCATGTTTCTAAGATGATACAAGTTTTCAGTGGGTAGAATTCTTAGCCAGCTTAAATCTTTATTGTGTGGAGGAAAATGAGTTTTTAAATATATTTCAAAATGTACTTTTAATGTATTTCAAAACAAGGTATTAAGTCATATCCATTAAAAAATCTCATGTCTCATCAGATGTTCATTTAAAATTTCAAAATAATAAAAAAAATTTAAGTCTTGTCTTTGAAGTTTGTTTTGAAGAGAGTTCAACCCCATTTTATTTTATTTTTTCTTTTTCTTTTTCATTTATTTTTATTAGTTAGAGGCTAATTACTTTACAATATTGTAGTGGTTTTTGTCATACATTGACATGAATCAGCCATGGATTTACATGTATTCCCCATCCTGATCCCCCCTCCCACCTCCCTCTCTACCCGATCCCTCTGGGTCATCCCAGTGCACCAGGCCCGAGCACTTGTCTCATGCATCCCACCTGGGCTGGTGATCTGTTTCATCCTAGATAATATACATGTTTCGATGTTGATCTCTCGAAACATCCCACCCTCGCCTTCTCCCACAGAGTCCAAAAGTCTGTTCTGTACATCTGTGTCTCTTTTTCTGTTTTGCATATAGGGTTATCATTACCATCTTTCTAAATTCCATATATATGTGTTAGTATACTGTAATGGTCTTTATCTTTCTGGCTTACTTCACTCTGTATAATGGGCTCCAGTTTCATCCATCTCACTAGAACTGATTCAAATGAATTCTTTTTAATGGCTGAGTAATATAAAAATATGGAACGCTTCACAAATTTGCGTGTCATCGTTGCACAGGGGCCATGCTAATCTCTGTATTGTTCCAATTTTAGTATATGTGCTGCCGAAGCGAGCGCTCAACCCCATTTTAAAATTGGGTTCTTTGTCTTTTTATTGCTTCTTTATTCATTTTTTGAAGAGCAGAAATTTTTATTTTTATAAGATCTAATTATCAATGTTTGTTAATACTTTTTGTGTTATTCAGCTTATTTGAACTCAGATAAGATCTCAGAATCTAAAATATGTACTAAAACTGTAAACAAAGTCAGAAAAACCATGTAACCTATTTGCTTGTGATACCACATTTGTCAGGCTGTGAGAACATTTATTGAGCAGGTAAATTCAAACCTTCCCTGACATTTAATGAGGAATGGCAAATAGGTATTTTTTTGGTGAAAATCTTGTTTGTCATAGTTTACATGAATAAACAGCTTTATTTGAATTTATTTACCAAAGATGAAGCCCACAACCTTTCTAATCAGTCTAATCATACTTCTACAGCAAAGTATGGTGGGAGACAGGCTTTTGTTTACATTGACTTTTCAGGAACAATACACTGTTATTAAGTAGCATGGCAGAATGACAGGGAACTACCAGTGGCATCCTTACTTGTATTGTAGGTAAATGTCATACAGTCAGCTTTCTTCAACATTGCTCTCATGACTGTAGGATTACTGAAAATTTTTCTTAAGGAATTTAAAACATATTAAAGTCTTCACTTTAACATGAATCTTGTATTCCCTGGAGATTCTGGCTCATTAACTGTTAGACTTCAGCGTGTGTGTGTCAGTGTGTGTGTGTGTGTATGTGTCTGTGTATATTTTTGTGTGTGTATGTGTATATTTTTCTTTTAAGACTGTAAATCTTTTTTGAGCTGATTTCAAGTTTACAGAAAACGAATCAAGTACAAAGTAAAAACCTTTATTTTTGTGGACTGTTTGAGAGTAAGTTGTTGAGATGATTCTCCATCATTTCCAAATATGTAGGACATTCTCCTATAAAACCACAATACAACTTTTAAAATCAGGACATTGGCACCAGTACATTAATACCATGTGAACATCAGACCCTTTTCAGGTTTTGCCAGTTGTCCCAATAATGTGCTATATGTTATAGCAAAGGATTGTAATTTGTAATCAAATGTTGCATATGGTTGTCATGTGTCCTTCCATCTCAAAGAGTTCCTGTCTTATTTTGACTTTCATGACCTTGACATTTTTGAAAATTATAGGACAGCTATTTTGTAAAGTAGAATGTCCCTTATTTTGGGTTTGTCTATTGTCTCCTCACCGTTCAATTTAGATTATATATGCGTCTTTGACAGGAATATCACAAAAATGATATTTCATCCTATCAAGTGGTATACAATTTCATTGTGTCTTATTAGATTTTCACTTTGACTGTTTGATTAAGGTGATATTTGTCAAACTTCTCCACTGTAAAGCTGTTTTTCCCTTTGTAATTAATAAATGTTTTATAAGGAGGTACTTTGAAATGATGTGAATATTCCAGTTCTCCTCAGACTTTCAGTTTATTCATTTACATTTATTTTCTTAAGCGAACATTGAATATTTGTTTATAATAGGACTTATTGTCCCTATTATGTTCAGTGGGTGAAAATCTGTTGTTATAATTTTTGTTGATGTACAAATTGTTCCGCATTTGGCCAGTGAGAAGCCCTTCTGGGGGCTTCTGTGTCTTAATATGTTCCCATCATTCTTTGGGGCCTTACTTACTGATAGAATAAGATGTTCTAGGCTTTTTGTAGTTTTCCTATCCCAGCCCTGGTATCAGTCTTTTCTCCAGGGAGTCCTGGTTCCTTTTAGTGAAAGAATAGTATGAAGCTGACATCTCAATATTAATTGTGCCTGTTGCTGTTTGGATATTGCTATTCTCAGGATACCTCAGGGAAAAAAGTTAGGGAGTGTGTGTAGGTAGGTATGTATATGTAGGCAGATACACAATGTAGGCAGTGTATTATTATGTATTCATAATAATACATTGCTTTATTTTTAAATGTTAAACCACCTTGAGTTGCTGTGATAAATCCTACTTGATCATGATATAGTACCCTTTTAATATATTGCTGGCTTTCATTGACTGATGCTTTGTTAAGGAGTTTGGGATCTGTCTTTATCAAGATAATCTATAATTTTCTCCCCATCCCCAATATCTTTGTTTAATTTTGGTATTGGCATTATGCTGCCTTCATGAAATGAGTTGAAAAATACCCTCTCCTGGTATATTTTCTGAATGAGTTTGTGTAAGATTGGTTTGTGTTTGTGTCTTTCTTAAATGTTTGATAGAACTCACCATTGAAGCCATCTGAACTTTAAGTTTTCTTAGTTGGAACATTTGACAGTTAACTCAATTACTTCAATAGAATTAGAACTATTCAGATTTTCTATTTTATTTTGAGTCTGTTTTGCTAAGTGATGTATTTGAAGGAATTCGTTTAGTTCTCTTATGTTATTAAATATATTGGATAGAGTTATCAAATATATTGGATAAAATTGTTTATAATCTTGCCCCATTTTCCATTTGTTGTTTGTAAAATCTGGTGTGATAGCTCCACCTAAATTTTGCGGTTTGTGTCCTCTGTTTTTTTTGTTTCCCTTTCCTACGTCAGTCCAGTGAGGAATTTATAATATTAAAGAAACATTTCTAATGATTCAGCTCTCTAAAATAACAAGTTTATTGAGATACAATTCATTTACCATACAGTTTATCTAATTAACTATTTAATTTAGTGACTTTTAGTTTATTTAAAGAATTGTATAAACGTCGCCTGTCAGTTTTAGTACATTTTCGTCACCTCCGAAAGAAACCGCACACCTGTTTTCTTTCCAGCTCCCCAGTCTAGGCAGCTACCAGTCTGCTTTCTGTCTTTGTGAAAGTGAAAATGTTAGTCACTCAGTTGTGTTTGACTCTTTGTGACTACATGGACTGTAGCCCACCAGGCTCCTCTCTTCATGGGATTTCCCAGGCAAGAATACTGGAGTGGGTTGCCATTTCCTTCTCCAGGGGATCTGCCCAACCCAGGGATAGAACCTAGGTCTCCTGCATTGCAGGCAGATTCTTTACCCGTCTGAGCCACCAGGGAAGCTCTTTCTGCCTATATAGATTTACCTATTCTGGACATTTTATGTAAGGGGAATCATAGAATATATGGTCTTTTATGACTTTTAAAAAATATATAGCATAATATTTTCATTTATTCATGTTTAATATTTCTTTTTATTGCCATATAGTATTCTATTATATGGATATATCACATTTTATGTATCCACTCATCATCTGATGGAAATTTGGGCTGTTTACTTTTTGGCTGTTATGAATAATCCAGATAGGAACATTCATATACAGGTTTTTGTGTGGACATATGCTTTCATTTTTCTTGTGTGGACATATGCTTTCATTTCTCTTGGATATATACACGGGAGTAGAATTGCTGGTTCATATGATAACTTTATGTTTAACCTTTTGAGGAACTGTTTTCCAGAGCAGCTACACCAAAAATGAACCAATTCTTAACTTTGTTAATTTTTCTCATTGCTTTCTTTTTATTGATTTTTGCTCTTAATTTCCTTCCTTCTGATTACTTTGGATTTACCTTGCACTTAAGATTGAACTTTACTTCATTAATTTTGTATTTTGTTTTTTTAAATGTAAATGTTAACGATATAAATTTCTCAGTATTAAAATTCATTGAGTCTTATTTTATGGCCTAACAAATGCTGTATTGTGGTGAATATACCTTGTGAACCTGAAGAGAATGTTTATCCTGCCATTAGATACTGCAAGAAAACTTAAAAATATGGCAGCAGAAATATGTCCCAAATGAAACAGAAAATTTTGAAAACACAGGGAAAAACGGACAAAGCTTTGGTGAACGGTGGGACAACTTTATAGGAGGTCTATTATGTGTGTACTTGGAGCAGAAAAACCCAGATCTCAGATGCTCAACAAATACCAAGAATAGGAAACAGGAGGAAAACTACAGGGCATGTAACAGTCAGATTGCTTAAAGAATGATTAAAAGAAAATATCTTTTTTTTCAAAAAATAATTCATTTTATTTTTAGTACATTTGCTTTGGAGAGAGAGCCAATTAATTAGAAAGAGTGCATAATTTAACCAACATCAGATCTCTCTGCTGCATTCCCTACTGAAACCTTTATTTTCTTTTTTCAAAGTCTTTTCTTATTAAGGTTATTACAGAGTATTGAGCAGAGTTCCCTGTGCTATACAGTAGAACCCTGGGTAATCTGTTAAATATATCAGTGTGTATATGTCACTTCTAATCTGTCCCTCCCTACCACCGTCTCCCCCTGGTAACAATAAGTTTGCTCTCTAAGTCCATGAGTCTGTTTTTGTTTTGTAAATAAGTACTTTTTTTTTTTTTTTAGATTCTGAATGTAAGTAATATCCTATGATATTTGTCTTTCTCTGTCTGCCTTACTTTACTTTTTCATATTCTTTTCCGTCATAGTTTATCACAGGATATTGAATATAGTTTCCTGTGCTATAGAACAGGACTTTGTTGTTTATCCATCCTATATATATGACAGTTTGCATCTGCTAACCTCAGGCTCTCAATCTTTCCTTCCCTCACCCCTTGCCCCTTGGCACCACACGTCTGTTCTCTATGTCTGTGAGTCCATTTCTGTTCATAGATATTCATTCATTTGATTTTTCAGATTCCACATATAAGAAATATCACATGATAATTGTCTTTCTCTTTCTGACTTACTTTGCTTAGTATGATAATCTATTCATGTTGCTGCAAATGGCATTATTTCATCCCTTTTAATGGCTGAGTAATATTCCATTGTAGGGCTTCCCAGGTGGGTCAGTGAGAGATGCAGGAGACACGGGTCCAATCCTTGGATTGGGAAGATTCCCTTGAGTAGAAAATGCCAACCCACTGCAGTATTCTTGCCTGGAAAATTCCACGGATAGAGGCCTGGCGGGCTACAATCTGTGGGGTTGCAAGAGTGTTGGACATGACTGAGCATGTATGCTATATTCCATTCCTTATATGTACCACATCTTCTTTATACACTTCTCTGTTGTTGGACATTAGGTTGCTCCCATGTCTTGACTATTGTAAATAGTGCTGCAGTGAACATTGGGATGCCTGTATCTTTTAGAATATTGGTTTCCTCCAGATATATGCTCAGGAGTGGGCTCGCTGGATCATGTGGTAGATCTAGTTTTAGTTTTTTAAAGAATGTACAGTGGCTGTACCAATTTATATTCCCATCAGTAGCATAGGAGGGTTCCCTTTTTTTAATACCCTCTCCACCATTTATTGTTGTAGAATTTTTAATGACGGCCATTCTGACTGGTGTGAGGTGATACCTCATTGTAGTTTTGATGTGCATTTCCCTAATAATTAATGATGTTGAGCATCTTTTCCTGTGCCTCTTGGCCCTCTGTGTGTCATAAATGTTAGTTTCCAGATTCACTGACTTTATAGCTGTCTCTAGTTAATGATCAGCAAGCACCTTTTATTACTTTAAGTGAAAACAAAATGAAGACCTGAAATCTCATGATCAAGAATTATTTTCTGGCAGACAAGCAAAGTTGTTTCATCTGTGTTTATGGTTGATATAATTGTATTCAAAACCCATAAACAAGGTTTATCAATACCGATAAAAAGAAATTCTTAACAGCAGTGAGAGAAAAGTATAAATGAACTCAATATTCCAGCCAAAAAGCAGAGATCGCTAGATGTATAAAAAGCAAGACTCAACTGTATGCTGCCTATAGAAACACATTTAGACAGAAAAAGATATGTAATACTAATAGTAAACATAAGAAATCTGAATTGTCTATTAATATCAGATAAAGCAAACTTCAAGACAGTGAGTACTGCCAAACATAAAGAGGGCCATAAATTGATGAAAGGATCAGTTTATCAGTAAGACAGAACAGTCATGAATGTGTAAGTGCCCAATAACAGAATTTCAAAGTACATCAAGCAAAATCTGACAACTAAAGTGAGGAATAAACAAATTTATTATCCTAGTTGGAGGTTTTGGTACTATGCCTTCTCCCAATAATTGATGGAATACTAGATCAAAAAATTCAGTTAGGACATAAAAGATCTACATCAGGGAGAACAAGCTATCTGTAAATCACACAGCAAGTATTTTTGGTTTTATTGGCCATAGAGTGTCTATCATAACCACTTAACTCTTTTGTTGTAGAGCAGGAGCAGCCGTAGACTTGTAAATAAATTAATGAGTTGTATCGCATTGAAACTTTATATACAGAAAGAGGTGGCAGTCCAGGTTTGGCCTATTGACTTAACATTTATAGGACACTGAGCCACCTTTTTTTTCTCTACTTTTATTCTAGGACTCCAGTTGCACATATTTTAGATATTTTTATATTCTTCTGTAGATTATTTAAGTTTTGTTGATTCCTTTTCATCTTTTTTTCCCTCTGTTCTTCAGACTGAATAATTTGCATTGACTTACCTTCAAGATTACTGACTCTTCTATAATTACTAATATGCTATTAAACCCAGCTAGGAAATTTCTTATTTTGTATTTTTTAGTTCTAGATTTTCATTTGGTTCTTTTTATAGTTTCATTTCTCTGCTGAGGTTTCTTATCTGTTCAAACATTATAGGTATCTTTCTTTAACATCATGACCATACTTGTAATAGCTGTTTTTAAATCCTTGTGTAGTAATTCCAAGTTCTTGGTTATTTAAGGGTTGATATCCTTTGATTGTATTTTTCACATTTTCCTGTTTCATTATGTGTGTAGTACAGTGGTTCTCAACTTTTTTGTCTTGGGACTCTTTTTAAAATTTGTTGAGGGCCCTTAAAGAACTTTTGTTTATTTGGTTCATAGGTGGTGATGTTTATTGTATTAGACATACAAACTTAGAAATTTTTAAAATGTTTATTCATTTGAGAAGTTTTTAAAATGTTTATTCATTTGAAATTGTTATTTTATTAATTAATTATTAATTTTTGTTAGAGTATTACATGTTGTATTAGTTTCTACTGGACAGCAAAGTGAATCAGCAATACATATACACATATTCCCCTCTTTTTTGGATTTCCTTCCCGTTTCGGTAACCACAGAGCATCAAGTAGAGTTCCCCATGCTATGTAGTAGCTTCTCATTAGTCATTTATTTTAAACATACTTTCAATAGTGTATACATGTCAATCTCAGTTCCCAATCCCTCCCACTACCACCACTTTCCCACGTGATATCCATATATTTATTCTCCACGTCTGTGTCTCTACTTCTGCTGTGCAAATATGGTCATCTGTATTTTTCTAGATTCCACATATATGTGTTACTATATGATACTTTTTTTTCTTTCCAACTTCACTGTGTGTGACAGTCATTAAGTTCATCCACATTTCTACAAATGACCCAATTTCATTCCTTTTTATGGCTGAGTAACATTCCACCATATATATGTACCACATCTTCTTTATCCATTCCTCTGTTGATGGACATTTAGGTTGCTACCATGTCCTGGCTTTTGTAAATAGTGCTGCAGTGAACATCGGAGTACGTGTCTTGAATTTTGGTTTACTCTGGATATACGCCCAATAATGGGATTACTGCGTCATATGGTAGGTCTCTTTTTATTATTTAAAAAAAATTTTTTTTCTATTTAATTATTTATCTACATGAGATGATGGATGTTCACTAAACTGTTGCAGTAATCATTTCATGATGTATGTAAGTCAAATCATTATACTGTACAACTTAAACTTATATAGTCAGTTATATTTGAGCACAACTGAATGAAAACAAAGATAACTAGAAAAAAATTAATATGGTTGCTAAATGACCCAGATAACCAAGATGGTGTGGGTCACTGATCTAGGGCCAAACATCCTGGAGTGTGAAGTCAAGTGGATCTTAGGAAGTATCACTATGAACAAAGCTAGCGGAGGTAATAGAATTCCAGTTGAGCTATTTCAGATCCTAAAAGGTGATGCTGTAAAAGTGCTATACTCAATATGTCAGCAAATTTGGAAAACTCAGCAGTGGGCACAGGATTAGAAAAGGTCAGTTTTCATTCCAGTCCCAAAGAAGGGCAATGCCAGAGAATGTTCAAACTGTCATACAATTGTGTTCATTTCACATGCTAATAAAAAGAAAAAAGTGTGTGTTCAGTTGTGTCCACCTTTTTGCCACCCCAGGGACTATAGCCCACTGGGCTTCTCTGTCCATAGGATTTTCCAGGCAAGAATACTGGAGTGGGTTGCCATTTCCTTCTTCTTATTTGCTAGTAAGGTTGTGCTTAAAATCCTTTAAGCTAGGCTTCAGCAGCTTGTGAACTGAGAACTTGCAGATGTACAACCTGGGTTTAGAAAAGGCAGAGGAACCAGAGATCAAATTACCAACATTCATTGGACCGTGGAGAAAAGTAAAGAAGTTCCAGAAACCCTCCAGGTTAGGGTTAGGGTTAGTTCATTGACTATGTGGATCACAACAAACTGTGGAAAATTCTTAAAGAGATGGGAGTACCAGACTGCCTTATCCTTATCCATCTCCTGAGAAACCTGTATGCAGGTCAAAAAGCAGCAGGTAGAACTGGACTGGTTAAAAATTGGGAAAGGATACATCAAGGCTGTATATTGTCACCCTGTTTATTTAACTTTTATGCAGAGTACATCATGTGAAATACCAGGCTGGATGAATCACAGGCTGGAATCAAGATTGCTGGAGAAAATATAAAAAACCTCAGATATGCAAATGATACCTCTGTAATGGCATAAAGTGAAGAGGAACTAAAGAGCCTCATGATGAGGGTGAAAGAGAAGAGTGGAAAGGCTGGTTTGAAACTCAACATTCAGACAACAAAGATCATGGCATCTGGTGCCATCACTTTGTGGCAAATAGAAGGGGAAAAAATGTGGAAGCAGTTACAAATTTTATTTTCTTGGACTCCAAAATCCCTGTGGATGAGGACTGCAGCCATGAAATTAAAAGAACCTTACTCCTTTTTGCTTTTTGAAGAAAAGCCATGACAGACCTAGACAGCATGTTACAAAACAGAGACATCACTTTGCCAACAAAGCTCTGCATAGTCAAAGCTATGGTTTTTCCAGTAGTCATGTCTGGATGTGAGAGTTGGACCATAAAGAAGTCTGAGCGCCAAAGAAATAATGCTTTCAAACTGTGGTGCTGGAGAAGACTCTTGAGAATTCCTTGGACTGCAAGAAGAGCAAATCAGTGAATCCTAAAGGAAATCAACCCTGAATGTTTGTTGGAAAGACTGATGCTGAAGCTCAAGATCCAATACTTTAAAAGTCCCTACTGTTGGGAAAGATTGAAGGCAGGAGGAGAAGGGGACGACAGAGGTTGAGGTAGTTAGATGACATCACCGACTCAATGGACATGAAATTGAGTAAACTCTGGGAGATAGTGGAGAACTGAGGAGTCTAGCAGGCTATAGTCCATGGGGTTGCAAAGAGTTGGATACAACTTAGTGACTGAACAACAGCAACAAGTCCAGTCCTCCAAGCAACATTTATTAAGGAGATTGTCCTTTGCACATTGTATATTCTTGGCTCCTTTGTCATATATTAATTGACCATGTGTGCATGGGTATATTTCTTGATTCTCTTGTATTTTTATGTCAGTACCATACTGTTTTGATTACTGTAGCTTTGTAATATAGCTTTAAATTCTATTATGTATTTCTGATATGGTGCCTCCAGGTTTTTTATTCTTTCAAGATAACCTTAATTATTCAAGGTCTTTTTGATACCAAATACATTTTAGGATTGTTTGCTTTATTTCTGTGAAAAATGCTGTTGGAGTTTTGTTAGGAATTGCATTGAATGTGTACATCGCTTTGGGTAGTATGGATGTTTTAACAATTTTAATTCTTTTAATCCATGAGCACAGAGTATCTTTCCATTTATTTGTATCTTCATCATTTTCTTTCATCAGTGTCATAGATTTCCATATACAAGTCTTTTACCTCCTTATGTTAAATACATCCCCAGGTATTTTATTCTTTTTGATACAATTGTAAATGGGGTAGTTTTCTTAATTTTCCTTTCTGATAGTTTGTTGTTAGTGTATAAAAACACAATGTTTCTGTATATTGATTTTGTATCTTGCAACTTTACTGAATTCACTTATTAGTACTAACAATTTTTTGGTGGTATCTTTTCGGTTTTCTCTATATAATACCATGTTGCCTGGAATTAGAGACAGTTTTCCTTCTTCGATTCCAAGGAATGCCTTTGGATGCCATTTATTTCTTTTTCTTGCCTAATTGCTGTGGTGTGGACTTTTAGTACTATGTCAAATGAGAGTGATGAGAGTGTACATCCTTGTCTTGTCCCTAATGTTAGAAGGAAAACTTTCAGCTTTTCATTGTTGAGTATGATGTTACCTGTGGGGTTGTCATATGTAACCTTTATTATAAAGGTGAGGTGAAGTGAAGTGAAGTGAAAGTCGCTCAGTCGTGTCTGACTCTTTGCAGCCCCATGGACTACACAGTCCATGGAATTCTCCAGACCAGAATATTGGAGTGGATAGCCTGTCCCTTCTCCAGGGGATCTTTCCAACCCAGGGATCGAACCCAAGTCTTCCTCATTGCAGGCGGATTCTTTACCAGCTGAGCCACAAGGGAGGCCCTATTATAAAGGTTTATTCCCTCTGTACCCACTTTGTTGAATGTATGTCTTCTTTATTCTGTTTTTAGTCAGTTTTGTTTGCGATTCATTCATTTAATGAAGGTAGCAGTTTTCATTTGTGTTTCATTAATGTATGGCATTCCATATTATAAATGTATCATATTTCCACCATTTTTCCATTAATAGATGTTTATTTAGGTGGTCTATAATTTCTTGCTATTACAAGTAATGTTGCTGTGAAAATTCTTAAAAAATGTTTCCTTGTATGTTAGTGTTTCCCTAGAGAAGTATGCCCAGGAGTGAAATTGCTTAATTACATATAGTAAATGTCTAGCTTTACCAGATATTGACATACTGTTTTCAAAAGTGGTTATTTATACTTATCAACAGTTTATAAAATTTATTACCTTTGTTCTCATCCTTGCTGTATTTTGGTATTTTCAATTTTTTTTTTAACATCTTTTGCGGTTGTAGAGGTAGATGAATAGTTCCAAAGATAGGTAATGGGGGTGATTACACAACAAGGCAAACATACTTAATGCCACAGAACACTTACCAATGATTAAAATGGTAAATTTTATGTTAGGTATATCTTACTACAATTTTTAAAATGTTTTGCTAGTCTGATAGGCATGAAATCTCATTGTGCTTTTTAATTTGCTTTTCCCTGATTACGAGTGAGGAATCTTTCATTCATGTTTTCTTCCCCCCTCTGAATTTCTTGTTCATATCTTTTTTGCCTATTTTTCTGTAGAATTGCCTATCTTTTTAACAATTTTAGAAGTTCTTTTATGTATTCTGAATATTAATCTTTTGTTGGTTATGTGTGTTACATATATTTTCTCTCAGTTATGACTGTCTTCTTCATTTTTTGAATCATTTTTCTTTTAATAAACAGAAGCTTTTAATTGTAATGTGGTTGAGCGTTTTTTTCTTTTTGATATATACTGTTTTTTGGTCTTTTAAAAAGGATCTCTGCCAAGAGAGGGTTTTAACAATATTAACCTGTATTTTTTTTCTTAAAAGTTTTCTTAAAGTTTTGCTTTTCACATTTCACACTCAGTTAATCTACTTGATTTAATTGTTTGTTTGGTATGAAGTAACTATTTAATTTTTCCTCATGTAGTTAATCGTTTATTTTGTATTTTCTTCTGCCCCAGACCTTTTACATATCAAGTTTACATATATGCAGAAGTCTCTTTTCTGGATTCTGTGTTTTGTCTGTCAATTGTTTATCATTGTACCAAAACTGCTCCGAGAGCTTTGTAATAAAATTATCTACTTGGGCAATACCCATCTTCCCCATTCTTCTCCAGAATTGTCTCAGCTATTCTTTTTTTTTTTTTTAGCAGAGGAGAACATCTAAAATACTTTAATATTTTAATGGAGGCATACAGTATTATAGTCATATGATAAAAATATCATGCTATATAAAAACAGTGAAAAAATAGATATCTCCTGGAATGAAAGTTGTGCTAAAAAGTTTTTTTAATTCAATAGAAGTTTTGGAACATGATGTCAAGGGACCATCCCGGAAGTTAGAATCAAAAGACGAGTAGGTAAAATTAAGTGATCAATGCAACAGAGCCAAAAACCAGTGTCCATGAGTTCCAGGAAAAGGAATTATTAAAATGTATGGCATCAGAATATTTTAAAATAAAAATATAAGATAATTTATTCAAACAAAAGAAAACCTCCAGATTAAAAAGGTCCTACTGACAACCCAACACAATGTATGAAAAAAGGCCCATTCCAAGGTCTAGCATTGTAAAGTTGCAAAATTCCAGAGGAAAATTATTATAAAGGCTTTTAGAAACAAAAAAGCAAATCACAGACTATTAGGAATCATAATAGCATAGGGCTTTTTAATTGTAATATTACAATTTTGAAGACAGTGTTACTGTCCTTTAAAAATCCTGAATGAAAGTTAATTTCAGCATAGATATTATACCTAGCCAAACTATCAAGTGGGCTTCCCTGATAGCTCAGTTGGTAAAGAATCTGCCTGTAATGCAGGAGACCCCAGTTTGAATCCTGGGTCAGGAAAATCTGCTGGAGAAGGGATAGGCTACCCACTCCAGTATTCTTGGACTTCCCTTATGGCTCAGCTGGCAAAGAATCCTCCTGCAATGCATGAGACCTGGGTCCGATCCCAGGGCTGGGAAGATCCCCCGGAGAAAGGCAAGGCCACCCACTCCAGCACTCTGGCCTGGAGCACTCCATGGATTCTACAGTCCATGGGGTCACAAAGCGCGAGACACAACTGAGTGACCTTCACTCTAAACTATCAAGGATATGCATGGAATAACAACATATTCAGGCATACAGATACTTTTTGAAAATGCATTATTTGTGTACCCTTTCTTGTGAAAGTAACCCGGAGAAGGTATTTCAACTACAGAAGGGGGTAAACTGAGAAACAGGATGACTTAAAACGCATAAAACAAGAAACTCCAATAGGAGCATGTATAAATGAATCAACCAAGTCAGAGATTAGCCAGGCTAGACATGTCTCAGCTATTCTTGACTCTCTGTCATTTCCCACAGTTTTAGAATTAATTTGTCAAGCTCCATATTTGGAATGTTGATTGATAAACATCCCTGTCTCTTATTTTCAAGAGAATTCTTGTGTTTCACCACTAGGAATGCTGCTAAAGCAGTTTCCTACAATATGTCATATCATGGTTAAAAACAGTTAGTCCAGACTTTGTAGCCAGGTTGCTGAATTCAGTTCTTAGTGTTACCACTTGCTTGCTGTGTGACCTTGGACAGATCACTTAGCTTCTCTGTACTACTGTTTTTTCAGCTGTGTAATGGCAATGTAACAGTCTGTACTTCATATGGTACAATGAAGGTTTAATGCATTAGTCTGTGTCAAACACTTAAAACTGTGCCTTGCATATAGTATGAGTACTGTGAATTAGTACACTATTTATAATAGTGAATTAGTATTATAAATCTAGTTTGTTAGATTTGTTGTTGTTGTTGTTTTGAAATCATGAACAGGTATTAAATTCTTTAACTGTTATCTGATAGTTTCATTGGATTTTGTTAGGGCATTAATTTACATGTGTTGAGCTTGATAGAGTGTCAGATTTATGCTATGACTAGAATTTAATAAATATGGTCTTTTTAGCCTTGACATAGTTGGTAGTAATTCCCATTTAACTTTTTTTTTTTTCTGGATTACCTTTTAAAAGCCCCATTGATGACTTTACCTACCTCACCATTCAAACGTATAAGCATATTGTAGTCGTTAAAGAGTTTCTGTTGTGTCCTGCCAGAGAAATGTGTTTTTTTCACTTAGTTGGAAGTAGATTACTTTGTCTGTATTTTGGTATTTTACTAACAGATTGGTGGTTCATTTATAATTCTAAGACTTGATGAATACTTACTAGATAAAGCAGTTTTGGGGAGAATTTACCAAGACAAGAAATTTTTTCTGAGTTCTTTTGAAGAAAATTCACTCTTGTTGAAAGTCTGTGTACGAACAAACTTTATGGGAGTTATTTGTACACAGCTGGGACTGAATTTATGGACTGCTTTTCTGACTTGCTAAAAAGCTAAAGATTGACAACCCCTTTCATACTGCATTATCCAGCTTGGCTTTTAACTCTAAGAAAATGGTGTTCACAAATTGATGCTCTATTCCTTTGGGGTTGGTATAGAAGCATTAAATTGTACTAAAATATTCATATGTGAGTGCATTTAGCTGAAAGCAATTGATGTTCTGTTCCCAAGAGGACAAAGAGAAATGCTGTATGGACCTGTAGTACAGAAAACACCCTAAACATGCTCCTTAAAGGTAATTACATGGCCTGGATGATCAAAGCCCTTACAGTGAAGCTTAAAGTGACAAAGGAGAAGTTGTAGAACTAACAAACTGTGGTTTGGATATATAAATAGTTTGGTTGTGCAATAGTTAAAAACTTATTTGCTAAAAGTTAGTTGTAATTGTGTCCTTGAGTTCTAATTGTGTCTTTGCTTTATGTTCTTAGCTAATTTTTATTAGACTGTTTTCTCTAAATATTTGTTTCAAGAGGACCAGTGTCAGTCAAGTTTTCTTATCCATTACCATTTAATATATAAAATTAACTTTTTAAGTTTTGGAGAGTCTATTGAATTTTTTTAGGTGTATATTAGAACTTTTATAAAAGATTCCACTGATATAAACTGACATGCCTTGTAGATGATCAGTCTAATGTAACAGCTGGCATGAAAATCAGTAAGAGCAGACAGCAAATCTTTGTTGTAGCCATCTTGGTGTGGCAATTTGAATAAAACTGTTCTAAATTTCTGTTCTTATTCTAACTGTATTTTTGGCTCTTTCATATAAAAGCTAATTTTTTTCCTCATGTATTGCTTGAGGTAAGATAATCATGCACATTAATGTCAGAGAAAATAAAACACTTTACTGGAAGGAAATGTTTATTCAATGATAGTTGATCATTTAGCATATGTAATTCAATCCTCATGTTTATTTTAGAGCCAAAGATATGAGTACTAAAATCTTGTATAAAAGAACATTTTAGTAATTTAGTTTAATGTATTTATATATTAATATTAACTAAAGTTAGTCTGAGAAGGAATTTGGGAAATGGTATTTGGGGCAGGGGAATGTTTTCCATTTCCTTAGAGTGAAGTTACTTAGATGGTCTCTAGTAAGGTTGGATGAATAGTAAATTTACTCTTCTCTTATAAGCACTTCCCTTTTCTATGTTATTAGCTCTGCTCAGATTCTTAGAGCTTTAAATGGTGGTTCAAGGAGTTTTTGTGTAATTTGGGCTGAATTTCATAGAGAACTCAAGTTGCTATTTTTCAGAACAGTTTTAGATTTATAGAAAAATGGCAAAAATAGTACAGAGAATTCCCATAAGTCTTTCACCTGGTTTCCCATATTATTATTTTTTAATATGTTGGAACTATTTATGGGCTTCCCTGATGGCTCAGCTGGTAAAGAATCTGCCTGCAATGCAGGAGACCTTGGGTTCGATCCCTGGTTGGGAAGATCCCCTGGAGAAGGAAAAGGCTACCCACTCCAGTATTCTGGCCTGAAGAATTTTGATAGTTATTAAGACACAGGATTCTAGAATTAAGTGTTTTGAAGATGGAGAATTGTATAAAGGATTCTGTCAAGGAAATTACTTTCTGATGACTTTATTGTGGTAAAAATCTAATGAAATTTACAACCATACTTAAGTGTATAATTCAGACATCAATTATATTCAGAATATTGTACAACCATAACCTCTGTTTATACTCCAAATTTTTCATCACCCCAAAAAAGAAACTCTGTAACCATTAAGCAATAGTTCTCCATTCTTTCCAACTTCAGCCTCTGGTAATCCTTAATCTGCTTTATGTCTCTGTGAGTTCACTATGCTGGATATTTTAAGAGTGAATCATATACAATATTTGTCCTTTTGTGAGTGTCTTACTTCTTTTAGCATATCTTCAGGTTTAATACTTATTGTAGCATATGTCAGAATATCATTCCTTGTTATGGCTAAAAAATATTTTAATAATATTCCATAAATATTTTATTTGTTTATCTATTGGTAGATACTTTGGTCGTTTTTGTTTTTACCTTTTGGCTATTGTGAATAATGCTGCTTTGAACATTCACATATAATTATCTGTTAGGTTCCTGCTTTAAATTCTTTTGGGTGGTAAAGTTAGGCCTGGGATTGCTGGGCCACATGATAAGTCTTTGGTTAGCTTTTTGAAGAGCCTCCAAACTGTTTTCCTCTAGTTATGTAGCTTTCACTAGCTTCTTGGCATAGAAACTCTCTTTATAATTTTAGGTTAAATAATTATCAAGAAAGGCTATGCACAAACAGTGACCTTCTTAGTAGTTTTGGGAATGAGGTAACTTGGTGAGTGAAAAGAATAGTACTTTGAAGGCAGGTTCTATTGCCATCTTGGTTCTTCAGGCCTCTATTTTTTTAATCGATGAAATTAAAAGATTATGCATAGATGTTGTGCACCGAATTAGATATTGTGCATTGAACTGTGGTGCTGGAGAAGAGTCTTGAGAGTCTCTTGGACAGCAAGGAGATCAAATCAGTGAATCCTAAAGGAAATCAGCCCTGAATTTTCATTGGAAGGACCGATGCTGAAGCTGAAGCTTCAATACTTCAGCCATCTGATGTGAATAGCTGACTCACTGGAAAAGAACCTGATGCTAGGAAAGATTGAGGGCAGGAGAAGGGGGCAACAGAGGATGAAATGGTTGGATGGCATCATCGACTCATTGGACATGAATTTGAGGAAACTCTGGGAGATGGCAAAGGACAAGGAAGCCTGGCATGCTGCAGCCCATGGGGTCACAAAGAGTTGGACATGAATTAGAGGCTGAACAACAACAACAAATGCATAGATAACCTTAGAGTTTCCTTACTCTTGCAAAATTCTATATAGGTATATATAATTTAGCCGTTAGATCAGTTAAACCTTACTGATTAAAAATTTTATACTTAAACTTTTTATTTGATTGCTAAAAATGCAAAGCTTTGTAATATACTAATTATATATATAAGTAGTTGTACACCCAAATATTTCAGTGTAATTTAATCATCTGAGTAATTTTATAGTATACCTAGAAATTCCCTGGTCATCCAGTGATTAGTACTCTGCACTTCTGCTGCAGGGGGCACAGGTTCGATCTCTGGCTGGGGAAACTAATCTCATAAGCTGTGGGGCAGGGCCTATATGCACACACACACATATACTTGATTGCTTTCTGTCATTCTAGGTGTCCTTGAAGAAAGTCTTCCCGCTATAGAAAATCTGTGCATTTAGTATAGAAGCTAATTACCTAAATGCTAAACATTTAAGTGCAAAATAGTTAAGTATTAAAAGTTATATTTTATTGTAAAAATACTTTCTTAAGAAAAACTTCTGTCAGATTCTATGCATCCCTTGTAATCAAAACCTACATTTAAAAACAGTATTTAAAGACCAAGAGCTGAAATTTCACCTTTTTTGGTTTACATTTAAACTTTTGAATTCTAAATCACAATATAGTTAGTTGCTGTCCCTTAAAAAAAAATCTTTTAACTTTGTATTTGAGAAACTGGGTTACTAAACTTACACTTTGAACAAAAATAATAAGGAACGTAATGAAGCAATATAGGCTTTCCAGGTGGATCAGTGGTTAAGAATCTGCCTGCCAGTGTGGGAGATGCAGGTTTGATTCCTGGGTCAAGTGGATCCCCTGGAGAAGGAAATGGCAACCTACTGCAGCATTCTTGCCTAGAAAATCCCATGGACAGAGGAGCCTGATGGGCCATGGTCCAGAGTCGCAAAGAGTTAGACATGACTGACTTAAGTGCACAAGCACAATGAAACCTATGCTAGAAGTATAAATCACCACTTGCTTTGGTCATATTGTAACTACACTGGTTGTGAAGATGACATTTAATTGGCTTCTCTGGGGGGAAAGGTGGGCCAGTAAAAAGAATATGGAGGAACTACTATCTGTGGATGAATTTAGGATTTTAAAACACCTTGGGCTAAAAAACCCAAGCTATGTATTCTCTGCCTAATAAGCACCAAGTCCATCTACTGAGCCATAGAATATCTATTCATATGAGAAACCTACAGAGGTTTCTTCTAAATGAGTTTTCTGATTTCGTTTCTAGACCTTTTCCATGAAATTTTGAAATATTTGTCAGATATGAAGTCAGATATTGACTTCATCGAAAGCCAGGTGAAAGTTTTTATCCAAAGTGCTAGTTTTCTGTATAGGTTACATCAGCTAAACATCAAAAACATCAACAAACAAGAAATAGTTTCCAAGTCTTGCCTCTTCATCAGTCTGTCTTTTTGGTGGCCTTGTAGCCAGTGCATTTGTGGGAAAACATTTGTATTAGAGGCATTTCAGTTGATGTGCAACTAACTGGTCATTAGATAAATCAAAGGCTGTAGTTTATGTCCTAATTCAGGATGAAGAACTCAGAAATAAGGTATCAACTGATACATCTAGTAACATGGGCTAAAAACTCATGTTAGCTAAAATTGATACAGTTTTTTTTACATATAACCTTATGTTAGCTGTTCATCTCGTTTTAGTGATTTTTCTCCATGATAAATATGTTTACTGGAGTTTTAATAAACTAGTAACTTCAGTTATTAATAGTACTGTCACAATATTGAATTATTTGTGGTGTAGTAGAAGTACTGAACTTAATAAAATCAAAGGACTTTGGTTAAGAAGCCTACCTTTTACTAGGTGTGTGTAACTTTGAATGACTCATCAAGCCTCCCTGAGCCTGTGCTTTCTGTTCTATAAAATGAGAAAAATTTCCACCCCTTAGAGTTACTGTCATAGATAAGTAAGCTAATGTATATAGAGTATGGTTACTGGCATATTATAGACAATTCATGTAGTTGTGATGATTATCATGCCATCTCAAATACTGATAGAATATGAGTTAGTCCTAGTGTAGGAGCATTATCTGATGGTTGAGACATACCTTCAGCTTCATATCAGGAGTATGCATAAAGTTCTGTATTTATATGAAACTCAGTTTAGGCATAAAGCTGTCTGAGAATTTCATAATACAGGCTGAGGGCTGTTTGAGAGAAGAGCCACAGTTGTGCTTTGCATTTTGGGGCCTCTTCCAAAAAGAGAAGAGACTTAAAAACAATTTGGCAAACAGAGGAAATAGTTTGGCCTTTTAAATGAGTAGCAGGATGAAATATAGCAATATTAATGCACAAGAGACTTTCAGTAATTAGAAAATATAGTTCGGTTAATCTACTTCTCAAAGAGACATTCATTATTTCCTATGATGAATTACATTTAACTCCTAACCTGGCGTTTGTCCTGGGTATGTGTGTTGTGTTTTAGCTGTTGTAACAGTTGCTGTTTAAGGTTATGCCTCTGTAGTCTTCTGAGTAAACAATGTTGAGAGAGCATGTGCCATTCTGTAAAATTTGTTTCACCCGAGGCAGTGTTAGGGTATTGTTTTTAAACACATAACATAGGATTGCTGAATTCTAGTTTTTAATAGAACTACTTATATGATGTCTCTAAACTTTTTATCTTCAAATAAACTTTTTATCCTTCAAATTTTTATGTCCCTTCCCCAATCTGGAAAGGGAGACTTGGTAGAAAAGGAATTTTAAACCTGATTTTTAAAGAGGCGAAGAAATACTTGCTTAGTTTTTCTGCTCTGAAAGCTCCAGATTTAACCACTCTTCTCATAGTCATATTTTTATATAAACATAAAAGTAAACATTTAAATCTTTCCTTTCTACTTTGTTTAAGCAGTATTGAAGTTGCTGCAGGCAGAATACTGTTCCAATTCTAGGAAAAAAATGTAATTTCAACTTGATATATTATTTTTTGTATGACAAATTTGATATGTCTTGGTAGCTGTATCTGGGCTATGTATCCCTATATGAAGATTGTGTTAGAATTTTGTGAAGAAACTCACCTCAACTTCCTAGGCCAGCCAGCACTGTCTAGAAAGTTGGGCTGAATTAAAACTTTACAGCTAGTACTAAGTGCCCCTCCCCCCCCAAATCACTAACAATATCAGTAAAAAAATTTTCCCAATACATTATCCCAGAAGAATTGTATCAAGTTAAATAGCAACTTCTCTTGAGATAGTAATAGTTACTATCACAATAGTAAACTACTCAAGTAAAGTGGGATTTATTTGGCAGTTGGTCGTCTCATGCTTTCTGGTTTAAAGATTTAGTGATCATTCAGTAATAATAATAGCATTAATAGTAATGGCTCATATTTTGAGCACTTCACATGCATTGTGTTATTTAATAATCCCAACAATCCTATTAGCTGCCGGTATTTAACTTAAAAACAACATTTTAAAAATGTAGGTAGATAACGTTGTTTCTTTAGACATAGTGCTGTTGCACACTTCATAGGCTTCAGTGTAGTGTAAACATAACTTTTATATACACTAGGAAACCAAAAACTTCTTGTGACTTGTTTTATTGCACTGCTCGCTTTATTGCAGTAGTCTGGAACGCGCAAAATCTCCAGGGTGTTGTCCGTATGCTTTTTTGAGAAGTGTGAGCCTTTCGGGATAGAGTCTTCAGGATTTTCTAAAATTTTAAGAAAGAGTATTTTACTAGAGAACAAAATTTGATAATCAGTTTCAGAGTATAAATTTAGTGTTTTAAACCAGCCATTTTCATCTGCTTTGGGTTTTCTTATAATGGTCTACCATACCTGAAAATTGGTGGATTTGAGTCATCTATGTGTTTGTCTATTGACTGCTCCCTTATTTAATCTTAGCCTTGTCATTCTGCTGACTTTCCTTTTATGATCTTGTTCTGAGCCAATAAAAGCAAAGCTAACACAAGATACTAATGTCATTCTGCCTTGAGGTCTTACTGTCATGCTCTGTAGTACCCCACAGAGCTTATAAGAAGGCTCTTCTTTACCTTGGTTGTTTTTTTGTTTGTTTGTTTTGTCAGTACCTCACGGCTTGTGGGATCTTAGTTCCCTGACCAGGGATTGGATCTGGTCCCTCGACTGTGAAAGTACGATCCTAACCACTGGACCTCCAGGGAGTTCCCTTCTTTAGCTTGTTCTTAAATCATCTTGGATCTTTGCTGTCTAGCTGGTTGTAACCATTAAGTTACATGTGGATATTGGGCACTTGAAATGTGGCTAGATTTAGTTGAGATTATATTATTAAAATTGGTTTCACCTATTTCATTTCACTTTAATGAAGCTAATAGAAAATTTTAAAGTATGTGGCTTACAATATTTTTATATTGTATATCTCTTTTGGATTTAATAATGTTAGGCAACAATCACAATGTGCAAGTAAGAAACACTTTTCTCCTTAGCATCTGCACCAGGATCTTCTGGAGAGCAGGACTCAGAAATATATGCTCTTGGAATTCCAGATTTCCTGCCCAAGATTTGAGTGAAGGAGGAGAGTGATGTTAGCAAATACTTTCAGAAGAAAGCAGCCAAAACCCAAATCATGCATCAGAGAATACTTTGACCATGTTGATTCCCCAGGTTGGTTAGATTTCTGTAAAAGTGTTAAGATTTCATTTCAGTCTTTCAGTTCTCAGACATACAGATTTGTCATCATGCTTGGACTAGTAAAACCTCTTCTAAAAGCTTGTTTTGTTTGAAGGACTAAGGAGCAGGAACAGATGGGATAGGCTGTAAAAGTAGACTCCTGTTTGGCAGAGGACAGAAATTACTCTAGAGGACTATCATCCCCCAAACTGCTTCCTGCTTCTAAAGACCGTTCCGCTGCTTGTTGGCAGGAACAGAAAGTAAGGGGTTGCATAAGAGACCAGAGCTCTGTCACACCGGATTTTTATGATCTTACCTTAACCTGTGTTGTTTGACTGAGCTTCTTGCGTGTGTACCACAGGGGATTCTTGCCTCCTGTACTTCTGCTAGTCCATACAACTCTTTTGTATGAATAAGGGAAAAATACTCCTTTCTCAGGTTACTTTACTGCCATCTGTTGGAAAATTATTGTAATAAAAGTGCAGATCTGTAATGACTATGATGTGAATGATGCTTCTCTCCAGGGTTGTTCAGTACACAGCCTGCTCAGCTGTATATGGTAGCCCTGGGACCACCCCAGGAGTCCACTAGTCACTGAGTGGACTGAGAAAATCAGTGTTTGAATAAATCTCAGTTCTTGAGTGGCATACCAGTGTCTTGGGAAACCAGATTCTGTGCTCAGGATTGAAGCTTTACAATCCCAGTTATTCAGATGAGCAAGCTCAGGCATAGAGAGATTAAATAATTGGCTCACGGTCAAAGGTCTGTTAGGTGGCTGAACTGGCATTTATTTCAGCATAGGCCATGAGATTCCAGAGCCTAGGTTCTAAACTTCTAAACCACAGTGATATACTCCTCTTGCAAACCTCTGTTAACCACACTGGGTGCAGCAGTTTCCAAGCCCTATTCCTGTGTTTATCTGAGCACACTCTGAGGTAGTGTAGACATCTGCTCCTGAGTTCTTTGGATGAGGTTGTAGTCTTTTTTAGTTCTTGGCAAAGAAAGAGGGATTTGTGCTTTTTGTCAGAACTTGCTTGAAGTAGGTGCCGCCCCTTCTTTACCGACCCTGTGGCTTTACTTCTTCCCACCCATCCTCTCCATCCTTGAATTGCGGGATGGTCAACCCAGACCGCCACCAGCGATGTCCTTTGTTCTATTTTCTTACTCTTGTAGGTTTCTTTCCCTTTGTGAAGGCTACTAGAACTTTATCTCCAGGACTACCCCTCCTTCCTTTTCTGTCTGTTCCTTTCTTTAATCCCACCTCTTTTTGAACCCTTAATTGCTGTTCCCCACTCCAACATCACCTCTCATTTTCGCTCCAAATTTTTTTACCTACCATCCGATTTAGAAAGAAAGTGCCTCAGGGCAGGGATTGCCTTGTTATGTTGTGAACCAGTGTCTAAAGTGCTCCATAAATTAGCATCTGTGGAGGCTTTTGCACATACTAATTATTATTATTGAAATACAGAAATGCTTTCTGAACCATGAGGAAGCATCCTATGACTGTAGTCTAATTGCCTGTACACGTTTTCTGAAAAAGAAGAAAAAAACCCTCTCTTCCCGTCTTAGAGAGCCATCAGATCTCAGAACAGCAGCCAAAATCTCAGGACTCGTTCAGGGCTGTTGTTTCAAAGCTTTTTTTATTTATTTAGAGAACCATGTTTGCATGATAGTAAAATAAGTTCCTGTTGGTCAGGAACAGGTCAAAATTTACTTGTTTGGACAATTTATGCTTTTTAGAAAGGTGGGAATGACCCTGGAACCACCTTTGGTTTCCTTTGGCCCAGAATCTGTTATTTCTTTACTGACATTTTATGGTTAAAGCCAACAGTAATCATTTCTCAGGAGGTTTAATGTAAATTTCATTTATATCATATTTATGTTGATGTTTAGTGCCAGAGTGAATCAGCATTCTTATTAGCATTTTATAATGCAGATGGAGAGGCTTTTAAGACTTGCTGAATTTTAATGTAGACATGTATGTCAGAAAGACCCCTTTATAGAACTGTCGATCCTTTCCAATATATGGTTTGAGAATATACTTCAAAGCGTGGTTAGTGAGACAGTGTCTATCTAAATAACTAACTTTAAAAATCCCTACATTAGAACTTTTTGGCCTGGTTTTCCTGAACATCAGATTTAGTAAGTATACTGTGATTAATAATTTAATGAATGTTCTTTCTTAAAAGAAATACTGGTCAGAATAAATTGAATGATGTTAAAATTATCAATTGAAGTTACCTGTAAAGTCTTCAATGGAAAATACTGGTGCTTTTTCAAAATAATAGTACTTGTTTATTAGTCATACAACTGTCATTGTCTGATAAGAATATAATAACAAGGCCTTACTTTATTTTCCAAAGGTGTATGGTCATAATTGATGCATTGGATTATGTTTAAGATAAAATCATGGGATTGCTTTTTATCCTCACCCACACATTTTGCTTTCTGCAGTAGTGTATTCCCCACCCTAAGACACAGTCTTTTTAGGCCTAAGTGCTCTTTCCTATTTTCAGGCTTTTGATGATTAACTAATGAGCAGGTTGAATTGAAAAGCAAACCCAGCTCACTGTAGATTTTTAGATGATTAACTCACATTAGGGTCTAGGTTGTATCCTTTCCAGAGTACTTAAGGGTATCCTACTGCTCTAGAAGCAGGTGGACACTTTATGCCTTTAAAGATAAGACCCAGAGATACGCTATCAATGTGCTGGGTCAAGTTACAGCTTTCAAGCTGCTTATGAGCTGAGGATCATCTGTTTTACTGGTCCTCAACTCTGTGTACATTAGAGCATCCTGAGGAGCCTTTTTAGAAAGGTTCACTGTTGAAGAGCTTTTTAAAGAAAAGCTCCAGTGCTCATGAATTAGATTACAAGCCATGCAGAAGACAAAGAGGGACCACCTGACATTGTCATTGATTTTGAAGCATTTGCCGGTAATAAAACTGTGTGACAGAGCCACCTTCAGTACCTTCCGCATTACTCATGTTGAGGAGAGACTATACTGTCAGTCGTGACAAAACTGTAGTGTCTGTCTGGTTAGATGGTAAGGGGCACCCCCTACCCAAGCCAGGACTTGTTCAGTTTATGTGTGGGGAAAGCTTTTCAGCTGAAGTTTTAATTATCCATAGTAGACAGAGCAACTAAGTATTTTTAATTAAGCACTTATTAAATTGGTTTTCCATGATGATAGTGAGTTTTTATTTTTAGATAAAGGTACAGAGAGCAGTCATCATTCCTTTTATAATTAGTTGAAGCAGAGGGGTAGGAAGAGGTGCAACTATCATCCACATTTACTTGGAAACTGCACTCCAGGGACCCGCTTATTAGGCGTTAAAAATACAAAGGTTCATTCTGTGCCTTTGAGAAATGTTATTTATTTATTTTTTTTGAGAAATCTGTTATTTTTTAATAAAGGAGATTGTGTATGTGTGTGTGACCTTTGAGACTGATTTGTATATTTGGTTTTTCTAAATGTGAAGCTTAATAAATATACTTTGATTACCACTTCAACAAATATCCATGAGAAGCAAATAGCTAAGTCAAAGTATACTTTAATATGTATTTATATGTTAATATGAAATGTGTGTATATTGTGAATGGCTCCATGCAGGGTGGTGAATTGAAGAGCTGTATCCAAATGAGTAGCACAGACAGAAAGTACGGCCTCACAGGAAGTTGTGAGATTAAGTGAAACAGTTGATGTGAAATGCTTAGCACAGTGGTCGACACACAGTTAATGCTCAAAAACTCTTATTATCCAATATTGTTGTTCCACCACTATTTTATGACTTCAGAGGCAAGTGTGGACTATGGGTTAGGGAGATCAGGGAAGGAGGAAGGCATAATTTAAGTGATACATATGGCATCTGTTTTATTTAAAATATTTCTGGCATAAGACTTGGGTTGGTTATAGCAAGTACTTTGGAAGGTGTAATATATGAATGCATATTAATGATATGGTCTCTTTTGTTTCAGGAACTTTATATTGCTGTAGGAATATCTGGAGCCATCCAGCATTTAGCTGGGATGAAAGACAGCAAGGTAACTACACAACAGTGATGATACTAAGAGGAAAAGTTTTCATATTTTAAAATTTAGGTTTCACTGGTATGCTTCCATGTAGTTATAGTGTGTGTGGTGGAACCATTCACAATAACACAAATCTAGGAATTGAAAGGTATAGACGCTGCTGTCCCCTGCCTGAAGATGTGCCATTGGTAGGAGAGGCAGTGCTGTGTCGTGGACAGAGATGTGAACCTGGATCCAGCTCCCCTGCCAGCTTACCACCTGACGCGTCTTGTCTGTGCCTCAGTTCTCGTCTGCCAAACGCAGGTGTGGGGGGATCTCTTTCAGCTCTGACAACATGTGGATAGAAAATATGGGGTGAAAACAACTTGATGAGGTTCTGACTATCTAGTTTGTGATGTACTGATACCTGGTTCTCTTGTTTCACCCTAGCCCCTAACGGTCCCACCATCATATGTCAGCAAGGCCCGTCTTCTTGGGTTGTTACTAAATTGTGACTGACACATTTTGGTTTGGAGCACCTCAAAACCTTAGTAATTGTCAAAAATGCAGCATATAGAGGAGCCACTTGATTTTAACTTGCTGCTTGGACTCTATCTAGAAGTCCTGTGTGATGACTCTGTGAACATACATTTCAGAATATGACACATTAATTCATGCATAACAATGCACAGTTTGAATTATGAACTTAGTCTTTCATGAAGTCAGAGATGTCTCTGACACCCCTGCTTTTATTCATTCAGATGGAAGTTTGATAAAAAAGGTAATAAAACTTTTAATAGGTTTAACTTCTAGCTTGAAAAGATGCATGCACTCCTTCCTTGTAACCTCTAAATGAATTGGCCCAAAACCAGTCAGATTTCACAGTTGGATGGCAGGTTTCTTTGCTGAGCTCTAAAGCAGCAGTGCCAGTGGGGAAAATGTTATTGCTGCATTAGAGGGAAAAAAACACTAAACACCAGCAGCCTGCAAAAATATTTTTAGCTGGGCCTGTTGAGACATATCTAGAATTTTGTTTCTCTCTCTGCCTGCCTAGAAGATCTTGTTCATGCCAGCAGGGCTGAACTGGAGGAGAAATGGACTAGATGGTATATGTCAAAGCAAAAAGGGAATAATTGAATTAAGGAGACCCGTGTTGGGGAACAATCTGTAAGAATAAACTTGAGCCAATGATTTGTCTGTCCTTCTGGTCAATAAATATTTATTAAGTCTATGTACTTTGTACAGATGCTGGAGTTACTTAAATGAAAAAGACATAGTCCCTGTCATAACTCTTTTGTGGGAGACACACCAGTCCTAGATTGTAATTTTGGCTAAGTTCTAAAATGGATGATTGGGACTTCCCTGGTGGTCCAGTAAAGAATTTGCTTTCCAATGCAGGTGACATGGGTTCCCTAGACAGGGAACTAAGATCCCATCTGCTGCGAGGCAGCTAAGCCCATGTGCCACAGCTACAGAGCCCAGCTGCCACAACTAAGACCTGAGGCGGCCGTGGATAAAGTGGTTGGTATAAATCTGATAGTTCAATGCAGTCTCTCAGTCATGTCAGACTCTTTGCGACCCCATAGACTGCAGCACGCCAGGCTCCCCTATCCATCACCAGCTCCTGGAGCCTGCTCTGCATATAAGCTGTATACCTATTAATATGGTTGAATACAATCTGTGCTTTAAAATGTCCATAAGGAAGAAGAGTATGAATTTATAAGGACATATTAAAAGAGCCCTAGAGTGCAAGAAAGATTTTATCATAATTATTTGCAGTTGATATTTCAGGAATATTCTTTCAGTAATCTCAGAATTCTGTAACTGGCCAAAATCTTTTTTCTTAAATACTATAGTGGTTCTTTGCCCACAATCACATGCTTTTTCTTTAAAAATAACTTTTATATAGTGGAATGAAAAAGCTTTCAGATGATTAAACTGTCAGATGTTTGACTAGGTGGCCTCCAGGAAAATCATTAACCATCGTTAATTAAATAAATCTCTGCTAGTAGCTGTGAAGCAGGCTACTTATTCCCAGAAAAGAAAGACCACGATACAAATCAATGCCTATGATTCAAAATGTTTGTCCTTGTGACTAGATTTGAGGTGTATATTGAAACCATGCTATATTATAGTCTTTGACCACACTTCAATATAGATGGCATGTTTCTATGGATCAGTAGTTACTTGGACTGCAGTGTGTGCCAATTTCAGATATTCTGGAATATTCAGGCCTTGGGGCCCTTTTAGAGGAATTTACACATATATCATATAGGCTATATTTTGAGTCAGACTGTATCAAAATACTTGATAAAGGTGTGCTGCCTGTTTTCATGAGATGGAGTAATAGGCAGGGAAGTACTTAATTTTACTTCCAAAGATTCAAAAATTATCATTTTTTAATTAAAATAACACCATGTTAGAGTCAAAAGTCTAATTTTACTTTAATTGCAGTGGTGTTAGAAGCATCTGTGGGGAATACCAGACTATTTGTAGTGTATAAAGAAATCTGTTATTAATAGAATAATTGTGTAAACATAACACATTTTTTAAGACAGTTTCCCCATAATCTGTTACTGATCTGTCATCATAATCTTACATTTAAAGATTTTATGGGAGTTAAGAGGAACTTGTGGTAGTTTTTGTAGGAGACATAGTACTTTGTTACATTTATTTGCTGCATACATAAGGACTTAAACTTTTTTGTTTTAAATGGTCATCTTTACTTAATTGGCCAACTAGATAGTTAACTTTTCTATTCTCACAGTAGACCCAGGATAGTAACTTTAAAATGCTAAATGGAAAGCAGTATATAGAGAATAAACAGTTTGAGCTTTAAAGCCTATGAATTAGGGTATGACTTTGTTACTTTTTAAAGTTGAAATCTAACATTTATAGTCACAAGTTTAAAACATATATATTGTTAATAGGTAGAAAACTACCAATCATTTTATAAGTGAAATAAGTTGAGAATTGACTCTAATAATAAATATCTCATGATTTGACAAAGTTGACTTCTGTCTTGTTGAATAAAGCACACCAAAATATAAAATGGATGAATGAACTTTTATCTGTGGTTTTTATTCAGTACATCTAAAATTTTTCAATGACCTACAAAAATTTCCTGTTATATTTGGTTGGTTTGGTTTAAGTCAGATTATTAATTTATATACAGAAAATTCAGCATTTTTAGAATACTGCATTAAAACATTCTTCTGCCTGGTAAAATATACATAACATAAAGTTTACCATCTTAATCATTTTTAAGTGTAAAATTAGGTATGTACACACTGTCATTGGTATTAAATACATTCATAATGTTGTGCACCCATCATCACTATCCAACTCTACAACATCTTTTAAAACTGAAACTCTATATACATTAAATGGTATTTTCCCAGTCTCCCACCTCATAGTCCATATACTGACAACCACAATTCTACTTTTTGTTTCCATGATTTTGACTCTTCTAAGTACATTTTAAGTGGAATCATCATTTGGTATTTGTCTTTTTGTGACTGGTTTATTTCACTTAGCATAATGTCCTCAAGATTCATCCATGTTGTAGCATATGTCAGAATTTTCTTCCTTTTTAGGCTGATAATTTTCCATTATATGTGTATGTGTGTGTGTGTGTATACATACACACCACATTTTGCTTATCCATTCATCTATTGATGGACTCTGAAATTGCTTCCAAGTTTTAGCATTTGTGAATACTTTGCTATGAACATTGGGGCTACAAATATGTTTTCAAAGCCCTGTTTTCAGTCCTTTTGGGTATATATCCAGAACTGGAATTGCTGGATCACATGGTAATTCTATTTTTAATATTTTGAGGGACTACTATAATGTTTTTCACAGCAGTTGTACCATTTTACATTCCCACTAACAATGCACAAGGGTTTTAGTTTTTCCACACCCTTTTCAGCACTGGTATGGTGTTTTTTTTTTTTTTTTTACAGTAGCCATCCTACTAGATCTGAGGTGGTATCTCATTGTAGTTTTGATTTACATTTCCTCAGTGATCAATGATGTTGAGCATTTTTTCATGTGCTTACTGGCCATTTGTATGTCTTCTTTGGAGAAGTGGCTTTTGAAGCCATTTGCCCAATTTTTGAATTTGATAGTTTGGTTTTTTGTTGTTGAGTTCAGTAGTTTTTTAAAAATATATTCCATGTATTAATTCTTTATCAAATACATGATTTGCAAGTATTTTCTCTCATTTTCTAGGTTACCTTTTTACTCTGTTGATAGTGCCTTTAGAGCCACAAAATTTTTAAATTTCCATGAAGTTCAATTTGTCTTTTTTTTGTTGTTGCCTATACCTTTCATGTCATATTCAAGAAATCATTGCCAAAACCAACATCATGCAGCTTTTGCTCTATGTTTTTCAGCTGTGAGTTTTGTAATTTTAGGTCTAATGTTTAAATCTTTGATCTGTTATGAGTTAGTTTTTGTATATGGTATTAGGTAAGAGGCCAACTTCATTCATTTGTATGTAGATATCTGGTTTTCCCAATACCATTTGTTGAAAAGGCTATCCTTTCTCCATTGTATGATCTTGACACCCTTGTCAAAAATGATTTGACCATATATGTGAGGGTTTCTTTCTGGGCTTCCTTTTCTATTTCATTGGTCTTTAAGTCCAACTTGAGGTTCCTTGAGAGTCCGTATGAATTTTAAGATGAGTCTTTTTCAGTTTCTGCAAAAGTCACTATAGCAACAGTTTTGATGGTATTATTGGTCGACAGTTTTTTTCTTTTACTACTTTGAATGTATCAGCCCACTTCTTTCTCGCCTCCAAGGTTAGTATTGTAAAATCTGCTGATAGTCTTGAGGATCCCTTCTGTGTAGCAAATCAATTCTCTCTGTTTTCAAGATTCTTTTTTTATCTTCAGCTTTTGAAACTTTGATTATGTGTCTTAGTGTGGAGTCTCTTTTGAATTCATCTTACTTGAATTTTGTTGAATTTCTTGGATGTTTCTGTTCATGTCTCTAATCAAATTTGGGGAGTTTTCAGTCATTATCTCTTTAAATATTCTCTCTGCCCTCTTTGTCTTCTCCTTCTGGGGCCACCATAAGATGTTTTGGTTCTCCTAATGGTGGTCCACAGGTCCCTTAGGCTATGTTCACTTTTCTTAAATCTTTTTTCTTTCTGTTCTTCAAGCTTGAAAATTTCCATTGTCCTGTCTTCGAATTTGCTGATTCATTCTCCTGCCTGATCGAATCTGCCTTTGGATCCCTCTCGTGAATTTTTCATTCACCTTTTGTACTTCTCACCTCCACAATTTCTTTGTGGTTTCTTTTTGCGTTTTCTCTTTATCACTGTTTCCATTGCATTCACACATTGTTTTCCTGACTTTCTCCTCATCTCCTTTTAGTTTTTTTTTTCCCAAGCATCTTTAAGATGATTATGTTAAAGTCTTTGTCTAGTAGATATGCCAGTTTCTGTTTATTTTTTTTTTCCTTTGAGTGGGCCATACTTTTTTTTTGCCTTGTGATTTTTTTTGTTGAAAACTGGACATTTGAACCAATAATATAGTAGATTCTTCTATTTCCCCAGAGTATGCTGGGTTTTTTTGTTTTTGTTACTGTTTTTGTTTATTGTTCTTATCTTTTTGATTGTTGTATGCTGTCTTTGTGCCAAGTGTTAACCTGAGGTATATAAACTTACAGGCTTCTGGAGTCTTTTCAGAGTCTGTGCCTTTCCCTAGGCATGTATGGTCACTTTGTAGTTTTCCTCTGATATGCATTTGCTTTTGAATGTTCTCGTCATTAATGTCTGGCTCCCACAGAGGGAAAATGAAAGAAAAGGAGAAAAATGAAGAGCACTGATCTTTTAAATCCCCTGGGAACAACTTTGACAGGTGGGGGGAAAACAGTGGTTGAGGTGCAGCAGCAATAGCCACCCCTTCTTTGCACCTTTCTGATCAGATGCAACACTCTGTGGTCAAAGCACAGATCCCCAATATTTAGAGGACAAGGTTTCTTTTACCCACTCTGACTGCTATAAGCTGTATGCAGGCTGTTCCAGGAATATGTACACAACTGCCTGCCACTGGGAATGAGAGATGGGGGTTTAGTAGCAACTATTCTGCTAAGAGCTATAGTTTACCATTCAAGCCTTCCCCTGAAAGTTGCAAACCTTTAATAGATTCCAAAATTCCAAACTGGTTACATGACAGATTCTTCCAGTTCAGTTGTTACGTAGGTGGGGAGACAGTTTCTCAGTGTTTCCTACTTGGCCACCTCCCTAGAATCCTCTCCTTTTTGTTACTTATCTACAACATTTTTTCATAAGTTAAAAAAGAACTTTTAAAAATAATGATATAAAGCCTTTTTTAAATATTGCAGTTGGCCTGTGGTAGGGAAGGAAGATAATTTTTTGTTATGTTCCTACCCAGAAACTTCTAAATTTACAATACCAGCACAAATTAAACTAATCTTATTTGGTAGACATTTTTAAGAATACAAATTTGTTGTTAAGAAAGTTAGAATAGAACCATCAGTCTGTGTGGTATGTTTTCTTAAAAAACTCTTTGCTTTTATTTCACAGACAATTGTGGCTATTAACAAAGACCCAGAAGCTCCAATTTTTCAAGTGGCAGATTATGGAATAGTTGCAGATCTATTTAAGGTAAGTTGGCCTGGAGAGTGATAGCTGTTATCTAGGTTGTCATCCAAGAACCTGCAGGAGTTGGTCAGGGAGGAAGCTGTTATAGGAAAACATTGTGTGACTGTATATCTGTGTCTGTCTGTGTATGTATATGTTAATATATTTACACAATTTTGAACTACTTAAAGTGAGGAGTTGTTCTGCTTAATATATGATATTTTTATGGAGCATTATATTAATAACTTTTTCTTTAAGAAGTCCATGTTGTCTTTAAACATCCATATGACTCTTGGCATCTCATGTACTAAGTTAGTACAGAATATGAAATGACTCAAGTAATTATAACCTAGAACCATATTTACCAGATACCTTAAGGAAATTCCCATCATAACCCCTCATTCAGAGACTTAATAGTGATGCTATAGCTTTTCATGGGATGGGTGGGCTCTCAGGTCCACTTTATCGACTCAACAGGTATGCTCTGCTTGCTGTGTTTGAGAGTCAGAGGCCTTCCTAACAGTGACAACTGTGGGGAAGAACACTTATTTCTAACTCCTCACACTCTTAATATTTTTGTGTTCTTTCTGCCCTACTACCACCCTTATGTTTGCCCTCTCAGTGAAAGAATTACTTCAGTGATAGAGTTGAGCACCTGATATCCATTTGGCCACATTTAAAGGTCCTAGCTTATGCGTGGGCTGGCCTCTTTTTGTCCCTCAGGGCTTGTCTACAAGTTTCTAGGTTACCTTGTGCAGAAATTACTTAGGCAGTAATTGAGGCTCTGAAAGTAGCATCCAACGCTAGGTTTACTAACCCATCACGTAGATCTATAATGAGCTTCTGTGGGCCTTTATGGAGAGGCTGCAGCCTGAGAACAGAACCAGGGGTGGTCTCCCCAGCAAGAGGACTGGCCCATTGCCATGGCTTCTCTAGCACTTGTATGATCCAGATGAACTCATGAGTGTAGTTTGAGAGCACATCTGTATTTTGAAGTGTGTGCTCATGCTCAGTGAAGAATGGGCCCTTCAGATGCTCAGCAATTACTTGGTGGTGGCCCAGCCTGCGTGCCAAGGCATCTTTCCCTGTGGAAACTCCCGCCACCCCCAACTCCCCCGACACACCCAACCCAGAAGAGCCTCTCTCTTGCATGGGAAAAATACAGCCCATCTTCTGTGGTCCTGGGGTTCTGTATCTGAAATGTAGGGTTTAGGTAGGTTAGCTGCTCCTGTGACCTGGCCCAGCTGTATAAGAACTGTGACTGTGGTGGCAGTCATTTGACCAAGATATTCCAGTGGGATGAAAAGTTACTATGAGAAAGATAAATATTTTTGTATTTCTGTGTAATAATACCTTTGTTCAAGTAGAAAGCATTTAGTTCCAGTGAAATATAGATAAAGGGATAAAGACCTTTAAATTTAAAAATGAAATTAAATACTTGCTGAACCCCAACCATGTCTCCTGTTGACATGTTTGCAAACAGACATCGAATGTAGTTGCCTTTTATTTTTCTTCAAGACAACATTTTAATAAATTTGTAAGTAATTTTGTTTAAGGTATGTCTTCCTGTCTGCTTGTGTACTAAAGCTGCCCACATACTTGATCAAAGAAATGAAGTGTTAAACAGTCAGACGTTTGTGATGTTCATACTGTGGATACCTGCCTTGGGGGAGGAGCATCTCTGTAGCAATGATGGATGCAGTGGTGTCCCACAAGCTGTGCCTCTTGCATTAAGGGCAACTCCTAGGTTTAACATGAGAGAGTATGTGTGTGTCTGTTATGTGTGTCTGCACACGTGTGCGTGCATGCTCAAAGAGATATTGAGAGTTCTAGGACACTGGAAGTGGAAAAGGACCTCAAAAATCATCCAATAAGCTGATTTCCAACTTGAGATTCTCAAGTTATTTTTGGTGTTTTAAGAAGCACACTTTAAAAACTTTTTCTGAATTTCTTATTGAGATAACATAGCTTTATAACATTATATAAGTTTCATGTGTACAACATTATATTTCTACTTCTGTATACCCTCCAGTGTGCTGACCACCAAAAATTTAGTCTTGCCTCATCATCATATACTTGATCATCTTTAGTCGCTGTACCCTCCCCCCAGCCCTTTCTGCTCTGGTAACCACTACTCTCTTCTCTGATTCTGTGTGTTTATTTTTATTTGGTGTGTTCATTTACTTTGTTTTGGGAGGGGCTGTCTTTTATATTCCACATGAGTGAGCTTGTCTTTCTCCTTCTGATTTAGTTCACTTAGCATAATACCATCAGGGTCCATCCATGTTGTCACAAATGGCAAAATACTATTCCATTGTGTACCTATAGATCACATCTTCTTTATCCATTCATCCATTGATGGCCACTTAAGTTGCTTCCATATTTTGGCTATTGTAAGTATGCTGCAACAGACCTAAGAGTCCCATTATATCTTTTCAAGTTAGTGTTTTTGTATTTTATGGATAAAAACCCAAGAGTGGGATAGCTGGTTCATGTGGTAGTTCTATTCTTAATTTTTTGAGGACTCTCCATACTGATTTCCAAAGTGGCTGTGGCAGTTTGCATTCTCACCAACAGTGCACCAGTGGTCCCTTTTCTCCACATCCTGACCACGAACACTTGTTATTTCTTACCTTTATGACAATGGCCATTCTAACAGAAATGAGGTGATACCACATTGTGATCTTTCACTTGCAAGTCCCTAATAATTAATGATGTTGAACATCTTTTCATGTGCCAGTTGCCTTTATGTCTTCTTTGGAAAAATGTCTGTTCACCTCCTCTGCCCATTGTTTAATTGGAGTGTTTGTTTTGTCGTTGAGGTATATGAGTTCTTTACATATTTTGGATATTAACCCCTTATTGTATCTATGATTTGCAGGCATCTTCTCTTGTTTCATAGGTTGTCTTTCCATTTTGTTAATGATTTCCTTTGCTATGCAGAAGCTTTTTAACTTGTCATTTGTTTATTTTTGCTTTTGTTTGCCTGAGGAGACATATCTAGAAAGATGTTGCTAAGATTAACGTCGTCAAACTACTTGTGTTTTCTTCTGGGAGTTCTGTGGTTTCAGGTCTCACAGTCAAGTTTTTGATCCATTTTGAATTGATTTTGTGTGTCAAGTTTCATTTTTTTGCCTGTGACTGTCCAGTTTTCCCAGCACCATTTATTGAAGAAATCGTTCTTTCTCCATTGTATGCTTTTTGTTCCTTCATTGTAAATTAATTTTATTTCTGGGTTCTCTATTCTCTTCCATTTATTTGTGTGTTTGTTTTTCTGCCAGTCCCATGGTCTTTTGACTACTATGACTTTGTAATATAGTTTGAAATCAGAGACTGTGGTACCTTTAGCTTTGTTCTTTTTTCTCAGGATTGCTTTGGCTTTGTGTGTGTGGGGGGGGGGGGGCGGTCCTTTTATGGTTCCTTGCAAATTATAGAATTTTTTTTTCTATTTCTGTGAAAAAGGTCCTTGGGATTTTGACAGGGATTGCACTGAATCTGTAGATTGTTTTGGGCAGTATCAACATTTTAAAAATGTTAAATTTTCCCATCTATTAGCATGGAATACGTTCATTTATTTATGTCTTCAGTTTCTGTCAACAGTGTCTTACAAAACAAAACAATGTCTTAAGGTTTTAGTATACAGGTCTTTCACTTCCTTGGTTAAATATATTCTTGGGCATTTTATTCTTTTTGTTGTGATTGTAAATAGAATTGTTCTCTTAATTTCTCTCTCTGCTGATTCATTGGTAGCATGTAGAAATGCAACAGATTTTTGTATGTTGATTTTGTACCCTGCAACTTTGCTGTATTCATTTATTATTTCTAATAGTTTTTTTGGTAGCATCTTGAGAGATTTCCGTATATCAAATTATGTCATCCACAAGTTTTTAGTGACATTTTTACTTCTTCCTTTCCAATTTTGATGACTTTTTTGTCTTTTTCTTGCCTAATTGCTCTGGCTAGGAATTCCAATACTATTTTGAATAAGAGTGGTAAGAACAGGCATCCTTGTCTTGTTCCTGATTTTAGAAGTATAACTTTCACCAAGCTTTTCACCACGAAGTGTGATATTAATGGGTTTGATATGTATGACCTTTATCATGTTGAAGCACATTCTTAACATACCACTTTATTGAGAATTTTTATCATAAATTGATGTTGCACTTTTTCTGCATCTACAGAGATGATTGTGTGGTTTTTATCCTTCATTTTGTTAATGTTGTGTGTCACAGTAACTGATTTGAACCACTGATATTGAACCACTCTTGCATTCATGGAATAAGTCCTACTTGATCATGGTGTGTGATCCTTCTAATGTATTGTTTGATTTGTTTTGCTAATAATTTTGTTGAGGATTTTTTTCATCTGTATTCATAAGAGAATTGGATTCCAATTTTCTCTTTTTTTTTTTTTACATTGTCTGGTTTTGGTATCAGGATGATGTTGGCCTCATAAAATGAGTTCGGAAATGTTCCCTCTTCAATTTTTTGGAATAGTTTGAGAAGGGTGGATATTAAATCTTTAAATGTTTAGTAGAATTCACTTGTGAGGCTATCTGGTTCTGAACTTTTGTTTTCTGGGGCGCTTTTTGATTACTTTGAGCTTTTTGATTCAGTCTCTGTACTAGTGATTTGTCTATTCTTATTCTCTATGTTTTTATGATTTAGTCTTGAAAAGTCTGATTCTAATAATTTGTCTGTTTCTTCTAGGTTGTCCTATTTGTTGGTATATAGCTATTCATAATATTCTCTTATAAGCCTTTGTATTTCTGTGGTACCCATTGTTATCTATCCTTGTTTGTTTTATTTGTCAGAGCCTTCTTTCTATTTTAGGTGAGTCTAGCTAAAAGTTTGTCAATTTTATTTATCTTTTCAAAGCACTAGCTCTTAGTTTTGTTGATCTTCTCTATCATCTTTTTAGTCTCTATTACATTCATTTCTGCTCTGATCTTCATTATTTCCTTCTTCTGCTGATTTTGGGCTTTGTTCTTTTATTTCTCCTTTGATTTTTTTCCATTGGCTCAATAGTTGTTCAGTGACATGTTGTTCATTCTCCATGTTTTTGTGGTTTTTCCAGCTTTCTTTTAGTTGATTTCTAGATTCTTACCATCGTTATCAGTCTTGAGACTCGTTTTGTGTCCCAGCATACAGTCTATCCTTGAGAAAAGTTCCATGTGCACTTGAGAAGAATGTGTATTCTGCTGCATTTGGATGGCATGTTCTGTACAGATCTACCATATCAGGTCTGGTGTTTCACTTAACTCTGCTCTTTCTTTATTGACTCTAATCATCTATTGGTTGATGCAGTGGAATCTCTTCCTGTCACTGTGTTGCTGCCTTTTTCCCTGTAGGTCTGTTAATAGTTGTTTTATGCATTTCAATGCTCCTTTGTCAGGTGCATATGTATTAGTAAGTTGTGTCTCCTTATGAATTGTCCCTTTTTCATTATATAGTGTCCATTTTTGTCTTTTGTTAACTTTTTTGTCTTGCAGTCTTTTTGTCTGATGTGAGTGCAGCCCTGCTTGCTTGCTTTCGGCTGCCATTTGCTTGGAGTATCATCTTCCAATCTTCTGTCCCTTAAGAAGCCCACATTTGACTCTTGGGAGATCATCTGGAGTAAGACATAACTGTTATTTGCCTTTGGCAAGAACTAAGGCAGTGTCTATCTCATGCTGCTCAGAAATTCTGAAGCACAGTTATATATGCCTTTGATTAATACAAAGTGGTGAGGAAGTTAATCAGTCCTTAAAAATGCAGTCTTGGGAAAAACTAGTTAAGAAGATATGAAAAATTCTACTTGAGGTGCAGCTTCTCATTTATTACCGTGTGAGTAACAAGCAGGATGTGTTCTTCTTAAGTTGTCTGTGTCTCAGAGAGATGTGATTTAGGGAAGCTGCTGAGCAAGTTGTTGGCACAACTAAGCCAGGTTCCTGCTCTGTTCTCTTTCTCATTACTGCCTTTCTCACTCATCAGGTACCACAGCTGGTGGTTCACCACTGCTCCTGTACCTCAGATGAATTGCAGTGAATAGGACCACGTCTTCTACAGGCTCTGGCAACCAAGGCAGAGCTAAACAGAAATCAAATTGTTTTCTCAGTTGAAATCAGAATTAAGTGTAGCACAGATGAGTATTATAGTATTAGATTGGTGCAGAAGTAATTGTGTTTTTGCATTGTTGAACTTTGCCCTTTGATATTGGACTACATTCTTAATGTGGTTATGTTATGCATCATTTTGATGTATATTTCTCCCTTTATGTTTTTTGCTAATGACTTATCACTTGCTGTGTATTTATATTTATTTTAAGCTAGGGAAATGATGTTAGATAAAAAGCAAATTTGAGCAGTTTTCTTATTCAAGTTCAAAATAGGTCGTAAAGCAATGGAGACAACTTGCCACATCAATGATGCATTTGGCCCAGGAACTCCTAATGAACATACAGTGCAGTGGTGGTTCAAGACATTTTGCAAAGCAGATGGGAGCCTTGAAGATGAGAAACACAATGGCCCAGCCATCGGAAGTTGACAGTGACCAACTGAGAGCAATTACCAAAGCTGATCCTCTTACAACTACATGAGAAGTTGCCGAAGAATTCAGTGTTGACCATTCTGTGGTCATTCAGCATTTGAAGCAAATTGCAAAGGTGAAGAAACTTGATAAGAGGATGCCAAAGTGTTGTCTTCTCTTATCCTATGCAACAGCAGTGAACTATCTCAATCAGATTGTGGCATGCAATCAAAAGTGGATTTTATACAAAAGTTGATGATGGCTGGTTGAACAGAGATGATCCAAAGCACTTCTCAAAGCCAAAGTTGCACCAAGAAAAGGTCATGGTCACTGGTGGTCTGCTGCTGATCTGATCCACTACAGCTTTCTGAATCCTGGCAAAAACATTGCATCAGAGAAGTATGCTCAGCAAATCGATGAGATGTACTGAAAACTGCAATACCTGCAGCTGGCATTGATCAACAGAAAGGGCCCAGTTCTTCTCCATGACAACACCTGACCAGACATCGCACAATCAATGCTTCAAAAGTTGAACAAATTGGGCTATGAAATTTTGCCTCATCTGCCATATTCACCTGACCTCTTGCCAACTGACTACCACTTCCTCAAGCATCTTGACAACTTTTTGCAGGGAAAATGTTTCAACAACCAGCAGGAGGCAGAAAATGCTTTCCAAGAGTTTGTCAAATCCCAAAGCATGTATTTTTATGCTACAGGAGCAAACAAACTTATTTCTCATTGGCAAAAATGTGTTGATTGAATGGTTCCTGTTTTGATTAATAAAGATGTGTTTGAGCCTAGTTATAATTTAAAATTCATCAGTCATCAAGACAGTATGGTACTGGCACAAAGACAGAAATATAGATCAATGGAACAGAATAGAAAGCCCAGAGATAAATCCACGAACCTATGGACACCTTATCTTTGACAAAGGAGGCAAGAATATACAATGGAAAAAAGACAACCTCCTTAACAAGTGCTGCTGGGAAAACTGGTCAACCACTTGTCAAAGAATGAAACTAGAACACTTTCTAACACCATACACAAAAATAAACTCAAAATGGATTAAAGATCTAAATGTAAGACCAGAAACTACAAAACTCCTAGAGGAGAACATAGGCAAAACACTCTCCGACATAAACCACAGCAGGATCCTCTATGACCCACCTCCCAGAATATTGGAAATAAAAGCAAAACTAAACAAATGGGACCTAATGAAACTTAAAAGCTTTTGCACAACAAAGGAAACTATAAGCAAGGTGAAAAGACAGCCCTCAGAATGGGAGAAAATAATAGCAAACGAAGCAACAGAAAAAGGATTAATCTCAAAAATATACAAGCAACTCCTGCAGCTCAATTCCAGAAAAATAAATGACCCAATCAAAAAATGGGCCAAAGAACTAAACAGACATTTCTCCAAAGAAGACATACAGATGGCTAACAAACACATGAAAAGATGCTCAACATCACTCATTATCAGAGAAATGCAAATCAAAACCACAATGAGGTACCATTACACGCCAGTCAGGATGGCTGCTATCCAAAAGTCTACAAGCAATAAATGCTGGAGAGGGTGTGGAGAAAAGGGAACCCTCTTACACTGTTGGTGGGAATGCAAACTAGTATAGCTGCTATGGAGAACAGTGTGGAGATTTCTTAAAAAACTGGAATTAGAACCGCCATATGACCCAGCAATCCCACTTCTGGGCATACACACCGAGGAAACCAGATCTGAAAGAGACACGTGCACCCGAATGTTTATCACAGCACTGTTTATAATAGCCAGGACATGGAAGCAACCTAGATGCCCATGAGCAGATGAATGGATAAGGAAGCTGTGATACATATACACCATGGAATATTACTCAGCCATCAAAAAGAATACATTTGAATCAGTTCTAATGAGATGGATGAAACTGGAGCCCATTATATAGAGTGAAGTAAGCCAGAAAGATAAAGACCAATACAGTATACTAACGCATATATATGGAATTTAGAAAGATGGTAACGATAACCCTATGTGCGAAACAGAAAAAGAAACACAGAAATACAGAACAGACTTTTGGACTCTGGGAGAAGGCGAGGGTGGGATGTATCGAGAGAACAGCATCGAAACATGTATATTATCTAGGGTGAAACAGATCACCAGCCCAGGTGGGATGCATGAGACAAGTGCTCGGGCCTGGTGCACTGGGAAGACCCAGAGGAATCGGGTGGAGAGGGAGGTGGGAGGGGGGATCAGGATGGGGAATACATGTAAATCCATGGCTGATTCATGTCAATGTATGACAAAAACCACTACAATATTGTAAAGTAATTAGCCTCCAACTAATAAAAATAAATGGAAAAAATTTTAAAAATAAAATAAGATTCATGGTCGAAAACTGCAATTACTTTTGCTCCAACCTAGTAATTCTGATGGAAGAGCAGACAGGGTGGCATAGTGAATACACTTCTCACTGGAGCTACCTTCTATCTTTAAAAATCAAAATTTTAAGGTATAACAGCTTAAAAATGCAATTATGCAAATTATGAATGAAAATTAATTATCTATTTGGGATTAAGATTGTAAAATAACATCATAAATCAAATAATAGCTGTGTAAAAAGGACTTTTTTAGACCAAATTTTTGTTTAAAAATTTCAAACTGTATCACATATGACAAGTATAAAAATAGCTGTAGGACTAATAATTCCCTAAGGTATATTGTGTCCACCAAATTTCATCATGTCTAGAGTAACACTGTATGTGCATAACATTTTATTTTCTTTTATTTATTTTTTCACTTCGCCCTTCACCAGTCATTAGTTAGGACAAATTTATTTTTTCTTCATATGACAGAAGTAACATAGTACAGTAATTACAAGCTTCATTTCATATTCTGTCATGGGCATATACTAATTAAATTATCTTAGCAAACTTACTTAATCTCTCTGAATATAAGCATTCTCATAAGTAATGTAAATATCACCTTATAATGAGATTTAAGTGAGATTGTACTGCACTTAGTTTAGTCTGTGTTAAATATTAGCCTACCTGTTTGTATTTTGTTCCATGCAGGTACATAGTAGGTGCTTAGTAAATGGTAATAATCAGAGTTAGAGTTAGACAGAGGGAACCACCTGACTGGTAGTTTTGTTAATTATTTAAGATATAATAACTTTACTGAGCTATAATTCACATATCATAAAATGTATGCTTTTAAAAGGTACAGTTCAGTCTTGTTGTTTTTAGTATATTCACAGAGTTATATGCATCCATCACTGAAAGACTGGGTATAATTGTGTCTAATTGTGGAACATTTTCGTCACACTGAGAAGAAGCCCCATACCTATTAGCAGTCACTCCCTATTCACGTTCTCCCCAGCCGCTGGCAACAGCTAATCTCCTTTGTGTCTCTCTAGATTTGCCAGTCCTGGGTATAGAATCATGTAATACATGGTCTTTTGTGGGTAGCTTCTTAACATAATGTTTTAAAGGTTCATTGTTGTAGCAGCAGTTTATTCCTTTTTATTGCCAAGTAATAGCCATTGTATATATATGCCACAATTTGTTTATCCATTTATCAGTTGATGAACTTTTGAGTTGTTTCCACTTTTTGGCTGTTATAATTAATGTTGCCATGAGCATTCATGTATGAGTTTTTGTGCACTGTTTCATCTTTTTTGGATACATATCTAGGAATGGAATTGCTTGTATACTTTTATAATTTTGTGTTTTACATTTTGAAGAACTGCCTACTATTTTACAAAGTGATTGACTCATTTTACATTCCTACCAAATAATATACAAGGGCCCCAATTTCTCCATATAGTTGCTAGCACTTGTTATTATCTTTTATTATAGCCATCCTAATGGTTGTGAAGTGGTATCTCGTTGTTTTGATTGACTTTTTTTTTTTTGGATGACAAATCATATTGAGCATTTTCTGTGAGTACTCTTTGGCCATTTGTATGTCTTCTTTAGAGAAATGTTTATCCACATTCTTTGTCCATTTTTTTAAATTGAATTGTTTGTTTTTTTTGTTGTTGAGTTATAAGATTTCTTCGTATTTTCTGGATGTTAAACCCTTATCAGACCCTTAGTATGTTTTCCAAATACTTTCTCCCATTTTTTCAGTTGTCTTTTCACTTTCTTAATGATATCCTTTGATGACAAAAGTTTTAAATTTTGAAAAAGTCCAGTTCCTCTGTTTTTTGTTGCTTATGCTTTGGATGTCATATCCAAGAATCTATTGTCATAATCCAAGGTCTTGATGATTTACCCCTACATTTTCTTCTAAGAGTTTTATGTTGTTTAACTAGGTTTTTGATCCATCTTAAATTAATATTTGTGTTTGGTGTGAGGTGAAGGTCCAGCATCATTCTTTTGCATGTGGATATCCAGTTGTCCGTCTCTGTTGGAGAGACTGTTGTGTCCCCATTGATTAGACTTGGCATAACTCCTATCTGTTTAAACCTTTTCCACCTCTCTCCAACATAGCCATTCACTACAGTCAATTCTAATCCCTTTACTGTTTCTGGAACCTACAGTGTTTGTCTGTTTGCCACCTCATTTTTTGCCCAGAATCTTTTTTTTCTCCATGTTAAATGTTCTGATTTTTCATAGTCCATACCAGACTCAACTTACCTCAGAATGCTTGAATTTGGAGCTTTTAATGCCATTCTCATCCTCTTATATTACAGTGTAAGATGAGCAAATTTCTAATCAAGTGGTTCTTAGACCTCTGTCTCTTCCCTCCTTGTGGCCAGGAATCAGGCCTGATCTTCTCTATTTCCCATAATGCTTATCCTGAGGAAATACTAAATAAATGAGTGAAATACAGTTGTGCTGTGACTTATATCAGTAGATTGTCCTTTTTGAGACATAAATTCACTCTCATCTGGTCTTACTGAGTAGGAAGCTGCCTCTGCAATATCTAAAATAGAAAAAAATAAGAATTCAGATCTTTCAGTGTGCTGAGGCCATTAGATACTCAGTAAACTGAGTTGGCATGTTTTTTTCCCTAACCAAGGCATTGTTTGGTATGCTTGGAAATTCCGAGATTGATCTAACAAAAATAATATGGAGCATGGAGAGAGAAAGACCCCTCAACCCTTTTGGGGGGAGTGTGGCAGGGGGACTTTCTGTAAGGTTTTTAAAAACTATGTTCTAAACCAAACTGATGTTTTATTTAAAAGAAGTTGGGCCCTAGCCCATTTTTCATGAAACACGTAGGTCCCACATGAGGCTCGTTTAGCATGTCTTCTGTGTGACTGGCATAAGCTCATGGTCTCTCCGCCGAGGAAACGGGGGGAAGTGGTGCCAGCACTTAATGCTGCCCCTGAGCTAATGCCTGCTGGCTCCGTGGTAAACATGGGCCTTTTAATAGGCTGGAGACAAAGTGACATTCGGAAGAAACAACATGTCGACAATTTCCTTAATAAATTTTGTACGAACACATTATTTCCACCTAATGGAAATGTAGCTCTCTTAAATAATTGAGAGGCTATATTCATCAGTGGCGAGTTCAGCTGGGATCTTTGTGAGCTAGGGCAGTCGACAACCCCTTGGAAGCTGAGTAATTGATATTTTACACAAGTGGCTAGGCTAGTTTTCAAGCAGGCCCTGTGTGACATTCTCCTGCAGTCCCCACATGTAGCCCTCCTCTGTGATCCAGGCTGTCACAAAGCAGCTCCACACCGAAAGCTCCAGCTGCAGCCGCTGAACCGCCCAGGCCAAGGGTTAGTAATGAATCCTTTCTAAAGTGGGAGCCAGCTTGGTCAGTTTCCTTCACTGGGATTTCTTGCTGTTTGCTGACCAGCCACTGCGTTAGCACAAGGCCTTGATTTTAGTAAAGAACGACGATGGGTGATGTCCCGCATGCTCATTTTTATGTGCCAGAAGATGGTAACGTGTGCTGAGGAATAACAACTACAGTGTTTGTTACATGAATGATGAATGAATGAACAAACAGTGAGAAAACAAGTACTAGAGGAAGTTGACAGGAGTCGTGACTAAGCAAGACTTTGAAGGTCAGGCAGGACTGCAGTGAGGGAAGGAAGAGTGCCAGGAAACACAGAGATCAAAAATATACACTGTTCTCAACACAGACAAGAGAAATTGGACTTCCTGTTCACAGTGGTGCCTTTCTGAGGTCTGGGGTTGTGTCACAAAGGCTTCCAAGCCATGAGCGGGCTTTTGGCTCTGCTAGCCACGTGTCCAGGATGGGTATAGTTTCCCCATGGATGGGAAGAGAGGCTGTGGGAAAACAGGGAATTCCTTGGTGAGGCAGAGGGAGGGGGCAGTTTGTACCTCCTGTACCTCGCTGGTAATTCACATTGTTACTTTTGGCCTCTTTGTACTCTTTAAGGAGCTGTGACCTTATCACAATGAAAACTCAAATTGCTTAATTATTAATTTTTTAAATTTGCAGGTTGTTCCTGAAATGACTGAGCTATTGAAGAAGAAATGAGTCATGATCATGTCTTAAGAAGGAAGATAATATCAAAGTATATTCAGCTGAAATCATAGAAATTCATGGCTAATATAACAATCATTGAAAAGTGTGGAGAGCTACATATCATAATTTGAGGAAAATTTCTAACAGACACCAAATACTTTTTTTATGGGGTTATTGTTATTTCTTAATTATTGGTGGTTCTAAACAGTTATTTTTTTGAAATTTTATAGTTCTGTAATACATAATAAAGCCTTTCCATAACTTTAAAACTATTACCAGAAATATGCCTATCTTTGTAAAGGAAGAGAGAAAATTGAAAAAACAGGAGTGAAAATTATTATTTGTTCTTTGCCTGTGTTGTTCATGGATGGCTCTGTATTTTTATAAACATGAATGTTCCCACCAGTCTAATCAACATAATCCAGTTGTTGAGACAAGGAAACTAGAGTGGTAAATTTAGAGTTAAAAAAGCAGGGCCACAAAGCGTGAATATTATCTTAAATATGTTCCAGTCTCTAGAAAATCATAGCTAATGTGACAAAAGCAGACCAGCCTTAAACCTGAACCTGCTGAATGTATTTAGTTGACTTAAATTGATTTAATTTTCCATTTCATTTTAAGATCTTGGCAGTTTACAGTTCTTGGTGTCTATAAAGAAGGGGCAAGCTGGAGAAGGAGCTGCATTGAGACAGTGTGGCCTCCTCTGCTAACAGATAGCTCGATACTGTTGTAAATGTTAAAAGTCTTGCTCAGATATGGCTCTGGCTTTTCTCTCGCCCTCCTGGTGGCTCCCTTTGGACTGCCTTAGAAAGCAGCCAGGCATGCACGCTGGCCACACGCGCGTGCGCTCCTGCACTCTCCCATGCTGCCCTAGGGCACGGGCTGAGGGTGAGAGCGGCACAGCGGCCAGGCGCTTGTGCGAGTGCAGCCCGAGGAACAGGGGCTGGTGAGGTGTCGGCCAAGACTGCAAGAAGGTGTGGGCAGGGATCTGGGGTCTTAGAAGGGTCAGGAGTCAGCAGGTGGGTTGAATGAAGAGAACTGCCATGCTGAAGCTGAGCCACAGAAGGTGTAATTGGTGACAAGAAAGACGGCAGGGAAGAGATGGGAAGTGACTTGTGATACACAAAGGGAGGGAGCAGAGGGCCCAGCGGGCCCTTAGTGTGGCCAGCCTGGGGCTGATTAGTTGAACCCTTTTTTGATGCGTTATAATCACTTGCTGTGAAACACCCCTTGAAGTTAAATGTCACTGGCACTTCTGCCTTCTTGTAGTGAAGTGAGAGGAGCAGCCAAGTAGTGCTCAGTGTTAGAGCTGCAGCACCCTAGCATGCAGAGCTGAGGGCCGGTCCGGCTCGGCCCCCTTGTGCAGGGAGGGACACCGTGGCACAGAGAGACGTGAAGGAGCTGAAGTGACTTGTCCAAGGCCACATAATTTGACTCTCTCTTGCAGAAGTAATGCCTGTATCTTGTTGCTATCTTTGGGGCTCTTGCCAAGGAAGCTAACCTTACTCGGGGCCTTTTCCATTGACTCTTCATCCCTGTGGGATACCATAACTGGGGGGACAGGAGAGAAGCAGAAGTGGAGGCTGCAGAGGTACACCCAGTGTATACAGGGTGTGCCAGCTCAGGGAGGTCCATCCCAAGGGGTATCTTTGTGTGGTTCTTAGCCTCGGGGTTGATCTATTTGGTCTTTCTCCCTTTTGTCTCCCTCCTGTCATGACTGTCCTGCTCCAGCTCCAAGCAGCTGTTCAGTTAATATACTGAATACAATTAATCACCGTCATAATAGCATTAAGTAGGGGCTTCCCAGGTAGCTCTGTGGTAAAGAATCCACCTGCCAATGCAGGAGACCTAGGTTCGATCCCTGAGTTGGGAAGAACCCCTAGGGAAGGGAATGGCAACCCACTCCAGTATTCTTGCCTGGAGAATTCCATGGACAGAGGAGCCTGGCTGGCTACAGTCCACGGGGGTCACAAAAAGTCGGACACGACAGAGCGACTGAGCACACACATGGCGCTTACTATATGTCACATACTAAACCCTTCAATACTCACAACAGCTGTAAGATAGATGCTATTCTTATCCCTGTTTTACAGATGAGGAAGCTGAGGCACAAAGAGGGTATGTAACTTGCGCAATTTCAGACAGCTTACAAACGAGAGCCATGATTTGGAACCAGGAAGTCTGGCTTCAGAGCAGTGGCTTCACCGCTGTGTGCTTCTGCCTCACCTCGGCTGGAGGAACAGGGAGTGGCTGCATGGCACCCTCAGGCGGAGGGTTGTTACTATTCCTTGTCTATTGTTAGAAGTAACCACGTCAGTATATCCAGTATGTTCCACAAAGAGCGGCATGACGTCCTGAGGCCCTGTCACCCAAACAGGTCTTCGGGATCACCCTTCTGGCAACAGGGAGATAGATACTATACTAGCCTGTGTTGAGGAAGGCCTGTCACTTGATCTAGAGGAATAACATAAGCTGGCGGAGTGCTCAGGACAGACAGAGAGAGGAAGAAAAGATGGACGCGATTAGGAGGCTGTTGCAGGAATCCTCTGGCTTATGCCCTGAATGGGTTTGACTGAAAGCTCTTTGGGTACAGAATGGGTCCCCTGAGGCTGTGGAAATGGGTCCGGTGCTGTGGGCGAGGCTGGCAGAGAGTGGGGCTCGTCCTCGAAGGATAGTGTGGGAGCCACGCTGCCGGCAGAGCCTGGGCATGTCTGCACTGGGCTGGGAGGCTTTGAATGCAACCCCAGCCATAAGCGCTCTCTGTGCTGTCTGTGTGAGAGGGGTTTGGTTGCATTTCACACCGTCTCTCACGGGGGTGAGAGGGGTTTTTGTTTTTGGTCCATGTAAAAGTGTGCTTAAGAGGCTGGGAAACCCAGAGAACACTATTGATTATAACAGATGGATTTGGTTAGCTGTTGCCAAACAAAAGAAGACTTGACTGATAACCTTGTTAAAAGCCCATTTAGGGTGATATATTGCTCCAATTTGTATAGCCCTAGGGTTTTAAAAATATTTTGTGGGGCACCCACATGAAGAAGAGTTGCTGATAATCCTTGGTTTATAATAGCACTCTCTTGTCAGTTACCCGCTCAGAGGTGGGAAGGGTAGGAAACTGAAGAAGTCAGGCTCTCAGGAGGGGTGATCTGCCCCAGGGCACAAAGCAGGTGGTAGAGCTGGACACAAACCAGAATTCTGGCAAATATTACTTGTTAAGAACCTACTAGGTGCATTACCTATCCTTCTCTAATACAACGGTCTCCAAAGTGGGTATCATCACCCCTACTTTCTGGATGAAGAAATGGGCTGAGCAGAGGCAGTCAGTGAGATACAAAACCTGAGCCGACTCCAGGCCTGGAGAGCTTGGCCTTTGCACCGTACCAGGCTGCCTCCCCAACATCTTCAGCTTCTCTAGGACTCTCCTCTGGTTTGCATTGCCTGAAAACAGCAAACTTGTCACTAGAAGCATGGAAGAGTGATGGGTGATGGAAATAGGAATTTATTGGGAAGGAAGCTGGTGTTTACTTTCTTTGGTGCCCGGATTGGTGAGTAGTCAGGCCATGGTGAGGTTTTATCTGCCTGGGCTTCCCCATCTTTGCATCCCACAACTGCTCACGTGGTTTTGGGCACTCACGTCCGGCTTGGAGGGCTGTTTCCCTTCCCAGTGTGCGGGCTGCATGGGGAACTGTGAGGTCTGGGACCTGGGCTGAGCACTGAGTGGGCTGGTCACCAGGACACTGGGGTTCTCATCCTGGTTCTTATATGGTCTCAGGGGTGCCCTGGTCACATTCCTTCTCCTTTTAGGCTTCATTTTCCTCATCTGTAAAATGGCAAATTGCACTTGGTAACCTTCCAAGATACCTTCAAGCTTTAACCTGTGTGAACGTGTTGGCAGATATCAAACAGCTTAGGAAAATGGAGACAAGAATCACTTTTGAGAGCTGTGCTGAGTGCTTTACAGACATTATTTCATTTAAGCTTCATAACCCCATGAGGTATTGTAGTATTCTCCACTCTCCAAATGAGAAAACTGAAGCTTACAGAGCTTAAGACACTTGCCAAAGGATTCACAGCTAGTGAGTGGTGACCTTAGGCCGAAGTATACCCTCAACCACATGCCATAACCTGAGTTCCTCTCTGGAAACTCAGTGTGCATGCATGCTAAGTCGCTTCAGTCGTGTCCGACTCTGTGACTCTGTGGGCTACAGCCTGCTAGTCTACTCTGTCCACAGGATTCTCCAGGCAAGGATACTGGAGTGGGTTGCATGCCCTCCCCCAGGGGATCTTCCCAACCCAGGGAGCGAACCTACATCTCTTATGTCTCTTGCATTGGCAGGCGGGTTCTTTACCACTGGTGCCACTTGGGAAGCCACTGGGAACACAGAGGGCGTACCTTATCCAGCCTGACTGGGACCGGCTGCAGTGAAGGGGAGCAAGATGAGACAGCTGAGACAAGTTCAGTCAAAATCAACCAATAACGAAGCATATCCCAGGTGAAAGGCCCAGCGTGGCCAAGGCACAGAAGCACCAAGAACATGACCCAGTCTGGACTCCAATCCCTCAGTCCCCTTTGAGCCTGACTCCTCCATTCTAAAACATTCTTTGCTGAGGGAAGCAGGGGACTTTGTGCTGGATCTGGTCTGCACACTGGCTATCTTTTGTGGCATTTAGCAAACCCAGGTTCAAGAACACCATGCCTCTTCCTTATGCAGTGGAGGTGGAGGTGAGCCTACCTAGTTATGAGGCCTAATTGATGTTGGGGAGGCTCCTAGAGCGCTTGGTGAAAGGTGCCCTGTAAATCTCAGACACTGAAGAGTTCTGCCACATTCATCACAGTGTTTAATGTCCTGATTGATCTCCAGGGTAGTCAATTTCATTTGCTTGTTTCAGGATGAATAGGCAGCCTGCTCCCCTATGCTATAGCCTGGGGCTCTGCATAAAATTATGCCAGCGCTGTCTCTTTGGTAGTTTGCAATAAATTTAGCAGCAAATGTTCCATCATTTTCTTTGGATAATTAAATTAACTATTCACCAAGAGACAATACTAAACTTTTCAGCGCTGGAGCAAAGGAAAAAAAAAAAATCCAGAGTAGTTCTGAATTCATCATTCAGTTTATGCCATGGAAATGTAGGTTTGGGGTTTATACTGGGAAAAGGAGAGGAAGGCAGATAAGGTGCCTCCTGGAACTGCAGTGCTTTAACTCAGGGTGACTCTGGGGCATTATTTATAGGGGAACCGGTGGGGATATATGAGCAGGGTGAGCTCAGGAGGAGCAGACAGTGCCTGGGCTGGGTATTGGGAGTGGGGTTGGGGCACACGTCCTCTCAGCCCCTATCTACCACCCTCTTCTCGCACCAAACTATCAGCAGCAGCAAGTGAAACAACTGAGCTTGTCCCGGGCAGCCTTCCCCAGAATTGCTGAACGTGAGTAGGCAGCACAACACCCAGGCATCCATTATTAATAAGGATGGTGTCTGTCTGTGTCTCCCTTGAAACATTCTCAAAGGGCTTTCCCTTCCATTATGTCATTAGCTATCCCAGCCGCCCTCACAGGGGTGGGTGGGGGCGGAGGGGACGAGAGTTGTTATTCCTGCTGTACATAAAGGGGAAGGATGCAGATCCAGGGATTCGCTGGGAGCCATACAGCAAACCAGAACCAGGGTTGAGCTGAGAATCCGGGGCTTTGGCACACACCCTATGTGCACCACAGCAGCTGGGGCGGAGGGTGGAGGTGGGGTATCCGGACTTCTCTCTCACCCTGAGATGTCCTCTTAAGCCCCCAGAGTTGCTGGGTATCCTTGTGAAGCAACTGTGCAGGTGTCCTATTGACTCGTTAGTAAAATGTGCTAAGTCACCTCAGTCATGTCCGACCCTTTGCAACCCTGTGGACTGTAGCCCACCAGGCTCCTCTGTCCATGGGATTCTCCAGGCAAGAATACTGGAGTGGGTTGCCATGTCCTCCTCCAGGGCATCTTCCCAACCCAGGGATCAAACCCGTGTCTCTCATGTCTCCTGCTTTGGCAGGCGGGTTCTTTACCACTAGGGCCACCTGGGAAGCTTCTTTCTAAGATGAGCTCCCTTGGACCTCATCTCATTTGAGGCTCTGCTCAGCTCACAGAGAGTACAACCCCACTCCTGGTCTCTTTAGAGACGAGGAAATCACACCAGAGAGGAATGTGGGTGCAGCACTGGGGCCGGAGCTTCCGTCAAGAGCTTGGAGGGAGAAAGGTGTTGCTGAGCTGAGAGTCACGGACGGAGTGAACAGCCACCATGGTGAAGGGAATTCCAGGCCACTGGCCTCTAAGTCATTGTACAGGGTCTGTGAAAAACCCGTCTGTGTCAAACCCGTCTGTGTGACCTGAACAGCCAAGGTTTGGGTTGGAGGGCTGACTGGAGAGGGGCCGGTCGTGTCACTCAGGGAAGTCCCGGGTGGACTGTGAGCCAGGCCTGCAGGGCTCTGGCCACGCTGCCCTGGGGGGCCGGTCCCCAGCACTGCTGACTCTGAACCTTGTCGTGGCTGCCAGGGTTGGCACGTCAGGGTGCCAGCCGGGCCACAGGACTGGCTCCTCTCCAGCTTCAGTGGCAAGGCAGAGCCAGGAGGCTGTTCCTGCGGAAGGGCCACAGGGCTCTGCAGGGAGGCCGGGCAGGTCCCTCCAGCCTGAGGAGCCATGCAGGCTGACTACTCCCTCTCTGGGTCTCCTGATGATACCTGGTTTAATTCCACAAAGTTCGGCTCACCACATCCAGCATGGCATCTAATCCCGACAGACCTGGGTTTGAATTCTGCTCCTAGTCCAGCTGTATGCCCTTGGGCAAGTCATTTCATAAATCATCCTCTGTCTCTGTGAAGCAGGGAAGACAGCACCCACTTTGCAAAACTGTGATAGAGAGGGAAGCCCACCAGGAGCCCCCAGCACAACAGCAAGTGAGTAAGTGGGGCCACTGTTGTGACCACCCTCTCGTTGGCTTACAGGAAACAGCAACTGCTACTAGGCCTTCCTCCCTTCTGAGAGAGCCCCAGAGTGGGCTCCCTGAGTGAGTCGATGAGCAAGGAGGGGGTCTTACCCAGAGCTGCAAACCTCCCAGGGAGGGCTTGGGCTCCATCTCTACTGGCGCCCTGCTGCCCACCAGCTATAGCTGGGCTGTGGTACCCGGGGGAACCGTGAGAGCCAAAGCTTTTACTCTCTACCTCCTGCGCTCCAGGCTGTGAGACGCCACCCTGCGCCCGCCCTCAGGCAGGTGAGAGGCTTCCTCTTGCGGTCCTCTACCTGGTGACTGCAGACTCTGTCCTCGGAGAGGTCAGACCACGTCCAGGCTCCATCTGCCTGTGCGGCAGCTCTAACACTTACTGCCTGGGCAGGCAGGAAGGCAACCGTGAGTGCTCAGGCACAGTTTCACCTCAGGGCCATTTGTAAATGCCCTAAGAAACCAGCTCTTAAAAGTGGAGCTCTTCTAGGTGGGGAAACTGAGGGAGAGAGTGGGGCCACTTGCCTACCATCTTACCCCACTGCTCTCCTCCCAGCCCTTTTCTCTGGAGTAGAAGCCCAAGCAGAGGTGACTGCCAGCTAGCCACGGGGGTCTCACCTCCAGCACAGGACAGGCTCATTTACTTGACTGGGTGGCCAGCACTAGCCCATGTGCTGGGGCCACGGGAACTCAGCCAAGAGGGCATCACAGCTCAGCAGGCTGAGCCTGGCCAAGGAGGGTAGCTGTTTCTAGTCCAGCAGATGCAGACCGCTAAGAACAGACCCCACAGCTCCTACCCTAGAGATTATAAATCTTGTAATACCCTCTAGCCCATATGTGACAAACCCAAGAATGACCCTTTTGCTTTCAGAAACTCTACAACCTGGGAGCCCCAGCACCTAGCGCACAGCCAGGCGGATCTGAACTCCAGTTCCAGTGCCTCTCTTATGAGTGTGTAACCTCAGGGAAGTTTCTTAAACCTCTGAGCCTTGGGTCCTACACCTGGAAAATGGGCCCAGTGATTTTCCACCTCACAGGGCCACTGGAAGGGTTAAAGGAGCCCAGGGGGGTAGAGGCCTTACAGAGTGCTCAGTCATGGCGGCTGTGAATGACTGTGCTGCTGGCGATGGAATGCCTCAGATTACACCCCTAAACAAGCTCCGTTTGACACTGTTCCCTTTAACATCTTTTCTGACAAATGCTGATCTCCCCACGAATAAGGAGAATGTTCTTTGTGGCCTGGGGGCAGGCAACCAGCCCATTTAGGAGCGGTGACCTCACCAAGAAATTCATTTGAGGCAACGGGAGCCCTTGAACTGAAAAAAATTCTCTTCCCTTTTTCTTCTGGACATCGAAAACAAAACAGTTACAAACAAAACCCCTTGGAGGCTCTCCAGGAAGGGACACACTGGTCCAACTCAAGCGCCTGGGCCGGAGTTTGAGGGGCTGACACACATGGGGGAGTCAGAGGCTGGGCCTGGGCCTTAGCAAGGCTGTGAGGGTCTGGGGCAGGTGGCCAGCATCCCTGACTGCTCGTGGGGTATGAGAAGGGGGCCAACATTCACGTGCACGGCTGGGTGGGTGGTGGTGCCCCAGCTAGGAACCCGGGAGGAACAGTAGGCTGCGAGCAAGACATCTCACTCAGCTTTGGACCTCTAAGTTTGAGATCTCTGAGGAATGGAGCCCTGGGTCAGGGAGCTGTGTCTGGGAGTTGCTGGCAAGGAAGACAGAATTCTGAGCTCCACTGTGGTGGGGAGATGAGTAAAGGGAAGGTACTACTAGTCCAGAGTCATACAGGCAGTGTGACCACTTCTCTCCTAGGGTCTAGGGCTCCTCTACAAAAGCATTGGGGATACTGGAGAGGAGTTGGGGGGGCTCCCTTGGTGGATTTTCAAGGCCAACCCAAACCCAGAGAAGCCACTCTGGGGTCCTCACCTGGACTAGCAGCCAAAGGAACACCTCTGCCAACTGGAAGTCTCAGTGCAGGTGGTTTTTATTATTAAAGCCAAGATTGGAAAATGGCTGTCACCCACCCCCCCCCACAATCCTCCCACCCTCCTCCAGACCCATCCCTTTATGTCCCAAGAAGGTGGAAACTAGATTTGTCTCGAAAAGACTCAGAAACGCTCATGCCTAAATGAGAAAATGAAGACAAATGAGATAGGCTCAGATGGTGGTCTGTGTGTGATTGTGTGGGCTCCACCCGGGATTCCTGGAAAAGACGGCTTGGGGGTGGGGCTGGAGAGCCCCTGCTCACAGTGCTGTTCCCGAGGGTCCAGGGTGGGCGTCGGGAACAAAGGCAACGGAAGAGGCTGAGCTGGCCCCCACGCTCTACCCTGCTGAAGCTGGGCCACAGGCTGGTTTTTGTAAAAGTGGTTTTTAAAAAAAAACCCCAGCCATGAGCACCACCCTCCCCTGAGCAGGGTGAGAGGAGGCGCCAGCTCTGGGCTTTGAGGTCTGAGGCATGTGGCCTCCGGGCCTGGCGTCACCTCCCTGGAGGCAGGCAGCACCCTGAGGGAAGCCAGGAGGGCTCCCGGGCCCCTCGTGTGACCCTTGGTGGCCACCGGGGCCCCGGGGGAGCATCGAGATGGCTGTCTCCCCGCCTCCCTCCCAGCCTGCCTGGAGGCTCTAGGCTTCAGGGACCCTGTGCAACTTCTGCTCTTTGGATTCCAAAGATCTGAACTTTTCCTCCAACACAGGCGCGGCCGGCTGGAAATGGATGACAGGCTTGATCTGAAAGACGGTGAAGCCCTCCCGGTTCTTCTGGTTAAACAGACTCACCCTGTGCTCCAGCTCAGGGCTGGGCTGGGCCGAGCCCTCTGGGCTGGACTGGGCACGGGGGGCGGAGTCCAAGGCCCTCCGGGAGGGGCAGGGGTCCTCCGACAGGGGGGACAACAGGTCCTGGACTGTGGCCTCTGCCGCTTGCTGCTGAGAGGGCGGCGGGGGCGGTGGCAGGGCGGAGGGGCGGGGCCCAGAGGGCGGCTCATCGCGGGCGGCGCTGCAGTCTGTGGAGGAGCCCAGCGTCTGGCTGCTGTCACTCTGGGCCCGGGTGCCAGAGCTGCGCGTGGAGCGGGTGGCACTCTCGGAGCTGGCGCTGGCGCCGGTGCCATCGCTGCCGAGCTTCGGGGGCACGTCGATGGAAAAGAGGTCAGAGGAGACGTTGGGCTGGTGGATGTCGATGGCGGCCGTGGTGACCACGCACACAGCTGGCTCTGGGACGCCGCTGTCTGCAAGAGAGGAGGGGTGTGGGTCACTCTCCACCCCGGCCGCACCTCTGCGCCCTGATGGGGGCCGGGCTAGATGGTGGGGGTGCCCTGAGTATGAATGGCTTTTGCTGGGAGAGGCCTTGGGAAATGGTCCAGGTTCCCAATATTCACCACCTGCCCTGAGGGAGAATTATGCCTCCCTATCAGGTGCAGACATGTGACAGGCCTCAGCAAGTCACCTGCAAGAAGTGATCGGTGGCATTTTCTGGAGAAGCTACATAAGCCAGCTGTGCTCTGCCCGTGCGGTCAACACTGTTCTAGAAGGCATGACAACTGTTCTGTTGTCATGGAGACGGGGTAGAGATAACAGCCTGGGCAAAGAGCCCCTGGCCCCGTGTGCCCTGGTCCTTTGTTGGTTTATTTAAACCGCTCAGATGTGGGGTTGTTATCATTGCAGCATAACTGAGCCCATCCTGACTAACCCAGCAGTGTGCTATGACAAGGAATCTGAATGTCATGGTCAGCAGGACTCAAAGTTTTAAATGGGTCCAGTGTGAGACTCATGACCAGAGCTGTGCCCTCAGAAAACTGATGAATTTCTACAGGATGCATTCTAAGCAGAGGGTGGAGGACATCCCAGAATGTCTTCGCTCTAAGTGAGAAGTATCAAGGGCCTGAATTACAGCAGGCATAGTGTGGGCTTCTCTCTAAAGTGATAGGGAGAGTGGGCTGGGAGAGAGGTTCAGGCTAGAGATGGTGGTCTTTGAGATCAGCAGGTTGGATAAGGCTTCGGAGGAGGAGAAAGGGAGGGAAAGAGGCCTTACACAGGGCTAAACTGCAGAAAAGACAAAATTCAGATGTATTCAGCATGACACACACTATAACCTTCTAGCCTGAGAATGGAGTTTACAAGGATTTAAGGGCTCAGCAGTAAAGAATCTGCCTGCAATGCAGGAGGCCGGGTTCGATCCTTGGGTCAGGAAGATCTCCTGGAAAAGGGAATGGCAACCTACTCCAGTACTCTTGCCTGGAAAATTCCATGGGCAGAGAAGCCTGGTGGGCTGCAGTCCACGCGGTCGCAAAGAGTTGGACACAGCTGAGCAACTAACATTTTCACTTTTCAAGGGCTGTGAAACCCAAACCTTACAAGACTCAAGACACTGGCTAAGGAGAAACAAGACCCCGAAGGACTGAGTATTATGTTAAAACTCAACCTTTCTCATAAGTGAAAACCACCAGGTCCCCTGAGACTTTCTGAAGAGCAAGAATGCAATATAAACAAGGACAGGCCAGTGCCTGCTGCTTCTCACACCCAGTTATGCATTCTGTCACCCTCCTCACGCTCATCCTGCAAGGTTCTCAGGTTGGGAAGCGCTGAGGTCATTAGATTCCTAGGTTCCAGCCCCTTTCCGCCCCAGGGTCCCCCACGCACATCCTGGAGCACTCCCATCCCAGCACTCGAGCGCAGGCACCAGAGTTTGCTGGGAACTCTGCCCGTGGTTATGGCTCACGGGGGCCACGAGATGGACCGCCTGGTCAAGCTGTCCCTGGCCTGGATGTTAGGGGTCGCCAGGGTCACCTCTGGCGTGGGGCCACACAGAGGTTCTGGTACACACAGAATAGCACCGACAGAGACTTACCACTGCTGGGCCCATTGTAGTACTGGCTGATGTAGCTGTTCATGTCATCTTTCACTGTGGCTTCTGCGGAGGTGAGGACAGAGAAGGGTGAGTGTGGCCAGTTCGTGCTCCTCCCCCCAGTGCCTCTGCCCCCATCACCACGAGGAGGCACTGGTCTCCCACAAGCTCCCTGCCACGTGGCTCTTCCAGGGGGACAACATGGCTCATCTGCCCCAGTGCTGGGCTGGGTATCAGGGACCCAGGTTCTGATGGAGCATCCAGCTTGCTGTGTGATATGAAGAAGCCCCTTCATTCTCTGCCTTCAGCTTGCCCTTCTCTGAGATAAGGGGTGTGGAAATAGTCACTTAGGGCTTTCCCTGCCTGGATGGCCTGAGTCTCTGAATCCACCTGAGGTTCTCACGGTCACCGGGAATGCTCACCTCAGTGCAAAAGCCTCAGAGTGCCATTTCAGCCGCACACAGCCAGCTGCAGAGGCTGATCATAGGCGACAGCCCCCTCAGTCTTCCACTCCACCCAGGAATGGACACAGGCGCTGGGCACCCCCAGCCCTACCCTGCTCCCAGCACGTGGGAGGTGCTCGGTAAAGAGTTGCTGAATGAATAACTAATGAGAAGGCGTAAAGCTGTCCAGGTCACGGGAGATGGCATGGGAACAGGGTCTCAGAATTGGTTCATTGTTCTGATGGGGTGGGAAGGGATGAGAGAGGAGAGGTGAGAACATCAGCGAGGCCTGAGCATGGTCGGCGGGGGGGGGGGGTCAGACAGCAGATGAAAGGGGACCCCAAAGCCATCGTAAGGAGCTCAGCCTTGCCCCAAGCACAGTGAGGAAGCACAGGAAAGTGTGAACAGGCTCAGGTGTGAGGCACGCCCAAGGGTGCAGGGAGAGTTGTTGGGAAGGTGTCAGACTAGATGGGAGAACAGACAGCAATTCCCAGGGGAGGGAAGACAGGCCCTGATGGGGCTGAAGGCGAGGATGGGGGTCTACACCCCCAGAAGCCTCGGTCTGCAGGTGACGGAACCTGCTGCTCTCCGTGGCCGCCTTCCTGACACCTGAGATCGCTGCAGAAGCGTGTCTGCCCTGACACGGGGAGCCCGGTGGCACCACACGCAGCAACCTGGCTCTTAAAAGCTTTTTTGGCCTCTTTTGATCTTTAGATGCCTGCGGCCAGAGGTGTATTCTGCATTAATGCCTGAGCTGAGGGAGGGGCCCCAGGCTGGCTCCAGGCCCTGCTTCAGGATCAACCAGCAACGCTCCCTCAGAATCAGACAGCAACCCTCTTCTCCGTGGCTCTTCATAATTTATGTTGTAAATGCTGTCTAGCCCTGCAGGCTGCCCTGGAAAGTGGGAGGAGGCTGGTGTGACTGTTCCTGGCAAGCAGTGCAAGGGCCACCGGGTCCACCGGGCCAGACAAGTCTGGTCACTGATCTTGGTATTATCCTGAGGCCGTGGCAGGAGGGACCTGCAGTGTGGCTGTAGAGGGCCACGTCACGAGGGCAGGACAATAAACTCAGCTGAAGTATCCACAGACCCGTGAGTCCCAAAGGGGCTCATGTGCAGGAGGTGGCCTGGATGAATGAAACACCCAGAGCCTGGGTTCTTGTGTTGCTATTGCCACTGGCCCACCATGGGAACCTGGGCAGGTCACGTCCCCTCTCAGGGCCTCAGTTTTTCCATCTGTACCATGGGGGGAGCTGGTGGGGCTCTTAGAGACCATGACAGCCAGGCTAGCTGGCTCCCGGCCCCTCAGCCAGGCCTGAAGTTCAAAAGGTGAGAGAGCAGAGTGGGAAGGGACTGGAGCCATCGAGGGCCGCACTCCCCCCACCCTACCCTGTGTGAGCATCCCCTCAACCCCTGCCTGCGCTCTGCCCACCACGGCCTGAGCCCCTCACAGAAGGGGCCTCCTGCCTCTCTGCGGAGCAGCTCTAATAATCAGACTCATCTGTGCTCAGCGGGGTCGGGTGCCTGGCCCTCCACCTCCAGGGGGCACAGGGCCTCCTGGGGACCTCCACTGCATGGTCAGGCAGCCAGTCTCCGTCTCCTTAGGAAGGGCCCGCTATGGCAGGCCTTGCAGATCCGGGTATCTGGGTCCTGTTCCCACATGCCCCAAGGCCACACCCCACTTCTACTTACTACATGACAGACCTTCCAGCACTTACAAAGCCCTCACATCCCTCCCAAGATGTCTCTTCTCCTGAGAAACCCCTGTTCACTCTTCAACCCTCCCTGGTTTTCCAGCCTCTCAAGTCACTATGGGCTCCAGATGTGACCAAATCAGGGACAGGGGAGGCAGGAGGGAGCTGACTGTCACTGTGCCCTTCAGAGCTCCAGATTGCAGATTGGGCACTTCACACAGCGACCTCCTTTCATCTTGCTTAACAGGTGGGTCCTCCCGGAGATCTGCTGGGATCTTTCCCCTCACACAGCCTAACATCCTCCAATCGGGCTCAGCAGCCACCCAACTCTGCTGACTCATGAGTCTGGCCAACATGGATGCCCAGGCCAGGCCTTCTCTGCAGGCACTGGGGCCAAGCCAGCCAGGCCTTCACCACACCATGGCTGTGTCGGCTCCACAGAGGACTTCACGTTTATCATCTTAGGCAAATGTCAGCTTGTTGGTCTCAGCCCAAAGCCTGCTGAAAGCATTCTGAATCTTGATTCTGTCTACTAAGGAATTCTCTCTTGTACCTCAGTGTTGACTGTTCATTTGAGGATGCTCAATCTTCATCAAAACCATGGATAAAAGTAACCTGAGCCAGGTGACCTTCAGCCCAGACATCTCTCAGCTTCTGACTGGTCTGGCCAACCAGACAGCTTCTCCTGGATGACCTCCAGCCACCTCTGACTCAATGTGTCCAAAAGAGAACTCAGTTTCTCCCCCCGCCTCCACCTTGGTGAATGGTACCCTAGGACCCTGGTCACTTCTCCATGCTTCTCCTCCATTCTTACCAGCAATTCAGCTCCTGCTGAACCTGTGACAAGTCAAGGGATACCCAGATACCCTCTGCCATCCAGCCTTGGGTCAGACCTCACACTTTTCCCTTTGGCCTCTCACCATGCCTGCAGGGATTAATAAATGGGATTGCTCACTCCATGGACATGCCTGACACAGAACCTAGATCTCCAGGCAGCCACTGCAGGCCTGTCCAGTCTGCATTTGTTCCCTCTGCTCCAAACCTGTACCCACACAGGGGCCTCAGAGTGAGTTTCAAGGCAGTCAGAGCAAGGCCTTGCCCAGGCTTTTCCAGCAGTGTTGATTGCCACCCACTCCCCAACTCTCTCTGCTTCAGGTGGGCCCCTTTCTCCACGCTGACCACTTGGGCTGGGGCTTTGTCCCCTCCCACACAGAGGCCACATCGTACTGAGTCTCGCCAGCACTTAGCATGGGGCTTGGCATATACTACCCACAAATGAATAGGATGACTGGACAATGACCGAGGCTGGGTCCGGGGCCTGCATGACCTCCCAGGACCATTCCCCTCAGCCTCTGAGACGCTGTCAGCACCATGCAGCACACAGCCTTGCTCTTGGTCCCTGGTACTTCCTGCCCAGAGATTAATGACTACTGGTGTGTGGGAGCCTACGGGGAGGGAATGCAGGCAGGCACGGATGCATGTGGCCAGGAAGAGGCCATCAGTGAGCCCCGACATGGGGCTGCCCACCCTCCATCTAAGAGAACCCCTGCCCCGAGGTTTGCTTTGATTTGGCACTAAGGAGCCCTAAGGCCATGCAGGAACTGCCCCACAGGAGGACAGGGTTGGCTGACACTGGAGGGTTGAGAAAGAAGGGCTGGTACAAACTCAGGCTCCAGGACGAAACAGCCCAGGTGCCAGCCCCAGCTCTGCAGACATCTGCTCTGTGGTCTTAGGCAAATCCCTGGCCACTCTGAGCCTCAGCTTCCTCAGTAAAATGGGAATAAGAAATACCTACATGCTGGTGAGCTATATGTTCCACCGGGATGATGAAGGTCAAGTCTAACCTGGGTCTGTCTGTCACCTCCCTGAAACCCTGGCCCATGGTGCTCCCTGCCGGCCCCTAAGTCTCAGGTCATTGCTGTGGCAGCTGCTGTCAACCACCCAGCACCTTTGTTCCTAGGGCTGTTCCACGCAGCCCTCCTGACTGATCCTCCTAAAGCTGGTCGAGCGCTATGCTGGCAGTGCTCATTATGTGGGTGTGCTCCTCGGGCAGAGCCCCAGCCTGCCCAGCGAGGTGGAGCAAGAGGGCGTGGTGAGTCAGGTGGGCCTCCCTGGGCGGCGGGACTGGCCCGGCTGTGGGGTGGGAGTGGGGAGTCCGGACTGCACACCCACACGTCCTGTGCAGATACGAGCCCAGAGGGAGGCCCTGACTCCCAGCCAGGGCTCCCACTGCCACACTCCACGCTGCTGCTCCACAGCTCAGCGGCCTCATCGAGAAAGGACACTGCTATGTGACCAGCTGTGTGCCAGGCCGAGGGCAGCCTCATTGAGAAAGGACACTGCTATATGACCAGCTGTGTGCCAGGCCAAGGGCAGCCTCATCGAGAAAGGACACTGCTATGTGCCGAGCGCCAGCCGTGTGCCAGGCCGAGGGCAGTGCGTGTGGCCGAGTGCTCAGTCCTTCTCAGTGGCGATGTGCTTCTGCTCCTAGTTGGGACAATCAGAGTTCAGACTCAGGACCAGCTGCATAATTTGTGGGGCCCTTTGTTTAAAAAGCATTAAGGCTCAGAAATAAACTCACCCGTATATGGTCAATTAATTTACAGCAAAGGAGCTAAGAATGTACAAGGAGGAAAGGAAAGTCTCTTCAGTAAGTGGTCCTGGGAAAACTGGACCCCTAACTTACACCATACACAAAAATTTACTCAAAATGAATTAAGACTTGAATGTAAAACCTGAAACCATAAAAGTCCTAGAAGAAAACATAGGCGGTAGGCAAGCTCCTTGACCTTGGTCTCGGCAATGATTTTTTTGGATTTGACACTAAAACAAAAGCAATGAAAGCAAAAAATAAACAAGTAGGACTATACTAAACTAAAAAGTTTCTGCACAGCAAAGGAAACCATCAACAAAATGAATGGCAATCTACTGAATGGAAGAAAATATTTGCAAATCATACCTGATAAGGATTAATATCCAAAATACATAAAGAACTCATACAACTCAATAGCAAAAAAAAAAAAAAAGAAATAATAATCCAATTTAAAAATTGGATCTGAATAGACATTTTCCTGAAGAAGACACAGTGGGCCAGAGGTACACAAAAAGGAACTCAACTTCACTCAAGGAGTGCAATTAAGTGCAAACCAGAACTACAGGGAGATGTCACCTCACACTCGTTATAATGGCTAGAATCACAAGGACAGAGATAATAAGTGTTGGTGAGATGGCAGAGAAAAGAGAACCCCAGTACACTGTTGGTGGGAATATAAATTGGTGTAGCCACTCTGGAACACAGTATGGAGGTTCCTAAAAAAAAAATAAAATAATAATAATAATAATAGAACTATCATATGATCCAGCAGTTCTACTTCTGGGTATATATCTGAAGAAAACAAAAACATTTGAAAAGATGCATGCATCCCAATGTATACAGCAGCATTTTTTATAATAGCCAAGATATGGAAATAACCTAAGTGTCCAAGAATAGATGAATGGATAAAGAAGATGTGGTACATACACATACACACACACACACATACATGCATACATACATACAATGGAATGTTATTCAGCCACAAAAAAGAATGAGATCTTGACATCTGCAACAACCTGGATCGACCAGAGGGCATTGTGCTTAAGTGAAATAAGTCAGACAAAGACACGGTATGATCTTAAACAAAACCTAAAACAAACAAATGCCCTGAGCTCAGAGATACAGAGAACAGATTGGTGGTTCTCAGAGGCAGGGGTTGGGCAAGCAAGGGAGGGGGTGTGAAATGGTAGGTGAAGGGGCTCAAAAGGTACAAACTTCCGGTTATACAGTAAATGTCACAGGGATATGCTACAATATGGTCACTATAGTTAGCTCTGTATGGTATATTTGAAAACTGCTAAGAGAATAAATCTCAAAAGTTCTCATCACAATAAATAAAATTCTGTACCTATGCATAGTGATGGATGCTATCTAGACTTACTGTGATTCTCCAGTATATATAAGTATTTTCAGGTATACCTGAAATTAATATATCACTGAAAGAAAAAACATTAAGAATTTTAAGAGAGTGACACCAGAGCAATGAACCAAGTGTGACACCCTCAGTGACTGCAGGTGTTACCCCGCCGTGAAGCCAGTCCGGAGAGGTTAAGTAACTTGTTCAAGGCCAAGTTGAGATCCAAACCCAGCCCTGAGTCTGAATCCCACATCTTTCTTTCAGAGCCACCCACACCTCCCTACCCTGGTATGTGCTTCTCTGCTTTATGTGAGGGGCACCAGTTCTAGTGCTACAGCTCTGGGGGCTCTCCTGGTCTCCAGTGCCCCCCATCAGGAGGCCAGTGATGGGAGAGAGCCCGACTTGCCTCCGTCAGCACACAAGCCTCTCCTCTCCCAGGGTGAGACCCGGTGCCAGCTCTGCGGCCCGGTGCACCTCCGTGGAGGTTTCTCTGAGCGCCGGTGCAGTGCGGGGGCGGCGGGGGGTGGACGCCGAGGCTCACTGTGATATATGGTAAAAGCTGTGGCACTCCCACCAGCGGCTGTAATTCATAAGTTATGGGCGAGCTTCAAGACTAATAAATTTGGGAGGGAAGTATTAATGACTACACAGGGGCACTGTGAACTTGGCAGGCCCCAAAGCCTGGAACTTTGCAGTCCGGGTTTTAAAAATGATTTGTGCTGGAGCAAGTTTAAACAGAAGCTGGTTGGCGTTAGTCTGACAGCGACCTGCTGGCAACTGTGGGGACTGCGGGAGCCGCTTCTCCTGCCGCGGCTGAGGCTGGCACTCCCACTCCCGTGGCTGCCTCCCTCCCCATCCCCGTACCCCGAGGCTCCTGAGACTTACTGCTGATGTCTGCAGGTTAATCCCCGGATTGTCTGTGCTCTGGTGTGACACGCTGAGCCTTGGGGCCCTCGCTGGCCTGAAGGTCATGGTGAGCAACAAACACTGCCCTTTCTCCCTCTCCAGCGTGGCCCAGAGCGCCCCGAGCTTGTCTAGCCATGATTTCTAACATCGTGGAAATCCCTCTCTGGACACAAGTCCTGGTCAGACAGAGATGAGCTGGGGTGCCCTGACTCCCCAGCCCATCTGAGGCCGTGAATCATGCATGCCACTTGCTAGCCCGGCAAGGCTTCTGCTGTCTGTCTCAGAGGAACTACCTTTGCTATTGATGGCTCTGGGGGTTGGCAGGCCAGTGACAGGTTGGGAAATGTGCTAGCGCTCTGCTGAGTACGCCGGGCGCCGGGTGCCTCTAGAGAGCTATGAGGCAGGGATGTCACAGAGGAGACAGAGGAGAGCAAGGATAGGGCTCCAGGGCTAGATGGGAGGGGCACTGGCAACGGCTCCCAGGGGTGCACGTCTGCCAGCTCTGTGGCAGATCTGAGTGCCCAATCAGACATGCCTCTAGCTTCCAGGAGGGCTGGCAGAGAACCCGTGACCCCCCTGGCTGGCACGTGTAGCCGATCACTTTCTACCTTCCTCTTCTGCCTCCCTCCACTTCCTGCTGGAAGGTGCCCACCGTGGGGGCTGCAGGGAGAGAAGGAACAGGGTGGAGAGGCAGGGACTCACGGCTCCACAGTACTAGAATGTGTGCGGTTACTTTAAATGCTTGGCTTGTTTGCAGACTCTGTGACCTCAGATCTTGACACCCTGTGAATCCAAGAGTGGCATCAGGTGTCCGGGATCTGGAGGTCATTGGCTGGGGAGGGGGGATAGTAACGGCCAGGCTGTTATCTCAAGAGCGAAGGCTCCTGATGAGCGAGGCAGAGAGGTGCTGCAGAACGACTGGCTGTACCGGAGGTGCTCACCTGAGCTCAGGTGTTCAAAGGTGCGCACTGCCCAAGACGGAACAGCCCTGAGCAGGCTCCAGCGCCAGGTGAGCTGCAGCCTCCAAACGGGCTTCAGCAGCCACCAGGGCAGAGCAAGGAGGCAGCTCCTCCACCTCACTTTGCTCCGTTAGCAGGAAGGTCCTGGGATGGGCCGGTTGTACGTGCTAAGCTGCTTCAGTTGTGTCGGACTCTGTGCGACCCTATGGACTGTAGTCCACCAGGTTTCTCCCAGGCTTCTCCCCATGGAATTCTCCAGGCAAGAATACCAGAGTGGGTTGCCATGTCCTCCTCCAGGGGATCTTCCTGACCCAGGGATTGAACCTGTGTCTCCTTAAGTCTCCTGCACTGGCAGGCAAGTTCTTTACCACTAGCGCCACCTGGGAAGACCCTGGGATAGGCTGTAAACCTGCTCCTCTCATCCTTGGAAAACAGGACAAAGTGGGCAAAAGTTGCCACCAACTTCCAGAATTTTCAAAACGAAGATTCTTATATTCTGGATTCCCCAAGCACCGGCATGGGGAGCTGCAAGCCACAAGCGGGGTTTCTGGAGTGGGCTATTGCCAGAAGCCCCCTGAGCGCTAAGAGAAGACCCAGGGTTGCAGGACCCATAGTCAAACAAGCCATGTCCACAGATCTGTTCTGTTCTGCAATCAGCTATGAGCTTGCAGACTATATTCCATGTAGATCACTCTATGGGGAGCCTGCCAAGGGCCAGGTGTGGCTCCGAAGATAAAATGCGGGGGTGACCTGGCAAGCAGGGGTTCATATAAGGTCTCGAGGGAAGGACATGGTGACCGGGAGCTGACTCTGAGACGGGTTTGAAGGATGAAAAGAAGTTTGGCAGGCAGGCCTGTCCTGCCAGTGAACAGCATGTGGAAAGCCTCAGGGACTTACTACTACACAGAACACTTCTCCAAATGCAGAGATGCTTCACTCAGCCAGAGTGAAAGTGAAGACGGAGTGCAGAGTGGAGGGAGATGAGATGGCAGGGGGTGGGAGGGGGCAGCCTGGGACAAGAATATCAAGGGCCTTACATGCCACCTGTTACAAGCTGAGTCACCAGGTCCTCCGCCTCCAAAGTCATATGTTGAAATCCTAACCCACAGGACCTCAGAATGTGATCTGATTTGGAAATGAGATTGTTGTAGACAGAATTAGTTAAGATGAGGTCATATACTGGAGTAGGGTGGGCCCCAGACACAACACGACTAGGGTCCTTGTAAAAAGGGAAATCTGGACACAGACGCACACACAGGGAGGACAGCATGTGAAGAGAAGGCAGAGGTCAGGGTGATGCTTCTTTAAGGGACACCAAGGGTTACCAGCAACGCGCCAGGAGCCGGGGGAGAGGCAGCAGCAGATGCTCCCTCGCAACTCAGAAGGAGCCAGTCCTGCCAAGACCCTGATCCCAGACTTCCAGCCTCCAGAACTCAGAGACAGGAAACTTCTGTTGGTTAAGCCACCCAGTTTGCAGGACTTTGTTTCGGCAGCTCAAGCAAATAACCAGCCAAGGTATTAAGTCAGAGAGTGACATGAAAGATTATGGAAGATCACTGTGTGTGTGTGTGTGTGTGTGTGTTGGGGTGGGGGGGAGGAGTGAAGAGGGCACCCATGGGGGCAAAGTTGAGGTCAAGGAAGCAGATGAGGTCCAGAAAGAGGGAGGCTGAACAATGCAAACGAAAAGTCGGGAATGTTTCAAAATATATGTAGGCAGTAAAACCAGCAGGATCGATGATGAGTTGTGAGTAGAACCTACAAAGCCCTGGAAACCCAGAGTAAAGGCAGGAATCAGGCTATAACTGAACACAAATGAATGTCAAACTCTGCATGGGCATATAGAAAGTCAAGGATGGGCTGCAGGGAGGTTCCAGGGCTCAACAGAGCCATGACCTGGCTCATCTGTGAGCTGAGGCCAGGCAGCCACCACAAGGCTCAGTCACAGGGGTCTTGTGTCCAGAACAAAAAAAGCAGGCGTGGCCCCATAACACTCTGACCTGGTCTTGCAGCTCCCCGAGAAGCGTGCTTAGTTCTAGATGTCACTCTGAGAGGGACGGAAACACTGGAATGCTCAGGGAGGGACTGTACAGCAAGAACTTGGAGGGCTTGTGTCCCCTGAGGAGTGGCTGTGGGGATGCAGGTGACAGTCCCTGGAGGAGAAGGCACCCAGAGGCCAGTTTCCAAAAGGATGTCTCAGCTGGGAGACATAAAAGCTTCATCCAGGTGGGAGAGGTGGGTGCCAGGGGCAGACCTTGGCTCCATCTGAGGAAGTATTTTCTAACAGGCAGAGTCATGTGAAGTTGGGTTGGCCTGGGCTTCCTTGGGAGGTTCCAGGTACCTGTTCTTAGAAGCTGGTAAACCTCTTGGCAGGGGTTCTAGATGGGATTAACACGTCAGCTGAAGAGCTAGACTCAGAAGTCCTGAGCCCCCCAACTTCTAAAGTTCTAAGGATGGAAGGTCTCTCACAAGATCATAATAGCAATCACCCTACTCCCCCAAACCTGTTCACAGCACCGTGTAGCCTACAGAGCTTTCTCACGTCCACCAGTTCCCCAGACTTGCTGTGAGGCAGACAGAGCCGGAGTTATGAGCCCACTTTACAGAAGGGAGCACTGAGACCCAAAGTGGCAGAGCTGGGGAGTGGCAGAGTCTGGAGCTCTGGCTTCTTGCCTCCCACCCTGCCCAGCCCTGCCTGGCTGTTACTGCCCTGGTGAGGGGAATAGAGCACCCCAAAGTGAAGAGGGTCCTAGATCAAGCTGCAGTTAGCTGAGTCCAGCACCTCCATTTCCATGTGACCCCATGAAGTTCTCTTGATTTCTTTGGGCCTCCCTCCATATGACAGAAAAGAGGTGTGAGGATGGAATGAAATCACACTGTAAAAAGCTTCTCTTGGAGGCATTTGGGTAGTTCCCTTATCTTTAGGTCAAAAAGGTGGTCCTAGAAATGTATTCTGAATTATTAGGGGAAGTCAATATTTTAAAAAAACCTATCTTGGTAAAGTGAAGAAATCCCTTAGCCATCATTTTAGCAACAGCATTTTCAGGTGCAAGTCAGGGCAGGGTAGACTCAGACCAGAGCAGCAAGGGTGCCTGGGGAGGGGAACCTGCATCCAGGCTGCCCTGGGGGCTCTAACGAGGCTGCAGATCTCCCCTGCTGGCCCCTGCGCAGGCCAAGTCCTGGCCTGAGCCCGTCAGAACACAGCCTCCCCAAACCCCATAAAGGCCCAAACCTGACAGCTGCATCACCATGTAGGGGTATTTCCACCCCAATCACAAAATAACACCACCTGACATTTGCAGGACTACTTTGCAATTCTGAAAGCCACTTGCACCTGCTTCCTGGGGCCTCAGAGGAACCTGTGAGGAAGGCTCAGCATCATTCCATTTGACAGCTAGTGAAACCAAGACCCAGAAAGGTTAAGTCCCCACTACAAGGTGACACAGCTGGTCTTCTCTAGAGAACTCTGCCCTACGGTATGGCCAAGGCCCCCATCTCCACCAGCATCACCGGCCCATCAATTTACCACCATCCTCAAGGCTTAGGTTCTCGGCTGTTCTGGCCCCAGGCCCCTTACTATCTGGGTCCTGGGGGTCGGGAGTAGGGGCAGCCCAATAGGAAAGCCCGAGGGCACCCGGCTGGAAACCTAGCTCTGCACCTTTGGACGACTTTTCTGGGGCTCAGTCCCTTCACCCATAAAGTAGGAAAGTCTCCTGCAAGCTGCCGCGAGGAATGGGGAGGCAACACACTCAAAGCAGGCAAGTGTAGGTCACTACACTACAGGCCACTGAGATCATGTCGAAGTCGGATCAAGGCAACTTGACTGAACGCTTTCTCTGCGGCCGAGAAAGGCAGTCCCGGGGAGCACTAAACTAGGGTTCCCCCCCCAAAACTGTGGGCTGACATGGGGACACAGTCCCATCAGGAGACGTGCTCCAGCTCCCGGATGCTGTGGCTGTGCGCAGACCCCGGGGGCGGGGAGGGAGCTCCCCACGGCGGGGCTGGGGAGGCGCCGGCCGACTCACCTTGCGCGGGCTGCAGCTCCTCCACGACGCTCTCGGCCGCCGTCTCCTCGGCCCACGTGCCGGCCTCCACCACCTTGTAGCGGCTGCGCGGCTGGCTGAGCACGTGCGGGGCCTGCAGCGCCGCCTCGCGCTCCGCCGCCAGGTCCAAGTCCTGCTGCGCTAGGTGCGCCCGCAGCTGCCGGATCTCAAACTGCAAGAAGGAGAGGGGCGGTGGGCGGTGGGCAGTGGGCAGTGGGCGGTGGGCGGCACCGGGACCCAGGCCCTGCGAGATGTCTGGGCGCTTTCATTTTGGGAGAGCGGGGAGGAAGGCACTGAGCCTCCAAAGGCTGGAAGGGGGCGTTCCTTTATAAATCTCCCAACGGCACTAATGGCAAGAGTCCCTGACGTTTATGGAGGCTTTTCCAAGTAATAAAATATGTTCCCGTGTCCCATCTCCGATACTGTGTCGTGAGGACAAGATGGCCGTTAAGAGGAACACAATGGTGGTTTGCAAAAAAAAAAAAAAAAAATATGCATCGCAGGAGTCGGGGAACATCGGACTTGAATCCTGTTCTAGTTACTGGTCTAAAGTGTGACCCAAAAAATGAGAACCTTATTCAGGTGTCTTACACCGATGTTTAGCAGAGGACTGGAAACCCCACAATATCCAGGGCCAGCGATAACCTGCCAGGGAAGCCCATCATGGCATCGCGTGCTCGCTGGTCTGTGCCCGACCCACTCCTCTTCCAGCAGCGCCCACATCCTTCTCCGAGGTGTTCCGAGCGCTGGTCAGACAGGACTGGGCTCTGGTCCCAACCCTGCGGCTTTACTGCCATGTGGCTGGTTTCTGTCTCTGTAAAATGGGGGTTATCACCTCACAGAGCTCTTCATAAAGGCTTTGTAAAAGGCATCATACATTTTTATTTTGGTTTAAATTTTTGTTGTTGGGGAAAGTTTCCTAGAGAGGCTTTCAGATGCCTCTTGGGGTTGTGGCTGAGATGGCTGTTCACACTCTGGGGCCCTCCTGGGTCATCTGGGTGAAGGCAAAGTTTGGGTCTGACTCTCAACGGCCTGGCTGCGGACTCAGGAGGAAGGAGAGTCTTCACTGCCACCTAGTGTTCCAAACACACATTGCATCACTCTTGCACAACCCCACAACCTCCAGTCAAACCCCCAAAGACCTGAAGCTGGGGGTTAGCTCCCTACCTAGGAGATTACCTGCTTGCTCATGATTCCAACCTCCAGCCTTTGCCCCTCCCTGAAATGTCAGGTCACACCTCTAGCTGCCTGCCCGACAGCAACAGAACTGGGTCACAGATACCACACACTCAACCTAGTCTAAACAGGACTGTTCACTCTGTCCTCACAGCTGCTCCTCAGGTGCTTTCATCTCATTTTAGCTGGGGCCAAAAATGTAACCTCCTCCCTTGCTTCCTCACTTTCCAGTATCCTTGCCATCCACTCTGCCCTCAAGTCCAGCTCCCAAAGGGCTACCCCAAATCTACCCACCTCCCACACCTCCACGGCCAACTCTCACCTGGATGATTGCAGCCCCACATCCTCTACTATCCATCCTCCAACAGGGGCCAGAGGGGTTCTCATAAACGCAGATCAGATCATGTCACCCGCTTGTCATATCTCCCCTTGGGTGGGAGAAAACCCAAGCTTTTCACCCTTGACTTACAGAGCAGGTGTGAGTTCTGACTCCGTTTACTTGGCCCACTTCCTCTCACCCTTTCTCCCTTAACCTCTCACTGGGACACCTTCTCAAAACTCCTTAAACACACTAAGCCTGTGTTGGTCTCAGGATCACCTCCCCAGAGACCTCTGGTCCCATATCACATGGCTGATCCTCCCCTCCTTGGAGGCTTTCCCGGACCCCTAACCCAGCCACTCCATCCCATTACCCTGTTTGAATTCTCTACATTGCACTTAGCACCTTCTGATTGTTTTTTTTAAATTTATTTTAATGTTTTATTATTTTTCCTTTGATGAAAGTGAAACACAATTCAAGGATTCACTAACACTAGAGTGGCTGGGCAGCAAACTGACATTGGGACAACTTGTCAATGGCAGTGTTCACAGGTTTTGTCTCAAGGACCACTCAGGTCTGGGTAGAGTTCATCAGCCTCCAGCCTGAGGACACGCCTCTGGCCGCCTGTGTGCTGAGAGCAGAGCAGGGAAATGGGGCTGAGGGTCCGGCCATGAGATGAAAGGACATTGACCTAATTCCCAGGGTGTGCCTCACCTAGTGCCCACTCGCAGACCCCTCTGGTTCAGTTTCTCCAGAGGATGAAACTCTTGTCTCTTGTGTGATGGGGGAGCGTGGTCTCCTGACTGTGCAGGATTTGCAAGGGGACCTAGAGGGTTCAGATAGCCCGTGTACAGACTTTTAGCCCACCCCTCTCCCCTATGGTCGGCTTCACACTCACCCCTTCCTTCCAAACTCTCCAGGGTTCTGAGGGGGAATTAGCCCATTTCCTTCACTAGCCACCTCTTCACACACTCCGTTAGTGATAGATCCTCCTCTCTTTGAGATCAGTTACCACTTTCTTGCTCTCTCTCTCCACTTCCCGCAAATCCACAGAATTCTCTCTCTCCTCTCTGTCCTGATGGACAGGACTTAAAGGATTTCTTAATTCTTATCTGTTTATGATTCTTTTTTTCTTTACCACCATCTTAGTGGAATTTGGAGAAGGAGATCAGATAAACATGTGTGGTCACTCCACCATGTTCTTCGAAAATTGTCTATGGGTGTTCCTCTCACCTGTAGTGGTGTGCAGGCATTAAAAAAATAAAAAGAGGCCTGATTTACAGTGCATGCTAATCTCTGGTAAATCCACCATGACCACTTCCAAACTACCAACATGATGTTATGCAGAACAGGGAAGAAACCTTCACAACTGGCCCTCTGTTAGAGCAGGAATGTAGAATATAATCTACACAAGAATAAAATATAGAAGATAATCTCTGCAAGAGCAGGGGTCTTGCCTGTCTTGTTGCCTGGTACACAGAAGGCCCTCAATAAATATTGCTGAGGGAATCAATACATGAATGTGTGAAACTAGTCAGTTTTGCCCAATTCTGTGTTTTCAGGCTGAGTCCTAACACCAGCCACAAACTGGGTCCTGATCCTGACCCAAAGCTGAGACAAAGTCTGAGCCCCAACACTGAGTCCTGATCCTGCTCACAGAGTGAGCCCCAAGTCTGTCACATACTGAGCCCTGACCCAAGTCACGAACTGAGAGGCCAACCTGATCACACACTGGGCTCCAACTCTGGTCTCAGGCTAGGCTCAGACCTGGATCTTAACAACCCAGTACTCAGATGGCGCCACTGGTCTCAGGAAGTGAGAAAGCAAGGCTGGCTTGTTACAGGGTAGTCTGTGCAGAGGGAGCTGGCTGGAGCCACCCTTCTCGCAGCAGGTCTCAGATGTCATGGAGGACCCATTAGGCAACCCTCCTTAGCTCTGCTGGGGCTAGGAGGCCCTCCAGCCCCAGCTGATCTGAACTTCCCATGGGCGTACCCAGCCTGCTTTCTCCAAGGCCGCTCATCAGGGCCGGCGGTCCTAGCTAATGGCCTCCAAGGCCACTCTGAACAGATGCATTATTGATAACTTGTAATTGATACAGAGCTGCCCATGAGTGTTCCACTGGAATTCAGGCCAGACAGCCAGAGGCCAGAGCTTGCCCAGCCCCAAGCCCATATATGCAGACATAGGAATGCACAATGAAATAAGTTTTAAGCTAAAAATATGCACCCCGAGTGTATGGTAGTTCTAGTCATTCATTTATTCATCCATTCACTAAGAAGTCAGGTAAAGCCTGGTGAGGGTGATGTTAAAATTCTGTTATGTATACTGGAATGAAAATGCCTCTCCCAGTGAGTCCTGGCTGGTCCCAGGGATAGGGGCTATCTGCTGCACAAGGAACGCATCTCTTAGGAGAGTCCTGAAGGCTAGCTCTGGGGGGCACCTGTGGTATAGGTGGTGTGTCCGGGAGGCAGAGACTGGGAGGGCAGAGCGGTGAGGAGGTCTGCAGGGGCCACACCAGGCACACAGCCGTGGAGCATGGTAAGTGGTTCTAAGGACTTTGGCCCTTATTTAAAGAGCAACAGTGAACCACTGAAGTCTTTTAAAGAGAAAGGTGGGGTGGTGGAGGTGGTAGGGTGGTGATTCAGCTGAGCATTTTGAAAGGACTGTGCTGAAAGCAGAGAGGAAAATGAACTGGACAGACATAATCCAGGACAGACATGGGAATACGAGCTGGGAGACTACTGCAGCGGTCCGGGCCAGGGATGACCAGAATCTGGACTAGAGTAGAGACAGTGAGAAGGAGATGAGAACTGTTTAGGAAGCGAAAGTGTCAGCATGGGGAGGGATTAGAATGCGGATGAGGGAGAGGGCAACCTGCTTTGGGGACAGGTTATTACAAGCTGTTTACCCAGAGAGTGTGGGGTGGCTGGATGCTCTGAGTGCTCGCCCTAAAGAGAAATGACTGACCCCTCGCAGAGGAGACACTACAGATGGGCTGCATCGGCTCTCGGCTCTGGCCACTGGCCGTGACAGCCCAGAGGACTGTTCAGATGTTCTAGCTGGGACCCTCAGAGTCTGGCTCCTGATCCGCATTCCTGAACATGGCCACGTGTGCTTCCCCAGTTGATGAAGAGTTGTCAAGGGGTCCTAGGATATCAGGGCCTCGTTAGTCAGATGGGAAAACTAAGGCCCTGAGACGGGAAGGAGGCGTTTGTGCCAGGGGACAGGATGGGGTAAAGGCTCAGACCACATGGTACAATAGAAGCAATGTTGGGTCCAGAACCCACGCCTCTGGCTTCTAGCCCCACAGACCTTGGTCAGGGAACTTGAAGCTTTATGGGAGAGATGGAAGTAACTCAACCCAACAGAATATGAGGAGCTTAATGGTAACAGGGGTCAGAAAAGGGCAGGAGGCTCCCAGGTGGGAAAACAGCTAGAGCTGGAGGCAGGAGCCCATCACCACCCCTCACTCTGTTGTTCTTGTTCAGCCGCTCAGTCGTGTCTGACTCTTTGTGACCCCATGGACTGCAGCACGCCAGGCTTCCCTGTCCTTCACCATCTCCCAGAGCTTGCTCAAACTCATGGCCACTGAGTCGGTGATGCCATCCAACCATCTTGTCCTCTGTCACCTCCTTCTCTGGCCTCACTCTGACTTTGGTTAAGTCTCTTTTCCTCTTTGGGCCTCATTTTCACTGTGTGTTAAATAAGGCTAATGGAGCAGCTGAATTCTGGTCTATGATAAGCTCTGTCCTGGCTCTGGGATTCTAACTGGGAGGGAAAAATCGCAAGTGCCAGGTAACTTTTGGCGCATCTTCAGGACCATCCTGTGCTCCTATGCTGCATGCTGTGTGTGCTCAGTCATGTCTGACTCCTTGTGACCCTGTGGACTGTAGCCCACCAGGCTCCTCTGTCCATGGGGCTTTCCAGGCAAGAACACTGGAGTGGGTTGCCATTCCCTTCTCCAGGGGATCTTCCCGACCCAGGGTTTGAATCCATGTCTCTTGTGTCTCCTGCATTGCAAGTGGGTTCTTTACCCCTGAACCACCTAGGCAGCGCCCTGTTTTCATGCGAATGCCCAACTGCAGAGAGCTAACTCTTTACAGAGAGGATAACATAATCCAGAACCTCTAAAATGCATCAACAATGCATTCCACAGACAATAAGAATTACTATTCATGCAAACAAGTAGAAAAAAGTGATTGATTATCAAATCATAAACCAGTTAAGACGCTGCTTAGGATCTGCACAGAAGCTGACCTATTTAAATATTTGAATTAATGGACAAGGGCTTTGAAAACTGTGATTAATATGTTAGAGAAGGGAGGGGGAAAGATGGATAAAATGGATGCAACATTTCAGTGGAGGAACAGAACCTATAAAAGAATTAAATGAAAATTTTAGAACCTTAATCTACAATATCTGAAATTGAGTCCTCAGTTGATGCGTTTAACAGCAGACTGGACACAGTAGAAGACAGGGATGTTGAACCTGAGGATAGATCTATAAAAAAAAATATTAGGACTTACAGTCAGAAAAAGAAAAAAGAGAGAGAATGGGGGAAGAGATTAGGGTATAAGAAAGATACGATCAGAAAGTCTAACATGCAATTAGAGTTCCAGAGGAGAAAAAAGATAGGATGAGGCCGAAGCAATACATAAAGAGATCACTGGGGAAGTTCCCTGCTGGTTTAGTGGCTAGGACTCCGCACTCCCAATGCAGGGGGCCTGGGTTCCATCTTTGATCAGGAACTAGAACCCACATGCCGCAACTCAAGATCCCATGTGCTGCAATTAAGATCGGGCACAGTCAAATAAATAAACGTTAAAAAGAAGAAATGATGGTCCAAACCTTTGCAAATCTAATGAAAAACATCGACCCAGAAATTCAAGAAACTGAGAAGAATCTCAAGGAGGAGAAATATAAAAACCGTGATGCCCTGTAATCAAAGGGCAGGTAAGGAGAAACACCTGTAGCACGTGGGCCTGGGCCTCTGGGAGAGAAAGCACATGGTGGCTTTGACGACAAAATGAAGCAAATTTCTCACTGGCAAACTGGTGCAGTGGGGACAAAAGGACCATCGTGTGACTCAGGAAGAATGAAAGTGCAGTCACCGCCCTTCTTAATGCACATCATGAGCTAAGTATTTCTAATCAGATAACCTGACCAAATCAGCTGGGATCCACAAGGAAGCCCTCAGCGTGCATTACTGGAGTGAGTCAGTCCCCTTCCATTGGGCTGGGCTTTTAATGCACGCCCAGGCGGGGCCAGACCCCCGGGGCGGCAGGGCGGGCACACCCAGCGCATCTCTGCCTTTAATGGTCTGGTTTGTGGAGTACAACTGACATGGCCTTGGCCTGATCAATGCACACTTTGGCCAGAAGCTCGATGGTATCTAATGCAATAGCAATAATTTTCTTCCATCCTATTAGGGCTGTCTGCACAGACTGCCCTGCCTTCAAACCCATCTGCTATTGGGATGGCATCCAATGTTTATTTCCATTAGTTTCACCATTGTTGGTAACAATAAAACTCAGGAGACAGTTGCAAACTAATGATTTAGGAGCAGGGTGATGCTGAATCCGACCTTGGCCCCTTTCTATCCACTGTGAAGATGACTGGTAGTTGGCCATAAATTTAAATTATGGCAAAAGGATAACATAAGTTATTCCTCTGATGGCTAATTTTATCAGCTAAATAGGCTTGTCATTAAAGCTATCGGCTGTTTTACAAATCACTTCCCATGTTTGGAAAAAAAAAAAAAAACACTTTCCTTCTCACTGTTGGAGATCTTGAATAATCCGGGTAACAAAGACTATTGTGTTGAGCTGGGGGGCTCTGGTCTCTGCAAGAAAAGACGGGGGTTCTCTAGAATTAGCCAGCAGCAAATGCCACCTCCAGAACGAGGAGAGAACCCCTTCCCCCTGCTTCCACCGGGAATGTCTATCCCTTAGGGTCCAGATTTCTTCAGGAGACAGGCCAGGGGGACCTGCATCATCCAGGGAGAACTGATCATTGTGACTGCTCCTCTTGCTATTGGGAAGTGGGGAAGGGAGTTAGGAAACACTGTGGGCCTACAGGCGGCTGTGCAGGTGACTGTTTTCAGCAGACGCACAGCCTACTGTTGTGGGGGTCTGGCGCCTTAGGTATGAATGTGTAACTGAGTCCACCATCAAACGGGGGCAGAAGCAAAGTCACCGCTTTTAGGCCCAGGCAGTAAAAATCGTCTATGCACAGTTCTCTACCCTCCCTTTCTTAACCCCTGGCTGAAAGGAGAACACTCCTGACACTCAGAATAAGCAGCAGCCATGACATGGAAGAGCCTGGAGGCCAGACTGTGACACAGTGTCCCTGTACCCCCACCCGGCTCTGGGCTGCAGTGGGGGGTGGGGGACAAGTACGCTCCTCCTGTGTTAGGCCACTGGATGTCCGGATCTGTGTGACGGAGCAGGTGCTGTTACTCATTCTAACAGACTTGTACAGATGCCCTGTTTGTGGTGTAGGAAAATGAACACAGAGCCTGGAGTTCCATCCCGGCCCTTCCTTCCATGACAAACAGTGAGACCCTGGGCAAGCCGCCGTCTCTCTCAGCCTCAGTCTTTCCATCTATAAAAGGATTAATAATACCAAGCCTGCCAACTCTGACCATCAAAGTCAAGATGAGCTAAAACACGTGGCAGTGCATTTGTAAACAGTCACCATTATATAAATGATTTAGTATTGTTTTTATTCTCTCTCTCTCACATTTACTGAGAGACGTCAGTGGACCAGACTTTCTATACTACTTGAATTAATCTGAACTTCACAGCATCCTTGTGATACAAGCCTTGTTTCGTCCATTTCTCCAATGAGGATCCTGAGATTCAGGGGTGAAGGGAGTGATCCATGTAGCTGAGGTCAGAATTCCTCTTGCTGACTCCCTGGGAGAGAGGATGGCCCCCCACCCCGCAAGCTGCCCTCATACAGGACTCTTCTTTAGGAGCCTGCCGCTTGCCGCAGGTCTGAGGCTGTCCTAAGGGGCTCCTTGGCTGCCTTGAGTTCCATTGGTTGCCTTGCAGGCTGGCCCCAAGTCACCCAAGACTGAGCCCCACCTCCTTAGGTCTCTTGCCAGTGATCTCAGGGTGGATGGTGCTGAGGAAGTAGAACTTCGCTGGTCCCACAGGGCCCAGCAGGGAAGAGAAACAAACTTCCACAGGGCTCTGAGTTGGATCATATTACTGGGGGCCAACGGTTGTTGCAAGGCTTAGAGCACAAAGAGCAGGTACAATGGGGACTTCAAAATATGTTTTGGAATGAGAGCAAGGGGCCAGGCAGGGATGCACTAAAACCTCAGAGGTGGTTTCATATGACGAATAGGAAGAATATATCATTGCACTGATTTAACCCCTGCTTCGAAAATACCTTTGATTTCTGAAGCAGCCGTTTACAGAGAAGGACAAAAAGTGCACACCATCTCTCTGAAGGACGGTCCCTAGCACCCCTCCTCTGGAATCCACTGGTGTACAGATGGATGCCTAGCAAAGCTCTGGGTGGACATACAAGCAAAGAGCAGAATCCACAGAGAGAGCAAAAGAAAAGTAAATGGGAATGACCTTCCAGCCAAAGGACTGTTGAATGCAAGGGGCTGAGGGGACATGCTTCCATCACAGTAATGAGCCGTCTGGAGGAAAATGGCAGAAGGCCAGCCAGGGCTGGAGGAAGGTGAGGCCGGCCACAGAGTGTACCCCCGTCACTCCCCCCGGCTTGGCCCCTCTGGGCTCCTCGTAGGAATCTGCTAAGGGTAAGGTAAGCCCAGAGGCCAGGAACGATGTGGGACTGAGGGCAGCACTGAATCCTGTCTCCCTGGGAAGACCAGAGGGCCAGTGTGGTCCAGGGGAAAGGACCGGAATGAGCCATAAGACACCCTCTTCCATCCTCATCCCTCACTGGCCTCAGGTTCCCCCACCTGCCAAATCCAGGGGCCCCTCGTCTACAACACAAGGAGGTTCCGGGCCACTGGGGTGTGGCCACGTGGTAAGAAGTGGGCTGCCACGTGGCACAGAAGAGAAAATGTACAAACTGTTCCTGCAAGAAACTGGCAAACCATGTCACCCATCGTCTCCACAGGGTCACCGTGAGAAGCAACTTAAGCTTTCTTAAAAAGTGACGATGAATTTTAAAAAGAGTCACTTGACTGGTGAGAGAGCCGACACACCCGGCCTCAGCCAGGTGCTCAGGGTGAACACCCACGGTGATGTCAGAGTGACAGTATTACCTTTGATGTGATGGGATGAGAATGGCATCGGATCTCTGCGGTCTCCCTCCCAAACTCCCAGAACTCCAGTCGAATCATGAGAAAGCCACGAGTCAAAACCCAACAGAGAGACACGCTATAAAACGCCTGACCAACTCTCCCAAACTGTCCAGGCCCCCACAAACAAGAGAGGTCTGAGGGACTTTCAGAGCCAAGGGGAGCCCCAGGAGACATGATGACTCATTGTCATATGGTATCCTGGAACAGATCAAGGACATTCGATAAAAACCGAATCTGAACAATGTGCGGACCTTGATAACAACATATGAATGTTGGTGCATTAATTGTGACAAAAGCATGATGTTAGGGTAAGATGTTAACAATAGGGAAATGGGGTAGAGCGCATATGGGAACTCTGTGATACTGTCACAATTTTCCTATAAGTCTAAAACTGTTCTGAAAAAGAAGAGCTGGCGAATGGTTATGCAAATACATGCCAGGGAGAGAGCAAGGTGAATGCAAAGTGATGCCACACATTTCACTGGAACTTTGGATACATTTCAGTTTCTTAGGTAGAATACACGAATTTATTTTGGAAATTGCTTCATTGAACCCTAAGAATTCCAGCCGGGAGAGAGAGAGAGTTTGCGACCAAGATGAACAGAATGACCTGGGATGGGGTGGGGTGGGGTTGGGGGGAGCAGCAGCGAGAGACTCTTTGGAAGCTATTGAGGGAGCTGAGGGGAGCTGGGTCTGTGCCCACAAAAGAAGGGGTGTCCTCAGGCCGTGATTTAAAGACACCCTGGTGCTCAACCTGATCAAGGTTTTCACCAAGCCCTGAGAAGTGACCTGGGTAGGAAAATGTCATGGAACAAGACCCTAAGCAAGGTGGGCTGGGAAAGAAGGACATTTGGTTAGGACACCTGGATCTACTCCTGGCTCTAAAAGCCCTCACTTAGCTGTGTGCTCTTGGGCAAGTCACCAATCCTCAATTTTCTTACCTGTAAAATGGGTGTGTGTGGGGAAATAGGGGTTAGTTCTCATAGAGTCACTATTTGTCAGGTGCCGGGCTTTAGGCTAGACAATCCCACAGCCATCCTTCCAGGATTTTTATTACTAGCCCCATTTTTCAGATTAGGAAAACCAAGGTCCACAGAGGTTTCACTGGTGTCCAAAACCACAAGTAGCCAAGATGGCTTTGCACTCAGGTCTGTCCACAACAACTTAACTATTCCGATCACTTTCCTCTCAAAGGATCTGGCCACCCCTGACATCCCATGAACTAGCATTCACATTTCTTTAAGGGCATTTGTTGCCCAGTCAAGTCTCAAGCCTGGTCTTACAATCCAGTTGAAAATGAAGTGTCTGTCTACTCCATCCTGTGAAGCGGGCAGGGCCGAGCTCTGGGAGAGAGGAGAATCCAGCCTCGGCTCTGGCCAGCCCCTCCCGCCCTCCTGGCAGCCCCCTGGGATTCCAGCCCGTCTGGCCCTTTTTTGCTGTCTTAACTCAGATGACAGGCTTCAGGTGTTTTTTAAATTAAAATGGTTTGTTTCTGTTCATCTCTTTTCCAGATGTCACTACCTAGAGGGAATCTGTCTTTATTTATGGGCTCTTTCCTGCGCGGAGTCCAAGGGAGTCTCCCTCCGGCCCAGACCCCCGGGAAGGAGGCCACATGGAGTGGGTGATGTGAACCAGGACAGCAGGAATGTGGGGTCCCTGGGGGCTCAGGACGGGGTCGTGGTGGAAAGCAGGGGAGGTAGGCTGCCGCCAGGGCTTCCCCTCAGCCACGCGGCACATGGGCTGTTAACGTGAGGCTCGTGGGGCCAGCTTGCTCTCTGCGGCCTGGGAGGCCAGGCATTTATGAAGAGCAGATGCAGGGCTTTCATGTGGCCAAGTGTGGCTGAGCAGAGCATTCATTTTCCTATCAGACAGCAGACTGGGAGCTGCCTGACCACACTCTGGCCAGGTCCTGGATGAGGCTCGAGGTGTCGTCTCCCTGACCCCAGAGCCTGCTTCCCTTGGTGGTTCTACAGCCTCTTCCAGGCTTCATTCCCATCTCCACTCCTGTCTCTCCCATCCGTCCTCCAAGGGTGGCAAGAAAGATCCACCAAAAATTCAAATCTGGGGACTTCCCTGGTGACCCAGTGGTTAGGACTCTGCTCCCAATGCAGGGGACCCGGGCTCGATTCCTGGTCAGGGAACTAGATCCCGCATGCCACGACTAAGACCAGGCACAGCCAAATTAAAAAATAAAATTTAAACCTGAGCAGATCCCCCTGTTGCTGCTGCTAACATTCCAGATTTCCTCTCTCTCATCAGGATGAAGGCCAAACTACTTCTGGTTAGCCGTGCAGAGGACAGGGGGTGGAGGGGAAGAGATGGGCCTTGAGTGAGGCCTGGATTCCTAGACAGACCCTCTTCCAGGCCCAGCTGCCCATCCCCACCCCACCCACCCACCTCAGCACAGCCTCACAGGGCCCCTCCCTGTCTCTGAGTCTTTTCCTTGGTTCCCAGAGGGAGGAGGGCACTGCTGACGCCTCTCTGGTGGGCCTGGGGGTCCTGGCTGGCAACTGGCCCACCATGATGCCCGGCAAGCTCTGCACACAGAATCTGTCTCCCCTCCCCTTTCAGAGACCACGGTGCCCAGAAGACCCTGATAACTGAGAAGGTGACTCAGCCGGTTCGGGCTGGAGAGCTGACTGGTCACTCAAGATGAAAAGAAGCCTGGCCTGGGAATTGGGGCTGAGTCCAGGCCTGGCTGGGCACAAGTGACCTTAGAGACACGTCTCCTGACTCTGGGCCTTGGGCTCCCCATATGTCTGTGAAGGGGCCGGAGGAGCTCACTGACCACAGGGCCCCTGCAGCTCTGACACCCTGGGGGACTTTAGGCACCACTAGTGTTCTCAGCCCAGGATGGACCCGGGCAGAACTGAGCGTGGCCATGCGTTACCCCTTGCTCCTGACAGATCTGCGTCAGTCTCTCCAGCTGCTCGTCTTGGATGGCCTTGGCCTTCTCATACTGCTGGATGACCATCTCCATCTCCACCTTCACCGGGAGGACGTAGGCTGCAAGACAGAGACAGCCCCATGAAGAGCTTGGCAGTGGCGGGGCTGGGAGGGGAAGGGCCAGTCCCAGCGTCCAGCCAGCACCAAGTTCAGGCCCAGGTGTGGTTCCCAGAAGATCTAGCAGTGCAGTGGCAGGCATGGTACCTAGGTACCAACAGCACCCAGAAAGTATAAGAGAGCTAGAACCCTAAGCCATTGTGACCGAGATACTCATTTTCCTCCTTTTCCATAGTGACATTCTGCATATGTGCTCAGTCGCTCAGTTGTGTCTGACTCTTCACAACCCCATGGACTGCAGCCCACCAGGCTCCTCTGTCCATGGGATTTTCTGCAATTCTGGCTATGTGCATGGCTGCCTGGTATGAGGACTATATTTTCCAGTCTCTTTTGCAGCTGTGAGCAGCCGTGAGACTACATGCTGGACAATGGGATATAAGCGCAGGTGTCATGAAGCAGCTTCCAGAAGCCTTTCTTAAAAGGCAGCTGGGGTTGATGAGGAAGTGGAGATATTAGAACCTTCCCACACTGCTGGTGGGAATGTAAAATGGGGCAGCTGCTCTGGAAAACAGCAGTTCTTCAAAATATTCAACAAAGAGTGACCACATGGCCCAGTAATTCCATTCCTAGGAATGTAAGAAAAATGAAAACATATGTCCACACAAAAACTTGAACATAAGTATCCATAGCAGCCCAAAGTGGAAGCAACCTAAATGTCTATCAGCTGACAGATGGATAAATAAAATGTGGTATATCTATGCAACGGAACACTTCAGTTCAGTTCAGTTGCTCAGCCGTGTCTGACTCTTTGCAACCCCATGGACTGTAGCACTCAGGCTTCCCTGTCCATCACCAACTCCTGGAGCTTGCTCAAACTCATGTTCATCGAGTCGGTGATGCCATCCAACTATCTCGTCCTCTATTGACCCCTTCTCCTCCTGCCTTCAATCTTTCCCAGCATCAGGGTCTTTTCAAATGAGTCAGTTCTTTGCATCAGGTAGCCAAAGTATTGGAGTTTTAGCTTCAACATCAGTCCTTCCAAAGAATATTCAGGACTGATTTCCTTTAGGATAGACTTGTTGGATCTCCTGCAGTCCAAGAGTCTTCTCCAACATCACAGTCGAAAAGCATCAATTCTTTGGCGCTCAACTTTCTTTATAGTCCAACTTTCACATCCGTTCATGACTACTAGAAAAACCATAGCTTTGACTAGACGGACCTTTGTTGGCAAAGTAATGTCTCTGCTTTTTAATATACTGTCTAGGTTGGTCATAGCTTTTCTTCCAGGAGCAAGCATCTTTTAATTTCATGGCTGCAGTCACCATTTCACAAGAAAAAGGAATGAAGTCCTGATGCATGCCTAGGCTTCCCGGGTGGTGCTAGTGGTAAAGAACCCACCTGCCAATGCAGGAAACAAAAGAGATGTGGGTTCAATCCCTGGGTCAGGAAGATCCCTGGAGAAGGAAATGGCAACCCACTTCAGTATTCTTGCCTGGAGAATCCCATGGACAGAGGAGCCTGGCGGGCTACAGACCATGGGGCCACAAAAGAGTCAGACCTGACTGAAGCAACATAGCACGTGTGTACACATGCTACAACATGGATCAATCTTGAAAACATTAAGTGAAAGAAGGCAGATACAATAGACTACATATCATATGATTTCATTTAAATGAAATGCTCAGAAGAAACAAATCTATAGAGATGGAAAGTAGATTAGTAATTGCTTAAGGCTGGAGGGGAATGGGGAGTGAAGCTAATGGGTTTCTTTTTGAAGTGATTTTTTTAAGTGCTCCAAACTTAAATTTTGGTGATGTTTGCACAATTCTATGAATGTACTAAAAACCATTGAGTTGTGCATTTTAAATGGGTGAGTCTTATGGTATGTAACTGTATTTGAGTAAAGATGTATAAAAAGAAAAGACAGATGGGGCTTTCCTTTTGACTCTTTATCTTATTCCTTTCTTCCTTCTTTCTATTGGCTGAAATGAGGATGTGATAGCAGGCACGGAAGCAGCCATCTTGGGCCATGGGAATGACTTTGGAAAGTAGGCTATGTGCAGCAAAGCAGCAAAACAGGAGGAACCAGGGACCATGACTATGGATGCTCCTTACGATCCTGGACTGCCTACCTGCAGGCTTTCATGTGAGAGGAATAGGCTTCTATTTTAAGTCACTGCTATTCTGAATCTACTTACTCACAGTCAATCCTACTTATAAATGAAACACATTGAGACCCAGAGGAGAGACCCTGGACTCTGGATTGGAGAACCTGGAGAGTTCCCAGCCAGCGGCAGCCCCACGGACCCCTCCTCTGGCAGTTCTCTTGGCTCTTGGGAAGTCTCAGGATCAACTCTTGACCTGACCTTGGCCTCTGCCTTTCACACTCTTCTCACACCTCTCAGAACCCAGCCCTTCCAGACCCTTCAGAAACCTCCGTCACATGCCTCTTTTGCCACTATGTTCTAGAACTCTCTGCGTCTCAACTCTCCAAATTCTTTTCCACCCACAGCCTCCCAACCTCCAGCTGTTCTCTGGCTACTTGCAGGAATCATGCAGACGAGAGAAATCAGAATTTTTCTGTTTGCTTCCAAACTCGAGGACAGCCCATGAGTCCCGGAGACCTGTCTCCAGGCCCCAGAGGCTGCCCCAAGCGGGCCCACTGTCCCCGGGGTCTCTGCCGAAGCCAGTTCACACCCAGGGTGAGAGTGGCAAACCAACCCCCATCCGTTCACACAGCCCGTCCCTATCATGATGCCCCCAGTGGCTCCGCAACGCCTGACGTGTCAGGACAAAGGGGAACAGCTGGGAAGAGCATTCACAACGGGGGCTGTCAGGATGCATCGGTGTGAGGGTATCCAGCTGTCCACAGCTGGCAGAGAGGAGCCAGAAGGCGCTGTTCGTGCCCTGGAGGGAGCGGATGTTCTCAGGGACAGAGCTGAGAGCAGAGCCTGTGCGGATGGGGGAGGCTGAACGGCTAAGAGAGCATCGGGAGGCCTCGAGCGTCCTGCCTCCACTTGTGGCTCAAGTGTGTGTGACCCTCCTCCCTCCAGGCCTGAGCCTTCCCACCTGTGAAAGGAGAGGATGGACGAGACGATCCACCAGCACTTTCCCAGGGTGGACCTTCCGAAGCTGGACCCGCTCACATCCCAGTTTGATAAGGACCCTGGATTGGCTCCCTGAGCAGATGTCAAGCCCCACAGTATTCGCGGGGTGGGACGTGGGGGTGGGAACCGAGGAAAGGCTGCCCCGACAAGGGCGCGACCCCAGAGGCCGTGCCGCCCTTCCTGCCTCCAGCTCACCCCCTTCAGGTCACTCACCATCAATCACCCTCTTCACCCGCCAGATCCGGAACATAATGATGAGGCTGATGGCATCCCAGGGGCTCCGGGGCCCATTGGCCACAGTGGATGCCACCATCGGGGCCAAGGACAGGATGATCACTGCCCCGTCAAACACCTGTGAGAGGAGGTGGATGTCAGCACCCTGGGCCACCTTCCTGAATGTCCTGGAACCAGTGACCAGGTCAGGCAAGGCAGCTGGCACTGGCCAATGACGCCCTGCAGCCCCCTCTGAAGGTCACCCCCCATCCGTAGCTACCTCTCCTGATCCTCCCTGGTCTTTAGGGGCCTCTCTGCTGGGCATGCTCCTGAGCACTGTCCTCCAAGTGACCTCAGTCCATCGCCAGCCTTGGTTCAGACTGCTTTGGGCTGTTCCAAGCTTCTTTTTCAAGCATCGGCCTCCAGCATCTTGTCTCTTCTTGGGACAGGCTTGCCTCCACATTGCAGGGTTCCTGTGCTGGCTTCTCTGAACCTCTCAGTGGCAGCAGGGGCTGAAGGAAGGCCCCTTCCCCTTGGGAAGCCCAGAGCCTGCATCTTCTTCATCCAGGGCTGGTGCTGAGTCTCTTACTCTGCCTGGAGGCAGAGTTCAGAGAGGAGGGGACCCTAAGCTTCAGCTCTGGGCCCTGCCCTGCCATCAGCCTGTTCCAGCGTGGCCTTGGTCTGAGACTTCCACAGGCCAGGCCTCTATGTCTGCTCCCAGCATTTGACCCAAAGAGGCTAAAAAGTGTGTGTTGGTGGTGGGGAGAGGGTGGTGGTAAGGAAGGAGTGGGTAGCAGACATTGACCTCCTTGCCTTGTCCTGTGTGCACCAAACTTGAAGGACAGCCAGACTCCCCAGCACCCCATCTCCACCCATCACACTCCACCCCCTTTTCACATAAAACAGAGCAACTGGTTTGCTCAGCAGAAACCCAGGCTGAGAAGCACTTCTAGGGTTCCCTCACTCTGTTCTCCGACCACGGGGCCATTTTAAAGAGTAGGTTTGTTTTCAAACACGTTTCAGAAGTTTCCCAAAATGATTCAAGAATAACTTTTTAAATTTTGCAGAACTTCAAGGAGATATTTTAGACCATATTCTTTTGCTGGAAACTTTCTCAGTTGTCTCCGCTCCCCACCCACCCAAAGGCACAGCTGGACAGACTCGTGTGTCCAGTGTGGGAGGGAGCTGGCCTTTGTTGATGGCTCCCACCCTGGGACGGACAGGACAGTGACAGTTTCCAGCTTCCAGGATGGCTGGGTCGGGGGGTGCGAGGGACACTGGTCTTTACCTCTATCTTGTTTTCAATGTAATCCCAGATCCCGAGCACCACAATCCGAAGAACAGTCTGGGAAGAGGAAGTGAGAAAAGAGGGCATGGTTATTGCTCTTCCTACGTGCTTCCATCAGCAGAGAAGACTCCAGAGCTGAGAATCCAGGGGTCTGCTTCCTCGGGAAGTCTTCCCCTAAGTGTCTCTCGGTTCATGTGCCCTCCCCAGCCCCGCCTTGAGTGCCCCAGCTCAGGTCTGCGTTACCACTAGTGCCAGCCTCCGGCTCAGCACCTTCAGTGCTCACACTGAACACAGATACATTCTGGAATGGACACTCAGAACTCTGCCTCCCTCTCCAGTCATCTCTTGCACTCCTGTCATGCCACAACCACTTGCAAACCTACAAACATGCAATTCTTTCTCCTGTACCTTGTCTTTGCATGTGGCAAAGACTGCTCCCCGACCCCCAATCTCTCTCTTTTCCTTATACAATAATTGTAATTTCACTATGGCCACCCAGAAAAAGACTACATTTCCCAGTCTTCCTTGCATCTGGAGTGGCCAAGTGAGCAAGTTCTGGCCAATGGCTTATAAGCATAGAAGCTCTGTGTCCCACCTCTCAGTTGTGAGCTTTAAGGGATTAGTCTCTTCCTCCTCTTTCCTTCTTCCCAAAGGCTAGCATATGGGTGTGTAGGTGTGGTGGGGAGGTGTGTTCAATTAGAGAGGGCTGGGCAACAAGATGGAGGCACTGCTGGGTCCCCACCAGCCCCACATCACCATGTGAGCCTAAATGGCTGGTCCCACCTGTCCTTCCACGAGAGAGAAATGAATCCCGCCTTGTTTAAGCCCCCGTATTTTTGGTTTTCTTGTTAGAGCATCTTGGCCTGTGTGCTAACCAGCAGGGCCTCTTTCCCTTTCTCTACTTGGAAAGGCTTTCTTCTCATTCTGAAAGTGAAAGTTGCTCAGTCGTGTCTGACTCTTTGACACCCCATGGACTATTACAGTCCATGGAATTCTCCAGGCCACAATACTGGAGTGGGTAGCCTTTCCCTTCTCCAGGGGACCTTCCCAACCACTCAAACATCACCTCCACGAAGCTTCTCTACCTTTTCCAGGCTTGGTGCCTCTTTCCTGGGTGTCCCTATAGTCCTTGGAAACCTCAATCGCTGCTGTCCCCTCCCCCAGACTTCATCTTACCTTGTGGTGACTGCCTGCTTGATGCCCCAGTTAAGGATGAGGAGACATTGTCTGATTTCTCTCCTTTGTCCCAGTCTCTGGCATAGAGTGAGACTGAGTGATTACCCACGTGAGTGATGAATAAATGCATGCCTGACTGATTCCTTAAAACACTCCATAACTCATTTCAATGCCTCTGCCTTCTGGGGTGGCTTCCTCACCAAGAGTACCTTTTTCTCCAAAGAAGATACTTAGAACCTGGTCTTGTATGACCCTAGTATATTTGTCTTAGGTCCTTCCCTGAACCAAGGTGAGAAGTTCACAGCAATTCCCTTCAGGTGGGGTCCGTTCTCCTACACGCCTATAGGATTGGGTTGGCCAAAAAGTTTGTTCAGAAAACCCACCCGAATTTTTTTTTTGCCAACTCAATACAAGGTCAGCCACCTGAACTTGGCAAAAGCTGCAGAAAGCCTAGGGATCTCTACCCATACTTAGGCCACAAAAATGACTGGCTGCTAAAGTCTACCTCTTCCTCATGAAGGACTATCCCGATTTCCATGAGCGGATGAGAAGGAGGGACGCTGGTGGCAGCCTGTTATGTCACCATGTTTGAGAACAGGGAGGGACACATGGCAGCCTGATGTCCCTTCCACGTGGTTTCCCGATCTCTCCCTTAACTACTGCAGCTCCGAGTGGGTGCAGAGAGATCTGGGTTGGTGGTCTGGTATCTTGAGGTCACAGCTCAGTAATGAACTGGTTGTGTGGCTGTGGGCAAGTCAAACCCCCTCTCTGGGCCCATATCCTCTTCCACTAGAGAGATGGGTTAGGAGATACACATCTTCCAGTTCCGTATGAGACTAACATTTGCTATCTGGGATGTATGAGTAGGTTGCAAATCCTGGGCCGGCCCTCCTTACACATGACTCCCATTTTACAGAAGGGGAAGCTGATGCTCAGAGGGGTTAAGGAAGCTGCCCAGTGTCACTCAGGCATTGGGCAGTGAGTCAGTATTTGGACCCAGAGGTCGCTGACTCCGCGTTGTATACTCAGGCTACATGAGAACACCCGACACTGTCCCAGTGTCTCCTGTTGCTCTTCACTCCCTCGAATTGTGCTGACTTTGAAACTCAGCATTTGTCTCCTCTGAAAGGATACACAAGCCACATCCACCCCCCACACACAATTCTGAGGCTCCCAAAGCAAAAAGTCCTGGCTAACACAGAGGGGAACAGGGCCTGGTCCAAATATGATTTCTCCTTCTGCTGCTCCTTTTGAGATTGTGGTAAAATACACACACACACACAGACACACACACACACACACACATTTTAGACTCTGTGGCATAAAGTACATTCACATTATTGTGCAACCTTTACCATCATCCACCTCCAGAACTTTTTCATCACCCCAAACTGAAACTCTGTGTCCATTACACATTAATTCCCCGTCTCCCGCCTCCTGCAGCCCCTGGAAACCACTATTCCTTTCCCTTCTTGGTTTGACTACTCTCAGAACCTCATTAAAAGGGAATCATCCTGCTTCTTTATAAACAAAGCAGCACTTACTGAAAAGTCAGTGGCCCAGGGTGGGGGGTAGAGGCGGGGAGGAGGGGGAGGAGGAAGGGAGCTGGCCAGGCTGAGACTCAGCCAGGAACCTGCGGCAGAGGGGGGCAGGCAGCATACAAGCAGCCTCTGTGCTCTAGGAAGGGATGGAGGCTTGATGGGCTCCTGGGCCAAAGTCATGCCAGGAAGGCAAGCAGAACAGCAGAAGCACCTGCCTCCTGCCTTCCATCCTTGCTGGTCCATCCACAGCAACCCCCACCCTCCCCGCCAACTGAGGGAACCTTTTCTTTCTAGCCCAGCCCATGGAAACAGAACAGCTAAAAGCAGCTGTGGAAAGGGCTTGGGAAACCCCTCCTGGGCCAGCCTCCTGCTGGAGAAGGGAAATGGCCTGGAACTGGTGGCTCTGAATCAGGGTCAAAGCTGGAATGAGAACCCAGCTCTGAAACACCCCACCCAGGGGCTTTTCCCCTGTAGCATCCTTTGCAGGTATCAAGGCATTCTGCCCTCCCACCTCACAGCGCCCCCCATGGGTCTCGCCCTGGTCAACAAACCCATTGATAGCTAGTGTTCCTCAAAGTGCTGGCAAGGACCCCCTGCTTCAGCAACATCTGGGTTGTTATTTGTTGTTCAGTTGCTAAGTCGTGTCTGACTCTTTATGACCCCATGGGCTGCAGCATGCTAGGCTTCCCTATGCTTCACTGTCTCCTGGAGTTTTCTCAGACTTATGTCAAGTGAGTCAAAGATGCTATCTAACCATCTCATGCTCTGTCGCCCCCTTCTCCTCCTGCCCTCAATCTTTCCCAGCATCAGGTTCTTTTCCAATGAGTCGGCTCTTTACATCAGGTGGCCAAAGTACTAGAGCTTTAATTTCAGCATCACTCCTGGGGTTTTGTTTAAAATGAAGATTCCTGGACTCTCATGGAGATCCAGGATGTCAGGACCTCTGGGTGAAGGGCCCAAGAATTTGCCTTTTAAACAAACTCTCCTGGGGTCCCAACAGAATGGCGGGGATGTATGAGGTGACAGTGCCCTGGGTGAAACCAAGGAAGCCACATGCCCAGACGCAACAAGGAGAAAGAGAGTTCGACTAGGAATCAAAGGTCAGGGCCCCTTTCTGGTTCTGACTAAACCTTACTAACCATGGGACATTGACCAAAGCCACCCATCCCCCACCCCAAGACCCTCAGCCTTGCGATCCGGCCCCCAAGCGTTGCAAAGGTCTTTGAGGCAGGGAGGGACTGAGGGACCTGTACCCTGAATTCCAGCTGCCTCTGTCCCTCCTGGGACTAAGAGCTTTCAGCCTCCTCCACACTCAAGATAGGCTTGGCCAAACCTACAGGATGTCACCATTTATTATTTACTATAAGCCAAGGTCTTCTGCCATTTTACAGATACAGAAACTGAGGCTGAGAGGGGCAGGTAAAGCTTCTGGTTCCCAGGCCCTTCTTCCTTCCTACCCTAGCGCCCTCATCTTTTCCCTTGGGAAGCTCTGCTCTCAGGAGGGACGCCCCTTCCTTCTCCCCAGGGAAGGGGCTCAGGCTTCAGGGAGCATGAGGGTGGGTGGGAAGACCTGACCGTTGCACCTGCAAAGAGTTAGCAACTGAACAACAACCCCTTCTCCAGGCAGAGAGATTCCCTGGCTCATTGATTGGTGAGCAGCATTGGGGCTGGCACCCTTGCCCCTTACAGACCCATCCCCAGAGCTGGGCCCACCAGCCAGGAAGAAGGAAGCAGCGCACATCTCGCCCTGAGCCTGTGCCCCTGCAACACTGCAGCTGGTGGGTCTGGGGAGTGGGGCGGTACCCGGGCTCTCTGGGGAGCCGCCTGGCCTAAGGAATACCCACGATGGGCACCAGGCCACTGGGGGCCGACCCCTGGTGCTTCCTCAAGAAGCCTATCTACCCCTGAGCAAGTTTCTGCTGCCAAGATGGCTGCAGGCTCCCTCCCCTGCAAGCCTCCTTTTAAACTAGAGCAGCAAGAGGTAGGCACACCGCCCGGGATTCCGCTACAAGGAGAACTTAGGAAATGGGAGAGACCTCTGTGGGAGCTGAAAGCAGTCTTCGATTTGTTTGCAGAAGAAAGGTTTATTCGGTTGAGAAACCTTTTAGGGGTGACCGCAGGGCAGCACAAGCGCGCCCCCTGGAGTTAGGCATTGATAAAACAGGAGCAGAGTGAGCGGCTCCCCCACTTCCCTCCTCCACCCTCAGGTCTTCCAAATGTCCCCGGATCCGGATGGTGAAGGGAATCTGCCTGCTCCCTGGGCAGCCTCCGCCCTAGGGGTCCATAGGTGACCCCGCACCAGACACCGGAGCCGACAGGCGCACTGGCTGCACTGGTTTCATTTCAGCAGGCGGTTCCCAGCTACCTTAAAAGAATGGGTTCAAGGCCGGCAGGATAGAGCATGGTGGCGACCACGTGACCAAGGGCAGCGCATTAAGCGCTGACAGACCCGACTGTATGCTCCAGGCGCGGGGGGCTGCGGGGGGCGGGGGTACCATGCTAGGCGTGGGTCCGAGAGGAGAGGCTGGAATCCACAAGACAAGCATAGTTTGTTCTAGAACTCCCTCTCAGCATGTGAACATCTCCACTTCTCGGTCCTGAAGCATCTCTCACTGACCCCAAGTCTCCCTGAAGCCAACCCCCCTGTCTCTTCTCCCAAGTTTCTGAAGAGGTGTCTCCATTGAACCCACTGCAACCTGATGCCGGCCCTCACCAAAACTGCCTGCACCTGATTAGTGCTGACTCCTCGGCAGCTTGGGGGGTGCACCACTGGCTTCCTTGGCCGGTTCCTTCCTTCCTTCCTTCTTTGGTTTCCAGGGTCCCAACCCCTCTGGATTCTTCGCCCACCTCCTGGCTACATCGTCTCAGTCAGCTTTCCATCCTCAAATTGTTTCCCTGGGCTCCATTTCTCCTCTCATGCTTCCCGGTCCCCAGACGACTGCACCCTTGGCCTCAACTCCCACCGGACACCTTGAGGCCTCCCTCCCCTCCCCCCTCCTCCTGCAGCAGTTTCTGGGCTTAGTGAAGGGCATCCCCACCCCCTCTTAGGAGACCAGTTCCTCCCCCACCGGGAAGTCCTGCTTGCCCCCCTCTCTTGCTCACATGCTCCCCTCCATGATCGCCAGTCCCCATGTACTGCAGAGTTTAGCTCCTTCAACTCCATCCAGCTTGTCCCTTCCTCCATCCTGCTTCCACTGCTCTGGGTCAAACCTTTAACCCCGACACTGAACCACATCTCCCAAACAGTCCCCAAATTCCAGTCTCCCTCCTACTTCGAACACCCACTCCTCACCGCCTTGCCTGGGCGATTTCTCTAAAAGGCCAATTTCATCACTCCGCTCTCCTGCTTGGAGCCTCCTCCCCACTCTGAACACGATGCCCCACTCCTGAGCAAGGCACCCCACTCCTGAACAAGATGCCTCACTCTTGAGCAAGACCTGGAGGGGACCTCGTTACCCGGCCTGGTCCCCAGGACATCTCTCCCCACCGCCCCTGCCTCAGTCAACACCCTGACATGCTGTGGTTGCTGTTTCTCGGTCCCTTGTTCGCTCTGTGACCACTGCCCGAAGGCCCTCCATCCCCGCACCCACCTGGCAGCTCACACATCCACCAGCAGCTTGCAGCCCCTCCCGCTGCAGTCAGTGGGAGATTTAAGCTCTGTTTCTTGTTCTCATTATGCATGTCTGCTTGGCTCCTTCCCAGTAGACGGTAAACACCTGAACTGGGCCTGCGTCTTGATTATCAGGGCAGAATCCTCACACCCTACACCACCTACAGCACCGGGCATAGAGTCACTCAAGAGTAGGAGCTGGATGAGTGAGTGAGAGCTTCCTTTTTCCAGGTGCCTCCTCTGGGCTTCCCAGGTGGCACTAGTGGTAAAGAACCTGCCTGCCAATGCAGGAGACTTGAAAGATGCAGGTTTGATCCCGAGGTTGGGAAGATCCCCTGGAGAAGGAAATAGCTACCCACTCCCAGTAGTCTTGCCTGGAGAATCCAAAGGACAGAGGAGCCTGGTGGGCTACAGTCCATAGGGTCACAGAGTTGAACACAACTGAAGCAACTTAGCACACATGCACCTCTGTGCCAGGCTCTCTATTAGGCACTGGGAGATTAATTATATGGGTCAGCTTGGCTGGGCCACGGGTGTTCAGATGTCTGGCCAGACATCATTTTGGGGTGTGTCTGGGAGGGTGTTTCTGATAAGATTATCATTTGAACCAGTAGACTGAGTAAAAGCAGACTGCCTCCCCAACGTGAGTGAGTCTCATTCTTTTCAATCCGCCGAAGGGCCAAAGAAAACAAAAGGAGGAAGGATTTGCTCTCTCTGCTGTAACAGCCAAAGTTAAAAGAAACCTTGATCAACTGATGTGTGGATGCACCAAGTATGGTCTACCCATACAGTGGAAGGGGTACTGAGACATAAAAAGGGAAGAGGCACTGAACCACGCTACAGTGTGAACGAACTTGAAAACATGTTGCGTGAAAGAGCCAGACCCCAAAGGTCACATATTGAACGATTCCACCTTTATGAAATATCCAGAATAGTTAAGTTCATAGAATCAGAAAGCAGATTGGTGTGGCTGGCAGGGGCTGGGGGAGAGGGGGAATGGGGGAGTGGCCACTCAATGGGGCCAGGGTCTCCTTTGTGGGTGATGAAAATGCTTTGGAACTAGGAAGGGGTGATGGTTGCACAATACTGGGGGCTAAATGCCACTGAACCTGTAAAAGGCTGTTATGTCAGGACTTCCCTGGTGGTCTAGTGGTTAAGAATCTGCCTGCCAGTGCAGGGCACACAGGTTCAATCCCTGGACGGGGATGATCCCACATGCCTCCGAGCAACTAAGCCCCTGTGCCACAACTACTGAGCCTGCACATTCTAGAGCCTGTGCTCCGCAACAAGAGGAGCCACCTCAATGAGAAGCCCGCACACAGCAATGAAGAGTAGCCCACCTCTTGCCATAATTAGAGAAAGTCTATGTGCAGCAACAAAGACCCATCACAGCCAAAAATCAATCGATCAATAAAAATAAAAGGCTCTGTTTTGTGAATTTCACCTCAATAGAATCCTAATAATAATAAACAGAAGGAAGAAGCAGAGGCTGCTGCCCCTGCCTTAAGGCTCCCATCTACAAGGCCAACCATGGGCTAGCTTTCCCCTCTTCCAGGAAAAGGAGCTGGGCCTCTCTGCATCTCCACCGTGGCTAGGGAACAGTTCCAACACCCTATGACCTGCGCTCAGGCCCTGCTGCAGGGTGACCCAGCCTGGCTGGGCCCCCAGGCCTCGTGGAGTCTCAGGAAGAAAAGCAGCTGGCCTCCCCAGTTGCAAGTGATCACTGGGCCTGGTCTCAGCCAAGGGTGGTTTGGAAATTGTTTGCACAGTTTGCACAACTGTCCATCTGGATTCCGAAGGCTCTGCCCAGTCTCAGAGCTGCAGGGCCCCATGGAAGCAGGAGGAAGCGGGATGACCCTGCCTGACACGGCCCAGGAAGCTGGCCAGGCATCCACATTCACCTCATGCCCCTGCAGGGACCCTGCCCGGCCTGACTGCATGTGGGGCGCCTACTCTCACTACATTGAGAAGCATCTGCCTTGCTGCTGAATAGCTTGGCCTGTTTGAACAGATGTCCTCAAACTGAATTACCGTATGTAAAAGAGATGACCAGTGCAAGTTCAATGCACGATGCTTCATCATGCAGGGCACCCAAAACCAATGCTCTGGGACAACCCAGGGGGATAGGGTGGGGAGGGAAGTGGGAGGGAGATGCAGGATGGGGGGACACATATATACCTGTGGCTGATTCATGTTGATGTTTGGCAAAAGCCATCATAATATTGTAAAGTAATTATTCTCCAATTAAATTTAATTAATTAATTAAAAAAAATAGATGCCTTCACACTGAGCCCAAAGCAGCCCCATATTTCTCATCTCCAGACTCAGCTCTGTGCTCTGGGGCGTCTTCCCTGGAGCAGCCCCTGGAGCTCTGAGATGGGCGAGGACAGGCTGGCGCTCACATACCCGCCTGGGGGCCTGCATTCATGCCGCCCGTCTTCCTGAGGGCCTGGCAGTTTTCTCTCTTCCACAGCCTCAGTTTCCTAACTCACAAAATGTCCTGCCTGACTCGGGGACTGTCCTAAAGCTCAGCTGAGACGTGGGGTGGAACGTGGCTCAGGAATAGGTGACCGGCTGCCTGGCCTCAGGAGCCCTTTGGGTGGGACCTTCCTGGACACCACACCCACCCCCGGCCCGCGGCCATGGCCCTGGGCGCTCCCCAGAGGGACAAGGGCCAGCCCTGAAGGGGCGGTGTTGGCTTCTCCCTAGGGGGGGGGGGGGGGGGGGTGTGTGCTGGATCTGTGGTCAGAAGTATCACAGGGTCAGGCCTTTTCTTTCTCGGTTGCTGACCCAGACCTTTCCCTCAGATTCTTAGTCTGCTCCCCGCCTGCGTGCACCAGGCCCAAGGCAGGTGGGTAGGGAGGGGGCATGCAGTGGCGACAGGCCAGATAAGAGTCCGGAGCCTTGGGCCCCGTTTTGGTGGAAACTGGCTATGTGACCCTGGGCTGCAGTCCTTGTCTGCATGGTTTTAAAGGGACACTTTTGGCATTTTCAGCAGGCAAATCTGCAAGCCTGCTCCATGGCGGAGGGACAGTTGACTCCCACTAGAGGTGCCCCTGTCATTGTGAGAAGCACAGACACCTTCACACACTTCCAACCCTCCGGGGAGTAGGGGTTGGGAGCCTCTATGGCAGCGGTCTCCAAGCTTTTTGGCACCACGGGCTGGTTTTGTGGAGGACAACTTTTCCTCAGATGGGGCAGGGGGTGGGGGACGCATGGCAATGCGAGCCCAAGCCATAGGGAGTGATGGGAACACAGATGAAGCTTCGCTCCCTTGCCCTTTGCTTATCCCCTGCTGCGCAGCCTGGTTCCTAACAGGCCTCACTTGGGTCAGCCTCGGTCCACAGTCTGGGGCTGGGCCCCCTGCTCGGTGGGATGGCTCTAACCTCTTCAGATGCTAGGTTCTCCTGGGAGCTCCAGGGACACCCAGGCTCACGAGCTGGGCTGCCCCTCAAGAGGGGCTGGCTGTGCTGGGGAAGACAGGTCTCCCCTGTTACTTTCCTGTTATCCCTCTATTATTCCTGTTACCCCTGTTACCCCCACCCCCCATTACTCCCACCTTACAGCCCCACCCTCTCTCTGACAAGGTCCAAAGTAGCAGTCATTCTCCCCCCAGCCCCCAGCTCTCCCTGCTGAGCCTGTGGGAAGCCCAGCCCCCTTCCACGGTGTGGAGACAGGGCGGGGGGCGGGTGAGGGTCTGAAGCCACGATGCTGCTACACAGGGGCTTGTCTGTTTCAGGTGGCTCGTCTCTAGCAGTGACAGGGAGGGAATGCCAAATTAACGCTGGGTAATAAATTCTGTGAAGCCAATAAAACCAAAGCGGAGGGATAGATGGAAGAACCGCAGCAACTGATTAAACATTTTTGTTGGCAGTCATAGACACATGGCACATTTTCCAAGCTTGCATCAAGCAGACATCTGGCCACGGCCCGTGTATGTGTGGGAGGGAGCGCTGGTGAGCGGAGACAAGGGGGCCCCTCGGCCGGAGACAAGGACCCTCCGAGGGGCAGCAGGCCGGGGGGCAGGCACCATCTGGGGGCTGAAGCATCTCTGGGGCAGTGACCTTGGTGAGCTGGTGGGGACACCTCCCAGGAGGGGCAGTGTTGGGTCTACCCCCTCAGTCTGAGCCCAGGCTTGCTGGCCAACTTCGTGGGCTGCAGGATCTAAGGCCCGGGGAGAGAATGTTCCGGGTGAGGAATGCCTGCTGCCCAGCCCAGCACACCCCACGCCCAGGCGGAGGATTCTGGACTCCAGGCCTAAGGGGCCTGGGCCTCCCCTGAGTGCATGCCACTAGCCGGTGTCAGAGCCGGCCCACCGAGAACCCCGCACACGAGAGGATCCTAGGTGCCTGACTCCTCGGTTTCCCTGATCACATCACAAAACACTCTCTACTTCCATCCCTCCACCCACATCACTGCTCTCCCAGAGCATCCTTCCGCCCTTTGAGGCCCTGCTGTGCTCTGGGACTCAGAGGCCCCTCTGCTTCTAAGCTGGTGTGAGCTGTGTGTGTATGTGTGTGTGCATATGTGTATGTGCACAAGCCTATATGCCTCCCCAACAGGCTCTGTACCATATTCCTTTCTGACTTCCTCCCCACGCCTCCTGACCACGTTGAGAGGCCCCAGTGGGACTCTGCGCGGGGTAATCTGGACCTGCAGCAGTGTGGGGTGACGGCACACAGAGGGAGCAGGCCAGTGGTCAGCTGACTCGGGCCCATCTTCCATTAGGAAGAACCGGGCTGCCACACAAAACTCTCTAGTTCTATAAAGACCTGCCGCCCACAGGACGAAGCCCAGTCTTCTCAGCCTTCCCATAGACCCTGCTGGGAAGAGCCCCAAGTCGATGCCCTTGAAACGCAGGCAGGGGTCACTGTGACAGGCCAGGAGCCGCTCAGAGGACTGGCCACTCACTCTCCCATCAAGGCAGAGGAATTGGGCCGAGATCCTGATTCCTATCCCTTTCAGAGGCACTCAAGGCTATCAGCTCCCATCAAAACCCAGGGTCCTAGGGCTTCTAGGCACTTTTCCCCTCTTATCTCACACACAGAGATATGGGCTGGGGCTTCATCAGCGACTCTAGCAATGGCAAAGGGCACCTGTGCTCCCTGACTCCAGACACCTGCCCCTTTGCTCCCACGGAAGGGTCACAGCTCAGTCTAGCCAGACCCTGTTCCCCATCAAAACCTGGGTCAAGTCCACTGCCTGGCCCGTGACTCCGTCTCTCTGCCTCCTGAGCCTTGGCCCCCCGTGCATCCAGGACCACCGTCCCAGTCAGTTTCCCCATCTCCAGGCCCCTGGGCTTTGGCCCGGCCTCTGCCTGCTCCTCACCAGCCACACGAACCATCTGCTCTCCCTCAACCCCCTCCCACTCAGCCTCACCTTCACAGAGGTCACTATCCATCCTTACCTGGACGACACCTGCTCACCGTCTGGGCCACCCGCCGAGGCCCAGCACACAACTTCGCTCCCCGTATCACGTCTCCCTCTTTGCAGCCTCAAGGGCCAAGAGACTAAAGCTTCGTCCCCCTGGGACAGGAGTTGCCCTAAAGAGACGGTCCCAGGGCCCAAATCTCAACCTACCTCTGAGAAGAACACCGACAGGATGACCAGGCTGATCCAGTGTATCACGCCGGCAAACTGGAATGCGCTGGAAACTGCAAGCACAGTAGCAGGGTCAATTTTAGGAGTAAGGAATGAGGTCCATCAGCAAAGCAGGCTTTGTGGCATGGAGGCAGTCCTTCAGGAGCCCGGAGAGTGGGCACTTGGATTGGGAAGCAATCAGGCCAGAGAACGTGAGGGAGCTTTAAGGGGGGTCTACAAAGGAGGTGGAGGGAGGTGGGTGGGTCTGTGATGCTGTTTTCCCTTCTATCTGAGAGGCTGCCTCCATCTCCCCACAGGCGGCCTCTGAGTTCCAGCTCGGTCCCACCAGCCACTGTGGGCTTTGCGTCCAGAAAGAAGGCTTCCAGAGGGGATTGATGGAGACAGCCAGGGCTCTCGGACCAGCGGAGGCAGCTGTGGTCAGGTCTAGATGAGCTTTCAGAAATCCCCACCACAACTGACCCCCAAAGCACCGTGCACTGTGAGTGGGATTTAAGGCAAGCTTCCTTTGACTTCTCATTCTGAAAATTCTGAGTGGCTGAGATGGCAGTGTTAGCCAGAGTATGCTGGGGAGAAGACTGGAGCTGGGACTGGCAGAGGGAGCTGGGGGTGGGGAGGGGATGTCAGCCTCCCGAAAGTGCCATAGCTTCCTGCCCCCAGAGCGTGAGCAGGGAGCACCAGCAGCCACTGAAAGCTCCCATCCTGCCTTCCACCAGACAGTCCTTGGCACTAAGGCACCACCTCTGGTAGACCCTTTCATGGTATAGGAGCTCTGAGGCTAACTGTAGGATGCTGGGGCCCAGGACAAGGGCAAATGGGCTTTGATAGAGAGAGGGCAGGAGGGGATGCCACTCAGAGGGCCAGCCCGAAAGAGAGAGTGGTAGCAGTGGGTGACCCCGGGCGGCGTGGCAGAGCCGAAACAAGGCGCAGGAATGCTGCTGGGAGCACGCTTCCCTACTGCGCTCTGGCCAGGCCTGCTCAGCACGTAGCTCAGCTCCCCTGGGGGCCCAGGAAAAATGCCCTGAGCCATCAGTGGGGCAGGCTGGCCCAAAGAGAGGAACCCACAGTCTCCCGAAAACTCTGAGATGGGCAAGTGGAAACGAAGTCCTGGAGCATATCCAGGGTCAGAAAGCTGCAACACCAGGTTCCAGGTGGGAGACTCTGGGGCCCCTGGCTTGAGGCCAATACGAGCCTCAGAAGGCAAGGCCTGCCCCACCGTGGGTCACATGAAGATGAGTGGGAACTGTGAGGCTGAGGCCTGCGTGATTCTGAAGGGACCTCCAGATGATTCTGGAAACATAAAATCTCTCCCCATTATTTCTCAAATGAATTCCTGGGCCTTTTTTTACGGTTTGCTTTAGAAGAGCAATAAATCTCTGATTGTGCATTTTATGGAATTTAAGATGCCTTTTATGAGCTGCTATTGGATCTCCCACCAAAATCAATCTCCTGGATACTTAATTTTAAGCAAAATTCCAGTGTCGGCTGTGTTCTCGGTTCTACCCAATGCCTGAGCGGCCAAGGGCCCCGGGTATAACCCACAACAGGGAAAGAAAGACTCTGTTATGGTCAGACCTCATAAAAAGCAGACGGAGGGATGAGTGGGAGGGAAAATAGACAACACAGTATAATTGAAGACAGGCTGAGTGTAAAATCAGCGCTGGTTACTTTCTGCTGGGAGATACGGTGATTAGAACCAAGGGGCCACCAGCTGTACAAAGCCAATGAGGCTCATCAGACAAAAGCAACTCTGTACTCCCCGCCGCCCTCTCAGAGAGGAGGGAAGGCGAACAGGTTGGCGGGAGCTCTGACGGACCCTGAATGCAGAGACTCCAGTAAGGGACCTGGGGGCGACTGAGAAGAAAACAAATCTAAGATGACAGAACAGGTCTGGGGGTGGCCAGATCGATAGTCCTGGATTTTGGCAATGGCAGGGAAGGAAATCTCTCAGAGGGCCCACAATTTCATTTCTTTTTTTAATTTGCATTTGAATGAACCACCCTCCGACTAGGGGACCTCTGGGGAACCAAAGAGCACTCACTCACCCAAAGCCAAGAGTCAAGGCCCTTGGCCCTTCCTGCTGGTACACCAAACCAGGGTCTACCAGGGGCTGGGGGCAGAAGGAGGACCCTCTGCTCTGATGGCTGTGCTGCCAAGGGACATCTGCAAGGACAGAGAGGCGGCAGACAAGCCACCACGTGCGTCAGGCTCCCATGAAAGCAGGACCAACACCACCAGGACCAGGGTGAGGAAGAAAACTGGCCTGATGGCTCGACATCCCAGCTCCAACACCTCTCACCAAGGGAAAGTCTAACTTCTCCCAAGCTTCATTCCCAAATCCATAGAAAGGGCTAAGAGCCATCTTGCCTGTCTCCCAGGGGTGCTACTAGGATCAGATGCATGGAGAAATGATTCCAAAATGATCACGTTATAGACACGCAACCCTGCCAACTTACAACTGGTTAAAAATACAAGGAATCCTAGCATCACTGTGGCTGCTATCATTACAGGTTACTACAAAGTGAGATGCCTCCACACGTGGGAACTCTAAGCTACAGAAAATTCCAATCTGGAAAATTCCAAATGGGAACAATTAAAAAAAAAAAAAGTGCACACAGGGGTCCCCAACGTTTTGGATCTGATCAGTTGCTGATCATGGCATGCTGGGGAGGGGGAGTGAAGAGGCCACATTGGGTGGAGTGAAGGGGGCAAACCAATGCTGGGGTGACAGAGAGAGAGGCTGCCAGATGCTTTTTTCCCCATGGTCACCCCCATGAGATATGGGGCCAGGGGGTGATGGGGTGGGGACAGCCGTCGGGCCGGGGGCAGATCTCACTGCTAGTTGGGGACCCCTGATGGATGCACATGGAATATTGACATCATATGTGTTTGCATATGTATCTCTCTTGCTACTCACACTGGAGAAGCTTTATATCTATTAGAAGTTCCAGAGTCAGGAGAATCACCACCAATATTACACAGGCTACCAGGAAACTGTTGACACTCGCACTGAGCAAAAATACCTGCCACACGGCTGCTCTCTTCCCACAGCACGGCTTCAGCCAGGTAGACCTGCGGGGACAAAAGTGGGGGGAGCAGGCGCTGAGCAGGGGTGAGGTCCCACCACAGCCCTGCTCTCAAACCCCGCCCCCCGCCCCCGCCACATCCCACCTCCCCGGTTCTGTGCCTTCTTCAGGGGGTGCTGGGCAGAATGACGAAGACCGGAAACATCTCACTGAGAGATGCAGCTTCGTTTACAGGCTGACCCGGGCTGCTCACAGCGTCGCCCTGTGCTCCAGTCTCCTCATCTTTAAAACGGGAACAAAACCACATCTCATAGCCTTGTGGTAAAGATGGAAGATCACAAAGGTTAGTGGAGAGGCTGGCCATGTGATAAGTACTGCATGAATTCTTCTTATTATTATACTTATTACTGTAGGGCTTCCCTGGTCGCTCAGTGGTAAAGAATCTGCCTGCAATGCAGGAGACTCGGGTTTGGTCCCTGGGTCAGGAAGATCCCCTGGAGAAGGGCTTGCCAACCTACTCCAGTATTCTTGCCTGGACAATCCCCATGGACAGAGAAGCCTGGTGGGCTACAGTCCATGGGGTCCAAAGAGTCGGACACAACTGAGTGACTAACACTTTATTATTATACTTCTGTGCAGTGTCAGAATGGAGCACACGTTCTACATTTGGGAGACCCTCAAACCACCTCTAACAAGTGCTCAGTGGATTAATAAGAGAATTTTCTTTTTTTTTTTTTCCAGTTATATAAGAAAAGATTTGAAGTAGATCTTTGTTTCTCAAAGCAGACTGTAAGGAAAGCTAGTTCCACAAAATGTTAATGGTTGTTACTCAATAAAAAGTTTCCATGGTTGGGTAAGTTTTGGAAAATTTGCATCAAGGTCAAATGGATTATTTTTCTTTGCAGGACATTTTTGTGCCATTAATACGCCATCATACACCAATGGACTCGAAAAGGAATTACAGAATCAGTGTCTCCCAATGCACTATCCCATGGCAGCCTTTTGTATGTAGCATCTAGAGGGACTAGTGGTCCATGGACCATCTTTTGGGAAACCCTTGACTACACTATCGTGAACATACTTAGACATGCAGCCACCAAGGATGAAATCTTTCCTGAGTAGGCCTGGATGTAGAGAGAAGGCAGAGAATCTCAGAGCTGGTGGGTCTCTTAGGACACCTGATCCACTACCTTCAGGAACACAAGATTCTGGTGAAAAGGGGGTGCCTCTAAGAAGGTCTTGGGATGGCGAGGTCAAAACTCACTGCTTTGGTAGGTTATTTATGAGCTGGACCCACCTGCCTGCCTTGACAAGGAAGAATTAGGTGCCCTGAAGCACCCGAGACAGCAGTGGCTGGGGCCTTCTCACTTCTGATTGACCTTCAGTCTCCTGGGACCATGCCAAAGGCATTCTAAACCTCCGCTTCCCCATATGTAAAACTCCTTAACCTCCAGGGTCATTGAAAATTAAATGAGAAAACGTATCTGACCTGGAAGGAACCATGCAGCTGATGACGATGGTGATGGTGGTGATGATGGTGGTGGTAATGATGATGATAAATTATCTGATGGCCCAAAGATTCGGCCATCACCCCTGTCCTTTCTGTCCTAAGGGAGCAACTGGCTGGAGCCTGCTGCACAGTGGCCAGGACCATCCCTCAAAGACCCCGAGGGTGTCCCTGGAAGGGGGACTTCTGTCTTGAGGTGCTTCCTTCTCACCAAAGGAATACTGTGGATGCTTCAAAAAGGAGATTTCTTCCTCACAATCCAGGGAAGGCTCAAAGGAGGCCCCAGCTATGGGAAGGTGGGACAAAGCTCGTGGCTCTTCAAGGAAACCTGGCTTATTCAAATCTTTCTTGGATGTTTTCCAAAACCTATGGGTGTCCTTGGCTCTGGGGGAAAAAACTGGGGGTTCAATCCCCAGCCTCAGAAACTGGTCCCAGGAAGAGGGGTAGGGGAATTCCATCAGGTGATGGGGAAGGATGGAAGGCACCTTGGACAGGCAGAGGGTGACTGATGTGACCCTCAAGCCCATGGCCCAGAGTGTGGGTGGGGTGAGGGGTGGGGAGAGCTGCCAGGTAGAAGGGAGGGTTCTCACTGAGGACAAGCAGATGACATGGGGACAAGAGTGAGTGGAGGCCAGACAGAAGGCGGGTTTCAAAGTCCCCCGCAGAACCACCTTGCTCCACTTTCCTGAATGTTCACGAGGGCTGCCCACAACCCTGGATCTTAGCAGAAAGGTCGAGAAGCGATTGGTGGCCCACGCCTAATAGGCTGCAGGGTAAACCTCAAACCAACACCATGCAGACCTCACGAGGGTTGCCAGAGAAAATACAGGGCAAACAGTTAGATCTTGAATAAGCAAGCAACAATTTTCTACTATAAATGTATCCCAATTACTGTATTTGGCTTCCCAGGTGGCTGGGTGGGTAAAAGAATCCACCTGGTGTCTCAAGTGGTAAAGAACCCACCTGCCTAAAGCGGGAGATGTAACAGAAGCGGGTTCAACCCCTGGGTTGGGAAGACCCCCTGGGGGAGGGCATGGCTACCCACTCCAGCATTCTTGCCTGGAGAATCCCACGGACAGAGGAGCCTGGTGGGCTACAGTCCATGGGGTTGTAGACACAGACACGACTGAAGTGACTAAGCAAGCAGGCATGCACAATCATTGCACGCTTACACTAAAACAACAACAACTCATTGTTTATCCAAAATTCAAATTTAACTGGGTGCCCTGTAACCTTATTTGCTAAATCTGACAGCCCTAAATTCAGAGCAGAGTAGGCCTGAGGTGGGTCTGGTGAGGTTGGCTGCGATAAGTCAGAGGGATGTACGGGAACCCTGGAAAACAGGTGAGAAGCCAGCATCACGGAAGGAAAGACCAGGAGAGGGACACGCTGGGAGGGCTGTGCGTGTCTGACCAGGCCAGGAAATAAGGACAAGGGCAATCAGCTCAGAGGGACAGCCGTGCCCCACCTGGCCAAGGCCCAGAGGAACCTAGAGGCTCTGCCCATAGGGGCTCTCAGCTGTGCATGCTTTTCTGTGTATGAAAGATCCCTTTGGATTTTTAAAAAATTATTTCTTTTGCTGCACCATGTCTTAGCTGCGGCATGTAGAATCTTTAGTTGTGCTGTGTGAACTCTTCACTGTAGCATGTTGGAGTTAGTTCTCTGACTAGGGATCGAACTAGGGCCCCCTGCATCAGGAGCTCAGAGTCTCAGCCACTGGACCAACAGGGAAGTCAGACCCTTTGAATTCTAAGGTAGCTTTGGCCATCACCACCGACTGACCTCCTCTCCTCCTGGTCCATGCTGAGGGTGTCATGTCTTCTTTTCTCACAACGTGACATTCCCAACTCCCTTCCACGGGCCCTATTTTAATCTTTTTGCACCTCTCACCCCAGTTCTCGCTCAGCTCCAGCTGCCTCAGCATGTCCTCTGGAAGTTTCCTGCCGTCTTCTGCCCTCCTGTTCACTCCTCCCCGAGGCCACAAGCACTTTCATCGTCTGGTCCCAGAGGAGACCCAGCTCCAATTCCACATCCTCCCTGAAACCCGGCCCAATCGTCTGTGGCCCCTAAACTGATGCCATTTCACTGTCACCTGAAATCTGAGGCAAGCGCTTTCCATGTGATGAATAAAAAAGGGCGGCTGCCAAGGCCATTTGCTGGAGCTGCGGCCACGCTGAGCACCAGAGGAAGGTACACATGTACGCCCAACAGGGGCGGGGGGCACCTGTTCTCCTCCATGCCTGTGCATCCCCGAAGCATGGGGTCTACCCCTCAGAGACCAAGCCTTTTACCCTGAGAAGTAGCTCCAGTACTTCTTCAAGTAGCAGTCTTTCCCTCTAAAAAGGAAGCTCCAAGCTTGAGCTGTCTCCATGGGAGGAAAAAGTCATTTTATGTTGCTGTTTCAAATGTTAAGATGTTGCTTTTTATTTTCTTGTGTGGTTGGAAAAACTCCCTAGGCACACCCAGGTTTGGTTACTGGGAAGCGTCAGTGCTCAGTGGGGATGTGTAGTTCGAAGCCGGCATCGCGGGCCTGGCCCTGACACCACGGCATCCCTTAGGTGGCAGGACTGAGAAACCAGGCTGGGGAAGGTCTGGAAGTCAAGTGCCTGCCGGACACTGTGACCCAAACAGGCATCGGCTCTCAGACTGCCATTCCAGTGGGTGAGAGTCAGACAATAAACATGACAAACTAGGACATTAGGAATTTCCCCAGTGGTCCAGTGGTTAAGAATCCGCCTGCCAATGCACGGGACACGGGTTTGATCCCTGGCCCGGGAGGATCCCATATACCGCAGAGCAACTAAGCCCATGTACCACGACTACTGAGTCTGTGCTCTAGAGCCCACACTCAGCAACAAGCGAAGCCTCCGCAGCAACAAGCCCGTGCACCAGAACTAGGGACTCGCTCCTGCCCGCCACCACGAGAGAAAGCCTGTGTGCAGCAATGAAGACCCGGTGCAGCCGGAACGTAAATAAACAGAATTCATTCATTAAAATAAGACAGGTTAGGAAATTAGATGGTGTGTGACAAGGTGGTGGGTTCTGTGGAGGAAAAGAGGGGCATGAAGGGTGGCATTTCAAACTAGGCGGTCAGGGTAGGCCTCACCCCAAAACTGCCATTGTGAGCAAGAACTGGAGGGAGTGAGGCCGTGCATATCTGAGGGTGGGTGGTGATGTATAGGAAATGGGGACTGTTCATGGTAAAATTCTACTGGACTCCCAAGGAATCTCTGGCAGAGTAAACACCAGAAGGGCAGAAGCTGGGAGCTGGGCTGGGGGTGGGGGAGGTGGGGCTCCCCCCTTTAGGCTGGGGGCAGTTTATTTAACCCACTCGGGGTGGCTGCGGCAGGCATTCCCACAGCCCTTGGGGCAACAAATCAGTTCCTAAAGAACCCCAAGTGTAAGTGTTAGTCGCTCAGTTATGTCCGACTCTGCGACCCCATAGACTGTATCGCCTGCCAGGATCCTCTGACCAAGAAATTCTCCAAGCAAGAATACTGGAGTGGGTTGCCATTCCCTTCTCCAGGGGATCTTCCCAACCCAGGGATTGAACCTGTGTCTCCTGCATTGCAGGTAGATTATTTACCATCTGAGCCACCTTGGGAAGCCCCAGAGAATCCAGGGCAGTTGCAAAACAGAGCCCAAGACTGCCTCAGTCCTGTGCTTCCGCTCCTGTTCCAGCCCACAGGTTCCCCCAGCCCCTGCTCTGCCTTCAGCTACCAGTCCCTCAACCATGTTTATCTGGGGGTGACTTCCTGCAACCCCTCTTTTTGCACAAGTTCAAGAAATGTGATTCACACATGCTCTATGTGAACCCCAGGGCAATACACATGGGGGTGGACTCAGCTGCAGCAGGTGGAGGGAGACCACCCGTCAAGGAAAGGACAGCATCCAGGGATCCAGTAGCTGCTGAGTAGTGGTTGCCTGGTGCAGGGAGGCTGCAGTCTGCATCCAGCTTGATGACTCTCAGCCTTGGCTGGTCCCAGGACCACTAAGACAGCTTAAAAACATCCCAGTGCCTGGGCCACACACCACATCATTCAAACCACAGCCTCTAGGGTGGGACTCAGGCCTTAGTATTTTTTTTATCTCCTTGGAAGATCCCCTGGAGGAGGCAATGGCAACCCATTCCAGTAGTCTTGCCTGGATAATCCCATGGACAGAGAAGCCTGGTGGGCTACAGTCCATGGGGTCACAAAGAGTGAGATGCAGTTGAGCGACTAACACTTTCACAAAGTGCAGTTGAACTTGAAAACCACTGTCTTTGGTCCCTGATGCCCAGTGGGCTCTGGGAACCAGCAGCAGCAGCATCACCTGGGGCTTGCTGGAAACACAGACTCTTGGGCCTCCCCACACCCATGGGATGAGTGTCTGCATTCCAGTGAGATCCTGGGTGATCTGGGTGACTGGGCAGCTCAGGAGGTGGGCAGGGCATGGTCAGGGGAGTCTGGGTGCAGAAGAGATGAGGCAGTAAAGGCAAGCAGGTCCCTAGCCAGTCCCTGGGGCTGGGGCGCAGGACCCAGCACTGAGGAGATGGCGAAGCAGGCAGCCCCCCTGGGGAGCAAGAAAGTGTGCTGACTCTCACTGAGACTGGGTGTGTGTCTTCAGGGGCATCGAGGGCTTCCTTAGCCCAGACCTAAGGCTGAAGCCAGAGTCCGAGCAGGCTCTGGACTTCCAGCTCCATGAAGAGCAGGACCGTGGGCCCCAAGGCTCCAGGATGGAGGCTGGGCTGAAGCAGCAGACTTCCTGGCTGCCCCAGTGTTTGGAAATCCCAAGCTGCTGATAAAATGTCCTCTGAGACTCAAATGATTCAGACATTCCTAGGAGACTGTGTCTTAGCAGAAAAATAGAATCTTTCCAGCTTCATAATGTCCCTGATTAAATAATGACTCAAGGGGTTGCATGGGCCAAAAGGGAAATCAGCATTGACTCTTTAATTAGAGAAGATACTTTCCTCCATCTCTTGAGCTTCCAGTCCTGTCCATCAAAGCCCTGGAGTGGGTTTTCAGGGTGGTGTTATCCCCAGGAACACCACCAGAGGGCAGGCGTCTCTCAATTTCCTATCTTGGTGCAGTGACAGTGAGGGGACAGCTCCAGGAGGCCGGCTTGGGCTGCCAAAGTCTGTAAATACCAACAAGCAGATGGCATCTCCTGGCAGTTAGGCGTGTGTCCTACTGTGAGGGTCCACCAGTCACTCCTGAGACCTCAGAGAAACCCTGGAGCGGGAGGGGAGGTGAGTATCCTTACTGCTTCCACTTTATATACTTAGGTGTCTTGATAAAAGTTTGAAAGAATAACTTTTAGAATGTGAGAATGAACTCTGGCAAGTTTCTGATGGGACCTTCATATGAGGTCAGGCCACGTGAGTGGCCCAGAAGGAGGCGGCTCCAGGTCACTGCTCCATCAGGCCGTGTTCCCAAGCCTGGCACCGAAACAGCCCTGTTCTGAAAGGCAGAGCAGAGCTGTGTGCTGCCAGGACGGCAGGGGCTGTGTTTGCTCCTGGGGGGTCTGGCTTCTCCCACCCTGGCAATCCACAGCGTGGCTGCCAGGCTGGTGTAGCTGGGAGGATGCACGATGGGGGAGGGGCAGTGACTAGGGTATGGGGATTGTGGAGACCTCCAAGCTATCTGAACAGGTGCTCACAGGCTGTGGACAGCCACGGTGTCCCCGGAGGAGGTGGAAGATCACAGAAGAGCCTGTTTCTCTGCGAGTGGCCAGACCAGATGGCTACATATCCTACTGCGTGGGGATATTCATCCACCAAGTCCCCAAAGAAAGGGGTTGAAGTTGAGGCCTTAATGAAGTCTGGGGCACTGGGCCTCCCCACCCTACCTCAACTCCAGCCTTGGGAGGCTCTACTTGACCAGAGCACTGAACCTTCTGGCTTGCAGAGCTCTCTGAGGCATGAAAACCTTGGCCCTGCAGCCCAAACAATGCACAAAACCACAGCAGTGTGCACAGCATTCCAAGGGGTGCATGGACCCCTTGAATCTCACTACTAGATCTTCTAAGGACACCTGGGATCCAAGTTTAAAGCCTGGGACTGGGCAGTCTGAGATCCGCCCCCACGCCCGCAGGCCCTGAGATACTCTAATTCTGTGTTGCTAGACCCTGGTGGCTTGGGTGCCCCAGACTTGGTGGTGATTTCATCAGCAGACCATCCAGTGGCCCCACTTTTCTTTACTGTATTCACTCCAGAGGATTAAATTGCTGTCAGAGTAAGCCACGAAGCTGACTTAAAATCCAACTTCTGGCATTGCCCTGGGTTTTATTTGTACTGATTTAACAAACACTTATAAGGCATTTACTATATACATATGCCACTCTGAGCACTTAAAAAATGTTAACTCATCTAGTAGTTTTAAAAGACAATTCCTTTAATTTTTTTCCCTCTGTTGACAAACAGTGGGGAAAGCCAGACTTTTCCATCTGTCTAGGTTTTGGTACTAACTGCAGCCCCACCACTGCCTGAAATCTGAGTATAATCTTTGAGCCTTAGTTTCTTAGCTCCCAAATGGGAAAACTGCTATTTTATTGCAGGAGTGTTATACTAAAATATTAAAAATAATATGTAAAATCTATAATGTAATGCTTACTATACCATTCATATCTTCTATGATTTAGGTGTGTGGACATTAGAAAAGCAATTTATCATCTAAATGTGGGTAGTTTCCACATCCATTCCATCCTGCTCATACTTAGTACATGCCCACTAAGTGCCAGGCACTGTACTGAGGGCACTCAGGGCATTCATCTATATGGAATCTGCAGCCTTATAAGTTAATTCTGACTCCGCCATGAGCTCTTAGTCCTAGACTACCCCGAAAAGCTGAACATGCAAAGGAAGAGGAGAAAGCAGGAGCGGGAAATGGGCTTACATGTGAAGAACTTGTTCAAAAAATCAAACCTCCTCTGAGAACCATCAGTCCTACAGCCACAGGGACACACCTGTGCCTCTTCCTCGCTCTCACAGGGAGACCCGGGACAGCAGGAAAAGCGCTGTCAAGCAGCCCCCGTGTTCCTGCACACAATCGCAAGAGGCAAGCCACAGCAGCACACACGCCCAGAAATGCGCGCACATGACTCGCTGCAGTCACGGAGACTCTCAGGTCGGAGGTGAGAGGTGACTCTCTCAGTCCTCGGGGGGACTGAAGAAACTGAAGCTCCCCCTAGAGCAGCTTCAGCGCTGCAATCAGAGTTAAAGGTGAGCCCCACCACCTTGGGGTGGAGGGCGGTGTGCAGCTGGGGTCCTGGGAGTCTGACATGTGCTTGCTCCAGAATCTCAGATATCTTGCATCCTGGGAAATGCCAGCTCTGGGAAAGACAGCAGGGTGCGGTGGCAAGAGCCCAGCCCAGGAGCTGTCACCCTGCTTGACAAGTCATCAACCCCCATCTGGGAAAACAATGACCAACACAAACCATCGACCCGCTACTTGGGGGACTTGGGACACTGTCCACACGCCTCTGAAGGGCTGCCACGGGGTCCTAGCCTACTCGGTGAGAGAGTGGGGTGCTGCTGGACCAAGTAAGTGGCCACAAGACTCTCTCACCTCCCGAGTCCTTAATGCAGGAACTGGCCAAAAGTCCAAGAGTCTTTTTTTGTGCCAAGCTTTGCGGACAGGGCTGCCTGGATGAGGTCAGCTTCCTACCCAGGAGGTTAACAAGGGGGCTACAATTTTCAAGCATTCCCTCCCCACTTCCCCGTCCAGCTCTCTGTGGCTCTGAGCTGTGGCTTGGCAAACCCCGGGTCAGCCAGCTCCCTCTTCTCTTTGGCCAAAGTTCAGATCTCAAGTGCCTCCACAGATGACTGGGGGCCCCCCAAGCCCCATAAATCCAGCTCACTTTCCTTGGGGACCTGGACTTGGGTTTATGTCCTCACCCCGCCCTCCGCGGCCCCCCTCCGCGCCCCCCCCCCCGCGCCACCCCCCCCCCCCCCCCCCCCCCCCCCCCCCGCCAAAGGCAGCTCTCAGGCACCCCGCAAAGATGGTCAGAGGCACTCTGCCGCCACCTAGTGGTCACTAGCAGCTGTACACCCTGGCCCTACTCAGGTGGGGAAAAAGTTTTATTTTGCTGCGAAATATAGGTGAACTTACCACCTTCCTAATAAATATAAAATCTTTGCAATTCTTGGACTACAGGAAACAGGTTAACTGTTATTACAAGAAAATACTTTTTTAATCTGAATTAAACCTCTATTCCCTGTTTGGGGCATCAAGAACCCTCATGGAAGCCTGAGACTACTAAAAATATAGAGTCATGGGTCACAATGTCAGGTTGGGTTTAGGGACAGCTAGTGTGTCAAAGGAAGGGATGGAGTTTTATTATAGACAAATCTCACTGGCATTGAGAAAATGGATTAAGGAAACTCTTTTTAACGTTTTTTCTTCCTTGAGGGAAATATGATGACTCAAGCTTTACAAGCCACATGATACAGAACTTTTAGACTTTGCACTTGCAAGGTCATGGCACAGACAGAACTGCCTTTTAACCCAGAACCCCAAAAAAACTGTTTCTTTTTCTGAAAGGATGCTAAGAGTATACTAGCTCAAGTGGGCAAGGTTCTGAGGCAAGTCTGATTTATTTCTCTTAGAATGATTTTGTGGAGGGGCTGTGGAATTAGCAGGGATGCTCAGAGGTGGGCTAGTCACAGACCATGGCCTTGAGTTCTGAAGCATGAGAATCCTGGTCCCTTCCTGTGATTCTTTCTGGACCCCACATAGGTCTGGGACTAGCCTCCACCTCTCCCCAAATAAAACTGGGCTTCCCCTTCTCTTCTAATTTTATCTTAACACAGCCTCATCCACCCATTTACTCACTCAGGTCATTCCTTCATTTAATCAACACCCCTCTGTGCTCCAAGGCTCAAAGGATCTGATCTCTGTCCTGAGGGAGCACTTAATCCAGTACCATGGGGAGGCTGGAGAGTAGGGCAGAGTTTAGTGTCATGAGTGCTGAGACAGAAGTAGGTCAGGGGTTACGGTGCAGGGAGGTGAGACCCTGGCCTGGGTGGGCTGGGGGACAGAAGACTTTCTGGATGGGGTGGTCCTTGGACTACAGAGTGTGGGGAGAGAGAAGGGAATATGGGGTCATGGATCAGGGGGTACCTCTCCTCCTCCCTCTTTGCCTCCAGCCTTTGTTTGCTGGCATGTCTAAAATTATTTCAGTCGTTATTTAAAGATGTTGCTATATTGGCCCTGTCTTCTTTTCCTAACCTGACATCTCAAAAACTATTAGGTTTTCTTCCTCTGACTGTGAAGTTGCAGTTATTTCAGAAATGTGTCATTGGCATCATCTCCAAGCAATGTCCCTTTCTGTCTACAAGCCTTCCTCCAAGCTTCTCCCATCTAGAGGTCTGGCCCTGACCAACCAGGTCAGACCCTGTAGAACACTAAAACATAAATAATTACAAAAGGCTGAATATTTTTCATTTCTTAGTTTTGATATTTTGACAAAGACGATCCTGCCTACTCTCCCATAACTCTCCCTGCCCTTGCTTTTCACCAAAAGAAGGGGAGCACTCTCTCTCTGGAGGGCCACAGAGTCTCCTCTATAAACGGGGGTGACAGCCCTTGCTTTCACTGCCTTCCTACCACATATGTTGTCACCATCACTTTTCCTTTGGGCTGTGCGCCTCCTGAGGGTGGAGACTCTGGGCTTCTCTGAATTTTCTGTCTTCTGTGACCTCCTGTCTAGCTAGCCCAGACCCTGCAAACCAAGCAGGCCTTCAGTGTAGTGAAGCTGGTTAAGAAAAGGCAGAACTGCCAGTCTGTGCCATGAGTTAGCCACCTACAAACCCAGTGGCCCTCTTCTAAAGGGGGACAGCTGGTTCACCAAGAAGCAGCTCTGTATCTCACGTTCCCACTGTTTAATGGGGTGATGTCCCAAAGGGAAGCAGGCCCAGACGGGGCTCTGGTTACATGGAAACACAAAGGGAAACACTGGGATCGTGGACACAAGTCAAACTGCCTCCAAGTGAAATAATCAAGTCAAGCAAGTTACTGAAGAAACAGTCTGAGAAGGCAGACATGTTTCTAGTTCTTTTCCAAATCCAATGATGACTATAAAGGAAAAAGGAAAGTTCTCATTCTGGATCAAAAGCTATGAATGAAGGCTTGGGTTCCTTACAGGCTGTGGTGTATTGCGGACAATTCTCCAATATCCATCCTACTCTTGGCCCATTGGGTAACATCAATGTATTTCAGGAAATGACAAAGTTCAAGGGGTGGCCCTGATTGGGCTGTGGATTCCCATATCCCTTACCATGTGACCCAATTCTAGCCAATGAGACATGAGGAGAGAGCAGCTAAAGAATTCTGGGAAAGTTTGTTGCTCTTGAAAGAGAATGATGGGCAGCCATTCTTTCTCTTGCCAGGTATGTATGAAGACGATGTGGCCAGATAACCATGGCAGCTCTCTCACAAAATAAGGAGAACCTTACAGCATCAGGATGAAGCCAACACTGCTGACAGACGGAAGGAATCTGGTCCTTGTCACTATTGTTGAGGGTCTGGACCAACCTCAAAGCTGCCCTGGCTCCAGGCACTTATGGAGTGGGTCATTGTGGCAGCTCAGCTGGGGCTCAGAACATGCCCAGGCAGCTCCTCTGTTCCCCTCCCTCTCCTCTAAGTGTCTGCTCACATCTGCAGACATGCACGCAGATTTGTGTTTTATCACTATTGAAGGAGGAAGTGCATGGCTGGGGGGAAGATGCAGGGAGGGCAAGGATGATGGTGGTGGTGTAGTTGGCATGATGTGCCAGTGCGGCCCCTTGGATTGAATTGGAGACCTGGGTGAAGAGAAGTGAAAGCCAGAAGCAAATAGGACCAGAGTGGTTTGGGCTCATGGATAGCTTGGTACAGAGTCTGGGGGGAGGGAAGGCTTTTCATCCCTACCCTGCTTGGGTATCCTGTGGCCTTCTGGTTTCTGAAGCCCCCGAACTGGGCACTAGCATTCCCACAATGTACACTGTTGGCGGCAGTGGCTTCGTCGGCAATGGACGTGGACAAGAGGGAGCCAGAGCAGGGGAGGAAGAAGGACACAGTTCCAACAGTGACTGTGCCTGACTGACTGGCTTCGTGGAGCGTAGGTGTCTTGGAAACCACTGGCTCCTGTCGAGGCAGGAAGGGGGCTGAGGGCCATTGTAAATGAGTCAAAGTGTGTGACTCATTCTGGTAATGGGCTGGGGAGGACATCCAGGTAGGTCGAGATCCACTGACTGGGACCAGATAGAATTCCTTTTTGGGAGAAGACAGTTCAGTTGTGGGTCCTGTTGGGTTTGAGATGGCCAGAAGTCCTGACTGGGTAGGTAATGGCTCCTCAGGCTGGATTTAAGAGCTTCCACCAAAAAAAAAAAAACTATTTTAAGCAATGATTTGGGTGGAGACTAGAACATTTCTTAAATATTCAGTCCACTCAGAGATAGAAGAACAGATAATTCCACAGACACTTGTTAGGATTATATGTGTATCTGGGATCCTGTGAAGATGTCCAGGAAATAATTGTATGTGAGCCAGGAGTTTGAGAGAGAGAGAGAGAGAGAGAAAGGAAGAGAACTGTGTTTGAGATGTGGCTTTGAAAGCTATAAGTTGAAGAACGTTAATTTCAGTCATGGGGGTGGATGCACTTACCTATTGGATAGAATTAGTAGAGTGAAAATGGCCAAATTCAGAAAATGAAGGACCCCAACATTCAAGGACCAAGCAGAGAAAGAACAAGTTTTAAAAGGCCTCGAATGGACAGCCAAAGGGGTAGGGAGAGTGTGATAGGGCAGCAGGAGATGGTGTTTCAAGAT